>NC_142436.1:132450000-133075000 GCF_059453495.1 Arachis ipaensis
CAGGGTTGCTAAATTGAAGATCGATATAGAGAAAAAGAAGGAGCGTGCTATTGTGGCGGAGGCAGCTGCTAACCTGGCCGAGGAGGCTGCCAAAAAATATAAGGAGAGCTATACTCGGACCTACGGCGAGTTGTTGGAAACTAGAGAGAGGCTTCAATCTGCCCAAGATGATCATGCCAAGTTTCAGGGACATATGGTGAGTAGTATGACCGAGATGTATGAGATCCTAAAGGCTTAGGTCCAAGTTCTTGCTCCCGAGGTCGATCTCTCCTTATTTAGTATGGATAATGTGATGGAGGATGGCAAGATTGTGCCTGCCCCAGATGATGATGAGGGTCCTCCCCCTATGCCACCGGCCAAGGCTTCTGCAGCTTCAGCCTCTTTAAATCCTTCTGCCGAGGTGGTGCCTCCTGGGCCCGAGCCTGACGTGGAGATTCTGAACGGGCCGGATGGAGTTATCAATGCCAACCCAATCTCGACCATACCTCCTCCTCCTCCTCCTAAGGATGTTGCTATTGGGGCGAATTTGGATCCCCTATAACTTGTTGTTCCCTTTTTTGCTTGTGTATTGGTATAGTTCGACTTGTGGACTTTGAACTTGTTTGGTTTTTTGTAAGTCTCTGTGGCTGACTTTGACATTTGGTTGCTTCTTAGCAACTTTTATTTTAAAAAACAGACACTTTAAACTCTTGGGCTGCCCTTTAGGCAGCCTTTGAGTCTTTAATGCTTTAATTTGAAGGATGCGTTTTGCTACTACGTCTGTCAAACCTTTAATGTTTGGAGGTTTACTTTTGCAACCCTTGCAGATTTTATAGAAGTTAGGTACTTCCCAGTCCGACCTCCTTTCAGTGGTAATGTGGGTTTTCTACCCTTGCCTTTTGGATCATGCCTTGCTTTGAGTTTGTGCTGTCAACCCTCTGCTTTGGCGAAGTTATCCTTGCGGCTTGGTGTCTGGGCTTTTAGTAACTTGTCTGACAACTTTTTAGTGTTCTTTACATAGAACCTTTTTAGTTTGTTCGAACAACTTTTGTAGCCCTGTTTTGAGATCGTGCCTTCTTTGAGCGGAGTTGTACCCTTTTAGATAAGCACTTTTGAGCCTTAAGTTGTTTTTCAACCTTTTTGGCTTTTTACTTGTTCTTTTCTCGAGGTCGTACTTGTTTCTTTGGGTCGCGCCTCTTCTTAGCTGATGTTGACTTATATAGCTTTGTCGCCTGAGCTTTTAGTCATATTCCAACAACTTTTTAGGTAGTGTTCCGAAGGGGAACCTTTTCTTTATAGTTTGTTTGGATGAATTTTTAGCTCCGTTTTTGTGCTCTTGCTTTAAGTAAGATCCTTTTCAGGACTTTGTACCTTTTTAGCTGAGCACTTTGGGCCCTGGTTTTTTAACCTTTCTTTGGCCTTTGCGAGATATTTTTGTCCCTTATCAGTGATCCTTTCATTGGTCCGACTTCTCTGTCGAGCCTTCTTAAGTTATTTTTAGTAATCCCATTTTTAGTTAGACCTCGTCAGGTCACTTTTTATGGGTTACTTTTTATAACTTCTTGCATTAACTTGCTTCTGTCACTTCACCTTGCCGACCTTTTTGTAATCGGGCGATGAATTTTTGCGTTTTATGAGATTAGATTAATGCGCCTTGGTAGGAAGCTTTTTAGGGAATTGATAACTTTCATTCAAATAATAATGAGATAAAAACATAAATAAAAGTGTGTACATATAAGTGCTTACCCTTCGAGGTCGGGCAGTTTTTTAGATCTCGGCCTGGCGCCTCATTAAAAAACCTTTTTAGAAAAAAGAGTGCGCCTTGTCCTAAGATCTTTACTATTTTCTAGCTATAGTACCTTCTTAGGTTACAGGCATGCCATGACCTCGGTAGCTCTCACCTTTCCAGGTCGGACACCTTATAGTAGCCTTTTTCCAGTACTTCTGTAACTCGGTATGGCCCTTTCCAGTTAGCTGCTAGCTTCCCTTCTCCTGACCGACCTGTTCCGATGTCATTTCGGATTAGGATGAGATTGTTGGTGGTGAAGCTTCACTGGATTACCTTCCGATTATACCTTAGAGCCAGTCGACGCTTTAGGGCTTCCTCTCTGATCCGAACTCTTTCTCAGACTTCTGGAAGTAGGTCGAGCTCTTTCCTTTGAGCTTGGGAGTTGGTGTCTTCGTTGTAGAGGATCATTCTGGGAGATCCTTCTTCTACTTCCACGGGAATCATTGCCTCCATTCCATAAGCAAGTCGGAATAGTGATTCTCCAGTGGTGGAGTGTGGTGTTGTCCGGTATGCCCATAGGACTTGTGGGAGCTCTTCGGCCCAAGCTCCATTGGCGTCCTATAGTCTCCATTTTAACCTGTCAGTATGACTTTGTTAGCGGCTTCCGCCTATCTATTGGCTTGTGAGTGTTCTACAGAGGTGAACTGGTGCTTGATTTTCAAATCAGCCACCAGGTTTCTGAAGCCTGTGTCAGTGAATTGAGTGCCATTGTCTGTGGTAATAGAGTATGGGACCCCAAACCTTGTGACAATGTTTCTATACAAGAATTTCCGACTTCTTTGGGCGGTGGCAGTGGCTAAAGGTTCAGCCTCGATCCATTTTGTGAAATAGCCTATTCCTACAATAAGGAACTTGACTTGTCCTGATCCCTAAGGGAATGGTCCGAGGAGGTCGAGCCTCCACTTTACGAATGGCCAAGGTGAAGTGACACAAATGAGTTCTTTAGGTGGTGCGATGTGAAAGTTGGCACATTTCTGACATGGGAGGCGGGTTTTGACGAACTCTATTGCTTCCTTTTGCAAGGTCGGCCAGTAAAACCAGCTCGGAGTACCTTTTTAGAAAGAGCTTGCGCCCTGAGGTGATTGCCGCACATGCTACTGTGAACTTCCTCAAGAACTTCCCTTGTAGCGGAAGTCGGGACACATTTTAGGAGGGGTGCAGAGACTCCTCTCCTATATAGGACGCCGTGCACTGTGGTGTAGTACTACGCTTCTCGTACTAGCCTTCTTGCCTCTTTTTTGTCTACAGGAAGTGTTTTAGATTTGAGGTAACTAATTATGGGAGTCATCCACCCTTGGTCCTGGTCTGATATGCTTAAGACCTTCTTTTCTTCTGATGTTGACGGATTTTATAATGTTTCCTGGATGAGGCTTCTATTATTGCCCCCTGGTTTGGTGCTGGCTAGTTTTGAAAGGGCATCAGCTTGGGCATTTTGTTCCCGAGGTATATGTCGGACCTCATATCCCCTAAAATGTCTGAGCTGTTCTTTGATTTTGTCTAGGTATTTCTTCATGATGGGATCTTTGACCTGGTAGGTCCCTTCTATTTGTGAGGTGACTACCTGTGAATCACTGAAAATGGTAAGCTTCTGAGCTCCTACCTCCCTAGCCAGCTTCAGACCAGCCAGTACGGCCTCGTATTCAGCTTGGTTATTTGAGGCATGGAACTTGAACTTTAACGAGAGATCGATTTGGGTTCCCTGATCACTCTCTAAAATTACGCCTGCGCCACTCCTGGTTTTGTTCGATGAGCCATCCACGTAAAGGCTCCACTCTGTGGGGATGCCCGGGGTGTCAGTGTACTCTACGATAAAGTCGGCCAGGTACTGAGACTTGATAGTTGTCTGGGCTTCATACTTGAGGTCGAATTCGGATAACTCGACTGTCCATTGTAGAATTCTTCCCACTAAGTCTGTTTTCTGTAAGATACCCTTTATGGGTTGGTTGATCTGTACTCTGATGGTGTGAGCTTGAAAGTATGGTCGGAGTCGTCGAGAAGTGAGTATAAGGGCGTAGGCGAACTTTTCTATCTTTTGATAGTTTAGTTCAGCCTCTTGTAGAGCTTTACTGATGAAGTAGATGGGTTGTTGCCCATTTTTGTCTTCTCTTACTAGTGCTGAAGCTATTGCCCGACTTCCTACGGCGAGGTATAAGATTAGTTCTTCACCTTCTCTGGGTTAAGATGGATGGTTGCCCCAGGAATGTCTTAAAGTCTTGGAAGGCTTTTTCACATTTTGGGGTCCATTCAAACCTCTTTCCTTTCCTTAGTGTTGCGTAGAAAGGGAGAGATCTTAATGTCGATCCAGCTAGGAATCTAGACAAAGCTGCTAGTCTTCTGTTGAGCTGTTGGACCTACTTAACACAGGTCGGGCTTTTCATGCTAAGTATGGCCTGGCATTTGTCCGGGTTTGCTTCAATCCCCCTTTGAGTGAGCATGAAGCCCAGGAATTTGCCAGCTTCTACTATGAAGGTGTACTTTGCAGGGTTAAGTCTCATCCCATGCTTTCTTATGGTGTTGAACACTTCAGCGAGGTCGGATAATAACGTTTTCTCTCCTTGTGTCTTTACCAGCATGTCATCTACATAAACCTCCATTAGCTTTCCGATGTGATTGGCGAACACTTTGTTCATCAATCTTTGATATATAGCCCCTGTGTTCTTGAGTCCAAAGGGCATAACTACATAGTAGTAGTTTGCTCTTGGGGTTAGGAATGAGGTTTTCTCCTGGTCGGATTAATACATCGGGATTTTGTTGTATCCTGAGTAAGCATCCATGAAGGAGAGGTATTTGTATTCCGATGAAGTGTCGACTAGTGTGTCTATATTCGAGAGTGGGTAAGGATCTTTTGGGTAGGCTTTGTTGAGGTCGGTGTAATCAGTGCACATCCGCCACTTCCCATTTGACTTTTTGACCAATACTACATTAGCTAGCCAAAATGGGTACTTTACCTCCCTTATGAACCCTGCTTCTAGCAAGGCCTGTACCTATTCCTCTACGGCTTGCGACCTCTCTGGGCCGAGCTTCCTACATCTCTAGTGCACTGGCCAAGACCTGGGATATACGGCTAACTTATGACACATTAATCCGGGATCAATACCGGGTATGTCGGCGGCCTTCCAGGCGAAGAGGTCGGAGTTGTCTTTTAGGAGCTTTGTTAGCAGCTCCTTTAGGTCTCCATTTAGATTTGCCCCTATGTTTGTTGTTTTTCCTTTAGCGTCTCCAATTTGAACTTCTTCGGTCTCACCTTCTGGCTGAGGGCAGAGTTCTTCACGAGGTCAGATTTTCCCGAGTTCTATAGTATTGGTATGCGAAATTGCTACTCAGATTAGGTTGTAAAATTATTTGTTCATTCTTTCCCTGGCAATGCACCAAAAATGGATGCACAGAACCATGGTCCAAACATAACTTCACAACTTCGCACAACTAACCAGCAAGTGCACTAGGTCGTCCAAGTAATAAAACCTTACGTGAGTAAGGGTCGATCCCATGGAGATTGTTGGCCTGAAGCAAGCTATGGTCACCTTGTAAATCTCAGTCAGGCGGATATCAAATGGTTATGGAGTTTTTGAATATATATAATAAATAAACAGAAAATAAAGATAAAGATACTTATGTATATCATTGGTGAGAATTTCAGATAAGCGTATAGAGATGCCCTCGTTCCTCTGAACCTCTGCTTTCCCGCTGTCTTCATCCAATCAGTCTTACTCCTTTCCATGGCAAGCTTTCTGTAAGGGCATCACCGTTGTCAATGGCTACATCCCATCCTCTTGTGAAAAAGGTCCAAATGCTCTGTCACGGCACGGCTAATCATCTGAGGTTCTCGATCATACTGGAATAGGATTCACCCTCCTTTTGCGTCTGTCACTACGCCCAGCACTCGCGAGTTTGAAGTTCGTCACAGCCATCCCTTCCCAGATCCTACTCGGAATACCACAGACAAGGTTTAGACTTTTTGGATCTCAGGAATGGCCATCCATGGGTTCTAACTTATACCACGAAGATATTAATAACTCGGACTCAGTCCCCTGTATTAGATATCTAAGAGATATTCATTCTAGCTTGTTTGCATGTAGAACGGAAGTGTTTGTCAGGCACGCATTTATAAGTGAGAATGATGATGAGCGTCACATAATCATCACATTCATCATGTTCTTGGGAATGAATGGATATCTTAGAAGCGGAATAAGTTGAATTGAATAGAAAACAGTAGTACTTTGCATTAAATCTTTGAGGAACAGCAGAGCTCCACACCTTAATCTATGGAGTGTAGAAACTCTACCGTTGAAAATACATAAGTGATGAAGGTCCAGGCATGGCCGAATGGCCAGCCCCCAAACGTGATCAACATGATCCAAAGATGAACTAAAAATCATAAGATGTCTAATACAATAGTAAAAAGTCCTATTTATACTAAACTAGTTACTAGGGTTTACAGAAGTAAGTAATTGATGCATAAATCCACTTCCGGGGCCCACTTGGTGTGTGCTTGGGCTGAGCTTAAAGTTTATACGTGGAGAGGTCATTCTTGGAGTTGAACGCCAGTTTGTAACGTATTTCTGGCGTTCAACTCTGGCTTGGGACGTGTTTCTGGCGTTTAACTCTAGACTGCAGTGTAGAACTGGCGTTCAACACCCATTTGCATCGTCTAAACTCGGCCAAAGTATGGACTATTATCTATTGCTGGAAACCCTGGATGTCTACTTTCCAACGCAATTGAAAGTGCGCCATTTTGAGTTCTGTAGCTCTAGAAAATCCACTTTGAGTGCAGGGAGGTCAGAATCCAACAGCATCAGCAGTCCTTCTTCAACCTCTAAATCTGATTTTTGCTCAAGTCCCTCAATTTCAGCCAGAAAATACCTGAAATCATAGAAAAACACACAAACTCATAGTAAAGTCCAGAAATGTGAATTTAACATAAAAACTAATGAAAGCATCCCTAAAAGTAACTAGATCCTACTAAAAACATACTAAAAACAATGCCAAAAAGCGTATAAATTATCCGCTCATCACAACACCAAACTTAAATTGTTGCTTGTCCCCAAGCAACTGAAAATCAAGTAGGATGAAAAGAAGAGAATATACTATAAATTCCAAAATATCAATGAAACATAGCTCCAATCAGATGAGCGGGACTTGTAGCTTTTTGCCTCTTGAATAGTTTTGGCATCTCACTTTATCCATTGAGGTTTAAAATGATTGGCATCTATAGGAACTTAGAGTTCAGATAGTGTTATTGATTCTCCTAGTTCAGTATGTTGATTCTTGAACACAGCTACTTTATGAGTCTTGGCCGTGGCCCTAAGCACTTTGTTTTCCAGTATTACCACCGGATACATAAATGCCACAGACACATAATTGGGTGAACCTTTTCAGATTGTGACTCAGCTTTGCTAAAGTCCCCAATTAGAGGTGTCCAGGGTTCTTAAGCACACTCTTCTTTTGCTTTGGACCTTGACTTTAACCGCTCAGTCTCAAATTTTCACTTGACACCTTCACGCCACAAGCACATAGTTAGGGACAGCTTGGTTTAGCCGCTTAGGCCAGGATTTTATTCCTTTAGGCCCTCCTATCCACTGATGCTCAAAGCCTTGGGATCCTTTTTATTTACCTTTGCCTTTTGGTTTTAAGGGCTATTGGCTTTTTGCTCTTGCCTTTTGGTTTTAAGAGCTTTTGGCTTTTTCTGCTTGCTTTTTCTTTTTCTTTCTATTTTTTTTTTTTGCTATTTTTTTTTTCGCAAGCTTCCTTTATTCACTGCTTTTTCTTGATTCAAGAATCAAGTTTATGATTTTTTAGATTATCAAATAACATGTCTCCTTGTCATCATTCTTTCAAGAGCCAACATATTTAACATTCATAAACAACAACTTCAAAAGACATATGCACTGTTCAAGCATTCATTCAGAAAATAAAAAGTATTGTCACCACATCAATATAATTAAACTAAGTTCAAGGATAAATTCAAAACTCATGTACTTCTTGTTCTTTTGAATTAAAACATTTTTCATTTAAGAGAGGTGATGGATTCATAGGACATTCATAACTTTAAGACAAAGTTACTAAATACTAATGATCATGTAATAAGACACAAACATGGATAAGCACTTAACATAAAGAAAACGAAAAACAGAGAATGTAAGAACAAGGAATGAGTCCACCTTAGTGATGGTGGTGTTTCCTTCTTGAGGAACCAATGATGTCCTTGAGCTCTTCTATGTCTCTTCCTTGTCTTTGCTGCTCCTCCCTCATTGGTTTTTGATCTTCTCTAATTTCATGAAGGATGATGGAGTGCTCTTGATGTTCCACCCTTAGTTGTCCATGTTGGAACTTAATTCTCCTAGGGAGGTGTTGATTTGCTCCCAATAATTTTGTGGAGAAAAATGCATTTGAGGCATCTCCGGGATCTCATGGTGATGAGCTTCATGCGTCTCTTGAGATCCATGAATGGGCTCTCTTGCTTGCTCCATTCTTTTCTTAGTGATGGGCTTCTCTTCCTCAATGGGAATGTCTCCTTCTATGAAAGCTTCAACTGAGTAACATAGATGGCAAATAAGATGAGGAAAAGCTAGCCTTGCCCCAGGAGAGGGCTTTTCGGCTATTTTGTAGAGTTCAAGGGAGATGACTTCATGAACTTCTACTTCCTCTCCAATCATGATGCTATGGATCATGATGGCCCGATCCACAGTAACTTCAGATCGGTTGCTAGTGGGGATGATGGAGCGTTGGATGAACTCCAACCATCCTCTAGCTACAGGCTTAAAGTAAAATCTTCTAAGTTGAACCGGTTTGCCTTTTGAGTCAATCTTCCATTGAGCTCCTTCCACACATATGTCCATGAGGACTTGGTCCACCCTTTGATCAAAGTTGACCCTTCTAGTGTAGGGGCATGCATCTCCTTGCATCATGGGCAAGTTGAACACCAACCTCACATTTTTCGGACTAAAATCTAAGTATTTCCCCCGAACCATTGTAATATAATTCTTTGGATTCGGGTTCTTACTTTGATCATGGTTCTTAGTGATCCATGCATTGGCATAGAACTCTTGAACCATTAGAATTCCGACTTGTTGGATGGGGTTTGTTAGAACTTTCCAACCTCTTCTATGGATCTCATGTCGGATCTCCAGATACTCATTTCTCTTGAGTTTGAAAGGGACCTCGGGGATCACCTTCTTCTTGGCCACAACATCATAGAAGTGGTCTTGATGGGCTTTGGAGATGAATCTTTCCATCTCCCATGACTCGGAGGTGGAAGCTTTTGTCTTCTCTTTTCCTTTTCTAGAGGATTCTCCAGTCTTGGGTGCCATCAATGGTAATGGAAAAACAAAAATCTTATGCTTTTGCCACACCAAACTTAGAATATTGCTCGCCCTCGAGCAAGAGAAGAAAGAAAAGATGAAGAAGAAGAAGAAAATATGGAGGAGATGAGGGAGAGGTCTATTCGGCCAAGAAGGGGAAGAGAGGGTTGTGTTGTGGGAAAATGAAGAAGAGTGGAGGGCTTTATATAGAGAAGGGAGGGGGGTTAAGGTTCGGCCATATAGGGTGGGTTTGGGTGGGAAATTGGTTTTGAATTTTGAAGGTAGGTGGAGTTTATGAGGTAGGTTTATGGGGAAGAGTGGATGGATGTGAGTGGTGAAGTGGTGATAGGAAAGAGAGATTGAGGTGATTGGTGAAGAATTTTGGGGAAGAGTGTTTATTGGGAAGAGAGGATGAACATTGAGAAGAGGGAAGAGAGTGAGTGGTGGTAGGTGGGAATCCTGTGGGGTCCACAGATGCTGAGTTCATACTGTGGGGTCCACAGATCCTGAGGTGTCAAGGATTTGCATCCCTGCACCAATTAGGCATGTTAAATGCCTTTGCATGCAATTCTGGCATTTAAACGCCGAATTGATCCTTGTTCTGGGCGTTCAGCACCCAGATGCAGCATATTTCTGGCGTTGAACGCCAGCCAGATGCTTGTTTCTGGCGTTCAGTGCCAGCTCTTCCTCAGTGTGCATTTCTGGCGTCTGAACGCCAGGATGCTGCTTGTTTCTGGCGTTCAACGCCAGATCCATGCTCTGTTCTGGCGTTGAACGCCAAACAGATGCTCCATTACTGGCGTTTAAACGCTAGTCAGATCCTCCTCCAGGGTGTGATTTTTCTTCTGCTGTTTTTGATTCCGTTTTCAATTTTTATATTTATTTTGTGACTCCACATGATCATGAACCTAATAAAACATGAAAGAACAATAAAAATAAAAATAAAATTAGATAAATAAAAATTGGGTTGCCTCCCAACAAGCACTTCTTTAATGTCAATAGCTTGACAGTGGGCTCTCATGGAGCCTCACAGATGTTCAGAGCATTGTTGAGACTCCCCAACACCAAACTTAGAGTTTAACTGTGGGGGCTCTGGTTGACTCTGTTTTGAGAGAAGCTTAGTGTGCCTCTTTTCCATGTTTACAGAAGGATGTCCTTGAGTTTTAAACTCAGGGGAGTCCTCATTCAATTGAAGGACTAGTTCACCTCTGTTAACATCAATTACAGCTCTTGTTGTGGCTAGGAAGGGTCTTCCAAGGATGATGGATTCATCCTCATCCTTTCCAGAATCTAGGATTATAAAATCAGCAGGGATGTAAAGGCCTTCAACCTTTACTAATATGTTCTCTACTTGTTCATAAGCCTATTTTCTGGAATTGTCTGCCATCTCTAATGAGATTTTAGCAGCTTGCACCTCAAAGATTCCCAGTTTCTCCATTACAGAGAGAGGCATGAGTTTTATCCCTGACCCAAGGTCACATAGAGCCTTCTCAAAGGTCATGGTGCCTATGGTACAAGGTATTAGGAACTTTTCAGGATCCTGTTTCTTCTGAGGTAATCTCAGTTGATCCAATGCATTTAGTTCATTGGTGAACAGGGGAGGTTCATCTCCCCAAATTTCATTACCAAATAAATTGGCATTCAGCTTCATGATTGCACCAAGGAACTTGGCAACTTGCTCTTCAGTAACATCTTCATTCTCTTCAGAAGAAGAATACTCTTTAGAGCTCATGAAGGGCGTAAGGAAGTTCAATGGAATCTCTATGGTCTCTAGATGAGCCTCAGATTCCTTTGGTTCCTCAAAGGGAAACTCCTTATTGATCACTGGACGTCTCAGGAAGTCTTCCTCATTGGGATTCACGTCCTCCCCTTCCTCTTTGGATTCGGCCATGATGGTTATATCAATGGCCTTGCACTCTCCTTTTGGATTTTCTTCTGTATTGCTTGGGAGAGTATTAGGAGGGATTTCAGTGATCCTTTTACTCAGCTGGCCCACTT
Organism: Arachis ipaensis; assembly: GCF_059453495.1. Classification (NCBI taxonomy): domain Eukaryota; kingdom Viridiplantae; phylum Streptophyta; class Magnoliopsida; order Fabales; family Fabaceae; genus Arachis; species Arachis ipaensis. Next base: position 132,461,065 of record NC_142436.1, read on the forward strand.
GTGCCTCCAAATTTCTAATTGAAGACCTTGTTTCATTCATGAAACTTACAGTGGCCTTGGATAGATTAGAGACTAAGTTTGCTAAATTAGAGGTATTTTGTTCAGAGTTCTCTGTCTGTTGCTGAGTGGATGATGGAAAAGGTTTACTATTGTTAAACCTGTTTCTTCCACCATTATTAAAGCCTTGTTGAGGCTTTTGTTGATCCTTCCATGAGAAATTTGGGTGATTTCTCCATGAGGGGTTATAGGTGTTTCCATAAGGTTCACCCATGTAATTCACCTCTGCTATTGCAGGGTTCTCAGGATCATAAGCTTCTTCTTCAGAAGATGCCTCTTGAGTACTGTTGGATGCAGCTTGCATTCCATTCAGACTCTGAGAAATCATATTGACTTGCTGAGTCAATATTTTATTCTGAGCCAATATGGCATTCAGAGTATCAATTTCAAGAACTCCCTTCTTCATAGGCATCCCATTACTCACAGGATTCATCTCAGAAGTGTACATGAACTGGTTATTAGCAACCATGTCAATGAGTTCTTGAGCTTCTGCAGGCGTTTTCTTTAGGTGAATGGATCCACCTGCAGAAGTATCCAATGACATCTTAGCTAATTCAGACAGACCATCATAGAATATATCCAGGATGGTCCATTCTGAAAGCATATCAGAAGGACACTTTTTGGTCAGTTCCTTGTATCTCTCCCAAGCTTCATAGAGGGATTCACCTTCTTTCTGTCTGAAGGTTTGAACATCCACTCTAAGCTTACTCAGCTTTTGAGGAGGAAAGAACTTGGCTAAGAAAGCCTTGACCAGCTTATCCCAAGAGTTCAGGCTGTCTTTAGGTTGAGAATCCAACCATATTCTAGCTCTATCTCTTACAGCAAAAGGGAAAAGCATGAGCCTGTAGACTTCAGGATCTACTCCATTAGTCTTAACAGTATCACAGATCTGCAAGAATTCAGTTAAGAACTGAAAAGGATCTTCAGATGGAAGTCCATGAAACTTGCAGTTCTGCTGCATCAGAGAAACTAATTGAGGCTTTAGCTCAAAATTATTTGCTCCAATGGTAGGGATGGAGATGCTTCTTCCATGTAAATTGGAATTAGGTGCAGTAAAGTCACCAAGCATCCTCCTTGCATTATTATTATTTTCGGCTGCCATCTCCTTTTCCTGTTCGAAAATTTCTGTAAGGTTATCTCTGGATTGTTGTATTTTAGCTTCTCTTAGTTTCCTCTTCAGAGTCCTTTCAGGTTCAGGGTCTGCTTCAACAAGAATGTTCTTGTCCTTGCTCTTGCTCATATGAAAAAGAGAGAACAGAAAAATAATAATAATAGGGATCCTTTTTGCCCAAGTATAGAGGTTCCCTTAGGTGAGTGGAAGAAAAGAAGAGTAGAAGAAAAGCAGAAGAGAAAATCTGAACTCAGAGAGAGAAAGGGGGGGTTCGGATTTTTGGTGAGTGAGGAAGAGATGTTAGTAAATGAATAAATAAATAGAAGAAGATGAGAGGTGAGAGGATTTTCAAAAATAATTTTTGAAAAATTGGTTAGTGATTTTTGAAAATCAAAATCAAAATTTGAAACAATTAGTTAATTGAAAAGAATTTTTGAAAAAGAGGGAAGAGATTTTCGAAAATTAGAGAGAGAGAGTTAGTTAGGTAGTTTTGAAAAAGATAAGAAATAGACAAAAAGTTAGTTAGTTAGTTGAAACAAATTTGAAAATCAATTTTGAAAAGATAAGAAGATAAGAAGTTAGAAAAGATATTTTAAAATCAAATTTTTGAAAAAGATATGTTATGAAAAGATATGATTTTGAAAAAGATAAGATAAAAAGATATTTTTGAAAAGTTATGATTGAAATTAGTTTTGAAAAAGATTTGATTTTTAAAATCACAATTAATGACTTGATTCACAAGAAATCACAAGATATGATTCTAGAACTTAAAGTTTAAATCTTTCTTAACAAGTAAGTAACAAACTTGAAATTTTTGAATCAAAACATTAATTATTGAAGATATTTTCGAAAATTATGAGATAAAATTAAGAAAAAGATTTTTGAAAAATATTTTTATAATTTTCGAAAATAAATAAGAAAAATGAAAAAGATTTTATTTTTGAAAAAGATTTTGAAAAAAGATAAGATTTTTAAATTGAAAATTTGATTTGACTCATATGAAACAATTGAATTTTAAAAATTTTTGAAAAAGTCAACTCAAATTTTCAAAAATTTATGAGAGAAAAAGGGGAAGATATATTTTTTTATTTTTGAATTTTTAATGATGAGAGAGAAAAACATGAAAATGATGCAATGCATGAAAATTTTAGATCAAAACAATGAATGCATGCAAGAATGCTATGAATGTCAAGATGAACACCAAGAACACTTTGAATGTCAAGATGAACACCAAGAACTTATTTTTGAAAAATTTTCAAGAAAAGAAAACATGCAAGACACCAAACTTGGAAATTTTTAATGCTTAGACAATATGAATGCAATAATGTATATGAAAAACAAGAAAAGACACAAAACAAGAAAATATGAAGATCAATCAAGAAGGTTTATCAAGAACAACTTGAAGATCATGATGAATGCAATGCATGAATGCAATTTTTGAAAAATGCAAGATGAGTATGCAATTGACACCAAACTTAAAAATTGAATCAAGACTCAAACAAGAAACACAAAATATTTTTTATTTTTATGATTTTTTAATTTTTTTGGATTTTTATTTTATATTTTTTGAAAATCATTTGAAAAAGAAAAATAAAGATTTCAAAATTTTTAATATGAATTCCAGGAATCTTGCTTTTTAGTCTAAAGCTCCAATCTGATGGTAGGACATGGCTTAATAGCCAGTCAAGCTTTAGCATGTAAATCAGGTGGATCAGGAACAGCAGCAGGTGGATTAGCAACAACTAGCTTGCTCTTGATAATGTTGGGTTGGAAGCCCCAGTCCAAATGAATTTAGACATGGCTTTACAGCCAGTCAGGCTTCAACATTCTTCATGAAACACTAGAATTCATTCTTAAAAATTCTGAAATAATTTTCAAAAACAGATGAGAAATTTTTGAAAGATTTTTGAAAAAATTTTTGAAAATAAAACAAAAAGAAAATTACCTAATCTGAGCAACAAGATGAACCGTTAGTTGTCCAAACTCGAACAATCCCCGGCAATGGCGCCAAAAACTTGGTATGCGAAATTGCTACTCAGATTAGGTTGTAAAATTATTTGATCGTTCTTTCCCTGGTAATGGCACCAAAAACATATGCACAGAACCATGGTCCAAACATAACTTCACAACTTCGCACAACTAACCAGCAAGTGCACTGGGTCGTCCAAGTAATAAAACCTTACGTGAGTAAGGGTCGATCCCATGGAGATTGTCGGCCTGAAGCAAGCTATGGTCACTTGTAAATCTCCGTCAGGCGGATATCAAATGGTTATGGAGTTTTCGAATATATATAATAAATAAACAGAAAATAAAGATAAAGATACTTATGTATATCATTGGTGAGAATTTCAGATAAGCGTATAGAGATGCCCTCGTTCCTCTGAACCTCTGCTTTCCCGCTGTCTTCATCCAATCAGTCTTACTCCTTTCCATGGCAAGCTTTTTGTAAGGGCATCACCGTTGTCAATGGCTACGTCCCATCCTCTTGTGAAAAAGGTCCAAATGCTCTGTCACGGCACGGCTAATCATCTGAGGTTCTCGATCATACTGGAATAGGATTCACCCTCCTTTTGCGTCTGTCACTACGCCCAGCACTCGCGAGTTTGAAGTTCGTCACAGCCATCCCTTCCCAGATCCTACTCGGAATACCACAGACAAGGTTTAGACTTTCCGGATCTCAGGAATGGCCATCCATGGGTTCTAACTTATACCACGAAGATATTAAGAACTCGGACTCGGTCCCCTGTATTAGATATCTAAGAGATATTCATTCTAGCTTGTTTGCATGTAGAACGGAAGTGTTTGTCAGGCACGCGTTCATAAGTGAGAATGATGATGAGCGTCACATAATCATCACATTCATCATGTTCTTGGGAACGAATGGATATCTTAGAAGCAGAATAAGTTGAATTGAATAGAAAATAGTAGTACTTTGCATTAAATCTTTGAGGAACAGCAGAGCTCCACACCTTAATCTATGGAGTGTAGAAACTCTACCGTTGAAAATACATAAGTGATGAAGGTCCAGGCATGGCCGAATGGCCAGCCCCCAAACGTGATCAATATGATCCAAAGATGAACTAAAAATCATAAGATGTCTAATACAATAGTAAAAAGTCCTATTTATACTAAACTAGTTACTAGGGTTTACAGAAGTAAGTAATTGATGCATAAATCCACTTTCGGGGCCCACTTGGTGTGTGCTTGGGCTGAGCTTAAAGTTTACACGTGGAGAGGTCATTCTTGGAGTTGAACGCCATTTTATAACGTATTTCTGGCGTTCAACTCTGGCTTGTGACGTGTTTCTGGCGTTTAACTCTAGACTGCAGCGTAGAACTGAAGTTCAACGCCCATTTGCGTCATCTAAACTCGGCCAAAGTATAGACTATTATATATTGCTGGAAAGCCCTAGATGTCTACTTTCCAACGCAATTGAAAGCGCGCCATTTTGAGTTTTTTAGCTCCAGAAAATCCACTTTGAGTGCAGGGAGGTCAGAATATAACAACATCAGCAGTCCTTCTTCAACCTCTGAATCTGATTTTTGCTCAAGTCCCTCAATTTCAGCCAGAAAATACCTGAAATCATAGAAAAACACACAAACTCATAGTAAAGTCTAGAAATGTGAATTTAACATAAAAACTAATGAAAATATCCCTAAAAGTAACTAGATCCTACTAAAAACAGTGTCAAAAAGCGTATAAATTATCCGCTCATCAAGTATTAGTTTCCTTTCCTCTGGGGTCGCCTTTGAGGTTCAAACTTTTGTTGTAACAACGTCACGCGAGTTTTTGGTCCCCCTTTATGGTGGTGATCCCTTCTGGAGTTGGGAACTTCATGCATAGGTTTGGAGTAGAGACCACCGCGGCGAGCTGATTTAGCATTGTCCGACCTATGAGGGTGTTGTATGCGGAGCACATGTTGACTACAATGTAGTTTATACTCAGCGTTCTAGATCATGTTCCTTTTCCAAATGTTGTGTGTAATGGGATGTACCCAAGTGGCTGGATTGGGGCGTCTCCGAGCCCAAATAAACTATTTGGATATTCTCTAAGCTCTTTCTCTTATAGGCCGAGCTTGGTGAAAGCGGATTTGAACAGGATATCCGTGGAGCTTCTTTGGTCTACCAATGTTCGGTGGAGATTGGCATCGACGAGTATGATGGTAATGACCACGGAGTCATCATGCCCGGGAAGATGCCTACGGCGTCCTCTTGAGTGAAGGTAATAGCGGGGAGGTCGGGTGACCTGTCCCCTTCTCCGACATGGTATACCTCTTTGAGGTGTCTCTTGCGGGATGATTTAGAGATCCATCCTCCTGCGAACCCTCCATTTATCATGTGAACATGTCTCTCAGGGGTGTGAAGGGGACGTTTTGCTTGTCTAACCTCTTCATCCCTTCTCTTTTTTGGTTCATCCGCTCTATTGGCTAAGAACCGATTTAATCTCCTTTCTCGTGCCAATTGTTCTATGACATTCTTTAGATCATAGCATTCGTTGGTAGAATGCCCGTATATTCGGTGGTATTCATAATACTCTGTCTGACTTCCTCCTCTCTTGTGTTTAATCGGGCGAGGTGGTGGGATCTTCTCAATGTTGCATATCTCCCGGTAAACATCCACGAGAGACACCCGAAGAGGGGTGTAGTTGTGGTACTTTCTGGGTTTCTCAGTAGGTTGGTCATCTTTCTTCCTAGACTCCTTATCCTTGTCCCGAGGTGGATAGGAGAATCTAGTCTTGGAGGTTTCTCCTAATCGGAAGTTCTCCTCCATATTGATGTATTTTTCTGCCCGTTCTTGAACCTCGTTGAGAGATGTTGGGTGCTTTTTGGATATGGAGTGACTAAAGGGTCCTTCTCGTAGGCCATTGATGAGACCCATGATGGCTGCTTCTGTTGGAAGACTTTGTATGTCCAGACATGCTTTGTTGAATTTTTCCATGTAGTTGCAGAGGCTTTCCCGATCTCCTTGCTTAATCCCTAGCAAGCTTGGAGCATGCTTGGTTTTGTCTTTCTGGATGGAGAATCTAGCTAAGAATTTCTTGGCCAGATCATCGAAGCTTGTTATCGACCTTGGCAGCAAGCTGTCGAACCACTTTATTGCCGTCTTGGTCAAAGTGGTCGGGAAGGCTTTACAACGGATTGCATCTAAGGCATCCATGAGATACATTCGACTTCTGAAATTACTGAGGTGATGGCTTGGATCAGACGTACCGTCGTACAAGGTCATGTCGGGGGCTTTGAAGTCCTTTGGAACTTTAGCCTTCATGATCTCCTTTGTGAACGGATCTTGGTCCTTGTGGAGGCTATCTTCGTGGCTGGATCGGGTGGTCTTAGTTTTGAGGTCGGCTTCGAGCTTTAGGAGCTTGTCCTCCAGCTCTCGACGCCATCTTGTTTCTCTCCGGAGGTCTCTCTCAGCCTCTCACTGCCGCTCAGCTTCCTGTTCGAGCTGTTTAAGCCGATCCTGTTGTTCACGGATTGCATCTAAGATCTCTATGTTTGGGGTTTGCTTGTCTCACTGGGATTGAGCTGTTTCCTTTGATGCAGCATCCGTGTTCTTATGCGGCATTCTTTCTTCCAAACTGGAGTCATGATCATTGTCAGGATTGTCTGCCATGATGGTGGGATGACTTCCAGGTCCCCGGCAACGGTGCCAATGTTCCATGGGTTACCTGAAACTAGAGGTCGATCTCAGATGAGATCTTCGGGCATGATCGGAGCTGTCGGGTCCGACTTGCTTATCTTGAGATGCTGTTGATCCTTGGACACCGGAGGGTGGTGGTACCTGCAAGAGACTCCGATGCTTATGTTATCACGGGCTTTAGGTAGGTTTTTTTGTGTAGAATCAGAGAGTGTGTTATATCTGGGTGCTCCAGTGTATTTATAGTAGTGTGGAGTGACCTCCCTTGAGATAAATTTGTTATCTTATCTTATCTTTTGTGGGTGAGATCACCTATTTTGTGGCCAGCCGCCTTTAGGTGGGCTGTGATTCTCTGCTCTGGGCCTGCTTGGGCCTCTATGGTGATTTGGCCAAGCTCTTTAGGGAGAGGTCGGTGACAAGCCAGCCTTGTAAGAGGTCGGTCGTTCTGGTCTTCGTCCAACCCGGATCGCATAGCTCGACCCTAGGTATGAACAAATATGTTTCCAAAATATTCAAATCCTTACCATGGTGTTCTAATTTAGAAAAACAACCTGATCAAACCCAGCTAGTTACAAGCAAAATAAAATTCATCAGGTAAGCATATTCATTACCAACCTTATCAGCGGTGGGAGATAGTGCCGTTGCAGCAAACAGGGCCGAGCGGTTTGCCGTTATCCTCAAGGATGAGATGGAGGCAGAATGGGACCACAAGGATGGTTGCTGCTGTGAGAGAGAGGCCCGAGCCACTCAACAGAACACACGACCGAAATGACGACGGCAGGGCTTGAACTACGACACTGACGGATGAGATGGAGACCTACGATGGGAAGAAGGCCGGCGCGAAGGAGGAGAGGCGTGTTCTGCAGGCTGAAACGCACATGCAAAAGAGGCCATTTGACTGCGGCAGAATCTACACTCCGATGGGGGCTGGATGTTCGGTTGAGAATAGGGTGGATCGGAGACTGAAAAGTGATGAGGGAGACGGGGTGTCAGTTGGTGGCGTTGGGGTGGGATGGTTATCGAAGTGTGAGATATATTTTCAAAATATGTGAAAAGCTATTTTGAAGAGTTACATCTCTTCGTAGAGTTGTAACTTATTCAAAAGTTATGCCTATTAAAAGGTTGCAACTATTTGAAAAGTTATGTCTGTTGAAAGGCTGTAACTATTTGAAAAGTTGTGTCTGTTGAGTACTAGCTGCATGTTGCATGTACTCTGTATCTATAAATTTTCCTCATTTTCATTATTGCTGGAAATCCATCTCAATAGTTTCTTTATGCGCAAAAGCAAGAATAGAGAATATGAGATTATTCTGTAAATTATCATTTAGTCTAAGGCTTGACTGTGTGAGTGCATAAAAAAGTCAAGTGTTCTACATTGTATCCTACAGGAAATTCATTAGTAACCCATTTTGCACACCACTGTACATTGGTGGGGGCGAATTAAGCCTAAAGGAAAGTGTGTGTAACACACGCCTTGAAGAATTGCGCTATTTGATTCACTATCCCCTTCTCTCACAACTCACAATCTTTAGGCTTAATTATTCACCAATAAAACAAAAATGGCCACTGCATCAATTAAGGAGATGACGTCGAATTTTGTCAAGTTAGAAAGATTTGATGGTGAAATTTTTAGAAAAATAGAAAAAGAAGATGCACTTCCTTCTCACAACACTAAAAGTGGCATATGTTCTTACCATACCAAGGCCACCAGAAATTGAAGGGGAGGCCATTGCAGAAACACGAGCTAGGCAAAAATGGGACAACGATGACTATATATGCACCGGGCACATACGCAATGACATGGCTGATGCATTGTTTGATGTCTACCAAAATATTGGGAGCGCAAAAGAACTATGGGACAAATTAGAGGCAAAATATATGGCTGAGGCGCAACAAGTAAGAAATTTCTTGTCACTCGCTTTAATAATTATAAGATGGTTGATGATAGATCTGTCATGGAACAACTGCATGAAATTGAGCGTATTTTAAATAATTTTAAGCAACATAACATGCACATGGATGATAGCATTATTGTATCTTTAATTATTGACAAACTCCCTCCATCATGAAAGAATTCAAAAGAACTATGAAACATAGAAAGGATGATGTTTCTCTTGAGCAATTAAGTAATCACCTTCGTCTTGAAGAAGAGTATCGTAAACAAGATGATACTAAAGAGTAAAGTTCTCATGCTAATCTTCACGTAATGGAAGATAGAAAATCCAACAAGCCCAACAAAAAGAGATACCGAGATTTTAATAAATCTCAAGGTAATAATGGTGATTTCAGAAAGAATAAAAAGAAAGGAAATTGTTTTCATTGTGGAAAACTAGGACATTTTAAGAAAGAATGCCGTTTCTTAAAAAAGAAGAAAGAAAAGAACAACACATCAATAAAAGATAATCTTATTATTGTTATTTCTAAGATCAACATGATTGAAGATATTGGATCATGGTGGATAGATTCTAGTGCAACTCGACATGTATGTAAGAATAGAGATTTTTTCAAGACATTTAAAGAAGAGAATGGGACTATTCTGTACATGGGAAATGCATCAACTGTTCAAGTAATGGACAAAGGAATGGTGGAACTTGAATTCACTTCTGGAAGAGTACTGACTCTTACTGATGTATATTATGTACCCGAAGTCAGAAAAAATTCAGTTTCTGTCCCTCTACTTAACAAGTATGGGTTTAAGTCTATATTTGAAGGAGACAAATTTATTCTGTCTAAGGGTGGAGTGTTTGTGGGTAAAGGATATTTATGTGAGAAAATGTTTAAATTGAATATTGTAAATACTATTAATAATAACAGTAATAATGTTTCTGTTTATATTGTTGAGTCCTTTAATTTATGGCATAATCGTTTAGGACATGTTAATTTTCATAAACTAAATGATATGATAAAATATTATCTTATTCTAAAATCAATTAAAAATTCAGATGTATACACAACTTGTATGTTAACCAAAATAACAAGACTTCCTTTTCAAAGAGTACAAAGAAATTCAAAGTTATTAGAATTAGTACATTCTGATGTATGTGATTTGCATGGTTGGCCTACTATAGGTAGAAAGAAATATTTTGTAACTTTTATTGATAATTTTAGTAGATATTGTTCTATATATTTGATGCATTCTAAAGATGATGTCTTAGATAAATTTAAGATTTTTAAATCCGAAGTTGAATTACAACATGAAACCTTTGTTACGTGCTTAAGGTCTGACCGTGGAGGAGAATATTATAATCCTAGTTATTTTGAGTCCACTGGTATTATTCATCAAACCACCGCACCATATTCTCCACAACAGAATGGTATTGCTGAAAGAAAAAATAGGATGCTGGAAGAAATGGTTAATGCTATGCTATCTTATTCTGGTCTAGCGAAAGGTTATTGGGGTGAGGCTATGTTAACTGCCTGTTATATTTTAAATAGAATTCCTAATAAAAGGAATAAAATAACTCCAAATGAACTTTGGAAGAATAAAAAGCCTAATCTTAAATATCTTAAAGTTTGGGGCTGTAGAGCAATAGTAAAAGTTCCTGAACCTAAAAGAAAGAAATTAGGAGAAAGAGGTATAGAATGTATTTTCTTAGGATATGTTGAGAACAGTAAAGCTTATAGGTTTGTAGTTATTGAATCTAATGAATCATACTCTGCTAATACAGTTATTGAATCAAGAGATGCAATTTTTTCAGATGATAGATTTAATTCAACTCCAAGACCTAAAAGTAAAATTCACTTAGAAATAGAAGAAAATGTAGAAAATAAGCCCGTTGAAAATATTGAACCTAGAAAAAGTAAAAGAATAAGAAAAGCAAAGACTTATGGACCAGATTTCTTTATGTTCCTTGTGGAAGGGACAAGAGAATCAATAGATAGCATTGCACCTATATGCCTTCATATGGAAGGTGATCCTGAGACCTATGAAGAGGCTATAAGGTCTTGAGATTCAGATTTTTGGAAAGAAGCAATACAAGATGAAATGGACTCAATAATGAGAAATAACACTTGGAAGTTAGTGGATCTTCCTCGTGGGTCAAAGGTCATTGGTTCTAAATATATTTTCAAAAAGAAAATGAAAGTAGATGGAACTGTTGATAAGTTCAAAATACGGTTAGTTGCTAAGGGGTTTGCACAAAAGAAGGAATTGATTACTTTGATACATATGCACCAGTAGCAAGAATTGCTACAATTAGAGTGCTTATAGCACTTGCTTTAATTTTTAATTTTGTCATTCACCAAATGGATGTTAAAATAGCTTTCTTAAATGGTGAACTAGACAAAGAGGTGTATATGAAGCAACCCGAAGGATTTATAGTTGCTGTAACACCCTAACTTTTAGCACGTCATGACCGTACCAAAAGTAAGAAGTCACTAACCTGTTTTCCTTATTCATTATTTAATATTGAGCCTTTGACTCGACACCGTATCGCTGATTTATTTTAAAACCGGAAGTAAATACTTCATCTTAAAAAAAAACAAACAAGCATAAATTCATATACAAGACTTCTTACTTAAATAGCTTATAATGTAATATACATATAAAACATACAACTCCTATCCCTCTTATAAAAATTATAATAACAAAGACGAGGAAAGAAAAATTATCTAACTAAAACAATATCATATAAACAAAACACAGTAAAACTCTTCATAATGCTCCTTCATCCGATTCCTGAAAAGGTAAAGCTGTAGGAGGGTGAGAACTTCGTCTTCTTAGGTTCTCAGTAGGGACAGAGAATGCCGTGAGGGTAAAGAATTAAGTTGCAAATAATTGCTTTTCAACTTTAAATAATTACTTTTAAAACTCACTTTAAAGACACTGATTAGTTCTCAGTAAGTTAAATCATTCAAGAAAATCCCAGTCAACAGTAGCAACCAAAATCCGCAACAAACATACTAACTAAAGCACATAAAAAGAAACAAACACAACACATGCACAATCACAGAAAAATACAATAAGCAAACACAACCAAAAAAACAAATGCGCAAATAATATGATGCATGTCTATCCCTAGCGCAGGTAATGAGCTCATTTGTCAGTTTTGACCTGCACCCGACGCAATCCGACTCGCAAGTCAGATAAGGCATTCCAGCGGCATAACCTCTGTAAGTTTTTACTTCTTGCAGGCGCTGATTCTCCAGCTGAAGCATGTTCTCCTTTCTCCTGGAAGCCATTCCATACACACGGGCGTCCCCGCAAAATCATTCACATATAAAGCCCACGGCTTAACATTTTCATATCGGCACCATAACCATTTATTTTTCGTCACCCTCTCGTGACCTTTTAATCATTTCATAATCACACGTTCCATGTTCTCTTTTCCCTTTCTATCTTTTTCTTAACAAACTGAATTCATATCATAACTTAAAACAAAATCTCTTTTTAAAAGATTGAATTTAAAAGATTATACTTTTCTTAATAAATCGGATTGAAAATAAGACCCTTTCCGTAATAATTCAAAATCAAACAATATTCATAAATTAGATTGGCTTTTAAATAATGCCTTAAACAAAGTCTTGGAATTTTATAAAAATTTTGGCAGCATTTCCTCTAAAATTCGGACTATGCCACCCTTCTAGGGTCCCTGCCAAACCGTTTTCAATTCTCAAAAATCATTGATAAATCCAACAAACCATATCCATTACCGAAACATTTATAAATCTGAAAGCTAACCAGGTTCAATATCAGAATCATTTCTTACTTTATATGTATAAATCAAAGTTTTCAATACAAAACTCTTTTCTCGAATTTGCAAATATGTAAATCAAATCTTTTTTTTTTCAACATAAAATCACTTCTCAAAATAACCCTGTAAATCGAATTTCTAGTACAAAGTTTGTTTCTTAATATAAATCAGATTTTTAAAATAAAAATCACTTTTCATATATTTTTGCTAAAATTCGGACAAAATCTCCCCTAAAATTATACCTCACCACCCTTACAGGCTCCCTCTCTCTTATAATTTCTCAATTTATCTTGATTCAAACCAGCACTCAATCCAAAATTAACCAAGTCAAGTATTAAATCAGTCAAGTAAACAACTTCATCCATTCCGCACAACTCAGACCAATATAATATTCTCAATTCGTACATCATTTAACTAAAACATAACATAACGTACTCACAGCCACAACTCTGGCAATTCTTTATCACAACCAGCTAAACACAGAATTTTCCAGCATTCTCAAACGTTTAAGAAATCAATCACATGTTCATAATAGTTCATCAGCTACCAACCAAGTTTTCAAGCATACCCTTATCATCATCAAATCACATAACCAATAAAAATCATCCTCAAACACAGCAATAAATCAATCTTATCATAATCAATCATATTCGCTATTACCAACAATTCTGACTTTCATCAATTAGCCATACATAACATTTATAAGTTATTTGCAATTACTCAATAAAATCTTTGGGCATTATTAATTTAAAAGCTTTCATTTTACAAACGAACCCCCTACCTCGATGTCGCAATAGCAAGATTTGACGCAGGAATCCCTTTTATCCCCAATTCGTGGCAGCAGCAGCGATTCTAGTAATATTCTCACAGCAGTAACATTCAATAGCTCTAGACAAGGGCAGCAACGCCAAAAAATGACAATAATGACTCTGAAAAACTAAATGAATCAGAAACAATTGCGGAGCAAGGTGATACAGGACAGAAACAGAGCAATTTCTTCATAAGCTTACCAAAACGGAAAGTAATAGAAACAACGTCTCCAATTTGGTCATAGCTTGGTGGCTGGCTGGCGATGGAGGAACGCCTCCTTCCGCCTCTGGTTCGTGATTCCAATGACGATGAGGGACTTGGGCAGAATCAGAATCGGCAACGTCATCTCCTCCTCCCACATGCAATGGTGACGGTAGGGGCTCCAGTGGCTAGGGCTCCGATCGGAGCCAGCAGTGGTGGCAGGACACCGCGGCGGTGAAACCTTTTTTCCTTCCCTTCGTCGATCGCGTCTTCCCTCTCTCACGTGCCTCTGGTTCTCGCGCATGAGCCTTTCTCAGCTTCTCCCTCTCACCCACACGACAGCAGCGGCGGTGGCTGAATGGAACGGACGCGGTCTGGACGGCGATGGTACGGCGCAGGATGCGACGAAGCTGGCAGCTGCCGAGCGCGACGGCTCCTCTCCTTCCTCGCGTCGTTCCTGGCTCGCAGCACTCTCTCCTCTCCGATCACAACCTTCTTTCTCTCGTCTCTCTTAATCCCCATTTTCTTTTCTTTCCTTTTTGGTTTGCTGAGGCTGTGTTGTGTGTATATGGGGGAAAGGGGCTAGCAGTGGGTGAGTGAGTAATGAGGGGAGGGTGATCCTGGCTCACCAAGGAGTTGACAGATTAGGGGGTATACGTGTGTGTATTATAAAAATTGGGGTTAGGATTAGTAAATTAGAAATTAGGGTTTAGAATTAGGAATTTAGGATTTGAGTAGAGTTTTAATTTAAAACCAAATTTAGTCAATATAGTTAATTTTAAGAATACTATTTTATTTTTCAAATTACAATTTATTTTTAATTAAATACTCTAATTTATAATTTAAAGATAAATAAATAAATTTTCTTTTAGTTCTTAAAATTAATCAAAACTTTTAATTATTTAATTTAAATTATATTCAAAACTCTTTTATCTCCAACTACTAAAACTTTGAATTTTAATTAAACAAGAACCATTAATTTGAGTAAATAAAAAAATACCTAATTATAATTGAAATTTATATAAAATCGAATTAATTTAAAACTCGAAGTCTCATAACATTCCTAAAAATAAAACCACATATATAAACATAAATAACTCATTATTTATTTTCTAAAAATCTGGGGTCTTACCTCCCACCCCACTTATAAAAATTTTCGTCCTCGAAAATTAGCATATTGCATAAAACATTACATAGTTTCAACATTTTACCCTTTTTAAAACACCTTGTTGAAATGTAAAAGGTCTCTACTCATATGGATACATATACGGTTTCATATACTTGGGTTTTCATAAGACATAGAGAAAATAAGGTAGAACTGTGATTACAAAGCAGAAGTTACAAGATAACCTTGATATCTCAGGGAATTCAAGGAAACATACGCAGTTAAGACCGAATGAAAAATGCCTATGAACAAGGAACAAGGCTAGAGAATAATTAGCTCACTTTTTCAAGAAAGAAACCTTAGACAAGCTTGAAGAGGAACCATGGAGGAACAAGATACGTAATCAAACAACCCCGAGACGTAACTTCTAACATTCTCAAACCCCGTGATTCGCACTACCAATGAACTCAATTTGCCTATGACAATCCGTTAGTGTTTTCATATACACCAATCATCAATACTAAGTTGGCCAGACCTAATACCATGAGAAATGCAACGATCAACCAACAGCATTAATCAATAGACAGTCATGCATTTTAAAACTCAAACTCTTGTCATTAGGACAAGTCCTATCGCATGACAGACACTCAGAGTATGCAGTGAAGCATAGTCAGTCTATTTCCAAGGCTCTAATAGGAACGAATCGCTCTGATACCATAATGTAACACCCTAACTTTTAGCACGTTATGACCGTACCAAAAGTAAGGAGTCACTAACCTATTTTCCTTATTCATTATTTAATATTGAGCCTTTGACTCGACACCATATCACTGATTTATTTTAAAATTGGAAGTAAATACTTCATCTTAAAAAAAACAAACAAGCATAGATTCATATACAAGACTTCTTACTTAAATAGCTTATAATGTAATATACATATAAAACATACAACTCCTATCCCTCTTATAAAAATTATAATAACAAAGACGAGGGAAGAAAAATTATCTAACTAAAACAATATCATATAAACAAAACACAGTAAAACTCTTCATAATGCTCCTTCATCCGATTCATGAAAAGGTAAAGCTGTAGGAGGGTGAGAACTTCTTCTTCGCAGGTTCTCACTAGGGACAAAGAATGCCATGAGAGTAAATAATTAAGTTGCAAATAATCGCTTTTTGTAACAACCCCGGTTTTCTAGTATGCGAGATCTTTTCTGAAAGTACGGAGAACTCCGGAGGATCAGTAAGGGGAGAACCTCTGATATATCATCAAGTATCTCAATCCTCATTGTCATTATGTCATCTTTAAGCTAGAAACTTTTTGAGGCAAGCTCAATAACGCAGTCACGAAGAACCTAATTTTTGAACCGTATCGGTTAGGAGTTTTGATTCGGTTTTTCGTAAATAGTCTCAGTTTCATAAATCAGACTCGATTCATAAGAGAATAGAGATAATAGGATGATATTATCATTATATTAGTATTAGAAGCTTCTTAAATAATATTATAAGGTTACCTCGTCTGTTTTAGTTAAAAACAGAAAATCGGTTTAACCGGGTTCACAGTTTACTAGTGCAGCTTAGCACCAGCACTCTGATGACTTTAGCAATGCTAAGGCTTCATCATATATGTTTTATTCTCATAATAAATATGTTACTAGTGTCATTTATGCTAGTAACTCAGAAAATAATTTTTAGAGATGTTTTTACAAGTGTTCCGATACATCTAGTTTTAGTAGTTATACACCTGAGATATTTTAAGATTATTTTAATCCACCTCCAAGCCAACCAATCACAAATCACCCTACACCCCCAAAACCCCCAAGTCTGGATCATTTTCACTTTGTGGCTGAAAATAGGAAGAGAGAAAAAGAGAGAAAAGTTCTTAGTTCCAAATATTCAAAGCTTGATTTCTGCTGAACTAAAACTCAAATCAAAATTCTAATCCAACCAAAATGATCCTCTCTTCTTTCTCTACATGATCATATGACTTATCAAGGCTGGAATCAAGGTGAGTTGGCTGCACCATCTCTCTTTTGATTCGGTTTCAAGGAAACATGCTTAAACATGTGTTTTCTTGATGTTCTTCCTTAGAAATCATGCTTAACTTGACTTGAGGGCCAAGAAACGTGAGTTTTCAGCAATTATATGGTGATAAATCCCTCCCTAACATTCTGAGTGAGATTTGGTTAGTTGAGGGTTTTGGATTTAAAGTTGTTCTTGATGTGATTTAGGAGGAAAAAGTGCTTAAACCCCCCCCCCCCCCCGAAAGTCTAACAAAATTTGGAGTAGCAAAACCAGGTAGGGTTTGATGAATTTAATCTTGATTGATTGTGTTTGAGTTGTGTAATTATGATATGGTTTGGCTGTGCTTGAAATTGATTATTTGTATGAGTAATTCTTGTTGAAATTTTGGTAAAAATTTGATGAAATTTGATGAAATTCAAGCTATGAATGTGTGTTCTTGTGGCTGCTGGAAAAAGAAACACTAGAGCTTAAATTGGGGTTCAATTTGTGTTGAAATCATGTAGAAAAGATGGGGTTTTAGTGGCTGGGAATTTATTTTGAATTATGGTAAAAATCGGCTGCTGAAAAGACTGAAAAACGGGTAAAAACAAAGAAAAAATCTGAAGAATTTACGAAGAACACGAAGAACACTTTGAGTGTGGTGAAGAATATTGAAGACCACCTTTTAGATCTTATAAAGGGCAAGGAAGTAAAATTTTTTTATGTTTAAGGGGTTATTTGGTAATTTCTGAAAGTTAGGGTGGTTAAAGTAGAAATATTAAAAGTTACGGGTAGTAAAAAGTGAATTTTAAAGGTTAAAGGTTAAAGTAAAGTTAATTTTCGAAAATTTAATAATAAAATAATAAATAATAATAAAATACTAAATAATAATATTTAATTAAAAATAATATTTTAATAAAAATAATAAAATAATGCAAAAAAAGCAGTTTTCTGTAAAAGCTTTAGAAAGACAACTTTAAGTGCAGAATCTCATAATTACCTTCATAAAACACTTAGGGAGTGGTAATAATATATTAGTGAGGCAAAGATAAAAGAAAGATAAGAAGTTAAAGAAAAGATAAAAACCAAAGAAAAAGTCTGTAAAGTTCTAATGACAGAAAAACAGACAGAGACTAGCGAACGAACTAGGGCAACATAGTTAGTCCTTGATTTGTGACTAGGGTTAGTTATTATATGAAAAGTTAAACTGTTTCAGTATAGACTTAATGAACCTATACTTGGGACAGGCTAACTATTCATATCGAAATTTACATAAGCTTTATATACATACGTTAAGCAGAGTAATCAGAGAAAAGTAAAGAGATACAGAGAAGAGAGTAATCAGAGTAGAGTAAAGAAACAAAGAGAAAAGAGTAGTATGATAAAAAGCAGAGGACCTGTTGAAGGGTCATTTGTTGCTTGAAGCAACCCAAGAGATGCTTGTTTGTTTATTTATTGCATTAAGGCAACTCCAGAGTTATTTGTTTGTTCATCTGCTGCATTGAGGCAGTCAGATAGATGGTGGTGCAACCACTGAGAACGGTTTCCTACGGTACAGATCCACACTTTATTTCTGTAAGGCAGAGGGGTTATTTCCTGCTACAGAAGTACCACGACCACCTGTTCTATTTCTGTAGTGGCAGAGGGGTTATTTCATGTATACAGAAGGTGTGTCGACATACATCTCTGCAATGGCAGATGTGTTATTTCCTGCGTGCAGTGGACCCTGTGATGGCAGAGGGGTTATTTCCTGTACACAGTGGTATAGCCAACAGGAAAGCCATACCCGTTTCAGTTGCTTCGGGTTACGTCGGGAGCAGGTAGGAACCGACAAATGAGCTCATTACCTACACTAGGGCTAGACATGCATCATACTTGGTTGTGCATTTCCTCTGTTATGATTGTTGTATGAATGTATGCTTTCCTTGTTTGTATTCTATTCTCTGTGTTTGTGTTATTTCTTGTATTCTTCTGTTCGTGTTATGCTATTTGTTTTCTCTATCTTCTCTATTTATTTGTATCTTCTATTTACTGCTTTTCTATATTCTGCTATTTATCTGCTAAACAACACAGAATTAATGAACTTAACGAATAACCCCGGCCCTACTAAGAACTCCCCAGTTCTTACCCCTTCTCTCTCCCTTCCCCCTTCAGATGGAAGCATGAGTACCCTTCCGTAGTTCACTGATGATCGTTCCCAAAAAAGATTCCGCTCTAGGTAGTCTTCTGAGTCTAGGGTGAATCTCGTTCTTTGTTTATATGTATATACTGTGAGACCAGCCAATGTCTGCACCCCTTTCGTATGCGCACTTTAGCCTAAATCCTGTGTACGAGACTCCTGTTGTGTGGCTACTTGATGAGATACCAGAGAGACGTCATATGGCAATGAATGATCGTGCAGAGGAGTAGCAGATGATGTTCTACCTTTTGATGACGTTCCACCTGACTTGAGTTTTGAAGACTTAGAACGTACTTTCCCTCGCTTTAGTAGTTTAGAGGGACTAGGTGAGTATAGAGTCTAGGCTAACCTAGGTGCCAGCTTAGGGACCTCTTGAACAGGTCAGGACCTAGGATGTTGTATGTATGTATATGTATATAGTTATTTTCTAGCTATATCTAGGGGTGTTCTAACTAAAAGTCTATACTCTAATAAAGGCTGGATCACTGAATGTTGTGAACTACTTATGATGTATGTATGTGTGGTTATTTGTAATTATTTTATCTGTTATTATTTGTGAATTGATTATGAATGATTCCATCTATTAATCCAAACGTTTTCAAAAAATAAAAAAAAAAAAATACCTCGCAAATTAACTACGCTCTTAACAACGAATCAGGCTCATATGATAAATAATAGATAATAATTAGGAAGACAAATTGGTAGTGCTCAATTTCCGGTATGATCTAGACATATTAAAAATTGGGTCGCTACACTTTTCAACTTTAAATAATTACTTTTACAACTCACTTTAAAGACATTGATTAGTTCTCAGTAAGTTAAATCATTCAAGAAAATCCCAGTCAACAGTAGCAACCGAAATCCGCAACAAACATACTAACTAAAGCACATAAAAAGAAACAAACACAACACATGCACAATCACAGAAAAATACAATAAGCAAACACAACCAAAAAAAACAAATGCGCAAACAATATGATGCATGTCTATCCCTAGCGCAGGTAATGAGCTCATTTGTCAGTTTTGACCCGCACCCGACGCAATCCGACTCGCGAGTCAGATAAGGCATTTCAGCGACATAACCTCTATAAGTTTCTACTTCTTGCATGCGCTGATTCTTCAGCTGAAGTATGCCGAACATGACCTCTGCAAGTACTTGCAGTCGCTGATTCTCCAGCTGAAACATGTGCCCCTTTCTCCTGGAAGCCATTCCATACACACGGGCGTCCCCGCACAATCATTCACATATAAAGCCCACAGCTTAACATTTTCACATCGGCACTATAACCATTTATTTTTCGTCACCCTCTTGTGACCTTTTAATCATTTCATAATCACACGTGTCGTGTTCTCTTTTCCCTTTCTATCTTTTTCTTAACAAACTAACTTCATATCATAACTTAAAACAAAATCTCTTCTCAAAAGATTGAATTTAAGAGATTATACTTTTCTTAATAAATCAGATTGAAAATAAGACCCTTTCCGTAATAATTCAAAATCAAACAATATTCATAAATCAGATTGGCTTTTAAATAATGCCTTAAACAAAGTCTTGGAATTTTATAAAAATTTTGGCAACATTTCCTCTAAAATTCGGACTATGCCACCCTTCTAGGGTCCCTGTCAAACCGTTTTCAATTCTCAAAAAATCATTGATAAATCCAACAAACCATATCCATTACCAAAACATTAAAAAATTTGAAAGCTAACCAAGTTCAATATCAGAATCATTTCTTACTTTATATGTATAAATCAAACTTTTCAATACAAAACTCTTTTCTCGAATTTGCAAATATGTAAATCAAATCTTTTTTTTTTAAAACATAGAATCACTTCTCAAAATAACCCTGTAAATCGGATTTCTAGTACAAAGTTCGTTTCTTAATATAAATCATATTTTTAAAATAAAAATCACTTTTCGTATATTTTTGCTAAAATTCGGACAAAATCTCCCCTAAAATTATACCTCACCACCCTTACAGGCTCCCTCTCTCTTATAATTTCTCAATTTATCTTGATTCAAACCAGCACTCAATCCAAAATTAACCTAGTCAAGTATTAAATCAGTCAAGTAAACAACTTCATCCATTCCGCACAACTCAGACCAATATAATATTCTCAATTCGTACATCATTTAACCAAAACATAACATAACGTACTCACAGCCGCAACTCTGGCAATTCTTTATCACAACCAGCTAAACACAGAATTTTTTAGCATTCTCAAACGTTTAAGAAATCAAGCACATGTTCATAATAGTTCATCAGCTACCAACCAAGTTTTCAAGCATACCCTTATCATCATCAAATCACATAACCAATAAAAATCACCCTCAAACACAACAACAAATCAATCTTATCACAATCAATCATATTCGCTATTACCAAAAATTTTGACTTTCATCAATTAGCCATACATAACATTTATAAGTTATTTGCAATTACTCAATAAAATCTTTGGGCATTCTTAATTTAAAAGCTTTCATTTTATAAACGAACCCCCTACCTCGATGTCGCAATAGCAGGATTTGATGCAGGAATCCCCTTTATCCCCAATTCGTGGCAGCAGCAGTGATTCTAGTAATATTCTCACAGCAGAAATATTCAATAGCTCTAGACAAGGGCAGCAACACCGAACAAGGACAATAATGACTCTGAAAAACTAAATGAATCAGAAACAATTGCAGAGCAAGATTATACAGGGCAGAAACAGAGGAATTTCCTCATAAGCTTACCAAAATGGAAGGTAATGAAAACAACGTCTCCAATTTGGTCATAGCTTGGTGGCTGGCTGGCGATGGAGGAATGCCTCCTTCTGCCTCTGGTTCGTGATTCCAATGACGATGAGGGACTTGGGTAGAATCAGAATCGGCAACGTCATCTCCTCCTCCCACATGCAATGGTGACGATAGGGGCTCCGATCAGCGGCAGCAGTGGTGGTAGGACACCGCGGCGGTGAAACCCTTTTCCCTTTCCTTCGTCGATCGCATCTTCCCTCTCTCACGCGCCTCTGGTTCTCGCGGCTGAGCCTTTCTCAGCTTCTCCCTCTCACCCATACGACGGTAGCAGCGGTGGCTGAACGGAATGAACGCGGTCTAAGCAGCGATGGCACGGCGCAGGATGCGACGGAGCTGGCAGCGGCCGAGCGCGACGGCTCCTCTCCTTCCTCGCGTCGTCCCTGGCTCGCAGCACTCTCTCCTCTCTGATCGCAACCTTCTTTCTCTCGTCTCCCTTAATCCCCGTTTTCTCTTCTTTCCTTTTTGGTTTACTGAGGCTGTGTTGTGTGTATATGGAAGAAAGGGGCTGGTAGTGGGTGAGTGAGTAATGAGGGGAGGATGAGCCTGGCTCACCAAAGAGTTGACTGATTAGAGGGTATACGTGTGTGTAATGTAAAAATTGGGGTTAGGATTAGTAAATTAGGAATTAGGGTTTAGAATTAGAAATTTAGGATTTGAGTAGAGTTTTAATTTAAAACTAAATTTAGTCAATATAATTAATTTTAAGAATATTATTTTATTTTTTAAATTACAATTTATTTTTAATTAAATACTCTAATTTATAATTTAGTGATAAATAAATAAATTTTTTCTAGTTCATAAAATTAATCAAAACTTTTAATTATTTAATTTAAATTATATACAAAACTTTTTTATCTCCAACTACTAAAACTTTGAATTTTAATTAAACAAGAACCATTAATTTGAGTAAATAAAAAAATACCTAATTATAATTGATATAAAATCGAATTAATTTAAAACTCGAAGTCTCATAACATTCTTAAAAATAAAATCACATATATAAACATAAATAACTCATTATTTATTTTCTAAAAATACGGGGTCTTACAATTGCTGGTCAAGAAAATAAAGTGTGCAAATTAGTTAAGTTTTTATATGGACTGAAACAAGCCCCTAAGCAATGGCATAAAAAAAATTTGATGAAACTGTTCGTGCTAATGGATATAAAATAAATGAATCTCATAAATGTGTGTATAGTAAAGTTAAAAATGGTAAAGGTGTTATGATTTGTTTATATGTTGATGATATGCTTATTTTTTGTACTGATTTAGAAGAGGTAGAAAAAACTAAACATTTTTTGTCTAGTAATTTTGATATGAAAGATATGGGAGTTGCAGATATAATTTTAGGAATTAAAATTGTTAGAGATGGTCATAATTTAGGATTATCTCCATCTCATTATATAGAAAAAATATTAAAAAATTTTGATGAGTTTGAAGGATATTCGGTGAGTACTCCTTTCGATCCAAGTATTAAATTTGTACCCAATACAGGTTCGTCTGTTTCACAAATTGAGTATGCAAAAATAATTGGATGCTTAATATATGCTTTGACCTGTACTAGACCAGATATAGTATATGTTGTAGGTTGCTTAAGTCGGTATACAGATAATTCAAGTAAAGACCATTGGCATGCTGTCCGAAGAATATTAAAATATTTGAAAGGAACAATAAACTATATTTTATTGTATAGTGGTGAACCTTCTATTTTAGAAGGATATACAGATGCCAGTTGGATAAACTATACAGAAGATCATGCATCAACAAGTGGTTGGATCTTTACCCTTGGTGGGGGTGCTATTTTTTGGGATCCAAGAAACAAACTTGCATAACGGATTCTACCATGACTGCAGAATGAGCGGCAAGCAAGAAAGTTGAATGGCGTAGAGATTTATTACATGAAATTTCAGTTTAGCCCAAACCAATGACACCAATTTCTATATATTGTGATAGCCAAGCAACATTATCAAAAGCTTATAGCAAGTTTATAATGGAAAATCTAGGCACATTGGAATAAGACATAGCTATGTTAAAAACCTTATTGGCAATAGAGTTATATCTATAAATTTTATAAGGTCAGAACAAAATCTTACAGATCCTTTGACGAAAGGATTGACAAGTGATTTGGTGTTTAAAACATCAAAAGAGATGGGACTAAAATCCGTATTTTAAATAATTACCAATGGTGGAAACCTAACTCACACTTGAGTAACATCAAGTCTTGAATTCAATGCAGTAAAGTACACTATTAGAGTAATTGTAAGTACTCATAATTATTTCTTTCATCCAAAGGTAAAAAGTACTTGAAACCATAATGGTATAAAAGAACAGGATGAGCTTTGCTCTTAATAGACCTATAGCAAGTATATTATTGCTGAAGTATTTAATTATGGGATACTTTTGATAGAGTCTACCTATATGAGTGTGAACTGAGGCCGGTTCTTAGAGTTAAGATTTTACTCTTAAAGCACTCACGAAAGGATACAAGACACAAGGCCATGTAATATACTAAATGTGTCATATTTAATATAACATCTAAATAATACCGAAATTTTATGTGTCATCAGTGTACGCTTGTTCATATGAGTTAAATGGTTCAAAGCTTGTCTACCATTTTAAATTCGGATAAGTGAATACCACTGGTGACTAGGTAAAGGTTCAAATCGCAAGATACCTCTACTGAAAGCATAAAACTTCCAGAATGATAGGATTGAAAAGAAATTTTGAAAATGGTGGGGGATTGTGAGATATATTTTCAAAATATATGAAAAGCTATTTTGAAGAGTTACATCTCTTCATAGAGTTGTGACTTATTCAAAAGTTATGCCTATTAAAAGGTTGCAACTATTTGAAAAGTTATGTCCATTGAAAGGCTATAACTATTTGAAAGTTGTGTCTGTTGAGTACGTAGCTGCATGTTGCATGTACTCCGTATCTATAAATTTTCCTCATTTTCATTATTGCTGGAAATCCATCTCAACACTTTCTTTATGCGCAAAAGAAAGAATAGAGAATATTATTCTGTAAATTATCATTTAGTGTTAGGCTTGACTGTTGAATGCATAAATAAGTCACGTATTCTTCATTGTATCCTACAGAAAATTCGCCAGTAACCTATTTTACACACCATTGGTGGGGCGAATTAAGCCTAAAGAAAAATGTGTGTAACACATGCCTTGAAGAATCACGCTATTTGATTCACTATCCCCTTTTTTCACAACTTACACGAAGCTCGCGAGGGAGGAGGTGAGAGGTGTGCCGTTGTTCACAAAGAAGAGATTGGGTAAAATTTAAAATAAAGATTGGATGGTTAGAATTAAAGTGAAACGGAAGGATTTTGTTACACTAGGATAAAAAGTGGGTCTATTTTCAATTTTAACTTAAATTGAGCCAAATAAACAGCCCATTATATACATTGTATAGATACCCCATTAACTCCCTAATGGGATTCGTAAGTATTTAAAAATTGCTATTGTAGCTGCTTAAAACCTCACCATATATCATTTTCATAGGCTCCTATTCAATATTCACAACACCATACACAATCTTGTTCTCACAATACCAAAATAAAAAAGAAAAATTCTATGGTGCTTACAGCTAAAAAAAACTATACTATGCTGATTATATGTGTAAAGTGAAGAAGAGTGATACGTGGCTTTATGTGTTTATTTCTACTTCACACTGTCACTGTTACACGCAGAGTCACCATCACAGGTAATTTTCCGTTTCTTATTATGAGCTAAATTACAGCTTAATATTTTGATTAATTTTTAAAAAGCTGAAATTCATTTTTTGTCGTAGGCTGAATCTATTTAATTTTTAGACAACTAGACTTATAATAGTTAATATTTTTGGACTAAAACTTGGTTGAAATCATATATAATAAATATATATGATCTCTTTTATATATATATATATACCCCTTACAGTAAAAAAAAAAAAAGATATACGATCCTTTTTAATGTAGTTTTTTATAATTAATATCCCATGACATCAAAATAAAAAAAATAAATATTTTTAAAAATTAACAATAATTTTATAAATCCCATAACATTAGTTATTATAAAACTTCATTTTATAATATTCGTAAAAGTTACCAATCAGTGTATTTGAAATTTTAATCTAATTTATTATTTTATCTCTATTTTTATTTTTAATTATTTATATAGTTTATTTACTAAGTTACTAATCATAATTGTAGATTTTTTGTAATAATTGCAGTTTTATTTAGCTAGCAATATGAATTAGATTTGTTAGCTAGGTTGGTGGAGTTAATACAGAAATAAGTTTTTGAATTAAAAAATAAATAAAACAAATAATTAAAAATTAAGAAAAAAATTATTGAAAATAGTAATATATAGAATAAATTGTGTGAGTAACAGTGATTTATTTCTGATAAAATTAGAAGGTATGAGAATATAATATTTTGCCTTTAAGAATTTGAGTGAAAATTTATATTTATTATATAAAAAATATTATATACATATTAAAAATATATTATTATGTATTTAATTATAAATACTTGTATTGTATGTTTAATTAATTTTTAAATTATTTTAAAAAATGATCACATTAAAAATCATCTACCAAAAAAAATCAATTCTTTTAAAAAAATAAGTTATAAATTGAAAACATGAGAATAATAGTTTCACTCCTATTTTTTCGATAAATCACTCTATATATGATTTTCTTTTCGTTATTATGGAATATTAATTATAAAAAACTACATTAAAAATGATCGTATATCTAATAATTTATTAAAAATATTTTATATTACTATTTCAGTATTTTTATTGATAAAATTAAAAAAATTAAATATATAATCTCAATCAAAGTAAGATAATAATATGTAAAAGTTATCACTTACAGTTTTGTATCATGAAAAGGTTATTCGACGTTTTTTTCTATTTTCAAAATCATCTATAATTGAATTTGTGTCGAAAATAGTTGCTAATTCTTTTTCTATATAGATGACCAAATTGTCTGCAAGAAATTCATCAGCCATCTTACTTCGGAGTCTTGTCTTAATAATTTTTATTGCTGAAAAAGCTCTTTTTGTTGTTGCTGTAGACACTAGTAGAGTCAAAATAAGACGTATTAATCTATCAACTATGTGATAAGTTCTTGATTTCCCGTTTCTTGCAACTTGTTGCACAATTCA
Organism: Arachis ipaensis; assembly: GCF_059453495.1. NCBI lineage: Eukaryota > Viridiplantae > Streptophyta > Magnoliopsida > Fabales > Fabaceae > Arachis > Arachis ipaensis. The sequence goes on from NC_142436.1 coordinate 132,487,820, forward strand.
AAAAGTGTACCAATGCCTTTCAAATGATTTAGTATGTCATACTGATAATGTTGCAACTGAGATTTCAAAATATTTAGCTCATTAGAAGAAAAGTAAAGGGGATAAAACTTTTCTGCTAACTTGCTAATTTCTTCAATATTAAATGATTTGAAATTGTCCTTAGGATCCAAAGCACAACTCAAAGTCAAAAGCTCTATTGTTTGCTCATTAAATCTACTATTCAACTCTTGTATTTGAGAGTCAATTGTTGCCAAAAATACATATATTCGATAATGATGCTCAACTGTCACACTTGGTTGACGAGATCGACCTATTCCAAAAACATATTGTGCACTCATATTAGGGACTTCAATTTCATGCTTTTCACAAAAATCTTTAACATTTGCAAGAAAATTGCACCATCCACCATCTCTTAATTGTTGAAGAAGTAATTTTGATGTAGAAATAATATGCATTGCATTAAGAATATCTTGAGATTGTTGTTGCAGTGCTTGGCAAAGAACATTAGTGATTCCCATAATCTCTTTCATCAAGTGCAAAGTGAAAACAAATTCAAATGACAATAATATTTTACCAACACCATAAACCTCACATCTTTGTGCATAAGTTGTCTCATCTTCAATGATATTATTGAGAACAATATTGGTAGCAGTAAGCATTTTTACCAAACTGCAAATAGAATTAAAGTGAGAGTTCCATTAAGTATCCCCAACTCTTTGTAAAGTGCTTATTTGATTCGCACCTTTGCCTATTTCTAATTCATTTTGAGCAACCAAGTTTGCATTTTCAATTGCTTGAGTTTCTTATAATTGATCATGTCTTTTTGAAGAAGTACTAACAATAATGGCAATAGAGTTTAATTGAGTAAAAAATTCATGAATTTGAAGTACCTCTCTTGAAACTGCCACCAATGCTAATGGTAACCTATGAGCAAAACAATGTACATAATATGTTTGTGGAGAATCTTTAAGAAACAAAGCTTGCAAACCATTCCACTACTAGCACCATCATACCCTTGACCCCCTAATATTTTCAACTTGGAGATTATAATGAGAAAGGACAGAGATCAATTCTTTCTTTAAAGTTGTTGCACAATTATCAGTGACATGCACAAGATCAAAGAATCTCTCTTTAACAAAACCATCTAGAGTAACAAATCTCAAAACAATGGTCATTTGCTCCTTTTTAGATTCATCTCTAGCTTCATCAACAATAATACAAAATTTGGCATCTCCAATCTCTTCTCTAATTGAATTTCTCACCTTAGTAGCAAGAATATGTAGAATTTCTTTTTGGACATCATTTGAAATATACTTAACATTTTTTGGAGCATTTTCCAAAACATTCTTGTTCACTCTTTCAATGTAAGATCCCAAAAATTTTAACATTTCCAAAAAGTTATCTCTGTTACTTGAACTTTGGCTTTCATCATGTCCTCTGTATGCGCAACCTTGAAATGTCAACCATCTAATGCAATCTATAGATGCTCCTAGTCAAATTCGATTATTTTCAATCTCTTCTAATGTTTGCTTATGAAGAAGTCTGTCGATATGTTGTGATTATTTCGTCAAATCATCACATGATTTCAGCGCCTTATGATGGAATGAGTTGGGACCTTTGCCAATGTGATTCAAAAGAGCATATTCTTTTTCACTATTTACTTTCTTCCAATTCATGAAACTATTCTCAATAAAAGCATTTGAACCCATATTGATTGAAGGTTCCTTAGCAAAAAGAAAGCATGAAAAATAATATATAGAATCATCTTCTATAGAATATTATAACTAAGATGGAAACAATTTAAACCATGAAGCTTGAAAGCGATGATGACTTTTATCACCAGAAAATGGATAATTATCAAGAATTGGTTGATTTGGCCCAACTTTAATACACGCCCGACGGATTTCATCTCTTTGATTTGGAGGAAACTTCCAAATCATTGGTCGCATTCCAGGATCTCTTTCCAAACGAAAAACATCCAGTTGATTTGGAAGAAGTCGTGGACGCTTTGAGCTATTCAATGGAAAACTTGAAGTAATGAAATTTGATGACCCCTCAAGTATTGGAGTAGTAATAGTAGAAGCATCTTCATTCTCTTGATCTTTTTTTTTAGAAAATGTATCAATGATTTTGAACTTACTCATAATTCAAATGGTCAAATAAATTCCTATAATTAAAAATATATTTAGCAAAAAGTGTAAATTATAATCTAAATCTTTATAAAATATAAAAATTATATTTCAATTTAAAATAAGATATTAAAATTCAAAACAATAATACTAACATTGTAATATAAATAATATAAAATTATAATTAAATAGTTAACTAATAAAAAAAATTAAATATACAAACTAACATATAATAATGTAAACTTAATTAACAAATAATAATAAATTAAGTAAATAACTAAATATATAAAAAAAACATAAAAAAGTTAGACAAGACTAACAGAAAAATAATAATAGTAAAGTTAATAGTTCAATAATTTTCTTAAAATAAAAAAGAATAAAAATAGAACATTTTTTGAGAAAGAAGAGTGAAGAATCACTTATTAAACTACTATCTCTTTTTTTTAATCTACAAAAAAAAAATAAGAGTCAAAGAGGTAAAAACTAAGAAGATTAAAGAGATAAAGAAGAAAAAGAATAAAAAAAGTCAAAAGTTATTACTGCAAAGTGAAAGTAGAAAGTGTACAAACAAAAAGGAAAAACTAAAAAAGTGTACGAATAAAAAAGGAAGGGGCTGGAAAATAAAAAAAGGGGCGGAGAATAGGCTATTGGACTGAATTTTTTTGTATAAATTAAAAGGGGCTAAAAAAGTGTACGAACAAAAAGAGAGGGAGGCTAAAAAATAAAAAAAGGAAGAACTAGACTATTTTTTTTAAATAAAAATTAAAATTTTGGGGGTCATTCCCCCTTTAGTAGTATGTATCTCCACTCCCGAGTCATATATATTTATTATATATAATTTCAATCAAGCTTTGGTCCAAAAAATATTAACTATTATAAGCTCAGTTAGTAGTCTAAAATAAATAGATTCAGTCCACTACCAAAACTGAATTCTAGCTTTCCAAAAATTAATCAAAATATTAAGTTGTAATGTATCTCATATTAAGAAATGGAAAACTGTGTATGTGACGACAACTATGTGTGTAACGGTAATAATGTGAGATAGAAACAAGCACACAAAATCACGCACGCAACACTCTTCTTCTTTCGACACATATGGTCAACATAGTATGTTTTTTTTTCAGCTGTAAGCACCATAGAATCTCCCAATAAAAAAAACCTTGTTCTCAAATACCAATCTTACTCCGAATATTTACTTTAAACGATTGGTGCAAACTGCAAAGCATAAAAAAATGATGGATATTACTATGAAGATGTTATAATTGTCTTTATGTGAAGATGTATTTTTTCTACCATTAAATGATGAATTGAAGGGTTTGATTTTGATATGTTATAAAAGTATTATCTTTTTCTAAAGTATGGCCAAACAAATAAAACACACTTTACAAAACTTTTCATAAGAAGATATTTTTAACATCTTCATTTGAGTAGGTGCCTAAAAAAATATGTCCCTTAACCATGAAATTGTCGTGAACCTCCTTCCAAAACCAAGGCTTGGCTTCCTTACTAGCTAAGGCTTATGCTTAAAATCATTTTATTAAACTTGTTACCAAATAATTAATTTGAATTGACAGAGTAATTATTTATTTTTTTACATAAGTAAGTATTAAGAATTTAAATTATATTTTGTATATGTTAATTTATTAACCAAATAATAAATTCTTAAAAAAATTTAAATCTATAATAGATTACATGCCGACAGTTGGTTTGAGCTCTTTCATTTTCAATGAAAATAAAAATAAGATATGAAAATATAATTGATCGAACATTTTAAAAATATTTTTAATAAAAATATTTTTAAAAAATAAAACAAAATTAAAAATATTTTTTTCTTGTTTCCAGAATTTTTACTTTTGAAAACGTTTTCACTCCAAAACATAAAACTTTTAGAATTTTTCATTTTATGCGTTGATTTTTTTTCTTCCCCCTCTTCTACTATTAGTTTTATGTTAACTCCTTAACTATTTTCTGCTAAGTGTTGTCAAATTTTCTGTTTTCTAACTAATTTACACAGACATCTTTTTAAAAAAGTGAAGATAAAATTTTTACTATAATTTTTTTAAAAATAAATTTTTATTAATTCATTTTAATAAAAAAATAACATAATTTTCTAATATGAATATAAAAATAAGAAGATGAAATCTTTCAAGTTCAACTAAAAAAAGACACGTGCAATAAACAATACTAGAATTTAGTTATAAAACAAGTGTAATTATCCGTATCATACACGTGATAAGATTAAAATTATAATTTTAAATTATTTTTTTAAAATTATTTTAAATTATAATAATTTGATTAATAAAAAAGTAACATGTTATGTATTATTTATTTTTTTTAATCTAGTGTTAATTAGATTAACTTTAAAATAGTTATTAATCTATTTTAATAATCTACTTTCTTCAATAAATCAGACATATATACTGAATGTGATCATAAATTATACAGTAATAGTTAAATTCACCAACAAATATATTGGCTATTATCACAATATAAAACAAATTAAATATAAAGGTTTTAGCATTTATAAATCTATAAAATCGCACTATCTTTTGATTCATGCAAGGGTTTACTTATCAAATAAACTTAAAATATGAACCAAAAATATTTATAAAATAGACCTAGCATCACTTGAAAGAATCATGGAAAATAATCAACTTACCTTATTATCCATAAGAACCATTTCTATGTAAGTCGTTTTGTTCTTGTCAAATTTAGATGAGATTTTCCATAACCTTTTATATATATATATATATATATATATATATATATATATATAAATAATTCTATACATATATAAATAAAAAAAATATATGAATTATATTTTGTTAAACTCTATGTTACCGGTTATAAAAAATATTTAAATCACATATATTAATTATTTTTTTGTTATAATTATTTCGTTTTATATATATGATTATTTTTTATTCTACAATCGTGCAAAAAAAAATTTATTTTTTATATCCATATATATTCCTCAATTCCGACCCTATTCATATGTATATTAACAGTTTTTTTTCTAATAGTGATGTTTTAATTTTTTATTTTCCTTTTTTTCACGTATCTTTCTTTTTTTATTAAATAGTGATGTTTTAATATTTCTTTTTCTTTTTTAAATACATTTTTTAATAATTACATTACTAATCTGAAATACAAAATGAAAAAAAAAAAAGTGATACATATATCCAAGAAAAAAATAAACTTAAAAAAATTTTATATTAAAAAATGTAAAAATAATATATTCAAAAAGAATAGTCGTAATATATAAATTGAGTCAACAATTTAAATTTTTCTAAAACTAATTTAATCAAATACCAATATTTAGAAATAAATTACTTAAATAATATTTAATCTATTTTATTCCTTAGACACGTATAGATTAGAGTCATTCTCGTAACAACAACCAACTGAAACAACATCGTAAGTTCAAACATTTAGAATTCGTGTAAATTCAGACCGTTCCCTTGTTCTTTGAAAATCTTCTGTATCCCTGATAGAGTTGAATCGCAATTTCTTTTATGAAAAAAGAGTTACGGAAGTGGCTTTGATGTGTTGGAGACCAAAATCCAGAAGTTACTATTTATATTTGAGTGTGACACCCATTAAACTCGAAAGGCCAAATAAAATAGTATCTCTGGTTTTATTCTCATTTAATTCTAAATCAAAAGTAATAATGACTTATTTAATTCAGTATTTATGATAATAAATGAGATGACCATTATATAAGTGATTTATTGTAAAATAGCTTAATTTACGATTATAATTAATATATGTATTGCCAGAAATAATAATTTCGTACCAAAATAATCATTCAATTTGAATTACAATTAATTGATTGATAGAAATTATAATAAATTGTATAATATTTAAATAATTAACCAAATCAATTAGTTGATATAATTAATTTATTATAATAAATTAAATTTAATGATTTAAAAGAAATAAATCAAAAAATACCATCAGAAATATGTCAGGACAGTTTTATCATTAAGTGCAGAAATTTAATTTTTATATAATAGAATAGATATTTACAGATTATTATATTAAATAGATGGTATTAAAAAAATAAACTAATTAAATTAATTCATATATTTCATTATTATATTTATTATTTATTAAATAATTTGATATTTATTATAATCAAATCAAATAATTAATATAATTAATTAATTCATATAAATTATAATAAATGATGAGATTTGAATGTCTAATCAAATTAATTAATTGATATAATTAATTAATTATAATTGATTTATTTTAACAAATTAAATGAAATAAATAAGGAAACACCTCAAGAGTATGCCACATCAGTTCCATCATTAAATGTAAAAATCTTATTTTTGTATAATAGAATAGATAGAATAGATAAAATAGATAGATAATAAAGATATTTTCTTAAATTAGTATAATTATGCATTATTCATTAAATATTAATTATAATATTGTAATATAATTATAATAAAGATATTTTTCTAAAATAAATTAATTTAGAAAAAATATAAATTAGTTATTAATAACTGGTGCTATTATTATATAATTATCATATTATTATTATTAATATAATTAAAATGATTAAAAATATTTTCGATTGATAATTGATAAGTAGTTTAATCTATTCTATCTATTCTGTTATATAAAAATCGGATTTCTGCACTTAATTATGGAGCTGATGTGGCATGCTTCTGAGAGTGTTTCTCAATTTATTTCTTTTAACTCATTAAATACAAGTTATTTCGATAAACTAACTATATCAACTAATTAATTTGATTAGATATATAATTTATATCAATTTGATTTGGTAATATTTCCTAAATTATTTATTTTAATATTCTGTTAGTATTTTTTAATTTATTTCTTTTAGTTTATTAAACTAAATTTATTGTGTGTACTAATTAATTAATTTGATTAATTATTAGTCATTAAAATAATAAATCTATGAATAAAATAGGTAATTGAGATATTTTCAACTAATAATTAAATCAAATCAAATCATATATATTGAGCTAAATTCAAATTACGTGAATTAATGACTAAATTAAAATAAGATAATTTCTTACTTATTCAAGTTGAGTGCAATAAATACAAATTAATTTTGTTAGATAATGATAATTGTCTGGTCTACTATATATAGATGACCACACAAAATTATAAGAATCGTGATTTTTATCGCTCTTGCTATTTCAAGTTTTCAACTCTTCTTTTCTTCTTTTTATTCGCTTTATGTTTAATTTCTTTTATATATAAATGTACCCAAAATGAGAAAGTACGGATGAGTGTTTTATTGATTGTTTGTTTGATGAATATATCTCAATTTAGACATTCTACTACCGTGGATAGAAGTTGACCTGTAGCAATTCAAAGTGGCCAATGTATTTTTTATAGTATTAGATAGAAGAATATTTGTTAAAATGAATATACCCATTGTAATAATTTTTTTTTCAATTGTTATATTTTTATGTCAGTCGTATAAATTATTTGAAGGTACAAAATAATAAAATAGGTTGACTTTAATATCATTAGAAGCTAAATTTAATGGTTTAAATAAGCACCACTAATTACATTAAAAAAATAATTTTGTAATAATAATATAATTTACATATTAATTTTTTCGTATAAATTCATTTCAAAATGTAGAGATTAGACTCAATTACGCTAAAATTTTAAAGGTAATATAGAATTTGACGACAAAATTAATATTTATTAAAAAAATAAATTTATTTATGGCTATTTTCTAACTATAAATAATAACAAGACTTGTGAAAAAATATTAATGTCATCATTTTTATTAATTAAATCATAATATTAGGTAGTTGATAGTTTCATAAGCGAAAATTATTAAGTAATTACGTAAAAATTAGCAACGAACAAGCAATTAGAATTTAGAAAAAATTTATTATATAATACCAATTTCATAATTAAAATAGGTCACATATCATATTCTCATATATTCTATTTATTATCTATTTTATTATATAAAAATCAAGTTTCTGCACTTAATGATAGAGTTGACGTGACATGTTTATTTATGAGAGTGTGTAGCAATTTATTTCTTTTAACTCATTAAATATAATTTATTATGATAAATTAACTATATCAACTAATTAATTTGATTAGATATTTAAATATCACATAATTTATTATAATTTATATCAATTTAATTTGGTAGTATTTTTTAATTTATTTTTTTTAATATTCTAATATTATTTTTTAATTTATTAAAAAAAATTAATTATACTAATTATCTGTATTAATTAATTAGATTAGATTAATTAATTAATTATTAAAATAATAAAACTATGAATAAAATAGGTTCTTGAGATATTTTCTACTAATAATTAAATCAAATCATATTTTTTAATCTAAATTTATATCATGTGAATTAAGGACTAAATTAAAATAAAATAATTTTTTAATTATTCAAATTGAATGCAATAAATAAAATTAATTTTGTAAGATAATCATGATCTTTTGGTCTTCTATATATAGATAACCACACAAAATTATAAAAAAATCATTATTTTTATCGCTTTTGCTATTTCAACCTTTTTTATGTATAACTGTGCTCAAAATAAAAAGGTATGGATGAGTGTTTCATTAATTATTTGTTTGATAAATATTATAGTCTGAAAATGTCTCAACTTAAGCATTCTATTGCTGTCGATGGTAGTTGAACCCTCTAATAATTCAGGGTGACCATGATATTTTTTATAGTATTACATAGAAAAATATTTTTTAAAATGAATATACCCATTATAATTAATTTTCTTTGTCAATCTGTTATCTTTTACCTAACAAACAATATCCATGTTGTATTATTTTTATCAGAAGCTATACATAATTGATTGATAATTCTATATATAAAAATACTTATGTAATAACTAAATACCATATTGTTATCTCGCTAAAGTTAATTCACCTATGATTATGTGAATATATAGCACTATCAGATAAAATTGATTGGATTACATTTATTTCCAATGAGGTAGGTGATCTTTTAGGTCCAATCACGGTAAGAATTGAGGAAGGTTTGAAAAATGCTAACAATACAAATACTTTTTATTTTTAATACCCAATAATAAATATATAAATTAAAACTAATATTATTTTATACAAAATTATAAAATGTATAGCATACTCAAAATATATCCAATCCGTATTAACTGTTATTGTTTATCAATTACGTTATGGCAAATTTGGTTATTAAAAAAGATTAAAATTAAGTTAAATATACACAATATTATTTCATACTTTTCATTTTTATTTTATTATCATAAAAAGTCATATATATTATAAGAGAACCTTATCTTTTTACCAACGGTTCTTTTATTCAATGGTTTCTATTAAAAAAAATACATAATAATATTGTATTTGGCAAGAATATATGGGATTTTGAAAGATTAAATTGTATAGGTTTAGTTCTTAACATATTCGTAAATAAAGTGCATAGTGTATGATAGGTGTTCTATAACTATTTTGGATTTAATTGTTTCTTTATTATTATATGTTGTTCTGTTTAATTTATGCTAAAAAGATTTATTTAATTTATGCTAAAAAGACTTATGATAATCATTTTATCATAGTAGTGTAAAAGTTGTAGGTATTATATTATTTTATATGTTCTTAAAACTCATGTCCTTGATGAATATTTATGACTGAGTAATTATTAAAAGAAATTGGTTTAATATCTATTTTATATTCTATTTAAATTATAATAGTGAGTAAATATTTTTTTCAAAATAAATAATGCAATTTTTTCATAAAAACAGCGTTTAAATAATTGTGAAATTAAATTATACCATAGATGATGATTAATATTTTGGTATCAGATCTGCTATAAAACAAATATTTAGGAATAGAATGTTGTATTATTTAATTTAGTTATATATTTCTTATCTTCAATATATATTATTTAGATTGGTATATTTTTAAAAGGGGTTATTCAATTTTTTTTAAATTATTAAATTAAATCAGTTACAAACTAATTAATTAGGTTGATTAAATATCTAGATATCTTATAATTTAATATAATTTAATTTATATAGATACATAATTTTTACAATTTTATTATTTATTATAATAAATTCTAGAGATAATTTTTGCAAGTTATAATTTATTTTTTACCTGCATATTCGACTTTTAAGAATAATTTTTTTAATTTTGTATTTATAAATAAATTATTTTCTACTTTAATATATGAATTTTTTATGAATTTTTTTATTGCACAATTCACTTTAACAAAAATAAATTAATTTATAAAAATTTAAACTTGAGCGCTTGCTATGGTTAAACTCAAACTTTAATTTATTTTGTCATATTATTATGTAAATATTCAATTCTTTGATTAAACACTTATTTGATTACGAAATGATATTATATGTTACTTTCATATTGACAATTAAATTTCAGTTACTATACAAATATTATATTTTAGGTAATTGTATAATTATTTTGTTATTTTGAAAATTATTATATAATTTTAAGATAATTTAATTATGCTTATTTTTTTAAAAATATTGTTATTATTGGAGAGTAACTAATATTTGTGATAGTCTAAAATTGAGACATAAAAATACAAATATTAATATGCTGAATTTTTGAATTATAAATCTTGAAGTAAATATATGTGATTATAATTAATGATCATAATTAAAAGTCTTTATTTTATTTCAATTTGTTCAGGACATGTTTATCTTAAATTTTATTTCTGTATTAATTAGTATTTTTTTGTACATTTAATTGTCATTAATTTATATAAATTAAAATGTATAACTTAAAAAAATAGAGACATGTCTAAAAAATAAAAAATAAAATATATTTTTTTTGTTAGTAAAAAAATTTATGTCGTTTTAGTTTTTTTTTTTTGACATCATATCTTACATTTTAATTATAATTAAAACTTAGAGATAAATTATTAAATATAAATTAATAAAAAAATATAATACTTAATGAATTATCATAATCACATTTAAAGGTATTTAAGTTATTTTCATATAATAAAAGTGATATGCTTCAAAAAATATTTGTATATAATTTACTAACAAATATATGAGATATTTATCATAATTTTTATTTTTCATAATAAAAATATTTTTATATACACGTGGAATTATAGAATTTACATAGAATTTTTTAATTAGCGTATGTTTTTACTAGTGAAATATAAGTTATTGCTATATGAAAAATGTGACTTATTTATGCATTGTTTGGATTAGAAGAATTTGTAGGGAAATAAAATGTTGGAGAAGAAAATGGACAAAAAAAATCATTTTGTCATTGTTTGGATCAACAAATAAATTGAATGAAAAACATAAAAGTATATGTGGAGTTCGTGTAAATTTTTTCTCTTCAAAGTTGCGAAGAAAACTGATATAGAAGTGCAAACATGGATAAAAATACAGAGTTACCATTTGAATTATAATTTATATATAATATATAAAAATATTAATATAATTTTACTCTATTATATATAATTTTTTCTATTATATTTTGGATTATGTTTTATGTTTGATTGATTATAAACTTAAAGATGCTTAATTATATATTTTGGACAATATTTATTTTACTTTGGACAATGTTGGTTTTATTATTTTGTTTCAATAAATTTGGTTTATAATTATTTTTATTACATATTTATAATTATAAAGACTTTAATGTATGTGAATTTAAAAATTATAATTTTTTTTATGTTTTTAGAAATTATAAATTTATTGAAATTGTTGTGAAATTATATATATTATTTAATATTTAATAGTTTATAAAAAAAAAAAGAGAACCCGCCAACTCGCCGTACCATTAGGCAGGGCGGGGGAGAAATTTAGGACCGCCTTACTACGCGGGGCGGGGCGGGCCAGCCTATCAAATGGCGGGCTTTCCCGTTTGTCACTTCTAATGAGACATGAACATAAGTACCCGCCGCATAGAACTTAATAAATATACGGGAATATAAAATTATTAATTTATCCTAATTTATATATACATAAATCTATTTCTTGAATTTAGTAACCCTAATTTTTGCTTCTAATTCAAATTCTTTCTTTTTCTTTTAGAGTCATTCTCAGCCTCAATCCTCTCTCTCTCTAACTCACTTTCTCTGCCTCTCAAGTCTGTCACTATGTCGTTCAGTATCGTCCCAAAAAATTATGTTATGTTATTGTGTTGGAATATATTTTTATGTTTTCACTTTTTAAAATGTTATCTTTTATAACGAATATGTTATAAATTGTGTTGAATTATATTGAATTAATTATTTTATAATTATTATATTATATCTTTTTGTGTTAATTTTTTCAAAAATTTCAAAGAATATTCGTAGATACTCGAGGAGATCTGCGTTCCCTAAGGGGTAATTAAACAGGAACTTGCAATGACAGAGAAGGAACGGGGGCATTTTTTTTAAATAAAAGTGAGGGATGGGAAGGGGGCTTCTCACGCTCTCCTGAGTACTCATTACCATATCTAACTAGCAACGGGATCCAATCTGAGCCGATTTAAGAGGGGACACGTGGACTTTATCTGCATTAGGCATTTAAGGTAATGAACGTAAGTCGGATTTGAAACCCTAACAATGGATTTTAGTTGATCTTGCTTGCATTGAGGTCTTAATAGGCCCAAATATATTTTGGATTAATATTTTGAGTCATTGTTATAGCAAATACTATACTATTTAATATTATAACACTTATTATATGTAAAAGTTGGAAATTTTTTAATATTATAACACTTAATATTTACAAGATATTTTTTAATTCAAATTAAAAAAAATTAACTATCTCTTTTTTAGTTTTAAATATTATTTTCTAATCTAACGAAAAAGTAAAAATAACAATAATCACTCACATAATTAAAATAGATAATCTTAATATTAACATGACACTATATATATATATATATCAAGAATTATTATATATGATATATAATTTGTTTCTATAATGACTATTTATATAATTTATTGAATAATTTTTTCATCTTAATATTTAATAAATTTAACATACAAAATATTATTTAACATACAAAATAAGTAACTTAAGTCATTATCTAGGACAATAAGTATAATAGTACAAATATTTATTTATTTATCAGTAGTGAAATATATGTAAATAGTATAAATTTATATTTTTTTAGTATAAAAGCAATAATAAAGATTATTGATTAAGTTAATTACATAATTAAAAAATTATGAAGAATTTTTCAAATAATAATAAAAAATAATATCACTATATTTACATATTACAAAGTTTAGAAAAAAAATTTTGGATAATAAATCAATCCTCAAGAGATTATACATTAATTCTGTCAAAAAATTTAAATAATTAATATATTTGATATTATTATTTACATACTAATATATATATATATATATATTATCGATTACTAAGTTTATAATTAATTTTTAATCCAATTTTTGGTAATTAAAATTTAAATAATTGAAATTATTAAATATCGAATATTTGTATCTAATCAATTTATTTTTTTATTGAAATTAAAAAAATGAGTTGTTAATCAATTTTAAATTTAAATTAAATTTGAGTAAGAAAATAAAAAAATATTTTAAATTCTATCTCACTAACCAGAATTAATTTCAAGATAAGAAATTATTTTGTACATCATATATATTGTAAAATAGTATAGTCATTTGCTATTTTTTAATGGTAAATATTGTCAAATAAAATAGTGTAAAAAATTAGAAAAAAATATATTTACAAGTTTAGAAAATATTAATTTATTTTTCAATAGAATAAATTATATATTGAACAAAAGTTGTTATTGGTTTCTCTTCACGCTAACTAATACTCAACGATGGTGTTTTGGTACACTATGTTACCAAGAAATATTAATCGATCTAATAACTTTTGTAATGACATAAGTTTATGAATTTGAAAATTTAGAAATCATTTCATAAAATGTGAAGTTTTAACAAGTAACAAGGTTGATCATATTGTTTTGACTTCAAGAATGAATATGATACCAACAATAAAATTGTCCCAAATAAATTTCAACGAAGACAAAAGTCCTTGAGTATTGCTATTAATAAAAAATTAATCTATTTTAAAGATAAATACAATTTTTTTTTCTACGGATTTCCTAACTCAACAAGTCGATGACTAACTCACCACATATTGATACTCTATTTATTAAGGGTGACCATTCAATCAATCCAAATTGATTAAAATAAATATTAATTATTTTTAATATTTTTAAATTATAAAATATTTATAATAATTATTACTCTAGATATTTTTTATTTAAATTTTAATAAAAATTTTTTATATAATTTTATGTATTATTCCGTGCAAGACACGAAAACATATACTAGTAATGCATTAAAATTGATTTTATATAACTATAATAAAGATATTTTCCTAAATTAGTATAATTATGCATTATTACTTAAATGCTAATTATAGTATAATTATAATAAAGATATTTTTATAAAATAAACTTAGAAGAGAAAATAGTATATCCATTTTGGCAGGAAAAATAGATTTATGAAGAATCGACACCTCACTTTCATTAGTTAGGGGAAAATGCAGTTTTAATATATTAAGTAGATAGATTATTATAATCATTCAATTTGAATTACAATTAATTGATTGATAGAAATTATAATAAATTGTATGATATTTAAATAATTAACCAAATCAATTAGTTGATATAATTAATTTGTTATAATAAATTGAATTTAAGGAGTTAAAAGAAATAAATAAAAAAACACCATCAGATTCATGCCACGACAGTTTTATCATTAAATGCAGAAATTTAATTTTTATATAATAGAATAGATATTTCCAGATTATTATATTAAATAGATGATATTAAAAAAATAAACTAATTAAATTAATTCATATATTTTATTATCATATTTATTATTTATTAAATAATATGATATTTATTCTAATCAAATCAAATAATTAATATAATTAATTAATTCATATAAATTATAATAAATGGTGAGATTTGAATGTCTAATCAAATTAATTAATTGATATAATTAATTAATT
Organism: Arachis ipaensis; assembly: GCF_059453495.1. Taxonomy (NCBI): domain Eukaryota; kingdom Viridiplantae; phylum Streptophyta; class Magnoliopsida; order Fabales; family Fabaceae; genus Arachis; species Arachis ipaensis. Next base: position 132,502,944 of record NC_142436.1, read on the forward strand.
ATAATTGATTTACTTTAACAAATTAAATGAAATAAATAAGAAAACACCTCGAGAGCATGCCACATCAGTTCCATCATTAAGTGTAAAAATCTTATTTTTATATAATAAAATAGATAGAATAGTTAGATAATAAAGATATTTTCTTAAATTAGTATAATTATGCATTATTCATTAAATATTAATTGTAATATTGTAATATAATTATAATAAAGATATTTTTCTAAAATAAATTAGTTATTAATAACCAGTGCCATTATTATATAATTATCATATTATTATTATTATTAAAATAATTAAAAAGATTTTCAATTTATAAGTAGTTTAATAATACATTAAAAATTAATTTTATATAACTATAATAAAAATATTTTTCTATATTAGTATAATTATGCATTATTACTTAAATGCTAATTATAGTATAATTATAATAAAGATATTTTCATAAAATAAATTTAGAAGAGAAAATAGTACATCCATTTTGGCAGAAAAATGGATTCATGAGAAATCGACACCTCACTTTCATTAGTTAGGAAAAAAAACCCAATTTTAAGGAAAAAACCCAATTTTAGTATATTAAGTAGATTTAAGATTGAACAAGTGTATTTGTTAAACAGTAGATACATTAAATTATAAAAATTATAATGAATAATAGATTAATTATTAGTCTTATCTCTTAATGGTAGGTCCATATGAATGTAATTAATTATTTTAAAATAATAATTTATTTCATATTTGATATTGGATAAAAATAAATTACTAACTTAATAAAAAAATTAAATAACTAAAATTATATATTTAATAAAAAAAATAATTCTATATTTTAAAAATAGATTAATAAACATACTTTTATTATTTTTAACGTTTAGAAATGAATCATCATTTTACAAATCAACCGTATTTCTTGATGAGATGTGAAAAATTAAAAATATTTTTTTTTAAAATAAAAATAAAAAATATTTTCACAAACCAATATACCTTGTAGTTTTTGGTATTTGAGACAGAAGGATATTGTAGAAAAAAACTTGTTACAAAATAAGGCTATGGAATTACTATGTTTAGACTTAGAGATTAGAAATTTCGTAAAATCATTTATAGATTTTAATAATAGTAGATAGTTCAAGAACTCTAACTAACACACTTAGAAATCAAAGTTCTCTAAATTTTTAAAAACTCTTTTCTCCTCTAAAGCCAATTCCCTCCTAGGATAATAAGGAGTGTAGTGCCTCATCCGTCCATTGTGAAAATCCCGCCATTGTACTGCTTTTCTCAATTTGATCCTGTTTCATTAATCTTTCAACCACAAACCTCGTACCACTACAAAAGAGGCACAAAAACATGTTTCAGTTTTACACACAACCGAATATGTCAAAAGCATAAAAAGGCACAACAAAAGACCACGGAGATAAAAACCAATAAGAATATGAACCCCTGATCATATATAACAATGAAGATGTAAAGGAAGGATTGGAAGGGTGTGCTACCAGTCTCGTGGGGAAGCTGCTGACAGACAAAAATATTAATAGTGCCTGGATTCAATCTACAATGCAAAACATTTGAAGGATCTCACAAGGTCTGAGAATAGTGGAACTAAAACCCAATATCTACCAAATATTCTTTCAACAAAAAATAGACTAGGAAAGATCCTTCAAAAATAGCCCCTGGACATTCAGAAACTCTTGGCTATTACTGAAGAAATGGGAGCAAAGTGAAGACTTAACAGAGGAGAGTTTAAACAAGGCAGACATCAAGGTACAACTCTGGCACCTATTCGAGCACTACAAAGCCACCAAACTGGGGAGAAAAATAGCTTTAATGTTGGGAGAGGTAAAAGAGTGCGAGCTTTTTGTAAATACTAGAGACCAAGCACGATTTCTAAAGGCCATTATAACCCTTAAACATCAACAAATCCGTCATGAAGGGAGTGAATATAAAGCAAGCAAGATGGATTGGTTTGGGTGAATTTCAGGTATGAAAAACTCCCCTATGCTACTATTGTGAGAGGGCTACAGAAGACGAAGAGAAGGGATGCAAGCAATTCAAAGACTTAGGCTCATGGCTGAAAGTGAACATTGTGGGGACGATAATGACAGGTGAGAATAGGCATCAAGCAAGGGAGAAGGCGGAGCCCCAAGTCAAAAGAAAGATGAATCAGAAGAAACTGATAGAGAAATTGATGGAGAAACTGGAGAGACTAACTATGGAAAATAAGGAAAGGAAGAACGACGAGATAAGGGGAGGGGATGAAGGGTCAAAGAAGGGAGATGAGAAAAGAACTTTCAGGAAATTACCTGCTGTCCATCTAGAACAATCAAGAAAGAGGGGAGGATAGAAATAAGAAACCAGAACAAGGAAAAGAAGAGCTCAGAATAGAATTACTCACAGATGCAACAAATATAAAGACAGATATGGATAATATGGGAGGGAAGACATGGAAGAGACAAGTAAGACAACTAGCAGCAACAATTAAAATGGAGAAGGAGAATGCAGAGCCAGGAGGAGAAAAAAAGAAAGCACTGGAGATCATAGACATGGAGATTGAGGTACCAGATTCGAAAGCAAAGAAAAGCACAATCAAAACAGCAACTACAATGACAGAAGCTGCAAGGCAGCCCTGCCGAGAACCATAAAAATTATAAGCTGGAACTGTTGCGGACTTGGGAACCCATGGGCAGTTTGAGCTCTAACAAAACTCGTTAAAAAACAAGGACCCAACCTTGTTTTTTTTATGGAGACAAGGAGAAAGGAGATAGAGATGATGAGACTGAGATACAAAGGTGGGATGGTGACTATTGTAGCGGTAGATTGTGAGGAGATAGGAGACAAAGAGATGGTGGTTTAGCGGTAATGTGGGACATCATGATCAATGTAGAAATCAAGTCATTATCTATAAACTACATTGATTTGGAAGTGGGAATGACAGAACCAGACCAGAGGTGGAGAGCAACCAGTTTTTATGGCTGCCCAAAGAGCGAAAATAAACAATTCAGCCTTGATCTCCTAAGCACTCTAGGGAGAAACTCGCAGCTGGCATGGATAGTTTTTGGAGACTTTAATCAAATCATGGGTCAAGAAGAGAAGCAAAGAGGTAATCTGGTATTGTTATCACAAGTCCAGAATTTTAGAGAAGTGTTTAAAATAAATGAACTACTCGACTTAGACTTTTTGAGACACTCTTTCACATTGACTAATGGACAAGTAGAGGATGCAAACATCCAAGAGAAGTTGGACAGAACTTTGGTAACCATGGAGTGGAGAGAAACCTTCTACAAGACCATTGTCTAACACCTAAATAGATTCAAATCAGACTATAATCTAATATTAGTGGATTTGGTGGGTGAGAATAAGAGTAAGATGAAGCAGATACATCGCTTCAGATTTGAAGAGTGCTAGATTGGCAATGAAGAGTGTGAAGAAACTGTAAAGGAGACTTGGAGAAGCAAGGAAGAGCATTTCCACCTGAAGATAAGGCAATGTGGTAGAAAGCTTGACAGGTGGGGAAAAAGGAATTTTGGTGACATCCCAAAAAAATTAGACAAATGCAAAACAAGCTCCAACACCTCAACTCCATAAAACAGGAAGAGGGGGTTATTTTTCATATCAAAGAAGTGGAAGCGGATTTGGATGAAGCACTTAAGGAGGAAGAAATCTGATGGGCCCAAAGATCAAGAACGAACTGGCTCAAGCATGGAGACAGAAATTCCAAATTCTTTCACTAAAAAGTGTCACAAAAGGAAGAGTGGAAATTAGGTGAAGTGTATTCGGGATGATAACGGAGTCATACATGAAGATGAGGAGAATATTGAAGACATTATGTTGAGATATTTTGACAAGAATTAATGATGAAAAAAGAGAGGTGTTGAATCAGGTTTTTACAGCCGAAGAGGTCATTCAAGCCCTCAAACAAATGCACCCAACCAATGCTCTAGGCCTAAATGGAGTGCCAGTACTTTTTTACCAAAAAATGTGAAAAATAGTGGATAAGGATGTAATCAATTCTGTTCTAAATATCCTAAATAATGATGTTGATCCCTCCCATTTTAATGTCACCCGTATTTGTTTGATTCCAAAGATTAAGAACCCTAGTCACACCAAAGATTTTAGGCTAATTTCTTTATGTAATGTTATATTCAAACTTGTCACTAAAACTATTGCAAACATACTTAAACAAATCCTTCCGTATATTGTTGGAGAGTTCTAAAGTGCTTTCATGCAAGATAGGCTTATTACAGACAATGGTTTAGTGGCCTTTAAGATATTCCACTACATGAAAAAAATACCACAGGATAGAAGGGTTACGTTGGAGTAAAGCGTGATATGGCCAAAGCATATGATTGTATAGAATGAAGATTCCTACAAGAGGTCATGACATCGATGGACTTTCCAACAAAGTGGGTGCATGTGATAATGAGATGTGTGTCTACTGTATCTTTCTTGGTCCTCATTAATGGCATTCCCAGCAGACCGATTACCCCAACCAGAGGTTTAAGATAGGGGGACCCCTTTTTTCCTTACCTTTTTGTGCTATGCGCCTAGGTACTTTTGGGTCTTCTCATAAGGGCGCAAGAGAATCAAGTCATCAGGGGAAATAGAGTGACGAGACATGCTCCACAAGTTAACTGCGTTTTTTGCAAATGACAGTATTCTGTTTGCTAGAGCATCAGACCAAGATATTATGGGAATTAAAGAGGTGCTCATCCAATACCAGACAGCTTCGGGCCAAAGAATCAACCTGGACATGTCTGAGATTTCCTTCAGCTGAAACGTACCAAATACCAGACAAATTCTGATCCAGGAATGGCTTAGGATAAAGGCAGTGGAACAACACACCAAGTACTTGTGACTCTCCACTTTCATAGGGAAATCCAAGAAGGAAGTCTTTGATTTTATCCAAGAGAGAATTTGGAAGAAGTTAAAAGGTTGGAAGGAGAGATATCTATCCAGAGTGAGAAAGGAAACGCTGATAAACGTAGTTGTTCAAGCTATACCCACATACATCATGGGATGCTTTCAAATCCCTAAAGGTTTATGCCAACACTTGGATGCTATGACCAGAAAATTCTATTAGAGAAGTAAAAATGGAAAAAGAAAAATTCACTGGATCAGATGGGACAAGCTTTGCTCAAGCAAATTAGATGGGGTGTGTTTTAGGAATTTTGAAGTTTTCAACTCTGCTCTGCTAGCAAAACAGGGTTGGAAGCTGATGACAAAACCCCAATCTCTAACTGCGAGGGTCCTCAATGCTAGGTATTTTTCTAGGACTAATTTCTTAAAAGCATCTATGGGCTTTAATCTGAGCTACACGTGGTGAAGCATCTGGAAGGCAAAGGAGATCTTGTAATTAGGAGGACCGTGAAGATTGGTGATGGAAGGTCAGTAAAGATTTGGGGGTCACCCTGGATACCCAACCAGAACGAACACAAGTTATGGAGTCCGGTCAACATTTTGGAAGACAATGCTTTGGTTAGAGGAGCTAATGGATGAAGAGGGTAAGAGATGGGACGCTGACAAGATTAGAAATATGTTTCTAGACTTTGAAGCTCAACAAATACTAGAAATTCATCTACCAATTACAATACAGCATGACCAATTCTATTAGAAATTCGTGTAAAATGGAGAATACAGAGTTAGAACAACATACAACAGAATCATGAAGTACAACAGGTCCCAACATAGTAGCATATCCCTCTAGCCAGGAAACACCCCGCTGGAAAAGTCTCTGGAAGGCTTCGGCTCACCCAAGAGCCATCAATTATACTTGGAGGATCCTCAACAAGTCACTGCCAACAAGACTAAACCTGCAATGTAGGTATGTCAATTGCACAGCCCTTTGTCCCAGATGTTGGAAGAAGGAGGAATCAGAAACTCACCTGATCAAGAACTGCGAATTCGCTCGGAGCTTCTGGTTTAACTGCTCCCTTGCGATTAGATCGTCGGAGAACCAAGGAATGGAGGCCCTCGAATGGATTGAAAGTTTGCATAAAGCTCTGGAGCCCGAATCACAAGGCCTTTTCTATTATTGTCTCATTGAGCTCTAGACAGTGCGCAACTTGCTCCTCTTCGAAGGGAAGGACTCGAACCCAAGAGATGTGGCAGAATCAGCAAAGAAGAGTCATGATGAGTTCCTCAGGGCGCTGCATATTGGTGCTTCCGAAATGCATGAGGCTGCCCAAGGCTCGATGATTTCAAATCAGTGGGTGAAACTACCAACTCACATAATTAAAATAACAACAATGGTACGGAATCAAAATGGTACGAGTTAATATATATGGATGTTTCTTCTGCTAAGTATCTGAATGTTTCTTTTTCATACTAAATGGACGTTCTTTTATATATTTTCCGAATTTTTTTTGTATTGGCTTCGAGTGTGAGGTGTGAAAAAACAGGTTTGATTTTGCGTGGTGATCCTAGGAGCAGTTTTGGAAAGATATTACTCAAAAGTTGATTTTAATTAAACACCAATTAATAACAAATATTATAAATTAAAAAAAATTAAATTAATTAAGAATAAATATAAATTAATATGGTTTTGTTTAGTTTTTTGTTAGTAACCTCTTAGTTCCATATACTTTTCCTTAAAATAAATGTTGATGCATCTGTTTTAATTAGCGAAAGATGGGTATTGGCAATTTTAAATAATAGTAGAATCAAATTAGCGGGAGTACGTACTCCTCATCTAACGCCCCATGAGTTCGTTCACGCTCTGCTAGGGTTTCATTGCGCCACCTCCATGGTTACACCTTTTTTTGTCTTTTCTTCGTCAAAGTCTTTTCCATCTTCTTCTACTTTCTTCTCTTAATTTCTTTTACACTTAGTTCCCTAATTTCCGTTTTCTCTCCCAATTCATTCCTCTCTTAATTCATTCCGTTTTCTAATTCACTCATTCCGTTTTCTAATTCACTCATTCCATATATCTTATTTCTCTCTGAAATCATTAAATACTAATTCTATTTTTCTCTACACCATGAGTAACAAATCAGAGACTCAGAATCCTCATATAATTGATAGTGATAAGGAGGATGACTTCATCGTTTTAGCTTATGAAGATGTTTCTGAAGGAATTCAAGCCTATACACGGAGCCTGTCCGGAAGAATTTTCTCAGATCGGATCTTTTCCGTAGGTACCATGGAAGGAGCTCTCTATGCAATATGGAATAAACCAGAAGGATTCAGAGTAGTCAAAAAATCCAGGAACCAGTTTCAATTTTTCTTTGAGAATGACTCTGATGTGAATCGAATTTGAGAGGGGTTCACCCTGGTTATTCAAGAGTTTTGTTATTCATGTTCGCAGATGGAAGCAGTCAATAAACATAGAGGATAATCACATCTCTTCTTTTCCTGTATGGGCACAATTTTGGGATTGCCTGAACAATACAAAATACTTGAGGTTGGCCGAAAATTGGGTGGGAGACTTGGTCAAATTGAAGATGTTGCTCTATTTGAAGTTAGAGGCAAAGATACACGCATAGTGAAGGCTAAAGTGGAACTGAACGGTGATAAAAGAGTGAGGGATACACTGAAATTGCTTGATCCTAATCAGAAAATGCTGGAAATTGGAGTACGCTATGAACGTATAGGTGTGTTCTGTACTTATTGAGCAAAATTGGGGCATGAATCTAAGAACTGCCAATGTTTATTGATGATTATGCCCAAAATAATATCAAGGAAGATAGAGTTGGTGAATGGCTTAAGGCAGATCAAGTCGGTAGGCGTTTAACTGAAAAGAGAGCTTCCTTTAATCCTAACCAACCTCGAGATGGTTCTATTCCAGCTCAACAGAAGAAAAAATCTCCACCTGCTTGGCTTTTTGATAGTTTTTCAAAAATGAGTGTGCAAGATGATCAGAAAAAACAGAATAATGAAAAAATTGCTGTCAATTCGGATTCTAGAGCAGAAAATGAGGGTGAATCAGAAAATACTGGTACGGCTACTAATACTAATTCTTCTTCTAATGCTTTATTGGAGATATCCTATCCCATGAATAATGTCCAACACAATAATAACGTCATATCCAAGTTTAAAAAAGAGAACAAAAAGCCAAACCTGAAACAACTTGCCAGAAAGTCTGTCATAGGTTTCAAATGGAGGAGTGGAGGTAATGGTACTAAAGATGTTTTAAAGAAAATTTGTCTCAATGATATTGTCTCTGATGCTATGACGGTGGAGGGTGCCAGCCTTCAAGTGGCACCCAAAGAAATATGAAACTGCTCTCGTGGAATTGTCGGAGTTTGGGGAGACCCCTGATAATCCACAATCTTAAAGGGATTTGTAAATCTTACTCCCCCGAGATTGGTTTTATCTGTGAAACGAAAAAGCAATCTCGACAAGTTGAAGGAAAACTAAGATCTTGTGGTTTCAAGGAATGGTTTATTGTGGATCCGGATGGATTATCAGGGGGTTTGGCAATGGCATGGAGGGATGGTTGCACTGTTCAGATTTTACAGCATGGTAGATTCTTCATTGCGGCATCAGTTCTGACAGCTGGTTCTAATGATCCCTATGGTGTTCTAGGTGTTTATCTTAGTTCAAATGATCAACATAGAATGGCTCAGTTTGCTGAATTAACTTTAGTCACCCAACAGTTTGATGGTAAGGTTGTGTTAATGGGTGATTTTAATGCCATTTCTAATCAATTGGAGAAAGCATGTGGGGGTGCTAAATCTCCTTCTTCTATTGAAATCTTTAACAGTTTTATTGATGATAATTCTCTGATTAATATTGATATGGTCGGAAGACCATTCACTTGGTCGAATAGACGGAGGGGTGATGAGTTGATACAGGAAAGACTGGACCGATTCCTGGTAGGAGTTGATTGGCAGCAACTCTATCCCAATGCAACGGTTCTTAGACTGTCAGAATCAGGCTCGGATCACTCCCCTCTTCTCTTAGACTCTAATCCAAGAACTGAGAGATCTAAACGCCGATTCAAAGTCCAAGAAAGATGGTATTCCAATGATGAAATAAGGCAGATTGTTAGAGAAGTTTGGCACGAACAGATTGATGGTTCAGCCATGTATATCCTAGCTCAAAAAATAAAGCGTTGTCGGCATAAGATTGTCAGATGGCAGCAAGAACACAGATCTAATTCGAAGGTGGAGATTGATTTACTACAGTATGAATTAGAGGAACTTCGTTTAGCAGGAATTCATGGAGGTGACATCATTTCAGAAATAGAGGACAAACTTGAAAAAGCATTGCAAAATGAGGAATCTTATTGGAAAGATAAGTTTAGAGTCAAATAGCTCAAATCCGGTGATCAGAATACAGCTTTCTTCCATCAGAAATTTAGAAATCGAATCCAAAGGAATAGAATTTGGCTACTAACTGGCAGTGATGGTGAAGTGGCTACTTCAAATGCTGGTATTGCTTCTGTGGCTGAATCTTATTTCAAGAACATCTTTTCCTCCACTTGTCATGAGAATCCTGAACCTCTGTTTACTGATTTTGAACCTAAGGTTACAGCTCACATGAATCGTAGGCTTCAAAGACCAGTGACTATGGAGGAAGTGAAACGTGCAACATTTAGCATTCATCCTCAAAGTGCTCCAGGAGACGATGGTATGACAGCAAAATTTTTTCAAAGCTTCTGGAACATACTTAGTGGTGATGTGTTTCGAGCAATTACGAGCTTCTTTTCAGGGGGCAGAATTTTAAAGGATTTTAACCACACTCAAATCTGTCTTATTCCCAAGATTTCTGATGCTAAAGATATGACTCAGGTAAGACCAATAAGCTTATCTTCAGTCTTTTATAAGATTATCTCCAAAGTATTTGTACATAGACTTCAGGGTATGATGAATAGACTAATTAGCCCTACGCAGAGTGCTTTTATTAAAGGCAGATTAATCTCTGATAATATCCTAATTACTCACGAGTGTATGCATTACTTGAAGAACAAAAAAAGGGGGACTCGAAAATGAAATAGCGCTAAAATTAGATATGAGTAAGGCATATGATAGGGTGGAATGGCACTTTCTTTGGTTTATATTGGAGAAGTTTAGTTTTGACTCCCGGTGGATCATGTGGATTCGAGAATTAGTGATAACTGTTTCTTATTCTGTTATTGTGGAAGGACAACCTTATGGTTTCTTCAAACCAAATAGAGTTATTCGACAAGGAGATCCTCTATCTCCCTATCTTTTCTTTTCTATGCAGAAGGTCTCTCCTTCTTGCTACACAAGGCAGAACAAAACAGACTAATTCAGGGTCTTCAGATACATAGGCGATGTCCGAAGGTCAACCACCTCCTTTTTGCTGATGACTCCATCTTATTCTGTAAGGCTAATCCTGAAGCATGTTAAATATCTTGCATTTATTGAATTCTTATGAAAGCATCAGTGGCCAGAGGGTATATCTTAATAAATTTGCTGTATTCTTTAGCCACAACACTTCCTCCACTACTCGTACACTACTGACTAACTCTATGAATATTAATCATATTGGGGCTCAGGATAAATACCTTGGTTTGCCTTCTACAGTCTCTAAATCGAAAAAAGCTTCTTTTAGTATGATCAAAGAAAAGGTTCGGAAAAGAATCCAAGGGTGGAAGCGCAATCTTCTATCGTCAGGTGGTAGACACGTATTGCTTAAAGCAGTGGGAAAAGCTATTCCTATTTATACATTGTCTTGCTTCAAGTTGCCTGATGGTTTAATTTCGGAAATTCACTTTCTACTTTCTCAGTTCTGGTGGGGACAAAAAGATTCTAAAAGGCGGATGGCTTGGATTAGCTGGGACACTATGACTCGCCCACGAAAAGAAGGAGGCCTTGGATTTAAAGATCTCAGAATCCAAAATCTGGCGCTTTTAGGCAAACAGTTTTGGCGACTCATAACACAGCCTACTTCCTTATTATCCAAAATCCTAAGAGGTAAATAATTTAGCAATGGTAATGCTATAACGGCAGAAAATTGGAGTCTTACCTTCTTGGGGATGGAGGAGCATATTGGAAGGCCGAAAGATTGTTGAAAAAGGTCTTAATTGGGCTGTGGGTACTGGAGAGAATATCCGAACCTTTGAGGATCCTTGGCTGCCTCCTCCGTATCTTTTAATGATTTCTGACATGCCAAATAGATAGGCTATTTCTGAGTTGGTTCCAAGAGTTAAAGATCTAATTACTGAAGATAGGAATTGGAATCAGAATCTCATTCAAGAATTATTTTTCCAAGACGTTACAAACAGGATTTTGTCAGTTAAAATTCAGCAGAGTAGGGACAAATCGCAATAGAATTTGAACAAATCCAAGCAATATGATACAGCTTCAGGTTACAGAATTGGCTATTTATTTTACCATCTGCCTCTGGAGCTTTGTCCTAATTATATGCAGCAGAAAAAGCTGTGGATTGATCTATGGAAGTTGAACTTGCCTCACAAAATTAAGCTATTTATTTGGAAAGCTCTCCATGGCCGGCTTCCGGTGCTTGCTCAGATTCATCACCGCATCCCATCTATATCACCAATATACCCCTGCTGTCATGAAGCAACCGAAATAGTCACTCATTGTTTGATCGATTGCTTTAGAATTAAAGATGTATGGTCTCAGAGTTATCTTCGTGACTGTCTTCCCCCTCAGAGTCCTAACAACTTTTGGACATGGTGGACTGCATCAACAGAGATGCTTAACCCATTGAAGAATGCTGACCGTAATCCTCAATTGCTTGCCATCATTTGCTGGAACTTCTGGAAAGCTCGCAACCAGTTGATTTTTGAATGTTCTACTTCAATGTCGTCTGTCATTCTAGCAAGATCTGTCAAGTTGCTCCGTGAAATCCAAAGAACTCACAGTTTAGGTCGTCATCTCCATGAGGCAAGCTCTTAGTTGCATTCAATTTAATTTATCATTCTTTCTTCTTTAAGATTTTTCTTCATTTTTCGACCATACACCGTTGGATGAATACCTTCAATGTAGTGTTTTTGGGAAATTTTCACCTTTCATTATGCTGTCTTGCTTTTGGACATCTTTATATTTTATTTTTCAATAATTAATGAAATATAACCTACTATCTTTGAAAAAAAAAGAAAAAGGTGGGTATTGGCATAGTGGCTAGAGATTATAAGGGAAAAATTCTTATGGCAGCTACAAGGAAAGAGAGTGTGACTATTCAGGCTCATGAAGTCGAGATTTTTGCTTGCCTAATCAGGTTAGAAAAAACCCAAGAATGTTATTTTTTATTATATAATTATTAAAGGCAATAACATTGAAGTAATTTAGTCTCTCAAGAAAACTAGTAGCCAGAAAAATATTTTGAATCCTATATAAAGGATTGTTTACATGTAGCTAAAAAAACTTAGATCAATAGTTTTTTCTCACGTGAAAAAGAGTGATAATAAAATAGTTCATGAATTGGTTAGGATGACACTTACCAATTCAAACTCAATGTGAATAGAAGATACTCCAAAACATATTTGTAATTTCGTTATTTTGGATGTTTCGAGTCATATTCATAAATGAACGCTATTCTTTTATACGGTAAAAAAATTCTAACTATTTGTTTCTTTTTTTTTTTCATAGTATCTATCAACTCGATAGGTCAAGAATTAATTTATTGCAGTATTGAGCTCTATTTAAGAATTTATTATTGGTCAATAAATTATTACATATACAAGACAAAATTTGAATCTCTAACATATATTTAAACAAACTAGTAAGCTACTATTTGTTTCTAAACGTGCATGAATAGAAGTCACCAAAAAAAAAAACGTGCATGAATAGAAGGCCCTTTGTTCTATATTTCGGATAGCGTAAACCAGTTCGGGTCAATTTCGGACTCGGTACCAAATCGAAAAAAACCCCAATCGCAGTATCCAAATCAGAACAACATAAAATTCGGCATCGCCACCACCACCACCCCCACCCACTCCGATCGATCATTTTTCAGCAGAACCAATGGCGAAACCCGCATCCTCAAGCTCCCTCTTCCAAACCCTAAAGCGCTACATCAAGAAGCCATGGGAGATCACGGGTCCCTGCGCCGACCCGGAGTACAAGTCGGCGCTCCCCGGCGCCCTCGAGTACCGTGTCTTCTGTCCCGCCACCGCAAGGGAGAAGGCCTGTGTCCCAACCTCCTTGCCGGAGACAGTGTACGACATCAAGTACTACAGCCGCGACCAGCGCCGCAACCGCCCCCCTATCCGCCGCACCGTCCTCCGCAAGCCAGAACTCGAGAAGATGAAGAAAGAGAAGATTTTCTCGCCGTCTGACTTCCCTCCGGTTTACCTCAACACCACGATCGAGGAGGACATGGATGCCATCGGCGGTGGATATCAGAAATAGGTGTTCTTACCGTTGCCCCCTTTCTTATTTGGGTATGTGGAGTCTGTGTGATTTGAATAATGGGAAGATGGAATTTCTCGATTGTGTTTTGGCATCTCTCGATTGTTGTTACTTGCTCTGATCGCCGGAACTTAGGGGATTGGGGATTTAAAAACACCTTGATTTTGTGTTTATGATGATTAATTGGTTGTTCATTTTTCATTGTTCATTGCTTCCGGGCATGCTTAGCTTGAATGAATTGAAAGAGTAGCATAAATGCGTTTGATCTCGCGTGAACTCACGTGAGCTAATGAGCAGACTTGAAGGTTTACTTTTTTGTAGTGCTTGGATGGTTGCTTGTGTAGGTTTTTAGTTGAAATTACATTTTTCAAGACGAGATTGATTATATTGTAGCTTTCTGTGGTAGGATGGGGATGAAATTATGCATCTTTGGACCTTCCTTCCAGTAGGAGTTTTTAACTTTTGAGTCCGTCATGCTTCTGTGGAAGCAAGTTGTAGTCCCTTTTTTATCATATTCTTAAATGGCTTATTTACCTTGATTTTGAATCTTAGTGTTCATTGGGTGTTATATATGAAGACTGTTTCATATGATAGGTGGTGTATATTAGGAAGAGAGCTCATTATTTAGTGATATCTTTATGACTTTATTATAGCACAATACTGTATTAGTTGTTCTGCAAATGGTGAGTAGTTTAAACTTTAAACTGTATTAGTTAAGGTGTGCAACCACTTAGGAGAAGGTTTCTCTTTCAGAGAGAGACACTTTTCAAGAAGAGGAAAACAATATACCCTTTGAAGGTGTTCGCAGAATTCCTTAATTGTGGAAATTGTGGTTAATGTTTAGCTCTACTTTTATCTGATTGTTTACTAGGACTTACAAAGATTGATCTGTTAGCATTATAGATTGTAAGCCCATCTGTTGTGCCACTGATTCGTATATCAAATTGTTGCAAATATTTATTTATCTGTTTGATTGGGTTGTCCTGAGATACTATTTCTCAAAATCAGAATGCCTTTGGTAGACAAATTCTGGATGCTATTTCAGTAGCAAATAAGGAGGTGCATGACTTAAAGCAAAGGAAAAGACAAAGTCTATTATGTAAATTGGACTTTGATAAAACTTATGATCAGATTACTTGGGGGTTTCTTGAACAAGGTTTTACATGAAAAAGGTGGTTGATTCTTGGAGGAGAAGTTGGATTGTAGACCCTCTCTCAGCCAGGACTTTTTCATTATTATGTTGAGTAAAATGTTGGTTTCGTGGTCAAGGGTGTGAGGGCTAGGCAAAGGAGATCCTTTGTCCTCATTTTTATTCTCTTCTTTGGGCTTAGTTACTTACTTTGTAGAGCAGTTGCGAATAAGACTATCGAAGGTGTAAACTTGGGCTTAGAATGGATTGTAGGCTCTCATTTGTTATCTGCTGATGACACTAATTTTTAGGAAAGAACAAGGACCATTTTTCAAATCTTCCACTCTTCCGTAGGTTTTTAACTATGGATTGAAGATTAGTATGTCGAAAATCGACTTGGAAGCTGTTAATGAATAATATCCAAAAGTTCCAAATCTATTCCTTGTCTATTCTTAAATTGCTCTAGAGTGCTGCTAGTGCCTTATGTGTATCTTTCTTTGGGAATTTTGAATAATGGTAGGTGTGCCCTTTCATGGATAGCTGCATTACTTAGTAATCAAACCAAAGAGCTATGGTCTGCAAGATCTCAAGAGTATCATTATGTGACCTGGCATTGGGGTGATAGACTTGGGATTTTGGCATGTTTACTTAGAGGTCTACCAAAGTTAGGCAACCAATTTTGTGCACAGAAATAATTAAGAATTCTCATTCCTTGGACAAATGTGGGTAAACAAGGTGGGCTACAACCTGCAAGAATTGGATTCAATTTTTTTTTTTTTTGTGCATTTGAAATATTGCATTTGACACCATGAATAAATGAATGATCTATGTGCCTTCAAGAAATCAAATGGAAGTGTGTTGTTGAGAATGTAATTTAGACACTTCAGAATCTGTAACCTGGGAAGAATGGTAAAGATGGAGTGAGAAATTAGAGAAAGCATTCCAGGTTACTATAACAGGGAAATAACAAAACTGCAATTTTGGGAAGATTTGGACGAGTTTTTTTGAGAAAATATTTTATTCGATACCCATGTCTTCGTAAAGGTACTGTATCCCATTTGTATTTAATGGTTGTGATTTCGTAACAAGTTTAATAGGTCTAAAAGTAAATAATAAAATATAACTCCAAGATCATGGGACATGTGACAAAATTCTTAACTACAAATAAGTAAAGAGTATTGATACCTTTAGGTTTTCTAAGGGTAATTTCAGAAACTCCTTTCAACATTCTATCAGAAAATAATATTTTTAGGTGTTAAATATGACTGGCCATGTTGGAAGAGACCTGAGGAAGTCTGTGACTACAAGGAGTTATACTCCAATGGAAGACAAAAGCAGTGGGTATCAGTTGCCTTTCTGATGTAGGGTAAGGGGGGTAACATCATTCTCATGGGTCATGGCATGATATTCTTTTAGAATGACCAAAACAAGAAAAACACTACAGCAGTAATTGAATTCTGCTGCCATATCTTAAAGCTTGAGTGCATTAATATTGTCATATCTTAGTGAGGTTATGTAACTATGTTTCTATTCAGGCCCAGCATCACATGTATGTTCATTTGCTGGAACAGTTTCAGTTTATGGGGCCGATTTTGTCACGGGATTAACTGTTCAAAAGAATAAACACTGTCTGGAGAAAATTGAGATTTTAAATCTCATAATATATTCCATATCGTTATAACTTTTTAAAGATACACCTATTGTCCCACCTGTGTTAGAAGTAAGTTTTATATAGGTTGTGTTTGGCTTGACTCTTCAGCAGTTTTTATGTCTTGATTTGGACATAATTTCAATATATGCAACCAACTTGCACACTTGGGCTGAGTTTGGTATTGAGACAGAGCAGGAGAGAGAAACAAAAATGTGTTTGATGCTAGAGACATGTACAAAATAGTATTCTGTAGTGCACAAACTTCCTTTATTTTCTGTTCTAAAACCTGAGTACGAAGGGAAGACATTTTTTCTATCTCTCAATCTTTATATTTGTGTCATATTTTAGTTACCAAACACAGCCTTGATGAATTCTCCCTTGAAGACGAGGAAAAATACTCTTCATTCACACTGCATTATAATCATTAATTCATGCTGGGTTCCACATTTTTTATTTCTTTATTGTTAGGAATATATATTTCCTTTTTCTTGTATAGCTCTGGTGTTTATATTGAACGTTCTGCATTCACTCTAACTGTTTGAAGATGCTCAATAATGTCCGTTTTTACCCTTTTTAGTGTGCACAGGATTGTTTAGTACAACATTTTATGCATTTGTTTGGGTTCAAGTTACTATCATTGATTACTTTTCTTTGCATGTGACCAGGTTGGTGCTACCATGAGATGACATTATTATCCGGTCAACTTTTCTGTTTCTGTCAATGGAAATTATCAGAATAGTCTTTGCATAATGTTCAACCATTAAAGAGCGTGTAAGCTTTTCATATCAATAAAGGGTAGCTGGCTGCAGTTAACTTTGAACATTTGTTTACTTATTTCTGAACCTTGAATCAAAACGTAAATTACATCTGTGACTTGATGATGCCTTGTAATTCTCTCCTGATTTTACCTTTTAATGAAAAGCTTTTTGTTCTGATTTTGAAGTGTCTTCAAAGCAATTAGATGAGCATGCAGCACTCACATCTTGCAATTGGAGTCCATTATTTTTTGGCTTCATATTCTACAATCTATCCATGCCGTAAGCACACACACATTTAGAGTTTAATTGCTATGCTAAGCCTAAAAAGATACTTTTACACTAACATCTAATTAGGTGCTCCCACATAGATAAAGAAAAAAAGAATATGCAGCTAAAAATGAAGCGTATAACAGTAAATATTAAATATAAATAGCATTATGATTTATGACTACCATAAGGGCATTGTTACCATAAATATGATTGTTGAACACACAATCATACTCTTTTAAATTATTCTTACTGGCTTTGTTTCATGATTTTGATGAGGTACCCTAGTCACCTGCCGCATAATTGATTATTCATAATTCAGCACTGCCTGCAAATGTTTATAATGCCAATTGACTTCTTTCAATTATTGGAGTTATAGGTAGTAGCCTATTACAGAAAGAAGTTGATTATTAAGCTATTGTTAGGAAGCAGGAACCATGATGAATTCAAAATTTTGATTGAGATAGTTAGGTAATGGTACTTTTACTTTTGGTATTTGATTATGTAAATGTGCAGTGGGTCTATACTCTTAGTATGTTGCAGCATCAGGCCTTTGTTGTATGGTTTATATATGGTTTTGCTACTGATGTTACAATCTTATTTGCTCATAACATATATGATAAAATGGTGCTTTTGTCCTTCCCGTTATAAACATCGCTTATTAAGGTAATAAACAATAAGTTAAGGGTAATGTCATAAGGTAGCTTTGAGTTCTAGTCATTTGACATGAATGATAGAGATAGTGGGACAATAGAGACAGGTATTTTACCTATTAGTTTAAATTTGTCTTGGATTTTTGTCCTTGTCTTCTTTTCCAAAATATGCAGGTGCAATTACCCTTTAAATTAAGTGAATTTATTAAGTGGAAGTGCATTGGTTTTTTATTTAATTTGAAAATGTGTTAAAGATCAGAACTCAGGAGTAGGTAACAAGTGCATGTGACCACAGTCCCTCTATACTCTGTTTAGGCCTTTACTGAGTGGTGTGTTGTATTATTAGCCATACACTATTAGAGCCATAAGAAAGTGCTTTTCAAGTACCAAATAACGCGGCCAAACGTGTCATTGATCAAATTAATGTCACAGTGTCACACTCATCTATGGACTCCATAATTTTTTCAGTGTCCTCTCTGATCCAGTCCTTTTAAATCTTACTTACATGAGCTAGCTATAGATAATAATTGAATTCTATTTTTTCTTCTTATGTGTCTTGTAATTAATCAACTGTTAATAGGACATAATAAGTTTCTTTGGAATGCAAAGTTGGTTAAGTGAAATAGGTTATATCAATCCTATCTGTCAAAGGAAACTTAGAAGGGACAGCAAAGCACCATTGTCAGTCAAATAATTTAGAAGATGCCAGTTGATGTTAATTTTTTCTAGTCTCTATCAAATCATAAAGTTCCCTTACAAAATTTTTTACTACATGAGATAGAATCATATGTGATACTAAAACATATCTTGAAATTTAATCTTATTAACTGTTGGTCTTGTTTCTTTTTTGTATGGTGTAGTAGCAAGTAGCAACCGATTACTTATCTGTTGCAAGTAATATATGATCCAAGAAATTTGGTCATTTTGTAACTTAGTGAGAAATATTTTTTAAACACTTTTTTTTTTTTAACACTATTCACCTTATCACTTTAAATTTTTATTTTCTTCCATTTACATGTTTAAATGACACAATTCCATCTAATTAGTTAGGTGGGCCATGTACATTATGTGATTGTAGTAGAAATATTGTGTGGATCTGTCAACCAAAGAAAAGAAATATTGTGTGGATTTAAGCTAAAGAAATTCTCCAAGGAGATGAAAGTTGTTGGAATTTGATCTACTTAGATTGTTAGCAAGTACTTAACAAGAATTTAATGTGCACGCATCACCATCATAGTGGTGTTTTCACATGAAAAGAATTGACAGTGAAGAAGATAAGGAGGGGAAAAAAGAAAAATGAAGAATTGACAGTGAAAAAGATAAGGAGGGAGAAAAAGAAAAATGAAGGATCCGATATTGTTGAGTAACTTAATCTATAGAGTATAGTCCATACCGAACATATAAGCTTTGCTTATTCTTTTTCCAAATTGATGATAGGACCACATCCATTATTGTTCTTTTGTCCTTTTTGTGCCATTATTTTTATGCAGCATGTAATTGTTCTTTAGTAGAAATGTAGAATAATGAATCATGTAGCTATAATATAGTCCTTCTTCAAAGGCCCATCCACCATTTCCCTTTAGTTTTAGGAAATTAAATAAAAGGGATTTCTTTCCATGTTCCATGATTTTGATGGCAATGCATTGCAACACTGAATGTAAAAATGATAGTTAATAATTGTTAAATAATAATTTAATTAAATATTTTAAATCATCTAATGATTTTCACATTTTACTCTCATATGAGTACAAGTTCATGTTTAATGTAAATGTGTGTCATCTTCATATATTCACGGTCACATTTTTATGTGATATCTCGGTGTCTTAGATGAGTATCTTTGAAGTTTGGGATCATGGCAATGTAAATATGTTTGTTTAGTTGCATTCAAAATGCCCCTTCTTTTATTGTACGGTTGACTTAATAATTTATTATTTCTTTATTTCTTACTTTATATATTATAAATAAAATTATTAGTTGATATTTTAACTTATTTTTCCCTTTATAATATTTTATTTTAATGCTTTTTTAATAATAAAAATGAAAATAGAAATTGTATGAAAAATTAGATAAATCAACAAAGCCAATGTTTGATGTATATATGATTTATACTAAAATTGATTTATTCACTTCTTTCTATTATTTTTTTGTATCTAACTTATTATTTCGTAGTAGTTTTTTTATAGATGATGATTATTACATTATAATCCTTTAGAAAAGTACTTTAATTCAATATATATCTAAAAAAAGTAATTACATTAAAAATTTAACCTCTCAAGTAAATATTAAAAATAAATGAACAATATTAACATTTTAAAATTAAATTAAATGTCATTTGATAAATTTATTATACGAGTTTTCTTTCGATTTCTTTTTTTTTTTAAATAAAAAGGTACACACCTTCCCCAAAAACAAATTAAAATCTAGGTTTAATATAAAAAATTGTTATGTATACACAAAAAAAAATCATCAAATAAATTAGTCACTATATATTAAAATAATATTACATATTTAAGTCTTTTTGTTAATAAAATTTAATCAAGTTGATCTAAAATAATAAAAATCAGTTATGACTAGTATTATTTTAAATCTTATTATTTAACTTAGTTGAAGTTAATTCGTAAAAATATTTGGACGTGTAGTATCTATATATTATAAAATGCAGTTAGCTAGGCAGTTACCGAAGGTGGTAAGTTTATTTATAAGATCTACCCCGAAGAAGGTAAAATGGTACAATGCAAACAGGTATATGTATTATTATTATTATAGCATGAAAATTTGAGCTCTCTTAGCTTATATATATGTATGTATATGTTGACCTATCTATTCAATTAATTTCGATGGATAGCAATAAATAATGGTTGTTATGTATTAGTGTCTCATATGGATCAGAACTGAGACCATGCACAGCAAATAACTCTCTTAGTCATTTTCATTCATCACGTGCACACACTTACGTTAATTGCCAACTCACACGGTCACTTCTGAATTAATTAATTAATTAAAAACAACTCTTAATTATCACTCATCAAATTAATTAAAGATATGTTAGATGCTGCTGATTGTAAATAAAAACAAAGAATTATTAATGAAGTGACTCATAGTAGAGAAACTAAACTAAGCCATGGTTTTGGTTTGGTATTATAAATTCTTTTTTTTTTCTTTTTCAAAAGTTGTTGAGCATTATTTTCATAATAGTGTGCTAATAGTTAATTTTCTATTTAATATGATTCAACTTACACTGTACTGAAGATATAGTTATACATCAAACTCAGCCTATCATGAAGTAAATGTCTAGAATCTACTAATAAATAAGATACCCCTAAATAATATTGAATCAATACAACTAAACATGCAATTTGAGAATAACAATTTCATTTTTGTGGATTTTATGCAGAGGGGGAAATGAGAATAAAATTAATAATTTAATTTATACTTATCTCTTTTTTAACACTTTTTTGTTATTATTTTAGTATAATAGAAAATAGATCTTTTCAATTTTTTTTTTAATTGAGAATATATAAAGTATGATATTTGGCATCATAGTTTTTGTTCTCTTAGGGTTTGCTGCTGCTGTCGCTTTTTTTGCAGTTTATCGGCACAGTGCAATAACTATGAATGAGTTCAGAAAAAAAAAGAAAAAAATCATAATTGCATAAGTTCAAGAGGAAATTTAATTATAGTCTGACTTTAATAATTCCGTATCACATCTTCCATCAGTGTATAGTAGTATATGCATGCTATGTAAATTTCGTTATTATAAGTTCATCACCTGATCATCTGGGATCACACACACATATATATGCAAATAATTAAGAACATTGATATGTCCTTTTCAATAAAGAATTTGCTTTCGGTTATAGGAAAATATTATTCATCATCACATAATATATAGTATAACTTTTACAAATCCATAATTTATTGATCATTCCTCTATTTAAGTATTGAACTCGATGAAAAGTAAAATAAGACACGATGTAAGTTTAAAAAAAAAAATGCTTGGCTAAAATATACACCATTTTTACAAAAAATATACAAAGTTTAAGTTTCAATATATGATTTTAAATTTATTAAAATAAAAATTTAAAAACTTCTATTAATAATAATTTTAAAATATACCTTTAAAATACATGTTAGCTAAAAAATTTTAAAAATACTTCTCGTGATAGTATATGTTAGAGAATTAGACTATTAATAATTTTTTTAGTTAATACATATAGAGTCAATAATTTTGTTTTTACTCCTTTTCACAAAAAGAAAAAAGAATTCAATTAATTGGTTTAATTTTTTTAAATTTTTTATATTAGTCACAAAAATATAATTAATCAATAGCATAATTACACATATAAAATGAGTAATAGCTCAAATGGCATAGATTCTCCATACTCAATTAAGAGGTTGCGGGTTCGAGTCTCCTATCTTTCTAAATTTTTAAGCCAATGAGTAATAGCTCAAATGGCATAGACTCCCCATACTCAATTAAGAGGTTGCGAGTTCGAGTCTCATATCTTTTGGTAAAAAAAAAAAAAAATAGCATAATTACACATATAAAATCATTCGTGTACTTTTTACCTTAATCAATTTAATTATGTTATCCGTATCTATCTAACGGTTTAAATTATTATTATTCATGACTAGAGAATAAACTTACATTTTTCACATGACTAATAACAATTAAACCATGGGAATTATTTGTCAATTGTTACACACTACTCAGAGAGACATAATGAGAGCGAGCATCTCTAAAATTAAAATATATCCTTTTCTACATATATATAACAGTTGTGATGGTGATAGTATATGTATGTATTCATTCATTAGAGTTTCTCAGTAGTAGTGTGGACAGTAGTGTTGATGGTGATACAACGTTACCTTAATTATTTGTATCATCAACATACATATTTATAATACAGTGTATGTAGTAGTCAAAGAGAAAAAAAAAAAATCATCATCATCTTAATTAGCTCTTCTTACCCCCTGCAAACATTTAAAGCAAGCATTGATTTATTTAGAACCATATATATGTTATAGAGAGAATTTAGATCCTTTAAATTAGAAAAATTAGTAAAATGATAAAATAAGAGATTAATTACGCTATTAATTTTGTATTTTCTATATATGTGAATCCTACTATCTTAATTTAATTAAGAGTGACTAACTCTTTATTTTAATACTTCTGAAAATCTTAATCTATATCAAAATCAGAATCTTAGTTAATTAATTAATTAGTCAATTAGTTAAAGAGGCAATTAAAGGAGCCAATAAGTTATAGTTCAAATGGCATAGTCTTCTCATACTCAATTATACCTCTACAAATATAAGCTTCTAGCTTGGTAATAACATTATAAAACTCGTTTATATATATATATATATTAAAAGTTGTTATAAAAAAATAAAACAATTCTCTTTTATTATTTGACAATGTTTTCAATTTAGAAAAATAAAAAATATTGCTAAAATATAAAAAAGTGTCATTTTATTAATTTTTGTAATATTTTTTAAGTGTTACTAAAATTGTATAATTAAAATAAACTATTACAAGTTTTATATCTTTTAAAAATATAATTTTTAATTATTTATAAATGTGAGACAATTTTTATTTGTTGAGTTAGTTTTTAGATTTTTTTTTAAATTAAGTTAAATTCATTCGATCTCAATTCTAATATGATATCAACTATCTAATCCAATATTATTAAATCACTCACCCTTTAAATTAACTTTTGAAAACTGTATTAGACCTGTTAAATTTTAATTCTAGATTTCTAATATAACCACTATAAATATTAATAATAGTAACCATAGAATATATATATCTTTGAGAAATTAAACCTCCCCTGATTAATTTACCACTTTAATTTTATGTGGAATGACTTTTTCAACAACGACCCTTGAGCAACAGACAACTGTACGTCAAAGTCATCATCGTTTATGTCTCCCTAACCACAAATATATATTATATTATATTATATTCCATTAACTTTCTTTCTCTTCATATTTAGTGGTGCCTTCTAGGGTTTTGTATATATGGCATATATATCATAATAAAGTCCTTCTTTCAATATATATATGGTTGTCTTAGCTTTTTGAGTATGAATGTATAAAGGATAAAAAAATATCTAAGTTATGAACAGTGCAAAAGAATTTCACCTTAGATTTTATTGTACTTTAATTCACAGTATGTATGGTTTAAATCAAATTAGGGTTTATTAGGTTTATTGAAGTTTAAATTAAATGAAAAGAAGCTATATGTATATAAATTATAAAGTAGGTATCAGCTTTTGAAGTAGTACATACACATATCTATTGTTGCTGTGTCTCTGATGATGAAAATCTCAATTATTTCTGTGATAATTCCTATTTTCAAGAGACATATATGTTTCAATTAAGACAGAAAAAAAGAAAAAAAAAAAAAAAAAGCTGCACCCTCTTATTGCTTTTTCTCCCTCTGCACCCACATACCATTCATCATACCGTTTCTTTCTCTTGAAAACTTAATTATTATTATTTTGAAAAACGATAATGGTAGAGAAACAAAAAAAAAATTAACTTATTTTAATTTAGCATTCATTAATTCTAACAATAATTAAATAAGATAAATTTAAACTATTTTTAACTAATTTTTTTATTTTCGTTCGAATAATAATAATGAAACTATTTATTCTAAAATGTAAACAGTTAGATAGGAACACATTTACTAGCTAGAATATTCATTAATTAGTTCTTTGTTATCTACTAGCTATAAAGAGATTGGCTTCTTCTGCTTGGCATTATTTGTTTTATTCTTTTTATACTTTTTTTTTTCTTTTGGGTGTGGATTTTATGCATATGACACTTTGAAATAAAAAAATGTGCCCATGCATGTCGTTTATTTTAATAAAAGAAATTAATAATTTAGAGTAATAAGTAATAATATAAGCATGCAATAATTGTGTGTTATTTTTTTCCCCACCTTGTTTGGCAGGCTACATATTCGTAAAGTACTACATGAGTGCAAAAATCTAATTATATAGGTACGTCTGTTAACAAGAATAACTACATAGAATGCCAAATTATTTTTCAATTGTATCTGCCTTCTAAAATTCTTGTGGTTATTACTTATTAGTAATTGTGTATGTTATTGTCAGTATTTATTATTAGGGTTAAGTATGATTTTGGTCCCAATGTAGGGGTTGAAAATTTATTTCGTCCTTCGACTTTTTTTCGCTCCAAAATGGTCCCCAAGATTTCAGTTTGTTTTGAAATCGTCCTTCGGACGAAAATACCCCTCCCTCCCTCCCCTCTTCTTCCTCAACGTTAACCAACAGCAACAACAATGGAAGAATAGCAACCACACACAATGGATAACAACAAGCTCAACCAGAAGCGGAAGAACAGCAACAACAACAACCAGATGCAGAAGAACAACACCAACAACCATGGATCTTGTATACAATTAACCATTAACAGAATCTAAGCTAATTCTATCAAATCTAAGCTAATTCAACAACAACAATAACAATTTAACAGTAACTTTCAGCAATTCAATAACCTAAAATCAACTAACAGAAAATTAAAATCAACAAAATGATAACCTGAATTATGAAAATAGAAAACAGAAAAGAGGAGACAGGGGAGGCAGTGGTGGAGCGCCAGCGGTGGTGAGCTCTGATTCCTTCTGTGACAGGAATTGAGGGAGGGGAAGCAGGGATACTCGCTGGCGGTGGTGAAGCAGGGGAGGCTGCGGCGGGCGGTGGTGCGGCGGGTATGGAAGAAGGCTGCGGTGGTCGGTGGTGCGGCGGCGGATATGGCGGAAGAAGAAGAAGAAGAAGAGGCGGCGGCGGCGGGCGGACAGTGACGGTGCGGCGGTGAGCTCGTCCCTCTTCTCTCCCCTCCACCCTCCCCCCACCTTTCTCGGCCCCCCTCCCCCGCCCTCTTTCTTTCTTTCTCGCCCCCCTCCTCTTCCACCCCGCTTCTGTATCCCCTTTCTTTCTTTTTTTCTTTTTTTTATTTTATTTTATATTTATTTTATTTTATAATTTTTTTAATAAAGGATAATTTGGTAATAAAAAAAATATAATTAGTAAAAAGGACGATTTTAAAACAAACTGAAATCTTGGAGATCATTTTGGAGCGAAAAAAAGCCGAGGGACGAAATAAATTTTCAGCCCCTACGTTGGGGACCAAAATCATACTTAACCCTTATTATTACTGTTACTATCTTTCTGGTAGACCAGTAGTGTTTATTAATTAGTATTTGATTTCAATATTGTTTAGATTTATTTTACAAGACATATTGATTTTTACCCTTTTAAAATAATTAAAAATCAGTTAGTCTGTTGAAAAAAAAAACGGGTGAATTTCATAAACAAAACAATAATTAAATATTAAGATTCACCTCATGGTGTCGCTTAAAATACAAAAGTATTCTAGAGACAATAAAAAATCATCTCAAAATAACTAAAAATTATCTTATTTTGTATTAATTTTTTATTTTATATTTCTTAATTATTGTTAAAATAATTAGATAATTTTATATATAATAAATATATATTTATAAATATTATGAATGTTTAGTAATAAAATAACTTTAAATTATTATCACTTTAATTTTACTACGGTTGCAAATAACAATATTGGGAAATTAATTATAAGAATATTCTTAAATCAATCATATTAAATAGATATGAGAATGAGAGCCGAATATATATGAGATTCAAACTAAAGTAAGGTATGTAGAAAAGTTAACTATAGCTAGCTAGACTCAACAACAATATTAATTCTTCAATTGAATTATTACTAGATATT
The DNA here is from genome assembly GCF_059453495.1 of Arachis ipaensis. Classification (NCBI taxonomy): domain Eukaryota; kingdom Viridiplantae; phylum Streptophyta; class Magnoliopsida; order Fabales; family Fabaceae; genus Arachis; species Arachis ipaensis. The sequence goes on from NC_142436.1 coordinate 132,529,451, forward strand.
AATAGATTAATATACATGTTTTTGGGCAGATATGTCCAAATATAACATTGAGGAGAATATGAATGGATAGGATAATCAAAAGATTATTATTACTAAAAAAATATTAAGATCAATATTTTTTTTATCAATATTAGCTAGTTAACACTTTGAATCAATATCTTATTTTAATATTAGGGTTAAATATTAATTTGTTATTTAAAAGTTTCAGCCATTAACAAAAATTTTTATAAAAGATGTTATCAATAAAATAGCTCCTAAATGATTTAAAAATAAAAAAATAAACGATAAACATTATAATTTTTTATAAATGACAAAATATTTTGTATTTAACCAACGACTTATCTATTTAATTTAAATTTTTGTAACGATATTTGAATAAATATTTAGAAAGTATATAAAAAATTTAAAGCAAAATTTGATCTCTAATTTTTTTATTTTTCAAAATAATTTGGTCATTCACATATAATTTTTTTTTTAAAAAAATTCATTTGGTATAAAATTACTAAATTTTAAAGATGAAAAAATATTATTTTTTTAATAATACGTGCAAAAATTATATTAAAATATATTTTTTAAATTTTTTTTAAAATATAAATTTAATATATAATATATAATTCCTATTTATTGTTAGTAATTTTGTCAACGATATAAATTTTCTAGTACTATTTTGATAGTTTACTCTTTTATACTATTAGATCTTAAAATTTATAACCTAGTATCTAAAATTTGAAGTCTAACTAATATTATATATTTTAGATATTACATATAAAAATATATTTGTGAATCAAGTCTAAAATAATAAATTTTGTTCGTTACACAGGTTTCCGCTTACTGGGATTACTCTTAATAATCAGATGCATAAATTGTTGTTTAGACAATGATGAAGATGTTAGATTGAAATTGTGCCATGCAAATCTCAGTGGCATGGCATATATATATATATATATATATATACGGTGGTCCCTATGAAAGTTTTGAGTGGATACTTTCTAAGAGCCTACTAAGTTGGTTTGGTCCCTCATCTATATATATAGATTATTATAGAGATAGAGAGCGCTGCTGCTATACCTATTCTATTCTGATCTGTTATCTAATCCAAATTCATCAGATCACAGCACTCCAATTGCAATTTGATTGCGTCAATTCATCGCACCAACTTTTCAAAGATGAGTTGTGATCAATTTTGTGTGATTAATTATAGCTTTACTTCAGTTTCTTCCCTCAATAATAATACTCCTCCTATTCTTTAATTTACACACCCACTTAGCTTTCTGCAACTGCAATTGCCAAAGTAATCACCATCACCAACAATATTAACATTGGATATTCTTATATATATCAATTTGAGATTAATTTGTACAGTAACATTAAAGAGATGAAAAAAAACAGTTAAAATTTATTTTATTTAGTATAAATATTAAATAAAATAAATTCTGACTGATTTTGGTTAAATTTTTTTTTATCAAATATTTTCATAATTTGTATAACTCATATAGTAAAAGATTATATTTTTACTTTTGTTTAAGTTTGTCAAAAATTAAATCTTATTAATTGAAATATAAAAATATGTTTAATTAAACTGTCGTTGTGTATATTGATAATTAATCTAATTATATAAATTTCATCCCTTCTTATTTAATTTAAGTATAAATTCTATTTAGATATGTAGAACTATAAATTTACTAAGTTTCTAATATATATATATATATTCGAATGAGATAAAGTATATTATTTAGTATAAGTTATAATTGCAAGAAAATTAATTTTATATCAATAACTATAATTCTTTTCTTTTTTAGCACTATAGGAAAAAAATGTGTCGCTTTTTTCAAGACGGAGAAAATCTTTGTTTTTAATTCCTTGTAATTTTTTTAGAGTATTTTTTAGTTTGGCAGATCAAAAAATTAATTTATTATGGATCTAAATTTTATTTAGAATTTATTATTAACTAATGGATTATTACATATATAAAACAGAATTCAAATTGTCAAATACTTATTTAAGAGAAGTGAGTTAATTATTTTACCAATTTAAATTGGTTTTTTTTACCCCTTATGTGAGCGATGGATTGGAGGTAACTTTTTCTTCTCTCCTTAATTATTTCTTTTAATTTTTGTCATTTTGTGCCGGCAGTCACCAGCCCAAAATTTGAAGCTATCTGCAACTATTAATTGTGTTTGAAAGAGTTAATATTATTAACGTTGAAGCAAGTATTGTTCAGCATGTGGCATAAAATGTAGAACGAAGAAGTTATGTTGTTCAACTTGGTTGACGTTTTTCACAAGGACACCAAATTGTTTTAAGAGTTTAATTTTATACATTGATAGTCTAAAAAAATTAGATCATTATTCATGCATTTAGGGTTTTTTTAAGGAATAGATTTAAAAATTAGTTATTTTGTTAGTGTGAAAAATATGATTGAGTATTTGTGTAAAAGTTTTTTATACTGGTAATATATGAAAATTAAATTCTTGTTATAATTAGATAAATTGCAAAAATGTTTAGCATCGTAGATAGTCAAGGTAACAATAATCATTTTTAAAGAGAGTCCGAGTGTCGATAAAAGTGTGTCGACCAAAATTTTATTAATAAAAAAAATATTAAAAGATCATTAAAATTTATTATTTATAGTTATTAATTAATTATTAATATTTAAAAATATAATTTAAAATATGTTATTAGATTATTAAATTAAATGAATTAGGTTAATGATTAAAAATAATAACAAAAAAATAATAAATTCTAATAATTTTTTAATATTTTTTTAATAAAATTTGATTATTTTTTACGTTCAATTACTAATTTACTATCTGTAAATTCCAAAACTAAAATATAAAATTAAACTAATTAAATGTCGGTAAGATCGCCGGTATTAATAATTAATAATGTATAGGATTTTCACTATTATAATTCTATCCTCTAATTTAATATTATTTATTTTTGTGTCCTTTTTTTTTTATAAAAATTAAAAAAATTCGAATCTGCGATCTTTTAGATGAGTATAAAAATACTATACCATTTGAGTTATAATTCATTAGCCTTTGTGTCCTATTTTTATTGGTTATGTCATAGGATTAAGTTATTTTCACAATTAAATTTAATTTAAGTTAGTTTAATAGTTTAAGAATTGATAATTAAAAATTTCAATTGAAGAAAAAAAAAAGAAAAAAAGGACAGACATAAAAAAAATTTGATAAAATTTGATTAAAAAAATAACTTATTTGTTAAATATTTCTCTTTATTATAGATAAATCACAGTGAGTCAGTGATATCTAAATCATAAATTGCCATGGATGAAAGAAAAAATTCAAATAAATCGCCATGGATGATAGAAACTTGAAAAGAAAACTTAAATTCGTCCTAAGAGCAACTGTGATTTAAACAAAAGTTCAAAAAAAAATAATGTCTAATCTTTATTATAAAAATAAATAAATATTTCACCAAATTAAAATACAAATAAGTAGTTAACCATTATAAATTAAAAATATGTAGGTCTCTTTAACGTTGGTTTGAATTCAGTAAAAAAAATTTATATGTCTCTTATTTATAACAGATATTCTCCACGTCCAAGTAATTTTGGCATCCAAGTTCACCTAAGTAATTTTAGGTTACATGCTTTTTTCGCTTTAATTTTTTCTTTCTTCACGCTTCTTTTCTTCTTCTTCTTATCTTCTTCCCCGCACTTCTTCTTCTCCTGCGCTTCTTCTCATGCTCGTTTACGCACGGAGCATCTTCTTCTTCGCGTTCCTCCTCCTCATTCTCCTCCTTCTTTTTCGTGTTTCTTTTTCTTCACGTGTTTTCTCCTTATGGTCATTTTTTTGTTATTGTTGCTGCTGTATTTTTATGTCTTTTCCTCCTTCTTTCCCTGGTGAAGAAGTAGTAGAAGGTGAGGAGGAAGAGTTTTGAATTGTGCAGAACAGAAATGAACCGAACATGTTATTATGATGAAACAATTGTATAGTACTAAATGAATGGAACATTATCCATTATATAAATTCAAATTCGAACAGCTTTCTATCTGCATAATGAATTGAACAGTGCTCATGATAAAACAATTGTATAGTACTGAATGAACGAAACATAATCCATTATATAAAAATCAAATTCAAACAGCTTTCTGCATAATGAACCGAACACGTACTCATGGTGAAACAATTGTATAGTACTGAATGAACAAAATATAATCTATTATATAAAATCAAATTCAAACAGCTTTCTGCATAATAAACCGAACACGTACTCATGGTGAAACAATCGTATAGTTCTAAATGAACGAAACATAATCATTATATAAAATCAAATTCGAAACACCTCTATCTACAATTTAGAGATTACAATTCAATTCAAATTTAAAACACCCGCGCCCATTCAATTCAATTTAGCAATTACATTTTATTCAATTCGATTGAAAAAATAATCTATTAACAAAATGTTGGTGATGATGATAACGAAAGAGGAGAAGATATAGAAGAAGAAGAGAAGGAGGAGGAGGAGAAATAGAAGAAGAATCTGCGTGCACGAAGGAGGAGGAGAAGGTATACGTGAATTTGAAAGGATATAGAGTGAAAATCCTAAATATATTTTAATTTCAATGAAAAGAAAAATTAATATGTATTTTTTAAAATAGAAGATCAAAATGTAATATTATGTAAAAATGTAATGATGTAACCTTTTTGTTTTAGAAAGCGGATAATATCACTTGTAATAAATTATAACATTACTCCTATATTTGAAAGATTTTACTCTCAATAATATAAAGAATATCTAAAACAAAATAAAATTTAAATGATAATATAAAAAATAAAGTATATATAAAATATTAAGAAAACAGTAAAATTGATTATTTTTTACTATTATTTAGTCATTAATTCAATTTTTTTAGTTTAATTTTTTAATCTAATAATCTAAATATTAATGACTAATTAGTAGCAAAAAGTAATAAATTCTTATGGCTTCTAATTTCTCATATATATATATATTTCTTTTTATGATACCTGAATTTTATTGATAGAATTTAAAAATTAAAAATAAATTCTATTTTTTTCTATCTTTATTTTTAGGAAATTTAAACAAAAAAAATTTATAAGTAGAAAAGAATTTATATATATAATGGAAATGTAAAATTGTGATGCTATGAGATCTACAACCTTACTTTAGCAAAGTTCCCATCAATTCAGAGGTAAATTATTCCCTTGTGCAGGTAAAGAAAAAAAAAAAGAAAGTTGAATGAAAGGCTAAAGGACTTGAAGCCAGCATCTGCCTTAACTAACACACTACTCAAGATGAGCAGCTAGCTACCTCATTTTGGAGGAGACAAAAAGGAGAAGCCTTTTTTAGGATACATTGCATACTTCAACTTGTGCTGTCTCCTCCTCCTGCTCCTCCTCTTCTTCTTCTTCTTCCCTATGGTGAATGAAAAGCTTTCAACTTTTGTCAAATAATTCTCCTCAGATTCTTCTTCTTCTTCTTCTTCTTCTCTCTTTCTCTCTATGTAAGTTTTTAATTACTCTTAGCTTGTATATGGTAGGTAAATGCTTCTACTCTTTTCACTGAAAACAATCCTATTTTTTCTGCAAAAATTGGAAGGAAAAAAAAAATGTTTTCTAGATTTGGTTTCACAACATAATTATGAAATTGAGAGACAACAGAATTATTTGTTTCCCAAACACAGTTGAAATGATTAAGTTTTTGTTTTTTCAGAATCTTTTAGTCTTACTCCAAGATATGAGCAAGAAGACTAGATGAGTTCAAGCAAAAGCAGCTATGAAGCGAAGCAAGAAGACGAGGGCGGTGGAGGCACTAGCTCTTCAAGACAGTGGACAGCGTTCAGGAATCCAAGAATCGTTCGAGTTTCGCGGTCTTTGGGAGGGAAAGACAGGCACAGCAAGGTTTGCACCATTAGAGGTCTAAGGGACCGGAGAATTCGGCTCTCCGTTCCCACCGCCATTCAGTTGTATGATCTCCAAGACCGACTCGGCCTGGGTCAACCCAGCAAGGTCATTGATTGGTTGCTTCAAGCCACCAAACTCGACATTGATAAGCTACCGCCCCTTCAAATCCCTCCCGGTTTTGCTCAATTTCACCATCACCAAACCCTAATTCCCCTTTCTCATCATCATCAATTCTCCCTTGGCGGCTTCTATGATGCCAATTCCACAAGGTTTTGGGATCTGGATTCTTCTTCAATTAGCCTAAAAGGTAAAGAATCTGATACTATTACTCATCCAGCTGGTGTGATATCTGAGAAAGGAAAATGGATCAAAACAAATCAACATGTTGATGAAAATCAAGACGGATTGTTGTTGCTTAACAATGCTATGGGATATAATTCTCCTTCAGGATTAACTTTATCATCATCCTCCTCATCTTCACAATTTGGAAGCCATGCATTATTGTTTCCTTCACAACAGTTATTGGATCCCCATTCTTCTAATGGCGTGCCTCAATTTTCATCTTCTTCTGCAACAACACCATCAACTTTCACTCCCTATTATGCTCCATTTTTAGCTAATTCGTCATCATCAACAACAACAACAATGGTGGAAAATAATAGTGATGCATTAAGGCAATTCAACCATATTCAGATCTTGAGTTCTCAAGTGATGCCTCATCCCTTTATTCCATCATCTTCTCTTCTTCACTCAATCAATAGTAATAATAATAATGATAATAACTCAGCTGCTGCTACTATCAGGCGTATTCCAATGCCATTTAGTTCTAAGCTTCTTGATTCAGATAACAACAACAATGAGAGTAACCAGGAAGATCATAAAGGTACGTAGTAGCACTAGTTCATGAAGCTAAGATAGATGAAGAGTAACCAACAAGATCATAAAGGTATATAGCAGCACTAGTTCATGAAGTTAAACATCATCATAACCTATATTTATCAATGTTTTTCACACAATCTGACACTTCAGAAGTGAATGAATATGTGTTTGTAAGTATAGCATTTGCTATACATATATATGTTGAATATTTGTCTTTGAAATTTTTTTTTTTTTTTTTATATTTGGGTTTGATTTATAGATACTCGTTTTTTTTTCCAGAAAAATTTGTTTGATATGTATATAGCTTGTGCTTTATAATCATAGATCTATCTAAATTCCTGATATAATGCTTATTTTATTGGCATATATTTTAAAGTTATACGGGATGTGTATACTAAGTATTTAATTTGCATTTAGATGACATGAGGTTCTATAGCTATATTATATTTCATTGCTATATATAATTATATACTTTTTTTTTTAAATATTGTAACAATATAGTTTCAACTTGTGTTGTGATCTTATCTCTACAACTCAAATAATTAATTAAATTTTTTATCTCGAACTTATTTTGTTATTTAATACATACATGCATATTTATCAAAATTTTTTAACTTGTACTCAGTACTTGTATGTACCCAAATTTTAGTAGAACTAAGGTTACTCGGATATACTTATTCTAGTGCATGTCTGAATGCTTCTAGAATAATCAATTCTTCACCTGTATTCCTATTTTTTTATTAGGTTTTATTAACATCACTATTCATATAAAAATTATTGACTACAAACTATATAAATCATCTTTTATTTAAAAATAAATTCTATTGATTTATTGGATGATGTCTGATAAGCCAATGGTGATAATAGCAAATATACATACAACTGTTAGTCTATATACACATTCTACAATTGATTTCTTTTGTTGTTGGTGTGTATATACACATTTTACAATTGTTTTCTTTTGTTGTTAGTGTATATACACATTTTGCAATCGATTTCTTTTGTTAGAGATAAGTATTCTAATTTATTATCTGACAATATTTCCCTCAGATAAAATTTATCAATCTTATTCTTTCTAAATGATATGAAGAATCAGAAACATTCTACAGATTTAGGATGACAAATTTCACTGGCCACATAAATAGGCATATACACAGTAGTTAATGTAGATAGAATTATATATGTTTTTTTTGGTGACTAGAATCATATATGTTTGTTGCTACTAAAATATTTCTCTACCAGTATAATTATTTTTGCTATCTAAAAAAATATATTCTAATATGATTATATTATGGTGATTATGTAAGTGTTGTTAAAATTAAAATTATATATTTTTATATTTTGATAATATTTTTTTAAATATCATTCTTTAAAAAGTATTATTTAACAATAAAAAAATATTATTTTAATTTTAGTAATACTTTTTAAAATACCATAACTATCAAAATCACCGTACTAGAATAACCTAAATAAATAATATCCCTACCTAATGCTTATTAAGTGTAAAGTTCAGAGTGGGTCTATAGCACCGTTCAAAAAGTTTAAAGTTTAGGATTTATCAAAAACACTTTAATAAAAATTCTATTGAAATTAAAGTATTTGGATGATATTATCATAAAAACTCTACTATATAAACAAGTGGTTTCAAATTCGATAAATGTATATAAATTATTATATATGAGATGTAAGTAAATCAAAGACAAATATATAATCAAATGAGAAGAAAAGAAGAATGGAAAATTTAAAATTGAATAATGAGGCAAAAATGCTTTTAGAATCATTTGATTTGAAGTTGAGTCCTTAATTTTCAGTTATACATCTATATACCTTCACTGAAATAATTAATTATCAGTAACTCATTTGTGGATAGATCATTTTATAACTTACTACTAGATATATAGCAAAACAAAACCATTAAAATGGGTGTTAGCAGGATTTTTTTTTACTTGAGAAAGGAAACAAAGACAAAAAAAAAAAAAAAGAAAAAGAAAGGAGGTATGCAAGTACGCAATGTTGGAAGAAATAGAAAATTAGTCTACTAAATAACATCTGTTTCTACTTCAATGATTTCATCGAGTTCATCCTCCCAAAACATTCATTTAGCATAATCAAATGACTCTCGAATTTTCCGCTTAGCCATCCAATCAATAACACTATTAGTTTCACAATACACTAGATCAAAGTAAAATTTTCAATTGTTAAAGACAAATTCTTGAATTTTTATCATAAGATCTCTCGCTCCTGTTTGAGCAAAAAGTTGATGAATTTTAGAAAAAGGAGCTAGTGGAACTTGTCCCTATAAAAAAATAGGACAAACTGAGGAATTCATAGAGTCAAATTAGAATTCTAGTTATTAGTTTTGTTAATATGAGATTTAAATATTACTAGTCCATGTATCCATACGATATACGAGAAATATCTATTTAATTTATGTTTTTTTAGTATTTTTTAAGTTTATTCTTTACTAATATATTTAATTTATATAAAAATAATTAAGAGTCATAATTTATTCTCTTAATTATATTTTTAATTTTTAAATAAAAAAGTTTTTTATTTTGTATCTTTTTAATATTTTAAAAAAATAACATATATATTTAAATTCTTACTCATTTAAATATTAAAAAAATTAGAGAATGAATTAGAACTTCTAATCATTACTCATATATTTTCTTATTCCATATTATATTTTTGTATTAATATTTTTCAATAATTACTAAAAAATATAAATTTATATTACATATATTCATATATGAATATGACTAATAAAAATTAACATGTTATATTATAATATAATGATGTAATTATAAATAAAATGAATACCTATATTATTATTTTCTTAAATAGATAAATATGAGAAAATCAATTCAAAAACATCATCAATTTTTTATTCGAATCCTACTTTTTTTTCAAAATCTCAATTCTCATGGTTCAATTTTCATTATATCTCAATTTGATTTTCTAATTGATTTTCTAAGGAGAAAACAATTAAAAAAATAAATTTGAGTAAGAACAATTATCATATAATCAAAAAAGAAAAAAGAGTATGACTACATCGATAAAAGATAAAAAAAATATAATTTTTATGTTAAAAGGATAATTTTGATTAAAAAAAATTAAAGAATACGTTCTTATGATATAAAGTAATTAAAATTTACACTCATGAATGATAAAAAAAAATATTATATATAAAATTTAATTATATAAAAATTAATAATAGAAATTGGGCACAAAAATACTTTCCTAAAGTCTTATTCACGTAAATCTTATTAGATGTCTATTATTTTATTTCTATTAACATTAAACGTCTAAAACATGATTTATGAAAATATTAAATGTCTATTTTTACTAAAATTCGATTTTCAAAAATTTAATAAATATCTATTATTTTTATTAGTTATTAAATGTCTAAAACTTGATTCACACTCCAATTAAATGTCTATTATTTCTATTATACAATATAAGAAAGATAAGAATTAGATTTATTAAAATTATTGATAATTAATATAATTTTAGTCATTAGATATTAATTTATATTTAAAAAAGATATCTTTTGAAAATATTTTGAGAAGAGAAAAATATACTTAATTATATATTGGCATCAAAACATGCGATACCAATATTTTTGGTATCAAAAATACTATCTATTATAAAATAATATAATAATTATAATAAAAGTGTGATAGACAATATATGAATAATCTTATATTTTTTAAATGATTTGACTTTAAAATAATACGAATAAATTTTTATATTTTATTTTAATTTTATATTTATTTTTAATTAATAAATAAATATTTATGTTTTAAATTAGATTATGTTAGATTATATTGTATTATGTTTATTTTTATATTATTTTTTGAATTTTTTTATTTTTTCAATTAATATTCATGGATATTCTAGAAATTTGTCTCCCCACAGAAACTCGTAAATAGAAATATATGACAAAAACTAAAGGAGCAAAGAGACGTTTTTCTTAATGGAAATAGGATTAGAGAGAGGTTATGCTTCCATAGATTTTTATTGTCATCCCTACTTACTACAAAGATTTAAGTAGGCTATTTTTGGCCACTATAACTTTGGAATAATCAACAAACAAGTTCCATTGCATTAGTCTTAACAAGCTTCATTTTTTATGTTAGTTAAAGATCTTTAAGTTCATTGCATTAATCTTAATAAGGTTCATAACGAGTGAAGCAGTATAGTTTAACAGAAATAATAAGGGTCCATACATTTTATTAATATTAATATTAGAATTTAAATTTTAAATTTTAAATTTAATATATAAAATTTAGAATTAACTAAAAATAATAAATTTTATTAGTGGTGTAACATTCATTATATGTAAAGTCAAAGTTATTTAACTCTGTTAACAAGACAATGAATACAGGAAGCACGGAAATGAAACTGATGGATGCTAATTGCTAACAATCTCTCAACAAACAAATACATCATATGTAGAAAATGAAAAAAAAAGGAAAAATATTTTTATATCGAATGTGCAGTTTCTTCTGAGCATGAAAACGAAGTACCATACAATTTAGAAGCACAGACTGAACTTGTAAGCAGTCACACGATCCAAGATACAAATTAAAGGAGACTCAGTTGTTGCAGCGATTTGAGTTCTTAAAAGAACAGCATATCAAAAGGTTTTTTGAGTTGCTACCTAGTGGTCCATATTTTATTTATATGGTCTTAGAAGTAGAACTAGCTAGAAAAACTCAATCCTCTTTTAATTTATTATTATGCTACCAAATTTGTAGTACACTATATAGTTTCAAATCAACATTATCCTAACTTTAATATAAGATATTCAATTTACCCCTCTTGATCCCAACGGATCTAAAATATGGAAGCTGGGGCACCGGGATGGTTGTTATGGTTTGAATCATCTTTTAATTTTGGATAAGCAATCATTTTGCTGAGACATTACTATGAAAAATGAGAATAATAATCAAGAATTTGATGAATTTTTGTTTTATATTTTCTTTTTTTGACTCAATAAATGTGTATATATAGTATACATGCATCAGAAGTGAATAAGGATATGGGAATAATAATAAAATTCTAATTCATGCTAAAAGGATCATATGTAGTTAATATTTAGTGTTTTAGAGTGTATAATAGAGTAGGTGAAAAATAAAAATCTAATAAAATATGTGTTATATATGTTTTATTGTTTTATTCTACTACTCATAATGAAATTCTCTTCACTTTATTGAGGTCGAAAACTTGCTGTAATAACTATAAAAAAAAGTATACATGAATCATAAGTATTTGTGGGTTTAAAGATATTTTATATGAAAATTTAATTATTTATTATAATAATATTCATAAAAGTATTTTAGCAATTCAATAACTAACTTTTTAGAATTAATTCGTTTTAGACTTTGATAGTTTCACATTAGTCAATAAAAATTTATTGATAAGTTTGGAAAACTTCACATTAAAATTAGTGATGATCAAACATTATTAATTGAATTAATTGTAAAATTATTAATTTGAGCCTTAATTTCCAATTTGCTAATTAATAATTTTAATTACTTGCAGATTCTATGTTGGGCTAAAAGAAAAGAAAAATTTGCAAGCCCAAATGTAAATCAAATATTCAGTCTTTGTTTAAAAGTGTTTAAAGTATTGTGGCTGAATTGTTATTATACTTGTTGGGCCAAACTTAACTATTATTAGCCCAAATCATTTTGAAGAAAAAATCCACTAGCATAATCCAAATTGAAAAATGAGAAAAAGGGAACCTTGCATGCTTCCACCGATCCCACTCTCTTCTTATGGTGGATTTCAAAGTTATTAAACTTGCTTTAATTGCATTGGAACCATGAGAGAGAAATTAGCAATTGATTTGATTGCTATCATTAGTACTACACGTTACCTAAAGCAAAAAGGGAAGTAAATTAATTCATTTTGATTTCTTCATTCAAATCCATTAAAAGTTTTCACTCTTCTCTCTCATCGCTCTTCTTGCATTCGGTCACTTCACAGAGAAAGCATGGAAGCTTTTGCAAGATATCAAAATAAAGAAGAGAAAGTTAGAAACAAGCTAGAATCCATTATGATGATGGCACCAAGAAAAAAAAAATATGAAGTATGAAGTGGCTGAGATCTTTGCCAAAATGGGTAAGAAATGGTGAAGTAAGCTCAAGCTCTCCATACCTGAAAATGGAAGAGATCCATTCAGTCAGAGGAAGAAGATCCTTGGAAGGATGGCTTGTCTCAGCTTTTGATCAACTTCCACAGGAGGTAGCTACTGTAGCTACGTGGAGGATGAGGCAGAAGTTAGAGCAGAAGAAGCTGTCATCATCAAGAACTCATCAAGGGCTAGAAATCCTTCTTGGAGTGCAAGTCAAGATGGATGTCTCGGATTGGTGAAGCTTGGTGTGAAGGGAAGACACAGAGGTGTTGCATGTTGGGTTTTACATTCGATTATCTCTCCTCTCTCTCTGGCCGAACCGGTTTGCATGAAGAAGAAGAAGTTGGCTCGGTTCAAGAACTTCAATCTTGGAGGCTTCCCCTTCTATAAATAAGGGAGAACAACTAGGGTTTGAAATAAGGAGTTAAGAGTGCAAAGCACAGAGTTCTCATAGCTACCTAAGCTAACAGAAGTTCTTCTCCTTCAATATTTTCTATTTTGTATTTTTCTGTTTAATTTTGTCTGTCTTGAGTCTCATGGAAAAAAGGCAAACAGTGAGGTTTGTATGAAAAAGCCATAGAGCGGAAAAAGACAGAGAGTGCAAAATTAAAAGAAAAAGCCATAGATGTCCTTAGAGATCTTTTGTACATCTGTGTTGTGTTTCATGATTCTGTGGGAATTTCCTTGCAAGTTGGGTTAGCACTTGGCAGTTGAGAGCTTGGCAGTGACCAAGTCAAGTTCAGGATTGGGGATTAGATTCTGGACTTGTCCCGGATAGGAAGGGTAGTTCATAGGGAGAATTGGTGTATGTAATCATGATGATTATAGTGAAATTCCATCATTGTTGTGATGGAGACTGGATATAGGCTGCAGTGCACTTAGCAGCTGAACCAAGATACACCTTGGTGTGATTTTCTCTCTCTTCTACTACATTTCTGTTTTCTGCTGCGTAGGAGACAAAACTGAAAAATATCTCTTGGCTGGTTACGAGACAAAAAGAAAAAGTCTCTTGACTAGGCACGAGACAAAAATAAGAAATATATCCTCAAGTGCTCTGAAAGGACAGCAAGTGTTATCAAGCGAAAATGGGCTAAGATTCAACCCCGCCATTCTCTTAGCTACTGATAAACCATCATTTATCATATATTATTAATTTTATTATAATCAAAATGTGCCACTTGTCACTCATTCATTGCAATTGAAATTAAATATTTTTTTTAAAAAATTAAGAGTAAACTACTATTTTCTACCCATTAAATTTAAAAATGCTTATATATCTACCCATATAGAAGACGAAAATTACCATTTATACCCATAAAAAATTACTTTTGCAAGCAAAATTATCCAAACTCTAAAAAATTAAATAAAATTCCTAAACTACCCTTCTTATGGCAGAATTTGGGATTGGAGTAGCTGAGAACATTGTGAGAGAGAGGATAGTTTAAGATTTTTATTTAATTTTTTAGGGTTTAGATAATTTTGCTTGCAAAAGTCATTTTTTATGGGTACAAATGGTAATTTTCGTCTTCTATGGATAGATATGTCAGTGTCTTCAACTTTCATGGATAGAAATGGTAGTTTATTCAAAAATTAAAGAGCTCTTTCTTCCTCTTCCTCCTCCTCCTCCTCCTCCTCCTCTCTCTCTCTCTCTCTCTCTCTCTCTCTCTCTCTCTCCCATCCCTCCCTCTCTCTCTCTCTCTCTCTCTCTCTCTCATTTCTTCGCTCACACTCTATCTCTTATATATCATTATCAATGACTAATTACAAGTTTAACAATTAAAGTGTGCAACATGACATTATTCTTTAATTGTAGTTAAAATTAAATTAAAATTAAAATTAAAATATAGCTATATCTATTATATATTACTAATTTTACAACCAAAATGTGCTACATGTCACTCTCTCATTGCAATTAAAATCTGTAAATCCTGTAAAATAAGTGAATAATTAACCAATAGATTAATATTTAATAAAAGAAAAAAAAATGTGAATTTCATAGTAAAATAGGATAGAGCTAATTTAAATAAGAATTTTGATACCAAGTTCAAAGAATTTGGCCCAAGATTAGGCCAAACGAGCCGAACCGGACAAACCGGGCCCAAAATGGGTCCAAGGCCCAACCCAATTAGTCATACACTTAAAAGAAGAAACACTCTTCTTCTCCATTCAGCCAAGAATGTTGAAGCAACGTACGGGTGAGAAAGGGAAGGTTCCAAAACCCTTGCTTTGATTTCAAACCTCCATATCTCTTCACTCCGAGCTCCGATTGCCGCACCATTTGCGGCCACGAGACTATCGCGTCGAGCTCTACGAATCTATCGTAACAATTTCATAGGTAAGCTTCAATCTCACTCCAATTTCTCTATCCCCTTGAATTTTGAAATTTATGAGTATCCATGTTGAGATTTGTTGATTTTGGTACTCTAGGTTCGATTTAGCTTGCGGGGTTTGTTGGGCTTGGTTCGTTTGGTCTGTGGGTACGGTAAGAGTTCTCAACCATAGTAAATTCATTGATTTAGTGTGTGGGTATTGAATTTTGGATATGGATATGTGAAAAATGTGTTAGGTGTGTATGTATATGTGACATGAAGCCATTGGATGTGTTGGAAGCTTAAGTGAAAGCTTGGTTGGTGCTAGAGCTGAATTGTGGTGTTGAGGGCTTACTTTTTGCCTAGAGGGTTGCCTTGGGTAATAAGTGAAAATCGGCCAAGGTATGGTTTAGGTTTCACATATTTAATATATAATGTCTTGTGAAAACTTAGGCTAAAGGACCTTAGGATAGGTTGGAATGATTAAGTATGTGAATGTTTAGTATTTTGTGATATTGACTGATGATATAAGTTGAGAATGTGTTGGTGATTATGGTTATAGTAGAAATATAATGCCATATGGTGATTGAATACTGTTTGACAAGTTGATGTCATTGATTATGTATATATAATGGAATGTTGATGACTTTGTTGATGGAAGCGAGAAACTTTAGGTGTGAAATTGGGTAAAAATTGAAGCATGATTGATTGTAGTATGATGAGTGGACTGTAGTGTTGTATTGATATGCTATGACATGTTATTGTGCTGAATATAGGTATAGAAGTTTGGATTTGAGTTTGGTTTGTAATGAAAATTGAGGTTTGAGGTGTTTGTGAAAAATTGAATTTTGACCGAACTTTGGCGAGCTATAACTCTGCCTCCGGGCCCCTAAAATGTTTCAAACTTAATTCAAATGAAATTTGGGTCCGTGAAATTTATGTCCTTCTAAGAACGGATAAAAAATGTTTTAAAACCAAAAAGTTATGCGCATCGAAAGTTTGGAGGGAAAATCTGAAAATTCTGCAACATTTAGCATTTTTGCTGTTCTACATAGCTTGTGTATGCAACCTCTGCACGCGACGCGACCAACCCATTCGAGTTGGGCATCTTACGTACGCGAGTAGGGTGCTTGCGTACGCGAGCAGTGAATTTCAAGGGGTTGCATATGCGACCACCTGCACGCGACGCGACCAACCTATTCAGGTTGGGTATCTCGCATATGCAAGCAAGGTGCTTGCGTACGCGAGCATTGTAAAATGCACGCCCACGCGTACGCGTGGCCCCTGTTTCATCAAATATAGATTTTGTGTTTTTAAGTCTAATTTCAAACTTTTAAACCTCTATTTTCATTCTTTTAACCCTAAATCTTATTGGTAAGCCTAGTAATAAGATGAAGTTAGGAAATAGAGGTAACTTGGGGGTGAAGTAAGGTTGGAAATTGATGAATTATAGATGGAAATGTAAATTCTTGGAGTGCATATGGTGCTATGACTCTAATGATATGAATATGCTATGTTTACAAATGATTATGATTGATTATTGGCGTATGCACTCAATTATCTAAGATACGAGTTTCCTTGGGTAAAGTACCGTGGCTTGCCACCACGTGTTCCAGGTTGAGACTCGATACTCTGTTGACCCTGCGTGGTAAAGGTGACCGGGCACTTAGAAATTCCCGGGAAGGTTAACCCCCATTGAGTAAAGTTATATATATATGTATGAATTATAAATGATAAGAGAAAAAGCTATGCATAGACTCATGGGGATACGCGATGGGGGACAGTCCAGGGTTTAGTAGCCGGACTTGTCGGGTTGGCTTGACAACCAACAGATGAGACTCATCAGCCATAGGGCAGGCATACATCATGTGCATATTGTTTGCTTTGCTTGTTTGTGCATTAATTGAGATTGCGTAAGTGAATTATTATGTTAATTGCTATTTTGCTAATTGCAATACTTGTATACTAGCTGTGTTTGCCCTTGTTTGATTGTTTGTCTGTGCGGTATCACTGGTGTTGGAGGATTGGAGGAAAGGCGGGGAAGTTAGGAAGTTTAATGTAGTTTAAGGTTTGGTTAAGTTAGAATCTTAGAAGACCACCCGTTTATGGTTTCTGTTTTAGTAGTTTAAGCTTTATAATCTGAGTGTCGGCGTTCTAGGATTGCCGCTGCCATTCCCAGGACCTTATATCTTATGTGCGTGGCACCTTTACCATACTGATAACCCCCGGTTCTCATTCCATACAATGTTTTTATTTTTCAAATGCAGGTCGAGAGGCACTTCGCTAGACGTTTAGAGTTCTGCAGCGAACTGGTTTTTGGGATTTTAGTTTGGTGTATAGTTTTTTTTATATAATCTTTTGTACTTAACTCTCCGAGCAACTTGTTTTATTTTGTACCTCTTAGAGGTTTATGGAGAACTAGGGTTTTATAAATGTATTTTGAACTTTGGGTTATATACATATATATGTAAATATTCTCCGGCCAGTCTTAGCTTCGCAGGCTGAGTTAGGAGCTTGTAATTTTGTACTTTTAACCCTCTATTCCTACTTTCTGTTTAATTATACTTATGAACTTTAGTTTTTCTTCGCACCCAAGTAATCTTATTTCTGGAGTATTCCGCTTTTTATTTCGCGTTTTTGCTTTACCCGTTTTCAAGACTCCTCGTATACTGCATCCTTTTCAATATTACATATAGGTCGCAATACCACACCACCTCTGTTTTACAGCTTAAACATAAACCTTTAGGTGGTAGGGTGTTACAAAATCAAATATTTTCTTTCAAAATTAAAGAGTTCACTCTTCCTCCTCTCTCTCTTTTTTTTTTCTATTTCTCTCATTTTATTCATCCACTCTATCTCTTATATATATATATATATATATCACTATTAATGACTAATTACAAATTTAACAATCAAGTGTACAACATGACATTTTCTAATTACAATTAAAATTGAAATTAAAATTAAAATATAACTATATTTATATTACTAAGTTAACAACCGAAATGTGTCATATGATACTCTCTGATCAAAATTGAAATGAAATATTTTCCTCCAAAATGAATTAACTTCCTTCCTCCATCCTTTTATCTATCTATCTCTCATTCTCTATTTCTCTCCATCCTTCCCACTCTATATATAACTTATAATTTATATTTTATATTACTAATTTGACGAATTAAAATGTGTCATGAGATATTATTTCATTACAAATAAAATAAAATATTTCTCTCTAAAATAAACAAACTCTTTGTCTCCTTCTTCTTTATATTTCCCTCTCTTTTCTCTCTCATGCTCTATTTTTTTCTACTTTTCTATTCTACAAAAAATAAAATTAATAAAATAATATAATTCAAATAAATTCATAAAAATTATAAAAAATACATTTAATTTATAATTAAATATAATTAAAAATATTCCATAATATTATTCACATAAAAATATATTATTATTACTATTATTATATTTTTTAGTTTATTTATTTAGTTTTAAAATTTTATCGCTTATCTTTTCAATCTATATTTTTACATCTCTTCCTTCAAATATTTATTATATATAATATATAACCTAGAAAGAATACTAATATTGTGATTAATAATTAGAATCAAGATTCAAAATATTTTAAAAAAAATTAATTTTGAGTTAATTTTATAACTATTAAAATATTTTTTTATATTAATATCTAATACATACATATATATATATATATATATATATATATATATATATATATATATATATATATATATATATATATATATATATAGAGAGAGAGAGAGAGAGAGAGAGAGAGAGAGAGAGAGAGAGAGAGAGAGAGAGAGAGAGAGAGAGAGAGAGAGAGAGAGAGAGAGAGAGAGAGAGAGAGAAATTATTTTAAATAACAAATATGAAAATTAATTATTTTTATTTGTGCAACAGATTCAACACCTAATCAAATGTAAAAATATACACATTAAATTCTTTCAAATTTTAGATAATGAATGTTAAAATTAATTATTATTAAAAAATTAAACTCTTTTCACATGAAAATAATAACAAAAAAGTTTATTATTTAATTTTTTTTATGTATGAAGATTCTAATTTTCTTAGTTGATAGGAACTTTTGTCATGTACAACCTTTTTGTAAAAGTAGTTTGATTCTATAATTTTTTTCTAACATAATCTATAATGTCAGGATAAAACCGACATAACTTCAAAAGATTTATATTCCCAAAATGTTATTACGGGTGTTCTTGTGTGGATACTTGGAGGGGAGCTCGGCTTCTAGAAGTCGGCGCCGAGTTGTTATCTTCGATGCCAATCTATGAGCCTTGAGAAAGTCTGAGCTTCACGCCTAGAAAGTCTAACAGCCCAGACCATCCTCTAGCATGATATTGTCCGCTTTGGCACACAAGGCCTCACGGTTTTTCCTTTGACGATAGGGATGATAGCCAAAGCCCCCCACACTCACTCGTCAAAACGCGTCATGCTAGGGAGAGGTATCCACACCCTTATAAGGCATGCTTCGTTCCCCTCCCCAACCGATGTGGGACCTTACAATTCTGTAACAGCCCAGACCACCCACTAGCATGATATTGTCCGCTTTGGCACACAAGGCCTCACGGTTTTGCCTTTGATGATAGGGATGATAGCCGAAACCCTCCACACTCACTCGCCAAAACACGTCATGCTAGGGAGAGGTATTTGATGCCAGGGCATCTTAGGCTAGTTTCACTAGCCTTTTTCTTTGTTTTTAATAGGTTTTATGCACTTTCTTGAGTTATAAGTAAGCAATTGGGGTAAAAATTCATGCATGCCTAGAATCACCTAACCATGGTTAATTTGATGTAATTTCATAAGAGTTATGCTATAATTACTTGTATGCTAAAAATGATGAGAATTCTCATGACTTTAGTAAGGCTTTGATGCATGGTATGCGAAATTATTAATCTGAGGTTGTAAAAATTGTTGTTCATTCTCTCCCTGGCAATGGCGCCAATAACTGGTGCACAATACCATGGTCCAAACATAACTTCACAACTTCGCACAACTAACCAGCAAGTGCACTGGGTCGTCCAAGTAATAAAACCTTACGTGAGTAAGGGTCGATCCCACGGAGATTGTTGGTATGAAGCAAGCTATGGTCATCTTGTAAATCTCAGTCAGGCGGATATCAAATAGTTATGGAGTTTTCAAAAATAATAATAAATAAACAGAAAACAAAGATAGAAATACTTATGTAATTCATTGGTGAGAATTTCAGATAAGCGTATAGAGATGCTTTCGTTCCTCTGAACCTCTGCTTTCCTGCTGTCTGCATCCAATCAATCCTACTCCTCTCCATGGTAAGCTTTTTGTAAGGGCATCACCGTTGTCAATGGCTACATCCCATCCTCTCTGTGAAAATGGTCCAAATGCTCTGTCACAGCATGGCTAATCATCTGGAGGTTCTCGATCATACTGGAATAGGATTTACTATCCTTTTGCGTCTGTCACTACACCCAGCACTCGCAAGTTTGAAGTTCGTCACAGCCATCCCTTCCCAGATCCTACTCGGAATACCACAGACAAGGTTTATACTTTCCGGATCTCAGGAATGGCCATCCATGGGTTCTAACTTATACCACGAAGATACTAATAACTCGGACTCGATCCCCTGTATTAGATATCTAAGATATATTCATTCTAGCTTGTTGCATGTAGAACGGAAGTGTTTGTCAAGCACGCGTTCATAAGTGAGAATGATGATGAGCGTCACATAATCATCACATTCATCATGTTCTTGGGTGCGAATGGATATCTTAGAAGCAGAATAAGTTGAATTGAATAGAAAACAGTAGTACTTTGCATTAAATCATGAGGAACAGCAGAGCTCCACACCTTAATCTATGGAGTGTAAAAACTCTATCGTTGAAAATACATAAGTGATGAAAGTTCAGGCATGGCTGAGAGGCCAGCCCCCAAACGTGATCAATATGATTCAAAGATGAACTAAAAATCCTAAGATGTCTAATACAATAGTAAAAAGTCCTATATATACTAAACTAGTCACTAGGGTTTACAGAAGTAAGTAATTGATGCATAAATCCACTTCCAAGGCCCACTTGGTGTGTGCTTGGGCTGAGCTTGAAGTTTACACGTGGAGAGGTCATTCTTGGAGTTGAACGCCAGTTTGTAACGTGTTTCTGACGTTCAACTCTGGTTCGTGACGTGTTTCTGGCGTTTAACTCCAAACTGCAGCATAGAACTGGCGTTCAACGCCCTTTTGCATCGTCTAAACTCGGCCAAAGTATGGACTATTATATATTGATGGAAAGCCCTAGATGTCTATTTTCCAACGCAATCGGAAGCGCGCCATTTTGAGTTCTGTAGCTCCAGAAAATCCACTTTGAGTGCAGAGAGGTCAGAATCCAACAGCATCAGCAGTCCTTCTTCAACCTCTGAATCTGATTTTTGCTCAAGTCCCTCAATTTCAGTCAGAAAATACATGAAATCACAGAAAAATACACAAAATCATAGTAAAGTCCAGAAATGTGAATTTAACATAAAAACTAATAAAAACATCCCTAAAAGTAACTAGATCCTACTAAAAACATACTAAAAACAATGCCAAAAAGCGTATAAATTATCCGCTCATCACAACACCAAACTTAAATTGTTGCTTGTCCCCAAGCAACTGAAAATCAAATAGGATAAAAAGAAGAGAATATACTATAAATTTCAAACTATCAATGAAACATAGCTCCAATCAGATGAGCGGGACTTGTAGCTTTTTGCCTCTTGAATAGTTTTGGCATCTCACTTTTCCATTGAGGTTCAGAATGATTGGCATCTATAGGAACTCAGAGTTCAGATAGTGTTATTGATTCTCCTAGTTCAGTATGTTGATTCTTGAACACAGCTACTTTATGAGTCTTGGCCGTGGCCCTAAACACTTTGTTTTCCAGTATTACCACCGGATATATAAATGCCACAGACACATAATTGGGTGAACCTTTTCAGATTGTGACTCAGATTTGCTAAAGTCCCCAATTAGAGGTGTCCAGGGTTCTTAAGCACACTCTTCTTTTGCTTTGGACCTTGACTTTAACCGCTCAGTCTCAAGTTTTCACTTGACACGTTCACGCTACAAGCACATGGTTAGGGACAGCTTGGTTTAGCCGCTTAGGCCAGGATTTTATTCCTTTAGGCCCTCCTATCCACTGATGCTCAAAGCCTTGGGATCCTTCTTATTACCCTTGCCTTTTGGTTTTAAGGGCTATTGGCTTTTTGCTCTTGCCTTTTGGTTTTAAGAGCTTTTGGCTTTTTCTGCTTGCTTTTCTTTTTCTATTTTTTTTTCGCCATTTTTTTTTCTGCAAGCTTTGTATTCACTGCTTTTTATTGCTTCAAGAATCATTTTTATGATTTTTTAGATTATCAAATAACATGTCTCTTTGTCATCATTCTTTCAAGAGCCAACATATTTAACATTCTTAAACAACAACTTCAAAAGACATATGCACTGTTCAAGCATTCATTCAGAAAACAAAAAGTATTGTCACCACATCAATATAATTAAACTAAGTTCAAGGATAAATTCGAAACTGATGTACTTCTTGTTCTTTTGAATTAAAAACATTTTTCATTTAAGAGAGGTGATGGATTCATATTCACTACTTTAAGGCATAGATACTTAGACACTAATGATCATGTAATAAAGACACAAACATAGATAAACATTTAACATAAGAAAATGAAAAACAGAAAATTTAAGAACAAGGAATGAGTCCACCTTAGTGATGGTGGCGTTTCCTTCTTGAGGAACCAATGATGTCCTTGAGCTCTTCTATGTCTCTTCCTTGTCTTTGTTGCTCCTCCTTCATTGCTCTTTGATCTTCTCTAATTTCATGGAGGATGATGGAGTTCTCTTGGTGCTCCTATCCTTAGTTGCTCCCAATAATTATGTGGAGGAAAATGTATCCCCTGAGGTATCTCATGGATCTCTTGATTTGCAGTCAAATGTCCTACCACTGAGCTATAGACCCTTGATGGAAGCTTTTGTCTTCCCTTTCCTCTTTCTAGAGGTTTCTCTGGCCTTAGGTGCCATCAATGGTTATGAAAAAACAAAAAACTATGCTTTTACCACACCAAACATAGAATATTGCTCGCCCTCGAGCAAAAGAAGAAAGAATAGTAGAAGAAGAAGATGTGGAAGAATCTAGGATTATGAGGAGGGAAGGTGGGGATCCTGTGGGGTCCACAGATCCTGAGATGATCCTGTGAGGTCCACAGATCTTGAGGTATCAAGGATTTGCATCCCTGCACCAATTAGGCATGTAAAATGCCTTTGCATGCAATTCTGGCGTTTAAACGCCGAACTGATGCTTGTTCTGGGCTTTCAACGCCCAGATGCAGTATGTTTCTGGTGTTGAACGCCAGTTCTATGCTTGTTTCTGGCGTTCGGCGCCAGATCCATGCTCTGCTCTGGCGTTGAACGCCAGCCAGATGCTTTTTACTGGCGTTTAAACGCCAGTAAGTCCTTCCTCCAGGGTGTGATTTTTCTTCTGCTGTTTTTGATTCTGTTTTTGATTTTTCTATTTATTTTGTGACTCCACATGATCATGAACCTAATAAAACATGAAAGAACAATAAGAATGAAAATCAAGTTAGATAAATAAAAATTGGGTTGCCTCCCAACAAGCGCTTCTTTAATGTCAATAGCTTGACAGTGGGCTCTTATGGCTCCACACAGGTGATCAGGTCAATTTTATAGACTCCCAACACCAAACTTAGAGTTTGGATATGGGAGTTCAACACCAAACTTAGAGTTTGGCTGAGGCCTCCCAACACCAAACTTAGAGTTTGACTGTGGGGGCTTTAGTTGACTCTGTACTGAGAGAAGCTTTTCATGCTTCCTCTCCATTGTTACAGAAGGAGATTCTTGAGTTTTAAACACAAGGTTGTCCTCATTCAGTTAAAGGATCAATTCTCCTCTGTCTACATCAATCACAGCTCTTGCTATGGCTAGAAAGGGTCTTCCAAGAATGATGGATTCATCCTCATCCTTCCCAGTATCCAGGATTATGAAATCAGCAGGGATGTAAAGGCCTTCAACCTTTACTAACATGTCCTCTACTTGTCCATAAGCCTGTTTTCTGGAATTATCTGCCATCTCTAATGAGATTTTAGCAGCTTGCACCTCAAAGATTCCAAGTTTCTCCATTACAAAGAGTGGCATGAGGTTTATTCCTGACCCAAGGTCACATAGAGCCTTTTCAAAGGTCATGGTGCCTATGGTGCAAGGTATTAGGAACTTTCCGGGATCCTGTTTCTTCTGAGGCAATCTCAGTTGATCCAATGCATTTAGTTCATTGGTGAACAGGGGAGGTTCATCTCCCCAAGTCTTATTACCAAATAAATTGGTATTCAGCTTCATGATTGCACCAAGGAACTTGGCAACTTGCTCTTCAGTAACATCCTCATTCTCTTCAGAAGAGGAATACTCATCAGAGCTCATGAATGGCATAAGGAGGTTCAATGGAATCTCTATGGTCTCTAGATGAGTCTCAGATTCTTTTGGTTCCTCAGAGGGAAACTCCTTATTGATCACTGGACGTCCCAGGAGGTCTTCCTCACTGGGATTCACGTCCTCCTCCTCTCTTGTGGGTTCGGCCATGATAGTCAATTCAATGGCCTTGCACTCTCCTTTTGGATTTTCTTCTGTATTGCTTGGGAGAGTACTAGGAGGAGTTTCAGTGATCTTCTTACTCAGCTGGCCCACTTGTGTTTCCAAATTTCTAATGGAAGACCTTGTTTCATTCATGAAACTCACAGTGGCCTTAGATAGATCAGAGACTAAACTTGCTAAGTTAGATGGATTCTGCTCAAAATTCTTTGTCTGTTGCTGAGTGGATGATGGAAAAGGTTTACTATTGTTAAACCTGTTTCTTCCACCATTATTAAAGCCTTGTTGAGGCTTTTGTTGATCCTTCCATGAGAAATTTGGGTGATTTCTCCATGAGGGGTTATAGGTGTTTCCATAGGGTTCACCCATGTAATTTACCTCTGCTATTTTAGGGTTCTCAGGATCATAAGCTTCTTCTTCAGAAGATGCCTCTTGAGTACTGTTGGATGCAGCTTGCATTCCATTCAGACTCTGAGAAATCATATTGACTTGCTGAGTCAATATTTTATTCTGAGCCAATATGGCATTCAGAGTATCAATTTCAAGAACTCCCTTCTTCTGAGGCGTCCCATTACTCACAGGATTCCTCTCAGAAGTGTACATAAACTGGTTGTTAGCAACCATGTCAATGAGTTCTTGAGCTTCTGCAGGCGTTTTCTTTAGGTGAATGGATCCACCTGCAGAAGTATCCAATGACATTTTAGCTAATTCAGATAGACCATCATAGAATATATCCAAGATGGTCCATTCTGAAAGCATGTCAGAAGGACACTTTTTGGTCAGTTGCTTGTATCTCTCCCAAGCTTCATAGAGGGATTCACCTTCCTTCTGTCTGAAGGTTTGAACATCCACTCTAAGCTTACTCAGCTTTTGAGGAGGAAAGAACTTGGCTAAGAAAGCCGTGACCAGCTTATCCCAAGAGTTCATGCTATCTTTGGGTTGAGAGTCCAACCACACTCTAGCTCTGTCTCTTACAGCAAATGGGAAAATCATGAGCCTGTAGACTTTAGGATCTACTCCATTAGTCTTAACAGTATCAAAGATCTGCAAGAATTCAGTTAAGAACTGAAAAGGATCTTCAGATGGAAGTCCATGAAACTTGCAGTTTTGTTGCATCAGAGAAACTAATTGAGGTTTCAGCTCAAGATTGTTTGCTCCAATGGTAGGGATGGAGATGCTTCTTCCATGTAAATTGGAATTAGGTGCAGTAAAGTCACCAAGCATCCTCCTTGCATTATCATTTTTGGCTGCCATCTCCTCTTCTTGTTCGAAAATTCCTGTAAGGTTGTCTCTGGATTGTTGTATTTTAACTTCTCTTAGTTTTCTTTTCAGAGTCCTTTCAGGTTCAGGGTCTGCTTCAACAAGAATGTTCTTGTCCTTGCTCCTGCTCATATGAAAAAGAGGGAACAGAAAAATAATAATAATAGGGATCCTTTTTACCCAGGTATAGAGGTTCTCTTGTGTGAGTAGAAGAAGAAAAGAATGTAATGTAAAGAAGGGAGAAGAGAAAATTCGAACACAGATGGCAGAGAGGGTTCGAATTTGGGTGAGATGAAGTGTTAGTAGATGAATAAATAAATAGAATAAGATGAGAGAGGGAGAATTTCGAAAATAAATTTTGAAAAAGAGTTAGTGATTTTCGAAAATTAAAGGGGGAATAAAATTAAAATCAAAATTTGAAATAATTAGTTAATTAAAAGAATTTTGAAAAAGGAGGGAGATAATTTTTGAAAATTAGAGAGGGTTAGTTAGTTAGGTAGTTTTGAAAGAGATAAGAAACAAACAAAAGGTTAGTTAGTTAGTTGAAACAAATTTGAAAATCAATTTTGAAAAGATAAGAAGATAAGAAGTTAGAAAAGATATTTTAAAATCAAAATTTTGAAAAAGATATGTTTTAAAAAGATATGATTAAAAAGATATGATTTGAAAAAGATAAGATAAAAAGATATTTTTGAAAAGATATGATTGAAATTAGTTTTGAAAAAGATTTGATTTTTAAAATCACAATTAATGACTTGATTCACAAGAAATCACAAGATATGATTCTAGAACTTAAAGTTTGAATCTTTCTTAACAAGTAAGTAACAAACTTGAAATTTTTGAATAAAAACATTAATTGTTGAAGATATTTTCGAAAATTATGAGATGAAATTATGAAAAAGATTTTTGAAAAATATTTTTAAAATTTTCGAAAATAAATAAGAAAAAGGAAAAAGATTTGATTTTTTTGAAAAAGATTTTGAAAAGATAAGATTTTCAAATTGAAAATTTGATTTGACTCATAAAAACAACTAGATTTTAAAATTTTTTTGAAAAAGTCAATCCAAATTTTCGAAATTTATGAGAGAAAAAGGGAAAGATATTTTTTTGATTTTTTGAATTTTTAATGATGAAAGAGAAAAATAAAAAAAATGACTCACAACATGAAAATTATGAATCAAAACACATGATGCATGCAAGAACATTATGAATGTCAAGATGAACACCAAGAACACTTTGAAGATCATGATGAACATCAAGAACATATTTTTGAAAAATTTTCAATGCAAAGAAAACATGCAAGACACCAAACTTAGAAATCTTTCATGTTCAGACACTATGAATGCAAGAATTCATATGAAAAACAAGAAAAGACACAAAACAAGAAAATATGAAGATCAAACAAGAAGACTGGCCAAGAACAACTTGAAGATCATGAAGAACAATATGAATGCATGAATTTTTCGAAAATTTTATGCAAACTTTAAAACATGCGATTGACACCAAACTTAAAATTTACTCAAGACTCAAACAAGAAACAAAAAATATTTTTGATTTTTATGATTTTATGATTTTTTTGGATTTTTTTTTCGAAAATTAATGTGAAAAAGAAAATAAGAATTCCAAAATCTTTAAGAAGAATTCCAGGAATCTTTCAATATTAGCCCAAAGCTCCAATCAAAGGGTTGGACATGGCTTAATAGCCAGTCAAGCTTTAGTATGTAACTCAGATATACTGCTCATTAGTTATCAAATTAACTTGCCTCTATGCTGATGGTTTGGAAGCCTTAGTCCAAAAGATTTTAGACATGGCTTTACAGCCAGCCAGGCTTCAACATGCTTTATGAAACACTAGAATTCATTCTTAAAAATTCTGAAGAAAAATATAAAATTTTTTTGAAAAGATTTATTTTTATATATATTTTTTTTCGAAAATTTATTTGAAGAAAAACGAAAACAAAGAAAAATTTTTTTAAAAAAAGTTTTTGAAAACCAAATAAAAGTTGAAACAAGAAGAAAATTACCTAATCTGAGCAATAAGATGAACCGTCAGTTGTCCAAACTCAAACAATCCCCGGCAACGGCGCCAAAAACTTGGTATGCGAAATTGTTACTCTGAGGTTGTAAAATTTCTTGTTCGTTCTCTCCCTGGCAATGGCGCCAATAACTGGTGCACAATACCATAGTCCAAA
This sequence comes from Arachis ipaensis, assembly GCF_059453495.1. Taxonomy (NCBI): domain Eukaryota; kingdom Viridiplantae; phylum Streptophyta; class Magnoliopsida; order Fabales; family Fabaceae; genus Arachis; species Arachis ipaensis. Next base: position 132,557,767 of record NC_142436.1, read on the forward strand.
CATAACTTCACAACTTCGCACAACTAACCAGCAAGTGCCTGGGTCGTCCAAGTAATAAAACCTTACGTGAGTAAGGGTCGATCCCACGGAGATTGTTAGTATGAAGCAAGCTATGGTCATCTTGTAAATCTCAGTCAGGCGGATATCAAATAGTTATGGAGTTTTCGAAAATAATAATAAATAAACAGAAAATAAAGATAGAAATACTTATGTAATTCATTGGTGAGAATTTCAGATAAGCGTATAGAGATGCTTTCGTTTCTCTGAACCTCTGCTTTCCTGCTGTCTGCATCCAATCAATCCTACTCCTCTCCATGGCAAGCTTTCTGTAAGGGCATCACCGTTGTCAATGGCTACATCCCATCCTCTTTGTGAAAATGGTCCAAATGCTCTGTCACGGCATGACTAATCATCTGGAGGTTCTCGATCATACTGGAATAGGATTTACTATCCTTTTGCGTCTGTCACTACGCCCAGCACTCGCGAGTTTGAAGTTCGTCACAGCCATCCCTTCCCAGATCCTACTCGGAATACCACAGACAAGGTTTAGACTTTCTGGATCTCAGGAATGGCCATCCATGGGTTCTAACTTATACCACGAAGATACTAATAACTCGGACTCGGTCCCCTGTATTAGATATCTAAGAGAGATTCATTCTAGCTTGTTGCATGTAGAACGAAAGTGTTTGTCAGGCACGCGTTCATAAGTGAGAATGATGATGAACGTCACATAATCATCACATTCATCATGTTCTTGGGTGCGAATGGATATCTTAGAAGCAGAATAAGTTGAATTGAATAGAAAACAGTAGTACTTTGCATTAAATCATGAGGAACAGCAGAGCTCCACACCTTAATCTATGGAGTGTAGAAACTCTACCGTTGAAAATACATAAGTGATGAAGGTTCAGGCATGGCCGAGAGGCCAGCCCCCAAACGTGATCAATATGATTCAAAGATGAACTAAAAATCCTAAGATGTTTAATACAATAGTAAAATGTCCTATATATACTAAACTAGTCACTAGGGTTTACAGAAGTAAGTAATTGATGCATAAATCCACTTCCGAGGCCCACTTGGTGTGTGCTTGGGCTGAGCTTGAAGTTTACACGTGGAGAGGTCATTCTTGGAGTTGAACGCCAGTTTGTAATGTGTTTCTGGCGTTCAACTCTGGTTCGTGACGTGTTTCTGGCGTTTAACTGCAGACTGTAGCGTAGACTGGCATTCAACGCCCTTTTGCATCATCTAAACTCGGCCAAAGTATATACTATTATATATTGCTGGAAAGCCCTGGATGTCTACTTTCTAACGCAATTGGAAGCGCGCCATTTTGATTTCTGTAGCTCCAGAAAATCCACTTTGAGTGTAGGGAGGTTAGAATCCAACAGCATCAGCAGTCCTTCTTCAACCTCTGAATATGATTTTTGCTCAAGTCCCTCAATTTCAGCCAGAAAATACCTGAAATCACAGAAAAACACACAAACTCATAGTAAAGTCCAGAAATGTGAATTTAACATAAAAACTAATAAAAACATCCCTAAAAGTAACTAGATCCTACTAAAAACATACTAAAAATAATGCCAAAAAGCGTATAAATTATCTGCTCATCAATGCATGTATTGGTTGATGATAGGTGAAGGAAGGCATGGAAGGAAGTTGAAGAAGGAGCATGAAAAGGAAGCCAAGTTGGACCACCAACGTTGCCTCAAACATTCAAATGAAGGCAGAGCAATTCTCTGCATAATTTGCTGGTGCTCACATTTGAGGGAACGTTGGAAAGCCAACGTTACCCCCAACGTTGTAATAAAATATGCTTTCTGGAGATTTTGAAAAAATGCAGTGACGCGCACGCGTGCTACACGCGTACGCGTGGATGGGTAATGTTGGACCCCAAACGCTATCTCCAACATTGGTGGCCAACGTGCGCGATTGTAATCTCAAAATTCTGAATTTGAAAACACGCAACGACGTGCACGCGTATATGGTGTGTACGCGCAGGCTTAACTTTTGAGAATCCACGCGCACGCGTGGATAGGCCAACGTTGAGGCCAACACTCTTCTACATGTTTTGAAAACTGGAAATGGGATTTTTGCATCCACGCGCACGCGTGCAGCACGCGCATGCGTGGATACACATTCTGATCCCAAGGGTGCAAACGCGCAAGGCACGCATACGCGTGGGTAGAAGAACGTTGGCACTCCAACATTGAGTCAATACCAATGACAGCAAATCTATTTGGTTTTTAAGAAGGGCGTTTGAGTCAACGTTGGCCATCAAACGTTGACTCCAACTTGAGCACCAGAACCTTGCAATTCAAACAGATCTCTTTTCAATAGCAAGGGAAACTAATTGGAGCAACTTCAACCCAATTCCATCATAGCCAAAAGCCCAATTCAGAGATTGAAGATCAATGGAAGAAAGTGTATAAATAGCTTAGAATTTAAGTTAGCAGGGACTTTTACTTCACTTTTTTTTACTTTTCGGTTCATTTTAATTTCTAGCAATGTATCTTTCAATTCCAATTTTCATTTTGAGAGCTATGAACAACTAAACCCCTTTCATTGGGTTAGGGAGCTCTGTGTAATTCAATGGATCAATATTAGTTTTCATTCAACTTCTTCTTTCTTTTCTCTTGATTTTGCTAGAAAGCTTTCGTTCTTCATCCTATTGGATAGTTGTCTTGGGAAAGAAGCTATTCATAATTGGATCTCCTCTGAACCTTGGAAGAGGAATGAGGAGATCATGCTAAAATTACTTTCTCATATTGGATTAGGTTGGGATTTGGATAGATATAGTGACATGTAATCCTACCAACACTTTGATCTATGAATTTGTATGGTATAATCAGTAACCAAACTTTATCTCTTCCCATGAGCACTTAAATCAAGGAATTAGATAATTGTTCATGCTTAGAGAGATTAGATTGCCAAGGAATTGGGATCTAATCACTTAAGATTTCCAAGGAGATCAATGAATGCATTGATTGAGGAAGAGATAAAAATGAACTTAATTTGGAGAATTATCACATCTCCTGACCCCAATAAGCTTCCCCATCTCTGATCTACCCATTCTTTTATATTCTGCTTCTTTAAATTTCATGCTAAACCCCCATTCCCATTTAAACATTTCCTGCAATTTAAGCTTCTGTCAGTTAATTTCCCGCAATTTAATTTCTGTCATTTAAGTTCTTGCAATTTAAGTTTCCCGCCAATTTTACTTTCTACAATCCCAATTCTCAACCAGATCTGATTTCGCTCAACTAGAACAATTCTCCAATTAACATTGATCAACCAACCAATCCCTGTGGGATTCGACCTCACTCTACAGTGAGTTTTTACTTGACGACAATCCGGTACACTTGTCGGTAGGAAATTGTTGAGAGACAGTTTTCGAGTGAATCAAGTTTATGGCGTCATTGCCGGGGATTGGTTTGTATTGACAATTACTAAATTGGAGGATAACTAGATTGAGAACTTTTCTTATCTTTTGATTAATTGAATTTTAATTTCAAATGTTCATTTTTGTTTTTCTGCAATTTTAGTTGTTTCTCTTTAATTTCTCTTACCTCTTTACTTTTCAGCAAAATTAACCCACTAACTCATTAACTATTTGATTAATTGCCTCAATTGCTCTCACCATACTTTTTCATTAATTGTGAAAATTTTCACTTGCTTGTTACTGCTTGTTGTGCTACTTGTATGACAGGTAAAAGAGAGGTTTCAACCTCCTTTGATAGTGAACTGGAAAGAACCTTACTGAGATTAAGAAAGGAAGCAAGAGGAAAGAGAGTTGTTGGTACAGAAGAAGAGGAGGACGACTTGGATATAGCCATGGAGGATGATATGAAAAACCATCATGAAAGAGAGGTGAACAATCATGCCAGAAGAGGTGGAGCCAACCCTGCTGAACAAGAGAGGAGAATTCTTGGATCATACATCAATCCAAATCCAGGAAACTGTGGTAGCAGCATTCAAAAGCCAACTATCCATGCTAATAATTTCGAATTGAAGCCTCAGCTCATAACTCTTGTACAAAACAACTGTTCTTTTGGAGGAAGTGCCCAAGAGGACCCTAATGAGCATCTCACTAAATTCCAAAGGATATGTGACACGGTTAAATCTAATGGTGTTCATCCTGATACCTATAGATTGCTACTGTTTCCATTTTCTTTGAGGGACAAAGCATCAAAATGGCTGGAATTATTTCCCAAGGAAAGCTTGACAACTTGGGAGGATGTAGTGAATAGATTCTTAACAAGGTTCTACCCACCACAAAATGTAAACAGGCTGAGAATTGAAGTGCAGACATTCAGACAATAGGATGGTGAGACTATTTATGAAGCCTGGGAGAGATTCAAAGATTTGACAAGGAAATGCCCCCTGCTATATTTAATGAGTGGGTGCAACTTCATATCTTTTATGAAAGGCTGAATTGTGAATCAAAGAAAGCTGTAGACCACTCATCTGGAGATTCCCTTAACAAGAAGAAGATCATTGAAGAAGCCATTGATGTTATAGAGACAGTGGCTGACAATGAGTATTTTTATGCCTCAGACAGAAGCAACAACAGGAGAGTCTTGGAATTAAACCATATGGATGCAATCTTGGCCCAGAATAAGATGATCACCAAGCAACTGGCTGAATTGACCAAGAAGATGGAGAAGAATCAGGCTGCGGCCATCCACACTCAACCATCATCTCAAGGAGAGTTGGACACAGAAAAAGGAGTTAACTGGGAGGAAGCTAATTACCTTGGAAATTCATCTAGGCAAACTCATGATCCATATTCTAAAACTTATAACTCTGGTTGGAGGAACCACCCAAACTTTGGGTGGGAAAACTAACAAAACCAAGGCCAAGACCACAGACCCCATAATCCAAACCAGTATAACAACTCCACTCACCAAAACTCCAACCAAAGACCATATCAGACCATACAAAACACTTATTCACAGCCACCATACCAAAGCCACAACAACCACTCTCAATACTCCAATTTCAACCAACCATCACCACATGATGAGGACAGAATGGCCGAAATAGAAGCTATGCTTGCAAATCTTTGCAAAGAGTCAGAAGACATGAAAAAATTCAAGGAAGAAGTGAGAGGGAGTATAAAAAGCCGAGGAGAGGTTATTAAGAATCTCAAATCTCAAGTAGGACATCTTTCACAGCAGATTTTGAAGTCCACTGATAGTTTCCCAAGCGACATTGAGAAAAATCCAAGAAGGAAAATGAAGAAGGTGAGATGGGAAGAGTGTAAGGCAGTTACCCTTGCAAATGAAGAAATCCTGGAAGAAGATACCAGCAAGCCAATGGAGCACAGACAAGGAAGTTCCCAGGGCAACTTGGAGAAAAAAGAACAAGGAACTGGATCTGTACAGAGAAAAGAATCAACAAGGAAGGAAATTCAGAAACCTTATGTGCCAAAGACACCATTTCCTCAGAGACTCAGGGGAGGTGAGAAAGAACGGTCATATTCAAGATTCCTGGATATGTTTGCATCTCTCAGTGTCAACATCCCTTCCATCAAAACTCTCCAAAACAGATGCCCACATACATCAAGTGCATGAAGAGCTGCTGACCAAGAAAAAAAAACCTTAAAAGGGGAAAAAATAGTGACAATGAACAAGGAATGTAGTGCCCTTATCAAGAAGGACGTACTCTTGAAGAAAAAAGATCCAGGGAGCTTTTATATTCCCTGTGCCATAGGAGAGACAAAAATTGACAGAGAATTTTGTGATCTAGGAGCTAGCATAAATGTGATGTCTCTGTCTCTCATGAAGAAGTTGCAAATCAATGAGTTGAGATCCACGGATGTAATCATACAATTGGCTGATAAAAATCAGAAGCAGGCCGAAGGAGTAGTCGAGAATGTGTTGGTCAAAGTGGAAAACTACTTCCTTCCCACTGACTTTATTGTTCTGAACATGGAAGAAAGTTACATCCACCCCATTATTCTGGGGAGACCATTTTTAGCACTGCTAGAGCACTCATAGATGTGGAACAAGGAGAGTTAATCCTGAGAATACATGATGAACATCTCACCTTCCATGTGTTCAAACCTACATCTGAATCTGAGCCAGAACCTAAAGAAATGAAGGATGATCACAGCAACATGTGTACAAAGGAAAGCGACAGTGAATCAGTAGTTGAACCCCTGAAACAGTCCTTGGTGAACAAGCAAGAATTTCAAGAGATATAGCAACCAAGAGAACTCAAGAAAGAACTGAACCCACAAAAGTTAGGAAGAGCAGCTAACAAGAAACTTCCTAACACAAGAGACACGGGAAGACTACTGGAAGAAGAGAAAAGAGTTGTGAAGAAATTGCCAAGAGGATGGAGAAATAAGAAAATTCCTACAGAAGTTTTTTTCCCTGGAAATAAGGTGATATCCGCCCACCATCCACCAATCTCAACACAGCTTCCAACACTTCCATCTCAGCTACCTCAAGTGTTCACAGTCAAAAAGGTCCTTTCCTTGGAACATGTAGAAATCATCAAGGAGTCAAGTGGAGAGAGCTTCACTGTGAGGGGAGAAGATTTGAGGCATTACAATCCACCCTAACAGTAAACTAAACATCAAGCTAATGGCGATAAAAGAGCGTTTGTTGGGAGGCAACCCAACCAAAGGTAGTTATCTTTCCCTAGTTAAATTCAATAAAAGAGTAGATTCTCTGTATTGCAAGGAGCTAAGTTTGGTGTTGCACACCAAAGAAATTTAAGGGTGAATGTGTAATTCTAAGTTTGGTGTTCCACCACGGATTTCATTAAGAACACATTGCACCCTCAGCATAACTAGTTATCAGCTCCAAACAATCAGAGAAATTACTCAAAAGTTGTTTTTTTTTTCTAGTTTCTAGTCTGTTATTTACATTGTTGTTTTCTAGTTCATAGTTCACTTTCTTAATAAAAGTACTTGAGGGGTTTCTGTATACACCCAATTTGCTGCAAGAAACTAAGTTTGGTGTTCACACACCAATCTAAGTTCGAAAGCCTACAAACATACATACATGCTAATAATCTCTCAAGTGCTTGGGGAACAAGCAACTTCCAATAACTTTGCAGGAATTCAATCAATCTCTTGGAAGGAATACACACCATTAGGAGAAAAAGAAGGACACAACAGCCAAAGATGGTGATAATAGAGAGGAAGCAACTAGACTTCAAGAGGTTGTATTGTACTTGAGAATGTGTAAATTGGAAGTCTTAATGTACCCATGTTAATAGTCAACTTTTAGTTTAAGTCATTTTGTATTCTATGGTGTTTAATTTTGCAATAAGTGTGCTAGCCTAGGTGTGTGTTTTCACTTTCACTTGTTTAAATGTTTGTTTTTGTCCCTTGAGTCTTTTCAATTTGAATAAAAGAAATGTTTGAACAAGAAGTCGAAGAGTTCCTTTTTAGTAAGAAGTGAAATAACAGTAAGTGGTGGTATATATGTTTGATTGTGTAGTAGCTCACTTATAATGAATAAAAGGATAGATTTTTTCCCTTTTAGTGTAAACTAGTATGCTGTCTATGAATCTTAGCAAATAAAAGTCCTTGGATGAAAGAAAAACAAATAGAAAGAAAGAAAAAGAAAAGCCAAAAGTGGCAACAAAAATAAAAGAAAGTAAAGAATAAGGCTAGACACCAATAGCTTGGACCTTAGGACATATGCCTGTGGTGTCTTTGTACTAGGATCTGCTTGGATGATTAGGTTCTATGGAGTTCTTTAACACTTGGTAACTTGGGTTAACTAACCCGGGATTATCAACCAAAAATCCACTATCAAGAGCAACCTGGTTACAAGGCATTTAGTAACCCAAAGAGGTGTTGAGCACCAATGTCTTAAGAAGAATTGTGAGTCAAATGTCTGTAGTGAATATGTGTTGATTACAAATAAGCTAAGAAGCTACTACAACACATGACACTGAGATGCTAGAATCAAAGAATAAGTTTACAAAAAAAGAAATTAAAGAAAAGCAATTACCAAGGATGAGTGAATAATAAGAGGTCATAGCAGTATATTAGTTGATGCATAAAGGAGACATTCTATTCCTAAGGATCAATAAAAAGTGAGCTACTGCATTGTCTGCATAAAACCCCATGAACTACTAATAATGACTTGCTGATATGAACATCACTTTCTGTTTCATTCTTCCTTCTCAATAATTCAGTACTTGCTTAGGGACAAGCAAGATTTAAGTTTGGTGTTGTGATGCCAGGGCATCTTAGGCTAGTTTCACTAGCCTTTTTCTTTGTTTTTAATAGGTTTTATGCATTTTCTTGAGTTCTAAGTAAGCAATTGGGGTAAAAATTTATGCATGCCTAGAATCACCTAACCATGGTTAATTTGATGCAATTTCATGAGAATTATGCTATAATTACTTGTATGCTAAGAATGATGAGAATTCTCATGACTTTAGCAAGGCTTTGATGCATGTATTGGTTGATGACAGGTGAAGGAAGGCATGGAAGGAAGTTGAAGAAAGAGCATGAAAAGATGAAGAAGAAGCAACGTTGGTGGCCAAGTTGGACCACCAACGTTGCCTCAAACGTTCAAAGGGAGGCAGAGTAATTCTCTGCATAATTTGCTGGTGCTCAAGTTTGAGGGAACGTTGGCAAGCTAACGTTACCCCCAACGTTGTGATAAAATATGCTTTCTGGATATTTTGAAAAAATGCAGCGATGTGCACGCGTGCTACACGCGTACGCGTGGATTGGAAATTCTAATAATCCATGCGCACGCGTAGCTGACGCGTACACGTGGATGGGTAACGTTGGATCCCAAATGCTACCTCCAACGTTGGTGGCCAACGTGCACGATTGTGATCTCAAAATTCTGAATTCAAAAACGTGCAACGACGTGCACGTGTAAATATCGCGTATGCGCAGGCCTAACTTTTGAGAATCCACGCGCACGCATGGATAGGCCAGTGTTGAAGGGAACGTTGCCAGTCCAACGTTGAGGCCAACGCTCTTCTACATGTTTTGAAAACTGGAAATGGGATTTTTGCATCCACGCGCACGCGTGGATACGCATTTTGATCCCAAGGGCGCAAACGCGCAAGGCACGCGTACGCGTGGGTAGAAGAACATTGACACTCCAACGTTGAGTCAACGCCAATGACAGCAAATCTATCTAGTTTTTAAGAAGGGCATTTGAGTCAATGTTGGCCATCAAACGTTGACTCCAACTTGAGCACCAGAACCTTGCAATTCAAACAGATCTCTTCTCAACAGCAAGGAAAACTAATTGGAGCAACTTCAATCCAATTCCATCAAGGCCAAAAGCCCAATTCAGAGATTGAAGATCAATGGAAGAAAATGTATAAACAGATTAGAATTTAAGTTAGCAGAGACTTTTACTTCAATTTTTTTACTTTTTGGTTTATTTTAATTTCCAGCAATGTATCTTTCAATTCCAATTTTCATTTTGAGAGCTATAAACAACTAAACCTCTTTCATTGGGTTAGGGAGCTCTGTGTAATTCAATGGATCAATATTAGTTTTTATTCATCTTCTTCTTTCTTTTCTCTTGATTTTGCTAGAAAGCTTTCGTTCTTCATCCTATTGGATAGTTGTCTTGGGAAAGAAACTATTCATAATTGGATATCCTCTGAACCTTGGAAGAGGAATGAGGAGATCATGCTAGAATTGCTTATTGGATTAGGTTGGGATTTGGATGGATATAGTGACATGTAATCCTACCAACACTTTGATCTATGAATTTGTGTGGTATAATCAGTAACCAAACTTCATCTATTCCCATGAGCACTTAAATCAAGAAATTGGGCAATTGTTCATACTTTGAGAGATTAGATTGCCAAGGAATTGGGATCTAATCACTTAAGATTGCCAAGGAGATCAATGAATGCATTGATTGAGGAAGAGATGAAAATGAACTTGATCTGGAAAATTATCACATCTCCTGACCCCAATGAGCTTCCCCATCTCTGGTCTACCCATTCTTTTATATTTTGCTTCTTTAAATTTCATGCTAAACCCCCATTCTCATTTAATTTCCTGCAATTTAAGCTTATGTCAGTTAATTTTCCACAATTTAATTTCTGTCATTTAAGTTCTTGCAATTTAAGTTTCCCACCAATTTTACTTTTTGCAATCCCAATTCTCAACCAGATCTGATTTCGCTCAACTAGAACAATTCTCCAATTAACATTGATCAACTAACCAATCCCTGTGGGATTCAACCTCACTCTACAGTGAGTTTTTACTTGACGACAATCCGGTATACTTACCGGTAGAAAATTGTTGAGAGACAGTTTTCGAGTGAATCAGTATCCATACCCTTATAAGGCATGCTTCGTTCCCCTCTCTAACCGATGTGAGACTTTACAATCCACCCCCCTAAAGGAGCCCAGCGCCCTCGCTGGCACATCAATCCGGGCTCCGGCTCTGATACCATCTGTAATAGCCCAGACCACCCGCTAACATGATATTGTCCACTTTGGCACACAAGGCCTCACGGTTTTACCTTTGGCGATAAGGATGATAGCCGAAGCCCCCATATTCACTCATCAAAACACGTCATGCTAGGGAGAGGTATCCACACCCTTATAAGGCATGCTTCGTTCCCCTCCCCAACCGATGTGGGACCTTACAGAGAGATGTCCAATCGCACAAAGTGTGAACAAGAAACAAAGGGGGAGTGTACCTGCAAAGGCACTCCGAAGCTTAAGTTAGTATTGAGAATTCAATGTATCCTTTAGGATAGAAGATCATACCTTTTATAGGTGAAAACGTACAGGTCGGTTACGCTTCTGTTTTATCATCCGAGTTGAAGGGTAATAATAAGGGTGTAATGCTCGCTGATATTTGCTCGGACGTTTTGATTTTTTGGATGTAGTCCGTTGAGTCTATTTGTAACGTATGATGCCGAGTTATAACATAAGCTTGCCGAGTTATGACACATGGTGCCGAGTTATAACATCGAATTTGTAATGGTCGGATCATAGCCCTCGAGCTTAGCCTGGAAATATGTTTAATGAAGCAGGTTGAGCTTTTAATGAGTTATAAGTTGGCTATTGGGTAAGGATGTAGCTCGGCGAGGTTTGGGTTGTCCTTGGAGCCCCCAGTTCAAGGTGCTTTATTAAACAGTTATTGGAACTTAAACAATGATATGATTAGGAGAGAGAAAGTTAACTGAATGCTTAATAATGACGTGCGTGTTTCCAATGCACATCATTTCACTTGGGGTAACTGAAGTGATGGGATAGTGGTATTGGGAAACGGTTTTTGGGTTTTCAATTAAGGCTTAGGAAACCAAAGGTTTGCTATTTCGCATAAGGGTGTTGAACTTATCAGAATCATTCGAAGGGAAAATGAGCAAGAGAGGTATTGTCCTATTTACTCTTTAGCTTTCTGCAATCTTTCTTTCTCTATCTTTCTGTGTGTTTTTCTTTTATCTTTGCTAATGGGTTTTGAGAAGGAGAAAAAGCAAAAAATTGACTGGTCATATGATTGGGTAAGTGAGGATGTGAAGAAACATGCATCTTTGTTTTTGGATGAAGGTGCTGTGAAGGAGATAGATAAGGGTAGGGTTATGAGGGTTGGTTCTGGAATTCGATTAGAGTTGCTTCCATGTGTTAATAGTGATCGTATTTTCCACAGGGAAGATGGTTTCCAATACTTTTATATATATAGTTGCTTTTTGGAAGAACTGAGGGTGAAGCTTCCTTTTTGTGATTTTCGGTGTCAGGTACTTAAGTAGTCCATCTCAACTGCATCCTAATGGGTGGGCCTTCCTTCGTGCTTTTGAGATTTTGATGGATTTTTTGGAGGAGGCACCTACAGTGGAGTTGTTTTTCTCACTATTCCAGACAAAAGGTGTTTAGAAAGGTGTGTGGATAAACTTGAACAGTTCACCAAGGTTTGCTGTGTTCAAACTTTACAAATCGTCTTTTAAGAATTTTAAGAAAATGTATGTGAAAGTAAGGAGTGTTGAGGGGGACTTCCCGTTTTACATGGACGAGCATTTTGGGGAAAATTTTCGATTTAGTGGTGCTCGGAGCCGCAGAGTATTCTGGGGCCGGAGACTATTAATGGAAGAAATGAGTGTATCATTGAGTATTTAGTTGAAGCTATTGATCAGAAGGAATTGATTTCGGTATTTGACTTGCTTCAATGGGACGAGAATAGGGAAGCAGTGATAGAGTATTTAGGTGAGCTATATGATCGTTGTAGATTGAATGGAATGGGATAATTGTGTTAACTGTTTTATTTTGTTATTTGCAGGTGGAAAATATCCTGGGGTTTCGGCATCGACTCTGAGAGCTCGGGTAAAGAGCAAAAATCTTAAAAAAGAGGGGTCTACGTCAAAAGTAGAAAAAGCTGTTGGTGCTGGCGAAGTTAATCAGCCGAAGCCAGTGAGGAGGAAGGTTATTTTGAAGAAAAGGAAAACAAGTGTTGTTGATCTGTCTGAGTGTTCCGAGGATGATGGGGGTGAAGTTCCTGTTGAGGAAATTCAAAGTTTTTTCAGAAATCAACAAAGATTGCATGAGATTGCCAATCAAAGTGATGGCTCGTCATTGTGGGGAAAAGACTTCCCCTATATGGCTGTTGCTGATGATTTGTGCCAATCTTCGGTGGATGTGACATTGGCGGACGAGGTTGGTGACGTCGCCATAGATCAATATATGCAGGTATGTTTTTATTTTTGTTTTTTGTTAGATTAATGAAAATCTGAAGGTAACTTTAATTTGTTTCATGGTTAAGGTGATTGGTTTTCGGCTTGCCAGTTTGGGGCATAGCTAGGAAAAGAAACATCGGAGGTTTGCCGAGATTAAGCAAGGCCCGACTTTAAAGGAAGAGTTGGAGTTAAAGAGTAAGAAGCTTGTTGAGTTGGAGAGTAAGTTATTAGAAACTGAGAAGGAGTTGAAAGTGATGAAGGAAAATTATGCGAAAGAGGTGGAGGATCTTAAGAAGAAGGAAGCCGACCTTTTGAGCATGAGTGCTCAACTCATTGATGTTACAGTGAAGGTGAAGGAGGTCGAAAAGCAGAAAGGAACGGAAGTTCTGGATTCATTTGTGGAAAGTTTCGAGCGAGCATCCCAGCAGGCCAGGTTTCTTGCTCCTGATGTTGACTTGTCTCAGATGGATCCGGGGAAGATTGTGCAAGACGGGGCCATGGTGGAAGATGATGGAAATGCCGAGGAAGAGGCCGAAAATGTTTAAATGAATTGCTCTGTTTGGTAACTTATTTTGTGTAAGTGTTGTATGTTGGTTTTGGACTTTCTAGTAGTTGTTGTAGTTGGACTGGTTGCTCCTTTGTGAGCTTTTTTGAACATTATTGTAGGTGGCTTGTTAAAAAAAAAAGGCATTTTGTTCCATGATGACATATGATGTTAGGTTGCCTGAATAGGTTTTGACAGATATTTTAAATTATGATCATTTGTTTGTATAGGCATTGCTGTAAGGATACCTTTTTTAAACTATAGTTTTTTGAAGGTTTATTTGAGGATGGATTAATTCATCCATTTGTGATTTGGAAAGGTAGATGATTGTATTTCTATATTGCCGAATTGCGAAGAATAGAAGGATGTATTTTTACAATACTGCTTCTTTATGTATAGATGAACAGATTGGTTTGTTTGTTTTGCTCGGTAAGTGTCGTATAATCGGCAATTGGTGTTTGATCGGTAATGTTCGATTTGATTTGTGATTATTGATTTGGTATTTGATAGACTGTTGTTGTATGATCAGTAGTTTTACCAATTTGATCGGCCTTTGGTATTTGACCGGCAATTGGTCTGTGATCGGTAAGTCCCGATTTGATCGGATTTTGATTTTGATCGGCAATTGGTCTGTGATCGGTAAGTCCCGATTTGATCGGCTTTTGATTGTGAGTAGAGGTTGGATTGATAAAATAATTTTGAAAAATAAAGGAATGTAACTGAAGTTAAAAATAATAAACTTATGTATGGTGAAGGACCTTTGATTACAAAGGTGCAGGTAGGCCAGCCTTGTTAAAACCTCTCCAAGAAAAACCCTTTTGGAAAAAAATTTCGGTAGTAGGAAAAATATTACTTGCCTGTCCCTGACTTTTAACTGTAATATAACTTAAAAAATGATACATTCCAAGTATTAGGCAAATCATTACCATCTAAGGTTTGTAGTCGGTAAGCTCCATTGCCGATGACTTCTATGATTCGGTAAGGGCCCTCCCAGTTAGCTGCTAGTTTGCCATGGCTTGATGGTTTTCTGGCCTGTTCGGTTCTTCTGAGCATAAGGTCGTTTACTTGAAAAGACCTTGGGTGAAGTCTTTGATTATATCGCCGAGCTATGTGCTGTTGCATAGCTAGGTATTTCATTGCTGTGGAAGATCGGACTTCTTCAAGGAGGTCGAGTTCGGATTGCAGAGCTTCGTCTTTTGTAGTATGGTCGGCCATTTGTGTGCGTAGTGAGGCTTGAGAGATCTCCACAAGTATCATTGTGTCCGAGCCGTATACTAGTCGGAAGGGTGTTTCCTTTATTGTTGAGTGGATGGTGGTATTATATCCCCATATGATCTCTGGGATGAGTTCGGCCCAAAGGCCTTTGGCGTCGTCTAGTTTCTTCCTTAAGGCATGGAGGATGACCTTATTCGCGGTCTCTACTAAGCCATTTTTTTGTGGGTGCTCTACTGATGAAAAATGCTGTTTGACCTTTAGATTCTGCAAAAAGGAGATGAATTTTTTATCAATAAAACTAGCGTCCATTATCAGTGATAATGTGCCGGGGTATGCCGAATCGACAGATAATATGCTTCCATACAAAGGAGATCATTTGTTGTGAGGCGATCTTTGCTAAGGGTTGTGCCTCTATCCATTTTGAGAAGTAATCAATTGTTACTATTAAAAATTTTACTTGGCCAGCCGCTAAGGGGAAAGGGCCGTGGATGTTGAGCCCCCATTGGTTGAACGACCAGCTGAACAATGAGCAGAGAATCACAGTATACCTTAAGCTCGGCAATATTGAGATCGGAAGCTAGTCTGAGGCCGGTAATAAGAGCTTCATACTCACTCTGGTTGTTGCTCGCCTTGAAGGAAAAGTGTAGCGATTGCTCAATGACGTTACCATTTCCATCATTGAGTATGATCTCAGCTCCACACCCGTGTGGGTTAGAGGAGCCGTCTACATACAAAGACCATTCTGGTGGACCTTCGGTGATGTCTGGTACTGTAAATTCGGCAATGAAATCAGCCAAGAATTGAGATTTGATAGATGATCATCCTTGGTATTTGATATCGAACTCGGAAAGTTCGATCGACCATTTTACTAGTCGGCCAGCCAGTTCTGGTTTCTGAAGGACTTGTAGCAAAGGTTGATCCGTCCGAACATGGATAACATGACTCTGGAAGTATGGCTGTAGTCTTCTTGCTGAGAAGACTAGAGCCAAAGCCAGCTTCTCAATGCTCGGGTAGCGAAGTTCAGCATTCTATGTTTTACTGGTAAAATAGTTCGGCAACTGCTGCTGTTGCCTTTCTGCAATGAGAGCGGAGCTTACAGCCCAGTTAGTCACAGATAAATATAAGAATAATGGTTTCCCTTGAAGGGGGTTTGTAAAATTGGTGGTTTTGAAAGAGTTTCTTTGATGGTTGTGAATGCTTGTTCACATTCATCGGTCCATTGGAAAACCTTTTTCTTTTTTAAAGTTTGGAAGAAACATAAAGACTTAGAAGCTAGGCAAGGTAAAAATCTAGAGAGTGCAGCAAGTCTCCCTGTCAACCACTGGACTTCTTTGATTGTTTGTGGGCTTGTCATATCTAGAATAGCTCGGCACTTTTCTGGGTTGGCTTCAATACCTCGGCTAGTGAGCATGAAGCCGAGGAATTTTCCACTCTGTACGCCAAATGCGCACTTCTTGGGGTTTAACCGCATGTTGTATTTTCTGAATTGACCGAAGATTTTTGCGAGGTCATCAAGGTGGTTATTGCTAATCTTGGTTTTGGTGACCATATCGTCAACGTAGACCTCAATGTTCTTGCCAATCTGTTGGGCAAATACTTTGTCCATTAGGCGTTGATATGTTGCACCTGCATTCTTAAGGCCAAATGGCATTACTTTATAACAGTAGTTTCCATATTCAGTAATGAAGGTTGTCTAGCTTTGACCGGATGGATGCATTTGAATCTGGTTATAGCCAGAGTATGCATCAATAAAGCTGAGTTTTTCATAACCAGAGGCATTATCAACTAAACAGTCAATGGAGGGTAAGGGATAAGAGTCTTTTGGGCATGCTTTATTGAGATCGGTGAAATCAACACACATGCGTCATTTACCGTTGTGTTTTTTCACCATGACGAAATTTTCCAGCCATGTTGTGAATCTGATTTCCTGAATGAAGTCGGCATTGATGAGCTTCTTGGTTTCTTCCAGAGAGGCTTGTTTGCGGTCATGGCCGAGGTTGCATTTTTTCTGTGCTATAGGTCGGACAGAAAGATCTAATGCCAGTTTGTTGGGTCAATTCTTGGCATGTCAGTTGGGGTCCAAGCGAACAAGTCGGCATTTTGTTGCAGGAAGGGTCGGAATAAGGCCTTCTCTTCCGAGCTTAGTGTGGATCCAACATAAGTGAACTTTTTCGGACTATCTGTGAAATAGATTTTGTGCAGATCTTCGGTCGGGCTTGGTCGATCTAAGCTTCCTGCCCTGGGATCAAGGTTGGTCAGTACTGGTAGCTCGGCTCGGTTACTGATACTACTGTTCACGCGGGATTGCGTACTCTGATTAGGTTTTTCGAAATTGTTGTTGTAGCATTCTCTGGCCTCTCGGGCATCGCTGTGAATGGTTGCAATTGTATTATCCTGCAAAGAAAACTTAATACAGAGATGAATTGTAGACACAATAGCGCCGAACCTATTTAAAAAAGGTCGGCCAAGTATCAAATTGTAAGGACTAAAACAGTCAACAACTAAGTATTGCATATCTATGGTTTTTGATAAGGGAACCTCACCAAGTGTGGTTTGGAACCACACAGAGCCTATAACCTGGACTCTCTCACCTGAGAAACCGACCAGGTCTCCAGTGGAAGGTTGGAGGATGTTGTTGCTGAGTTTCATCTTCTGAAATGTTGTGTAAAAGAGGACATCGGCACTATTTCCAGGGTCTAGTAAAACCTTTTTGACCAGGAGATCTCCGAGCTGTAGGGAAAGTACGACTGGGTCGTCTAGATTTGGTACGTTGGTGTTAATGTCGGATGTCTGGAATGTTATGTGAGTAAAGTGTGGAGGTGTCTGCTGTTGATGTTGATCGGCTTCTATGCAAAGCATAGCTCGGTAAAACCGCTTTCTTGCCGAGCTTGTGGCCCCTCCACCTGCAAAACCTCCAGAAATACAGTTAATAATACGTCTTGGTTGGTCGGGAGGATTGGTGTTCGGTCGATCTTTATCTTGAGCATGTTATGTTGCCAAGCTTTGGTCACCAGGGAGAGGTGCGCGTCGTTGTATGTGGCCGCCGATGTACTTGTCGAGATAACCTTGCCGAGCTAACCGCTCCAGGAGGTCTTTGGCGATGACACACTCGTTAGTATTGTGTCTGTGCTTTTGATGAAAAGAACAGTATTTTGATCTGTCTGCCCCTTTTGATTCTGGATAGCTGCCAGCTTTTCTTGGTGGCTTGATCAACTTTGAATTCAAGATCTCCTTGATGATGTTGACACGCCTGGTGTTGAACTGAGTATAAGATTCATGTCAGGGAGTTGGATTGAAATTTTTCTTGCTATCTCGTGCTTTGTTGTCGTCTCTGTATTGTGGTTTCTCTATTTTCCGAGCTTGTCGGAGTTCTTCGATGTCAATCTGACCTTTCGCTTTTTCACGGAACTCGGCCATTGTTTTAGGTTTGGCCACGGCAATGGTCTCCTGGAATTTTCCTGGTCAGAGTCTGGTTTTTATTGCGTGTTGTAAAACCCGGTTAATTTATGGCTAATTAACCCATAAATTAAAATATATTCTAAAAAGTGAGAAATGAGGTTTTTATGGTTTAATATGGTAGAGGAAATTAAAACGAGAACTTTGACACAAATTTTAAAGAAATTGGCCCAAGATTGGGCCGAACGGGCCAAACCGGGCCAACCAGACCCAAGTTGTGCGCGCACTCAACCCTGGAGATTTTGCTTCCTGTGCGTACGCACAGACCTCTGTGTACGCACACTTTTAAATATGCTTCTGGGCGTGCGCATGCACACCTTTGTACGTACGCACGCGACCCAATTCTTTTCCAAAGCTTTTGTTTTCAAGTCTTCTACATTTCCAACAAGCTTGTAACCTTCTGCAATGTTATTTAACACTTATAAACCCCCAATTTTATCCTTTAAATTTTAGTTTAATATAGAATACCTAGTGACTGAGAGGAAGCTAAGAAAGAGGGTAACTTGTGAATGAAGATAGGGGATATAATGAGAAGTTATGACTAGTGATGAGGTTATGAGTTGTTAAGGAGGATGGTGGAGTGCTGTGTATATGATATGAGCCAAATGGCTGTGTATATGATATGAGTCGAATGGTTGTGTGTGATATGAGCCGAATGGCTGTGTGAGATAATGGTTTATGGCTGGATATGAATTGTGATTTTAAGCTGGATGGCTGTGATAAATTATAATTTATGGCTGGGAATGAAAATGTGAATGTTAATGATTGTTTTATCTTGAGTTCTCTTTCTCGAAAGTGCGACCCCAGAGAGATGGTGGAAGGTGAGGATCCCCTTCCTGGTTCCTCCTGGTATTGTAAAATCGCCCCCAGCGAGATGGTGGGAGGTTAGGATCCCCTCCTTGTTTCTTCCTGGGCATATGAGAATGTACCTCCTAGGTAGATGCAAGGGTTGTAGTTTCGCCCCACTTGCTCCAGGTTGGTTAGTATAGAGGCTCCCTGGGTGGACGCAAGGGTTGTGGTTTCATCCCACTTGTCCCGGGTTATGATGAGTGGTGATATGGTCACAAGGAATGATGATGGAATGTGTATGGATGGATGTGGAATGATTATATGAGACACGAGTTTTCCTGGATGAAAGCAGTGACTAGCCACCACGTGCTCCAGGTTGAGACTCGATACTCTGCTGACCCTATGTCGTAAGTGTGGCCGGACACTGTGAAAGGTCTGGATGAGCTCGCCCCCTGATAAACACCAAGAGTGGGTGTTGTATGATTATAATTATGATTATGAATATGTTATGATTGAGAATTACTCGAGTTGGGGATGCACGACAGAGGGACCGTCCAATGGTTAGCTACTAGGACTTGTCGGGTTGGCTTTATAACCGATAGATGAGACTCATCAGGTTCTAGGACAGGCATGCATCATATGCATTATGTGTGAATTGTTTGGAATGCCTAACTGATTGCATCATTACTTGCTACTTGCGTAATTGCCTTATCTGCTTCCTACTTGTGCATCTCTTTACTTGATATACTTGTGTTTGCATTTTAATCACTGTTGGCGGTTGGGAGGTTTGCAGGATTTGGGAAGGGAATATTTAGTTAGATTGAAGATCCTTAAGTTAGTCGCCTGTTTATATTTTTTATGGTTTAGCATGTTTATACGCTTTGATTATAATCTGGAAGTTCTAGGATTGCCTTCGGCTCTCCCAAGATATTACATGTTAGATATTTGGGCACTGTTTCCATGCTGAGAACCTCCGTTTCTCACCTATGTGGATTTTGTGGCTTTTAGATGCAGGACGTGAAGCTCCTCGCTGAGGCATGCTAGAGACTTTCTTTTGGCGGAGATCCTTGTATCTTGGGATTTTATTTTGTTCATTATACACTTGTTTAGATACTTATATTCTCCACTGTTCATATATATTTTGTATTAACTCCTCTTAGAGGTTATTTTGGAGAAACAGATTTTGTATTGTCATTTGGATTCTTTTGGGACTATCTTATATATATATATATGCTCGGGCCGGTTATCTTCGCAAGCCGAGTCCCGAGTCTTGATATATGTATTTTGGCACTCTTTTGTATATCTCCTTGCCTCAGCTTACTCTTTATCTGTTTCGTTTACGTTATCGATCCGAGTGTTGCGCGTTTTGATTCAACGGTTTTAATTTACCCCCTTTTTTCTCCAAAGGCTCCTAGTTACAAATCTTTTCACACTACTATACGTACTAAATTTTATTTTTAGAGGTCGTAATACCTCGCCTCCTCTATTTTATGACTTAAGCATAAGACTTTGTGTGGTAAGGTGTTACATTATGGTATAAGAGCAGTTCGTTCCTGTAGAGTCTGGGGGACGGACTGACTATGCTTCTGAGCATACTCTAAGTCGTGTCTACGTGCTATTTAGGATATCTGCCTGATATACATAGCATAAAGTTCATGAGCATGCATTTGGAACTTTGAAGCACTAGACTTGCGATATTGAGACTGATCACCTTGATATCACTTGTTTGGTGTGAACATGAACCAAATGGCGCCTCGTGGACGCGGTCGGGGGCATAATCGGGGTAGAGGACGGAAAGGTGATAATGTGACCATACCGGTAGGTACCTTGACCGAATTCATGACTGTGATGGCGAGTGCTGTTGCTGCCATTGGCGCTGTGGCTACTGTGACTGGCCGAGCAAGGGGTAGAATGGAGCAACAAGTTAGAGTTGGCAACAACACTGGTGATGGAAATGAAGGCGGAAATGATGTCCTGAGTACAATGACACCAGTGGAGATAATGAGTTATCCAGAGTTAACTAACACAGGTCAAACAGTGGGCGAAAGCTCAAGAAGGACTGAGCTGGCTAGGAGTGACCGTCGAAAATCTTTCACCAAGAAAGAGGGAAAGAAGACAAAGATTACACCGAGGGGCCAAAGTTTCAAGAGGGGCCGTTATGCCACTTCACATTCTCAATGCCGGAATAATGACCGAGGGAACGATAACCGCCAGGGTCCGAATTCAGAAGGGCAGATTAGTACTCAACCGGAAGACTTAAAGTGCCGGAGATGCAAAAAGTATCATCCAAATAGACCATGCAGGGCTGGACTAGGTGTATGTTACAAATGCGGTCGCCCTGGGCATATGTCCTGGAATTTTCCACATAGGAAACACTGGGAGGCAGCCGAATCTAATTCTCAGACCCAAGGTAATTGCAAATTAGCAGTTGAATCTTTAACTACCTTGCATACCATTGACATGTAACCCTCATTCGTGATGCACGACAAGTTTTGTTAATCGTGAAGTCCAAGTTGGCAATTAGTCAACGACTATTAGTTGTTCAGACGGAGCGATAATTAGTTAACTTAGAGGAGTGTCTAGGCTCTTGAAGGTTAAGAATTAGAGCGACGCAGTAGGAGAGTGTTGGATTATACTTAAGGGATCAGGAGTGTTGAAGATTGTGCAGAGTGATTGCTTGAAACCCAATGACTGTGAAATACGAGGAAGAGGAATGGAACGGACTTAACCTTTAGTTGCTAACCGTTTGAGAGGCGAGTGAAGATGAGACCAAATCGCTGATGCAAGAGAGTTTCCGAGACAATCCTGAAGGTGTACCAGAACCCCATCTCAGAGAGAAAGTGAGTTTGCGATAGACTTAGTGCCGGAAGCCAGATCAGTTTTGATTGTGCCATAACTGAAGACATCATTATAATTGGTAGAACCTAGAATCGAGTTGAAGGGAGTATTAGAAGAGAAAACTGTCTGATTAAGTGTTTTCCTGTGGGGAGCACCGGTTATGCCAGTGAAAAAGGAAGGGAATAACAGAAGGCTTTATGTGAGGGGGAGTGTGCCAACAAAATTTGCGCGACCCGAATTATCCTTTCTTTTGAGACTTACATTGAAAATTCTACTTCGAATTTCTTCTTGAATTTTCAACGAATAATCAGACAGAGGACTTTCGATAATCAGCTTATTACAATTCACTATAACAACCAATCACAATATCAACCTTGTCAAATCGTTCATGTACCATGGTGACAACCCAACTTAGCAATCCAAATGTTCCCATAATCATTGCTCAAGTTCATTTCAATACCATGGTTGACTATTCGGTATCACTCTCATTCCTAATCATTGGTCACACAAAACATCTGTGGATTATTGCAGATATTTCACAAGGCATTCTTAATGAATTGATCTTCGAATCTTGGGGCGTGCTACGAGTGGAGTTGCTCCCTTATGCAAGTTTGCATCCCCTTCTACATTAGCTGAGACTTTCTTAATTTGATATGCCTTGTTCTCCCTATCACGGTTTTGATTTGAACCCTTTTCTTGAGATGCACCTTAAATTCTTCTCCTTGTGCATTTCATTATTCACCTGCCACTTTTGTTTAATTACTATACGAGACATCTTTCTAACTTCTCGCAAACACCGTTCATGTTGATCGTTCACCATTCGAGCTTAACATCTGTTTAAGAATCAGTTCAAACCTAAATTAGTATCACGTATAACTTCTACTTATAGCCATCGAGATATTGATCCCTTAGAGTGAGACTCCTAAACGTGGGAGATGAAGCGTGTATGCGTGCGATATCAAGAGGAGTTTTGGAGCCTTAATTCTTGCCTACCGTATTGCCTGGAGTTACATATACATGCCAGGGTGCACCGTGTGTGTGGATGCTTGAAGGTGAAGCAAATTTTTGAATCTTGAGAGGAAGATTAATCTTGGTACCAGTACTCACGACACTTGAGCCTCATAAACCATTTGAAACTACTGCAGGGCAATATCGAAGGGGTTTTGGATGCATGTGGAGGCAACATCGTGAAGTGGTAACAAGCGTCCTCAGTAAGAAGACTTTGAGTGTTATTGGAGAACGATTAAGGAGAAGGAACCATTAAGTAAGGTTGTAGTCTAAAGCTGGATGTCGAGGCAGCAGCTAGAGGTATTAGACTGAATCGGTTGCGAATTTTAAGGAGTTGTAAGGCCGAGAGTTCGAGGAGTGCAGTAAGAGAATAAAGAGCTACTAAGGATGTTGAAGCATGTTGAACAAGGGGATCAAGCGTCTTAGGTTCTGAACTAATTGTCAAAAATGATGAGGAAAGAGTAAGCAAAAATCGAGTTAAGGTTCTAACAGAGCAAGCCGACCTAAAAGTTACACAGACTAACGGAATGATCCTAGAGGGTTTAAAGGAGGAAGATGTGTATTATTGGAGACTACTTCGGTGACCGGTAAGAGAAGAGAGATTGACCTAAAAGAGTTTATTGTGGGGACGATGGGCCGTCTGAAGTGCCAGAACAATTTGGGACAGTTCAATTCAAAAAGGATATGAAGTTTTAAGTAACCTCAATAAGGATTAATGACATAAACGTAAGGAACTCTGAGGAAAAGAAGTCTTATTAGAGAGGTAACTTGGAGATCAAGTCAGAATGGAGAAGCACACCGAGGAACTTGAATTAAAAAAAGGGGACAGACTACCCTCACCTGATTTCAGGTAACTGAATTTGAATTTTGTGGGCAAAATTCGCAATTAGGTGGGTAGAATATAAAATCCAGTTAATTTATCGCTAATTAACCCATAAATTAAAATATATTCTAGAAAGTGAGAAATGAGGTTTTTATGGTAGAGAAAATTAAAACGAGAATTTTGACACCAATTTTAAAGAAATCGGCGCAAGATTGGGCCGAACGGGCCAAACCGAGCCAACCGGACCCAAGTTAGGCCCAAGGCCCAGCCAAGCCTCCCTTGATTAAGAGAGCTCAGCTCTCTTTCTTCCCAAAACAACACACACACGCTGAATACACAAAGGGAAAGGGGGGAGAAACATAAACCCTTGTTCCAACTTCTATTAATCACAACTTTTGATCTAGAGCTCCAATTGACGCACCGTTTACGACCACGTGACCGCGGCGTCAAGCTCTACAAAATCCACATAATTATTCTTGAGGTAAGCCACAGTTTCTCCTTCGAATCCCAGCTCTCAGTTTCGAAAATTTTGGACACAAATGTTAAAATTTTGAGCTCCTTTGTGTTATAGGATCAAATTAACTTGGGGAGAAGGCTTGTTCTTGCCTCTTTGGTCCTTGGGTAAGGTAAGAGATCTCAAACCCTAGTGGAAATATTGAATTTAAGGTTTTGGGTATTGAGTCATTGTGTTTTGATGTAATATTGTGGCTTAGGCATTAAATATATGTGTATTGGAGCTTGATTGGTAGTTTTGGAAAGCTTTGGAGGGGAGCACTAAGCTTGGAAATCTGTTGGTGGAGTTTGGAAACCTTGAAGGTTGAATTTGAGAGTGTTCCGGGTTGAACGGGAATCGGCCAAGGTATGGTTTCGGTTTTCGGTATCTAAAATGTAATGTGGTTGTGAAAACGTAGGCTAGTGACCCTAGGATAGGGCTTTGGAATGTTGATGAAGTTGTTGGATAAATTGGATTGAGTTAAATATGTATGAATGATGGTAAAAATGATTGTAAGTGGTTGTATTGGTTGGTAAATCATGTAATGTTGTGTGAGATATGGATTAATATGTTGGATTGATGATAGAGCTGAGACTCTTGTTGATGAACATGATTTGATGTATGAAATTGATTTGTGAATATATAAGTATATGTATATGGTGATGGATAAATTGAATATTTGTTTGGAGGTTGAGATATGAAATGTTGATGTTGATGTGAGATTGGGTTAAATGAGGAACAATTGGTGGATTGGTGTTTGAATGAATGGATAGAAGTGTTTGATGTTGGATGACTGAGTTTGGTTTGCTTTTGGGTGAATTTGGAATGTATGTTATGAGATTTGGGAGTTTATGAGTTTTGGTAAAAAATGGGATTTTGATGAACTTCAACATATCATATCTTGAGCTATTATTTTTGGAATTTGATGATTTTTATATCAATTGAAAGATAATTTCATAAGCTTTAAAACGGTTTAAATTTGGTTAAAATCTAAATTTTGTGGAAGGAGATATGATCGTTGGAAGTTTAGGCCAAAAATTTGTGATTTCTGGTTTGTATGCGCACGCACAGCTCGGTGCGCATGCACACCCCGCAGAATTTTGAGCCTGTGTGCACGCACAGCCTTGTGCATACGCACACGCAGAAATGGGGCTGCTGCTGGGAGCGCTAGCACGCTCTGTGCACGCACATGGCCAAGGAAGTCTTGCAAGTTGTGCGTACGCACAGATCTATGTGCACGCACATGTTGGGAATGGCATGTTGTTGGTGGCGCTAGCACACCTTGTGCGTGCACTCAACCCTGGAGATTTTGCTTCCTGTGCGTATGCACACTTTTAAAAATGCTTCTGGGCATGCGCATGCACACCCCTATGTGTACGCACGCGATCTAGTTCTTTTTCAAAGCTTTTGTTTTCAAGTCTTCTACATTTCCAACAAGCTTGTAACCTTCTGCAATGTTATTTCACACTTATAAACCCCAAATTTCATCCTTTAAATCTTAGTTTAATATAGAATGCCTAGCGATTGAGAGGAAGCTAAGGAAGAGGGTAACTTGTGGATGAAGATAGGGGATATAATGAGAAGTTATGACTAGTGATGAGGTTATGAGTTGTTAAGGAGGATGGTGGAGTGTTGTGTTTATGATATGAGCCGAATGGCTGTGTATATGATATGAGCCGAATGGCTGTGTGTGATATGAGCCGAATGGCTGTGTGAGATAATGGTTTATGGCTGGATATGAATTGTGATTTTAAGCCGAATGGCTATGATAAATTGTAATTTATGGCTGGGAATGAAAATGTGAATGTGAATGATTGTTTTATCTTGAGTTCTCTTTCTCGAAAGTGCGACCCTAGAGAGATGGTGGAAGGTGAGGATCCCCTTCCTAGTTCCTCCTGGTATTGTAAAATCGCCCCCAGCGGGATGGTGGGAGGTTAGAATCCCCTCCTTGTTTCCTCCTGGGCATATGAGAACATACCTCCTGGGTAGATGCAAGGGTTGCGGTTTCGCCCCACTTGCTCCAGGTTGGTTAGTATAGAGGCTCCCCGGGTGGACGCAAGGGTTATGGTTTCGTCCCACTTGTCCCGGGTTATGATGAGTGATGATATGGTCACAAGGAATGATGATGGAATGTGTATGGATGGATGTGGAATGATTATCTGAGACATGAGTTTTTCTGGATGAAAGCAGTGACTAGCTACCACGTGCTCCAGGTTGAGACTCGATACTCTGCTGACCCTATGTTGTAAGTGTGGTCGGACACTGTGAAAGGTCCGGATGAGCTCACCCCCTAATAAACACCAAGAGTGGATGTTGTATGATTATGATTATGAATATGTTATGATTGAGAATTACTCGAGTTGGGGATGCACGACAGATGGACCGTTCAATGGTTAGCTACCAGGACTTGTCGGGTTGGCTTTATAACCGACAGATGAGACTCATCAGCCTCTAGGACTGGCGTGCATCATATGCATTATATGTGAATTGTTTGGAATGCCTAACTGATTGCATCATTACTTGCTGCTTGCCTAATTGCCTTATCTACTTCCTACTTGTGCATCTATTTTCTTGATATACTTGTGTTTGCATTTCAATCACTGTTGGCGGTTGGAAGGTTTGCAGGATTTGGGAATGGGATATTTAGTTAGATTGAAGATTCTTAAGTTAGTCGCCTGTTTATATTTCTTATGGTTTAGCATGTTTATACGCTTTGATTATAATCTGAAAGTTCTAGGATTGCCTTCGTCTCTCTCAGGACATTACATGTTAGATATTTGGGCACTGTTTCCATGCTGAGAACCTTCGATTCTCACCCATGCGGATTTTGTGGTTTTCAGATGCAGGACGTGAGGCTTCTCGCTGAGGCATGCTGGAGACTTCCTTTTGGCGAAGATCCTTGTATCTTAGGATTTTATTTTGTTCATTATACACTTGTTTAGATACTTATATTCTCCACTGTTCATACATATTTTGTATTAACTCCTTTTAGAGGTTATTTTGGAGAACAGATTTTGTATTTTGTCATTTGGGTTCTTTTGGGATTATTTTATATATGTATATATATATATATATATATATATACTTATATGCCCGGGCCGGTTATCTTTGCAAGCCGAGTCCCCAGTCTTGATATATGTATTTTGGCACTCTTTTGTATATCTCCTAACGTCAGCTTACTCTTTATCTATTTCTTTTACGTTATTGATCGGAGTGTTGCGCGTGATTTACCCCCTTTTTTCTCCAAAGGCTCCTAGTTACAAATCTTTTCACACTGCTATACGTACTAAATTTTATTTTTAGAGGTCGTAATACCTCGCCACCTCTGTTTTTTTACTTAATCATAAGACTCTGTGTGGTAGGGTGTTACACGTGTTGTTCCACCTCGGGGTGGA
Source organism: Arachis ipaensis (assembly GCF_059453495.1). NCBI lineage: Eukaryota > Viridiplantae > Streptophyta > Magnoliopsida > Fabales > Fabaceae > Arachis > Arachis ipaensis. The sequence goes on from NC_142436.1 coordinate 132,584,960, forward strand.
AATCGGGTATACTCATGGCTATCTTTGTGAAGTGTGTCATAGAGTCTCTGAGGCTTTCGTGCTGGCCTTGCTTGATTGTGTTTAAGTAATCGGTGTCATGTAGATAGATAGCTGATCCAGCAAAATGCTCCTCGAAAGGCTTTGATAGGTCTCAAAAACAAGAAATTGAACCTGCAGGCAAAGAACAAAACCAATCAAGTGCAGGACCGTCTGATAAAATACTATTTTATGATTTATCTTGTACTCAATAGAGTGGTTATTATCAAGTTCTTGCCCACTTATTCATACTAATTGCATGATTTTACATTTTCCTTCCTGATTTTGCGCTATGATTGAAACCATGCTTCTTTGGCCTTATAATTGCTAATATTAATCCTCTCTTATTACCATTCGATGCCGTGATATGTGTATTAAGTGTTTTCAGAGATTACAGGGCATGAATGACTTAGAGGATGGAAAGGAAGCATGCAAAAGTGGAAGGAATACAAGAAGTTGAAGGAACTGCAAAGCTGTCAGCCTTACCCTTTCACACTAAAATGGTCATAACTTGAGCTACAGAGGTCCAAATGATACAGTTCTATTTGCGTTGAAATGCTAACATCCGGGGCTTCGATTTGATATATAATTTGCCATATTTGCTCTGACGATAAGTAACACGAACGCGTGATCCACACGGATGCGTCGCAGTGGCGAAAAACCAACGTGTTTGAATTCGAAACCAGCGAATTCTGGGCTGTTTCTGACCCAGTTCTCGACCCAGAAAACACATATTAGAGGCTATAAAGTGAGAGAATGTATCCACTCATGAAAAAAACTCATATATCTTCCATAATTTACAATTTTAGATTTTAGATGTAGTTTTAGAGAAAGAGAGGTTCTCTCATCTCTCTTTGGTTTTAGGATTAGGATTCCTCTTAAAGGATTTAGGATTTCAACTTTTTCTCAGGTTCAATATTCCTTTTATATTTTTATTTATTCTAATACTTTTATTCGTATCTGACTTATGTTACCAATTTAGCTTATGAACTCTTTATGTTTAGATTGATTTTCTTTTATTAATGCAATTGAGGTATTTCAGATTTATGATTTTTATTCAGCTTTTTATATTCTTGGCTTTAATTGATTAATTGGAGACTTTTGAGTTATCAAACTCATCGTAATTGATAATTGTTATTTTTGCTAATTAAATTGAATTCCAATAACTCTAGTCCTTTCTTAGGAATTGGCTAGAACCTGAAGATCAAACTAATTAGCCCACTTGACTTTCCTTTGCTTTAGTAAAGTCTAACTAATGGGATTAAAACTCAATTCTCATCACCATCGATAAGGATAACTAGGATAGGACTTCCAAATTCTCATACCTCCCCAAGAATTCACTTTATAATTATTTATTTATTTTTCTTGTCATTCAAATTACTTATTCCCTATTTCAAAAATCCAAAATTCTACCTTTTTCATAGCTAATAATAAGTCATACTTCCCTGCAATTCCTTGAGAAGACGACCCAAGGTTTAAATACTTCGGTTATAAATTTTTATTGGGTTTGCTTAAGTGACAAACAAAACTTTTGTAAGGAAGGAATTCTTGTCGGTCTAAAAGCTATACTTACAACGGGAATTTATTTTTAAAAAATTCTAGATCGCGCGAGAGTTTCGCTCTTTCACCGTCTAAGTAAGATGGAAAACAACGACATAAAACTTTATCAGTTGCACCATTTACTATCATTATGGAGGTGAACTTTTTGATGTATTTTTTCGGATCACCTACCCTCATAACGGGTTAGGGTGGTTGGCAGAGTGAACCTCCTGGGTAACACGAAGTTCATCACCTCGGCCGTGAATGGCCCAGGGGAGTTTTCTAAGTTGTCATCCTCGTCTTCTGGCCGAGCTTCCTCATTGTGCTCAGGTTGTTCTTCTTCCTGCCGAGCAGTTTCGGAGACATGCGTCGGCCTTGACTGATGCTCGGCTTCTTCCGTTCGTTCTTTTCGATTATTGTTATTTTTTATCCGAGTATTATTCAGATTAGCAATCTGATTTGCCATTCTTTAGTTCTGTTCGGCCATGCACTAGTTGGCTTGCCGTAACTTGGTCACCTTCTGAAGAAGTTCAGATGGCGTAGGAGGAAGTTGCTCAGCCATGGCTCCATGCGAGAACGTTGATGCCGATGATATAAAGAAAGAATTATATTCTCGGCCCATGGTGGGTGCCAATTGTTCCTGTGTGGATACCTAGAGGGGAGCTCGGCTTCTGGGAGTCGGCGCCGAGTTGTTATCTTCGGTGCCGATCTATGAGCCTTGAGAAAGTCCGAGCTTCACGCCTGGAGAGATGTCCAATCACGCAGAGTGTGAACAAGAAACAAGGGAGAGTGTACCTGCAAAGACACTCCGAAGCTTAAGTTAGTATTGAGAATTCAATGTATCCTTTAGGATAGAAGATCATACCTTTTATAGGTGAAAACGTACAGGTCGGTTACACTTCTATTTTATCATCCGAGTTGAAGGGTAATAATAAAGGTGTAATGACCGTTGATATTTGCTCGAACGTTTTGATTTCAGGATGTAGTCCGTTGAGTTTATTTGTAACGTGTGATGCCGAGTTATAACGTAAGCTTGCCGAGTTATGACAAATAGTGCCGAGTTATAACGTCGGATTTGTAATGGTCGGATCAACGGGTAAAAACGCTAGTTGAGTCCTAATTTCATCAATCAAATTCTTATTTGATTAACATGCAACTTATTTATGTTGTTTAGTGTATCTACTTTACATACATTTCACAATCACAAAATGAAAAAGAAAATTTTTTTCATTTTTCTTTCAATTTTTATCTAAATTTGAGCACATCCAAATTTCCTACTTAGTTATTTATGATTCATTTTCTAGTATAATCTATTATCTATTATATTATATCAAAATTCAATTTTTGCACTTAACGATGGAGCTAACATGCGTGGCATATGTTTTTAAGAGTAATTTTAGATTTATTTCTTCTAATTCATTAAATCAAATTAATAATACCTAATTAATAATATCAATTAATCAGTTTAAACAGATATTCAAATATCATATAATTTATTATAATTTATGTCAATTAATTAACTATAATACATTTATATCAGTTATAATTAACTAAAATTAATTATACCAGTTGATAATTTATTTAAAGACCTAAAAGAGGAAAAAATATTCGATAAAATTATGAGATGTAAGTCAATTATCTATGTATTACACCTTATTAAAATCCTATAATAGTATAGATATGATTTATCAAGTTGCATTGTCATTTCAGTTTTCATATGTTTGTATGCACTATAGAGTTTTAGAAAAAAGAAATTCCATATGCAGATATTATTTTGTTTATGCATAATGGGTACAAGCCACAAACTCTAAATAACATAGACAAACCTATAATAGTTCCAATATTTGATGAAAATAAAAAATCATACCTATGTAACTATTCAAAAATACAAGGTAAATAGTCCATACAAGAAAACAAAAAAAAAATTACCTTACATAAAGAATAAATTATATTTAAAATTTTATCTTAAAAAATTTAGACAACAATTTTTTATTGACAAAACTGAATTTTTCAAATGTAGACTTAAGAATGACACAATAGAATAGTGTCAAGTAATCATCACAAGAAACAAATTATTTGTGAATGATTATTGAAAGGTTGGTGATGGTTTAATAGAAGATAATAAAAATAATGAAGTAAATTTTGTTTTTCATAAAATATTATACTTTTCTTTTTTTCAGACTATGCTTTTGATGAGTTAATTCATTTTTTTATCTAACTACTTTGGATTACATATTTTTAAAAGATATTTTCAAAAAAAAAAACCATACTAGCTCTTATTTTTCTTTGGTCGGACTAATTGAAGAACATAAGTTATTCTAGTTTACTTCAACACACACCAATACATAAGGTTGGTGTCCCGAAAATATCACTAAAGAATATTGATCAATCTAATAGTCATTGTAATAATACAAAGTTGCAAGTTAGGAGGCTTTAAAATGATGTAGAGTTTTGATACGTAATAACATTGGTCATATTACTTTGATTCTACGGATAAATATGGTACAAACAAATAAAACTGTCTCGATTAGATTTTAACAAAGACAATTTTCTATAATAATATCTTGAGTAAAGTACTCTTTTAATTGCTAATGTTTGAGCCAAATTCTAATTTTCGTCCCTAACGTTTGAAACATTCTATTATTATCTTAAATGTTTTATTCTGTCCTATTTTAGCCTTCTAAAAGTATCCTTTTTCTCAATTATTTTTTTTTTTTTTCCTTTTTTTTTTCTATTAATTTTACTCTTAAATTACTACAACCACCACTAGCTATGGCCACTACAATTATGATTTTTAATTTGCTGCTATCTAGAAGAAAATCATAATGGAAGAAAGGATATGAAATAAGATATTTAGGATAAAAATAGGATGTTTTAAACATTATGGTCAAAATTTAGACTTAGTTCAAACATTAAGAACTAAAATAGTACTTTACTTTAATATCTTTTGTCATGACAATAAAAAAAATCTCAAAAAAAATTTATCTAAATTTAGTTGTATTTAAACAAACTAATAATGTTTATATATAACGGGGATTGCTATGGAATCCTTAGAGAATTCTCCTAGGGTTTCAACGGAAGAAGAAGATCTGGTGCAACGCAGCACAAAAAAAGTTAAAACACGCGACAAAATAGATTTGAATCAACCAAGTGGTGATATGGAGATTCCCCATGAGAATACTGAGAATGCCATAGTGAGGTCCAAAGCTACATATAAGGAATTTTTACTGAAACCATCTGGTCCTACAATGGAAGATGATATGGATCTCCATGAACAAACAGATGAAGATTCTCCGAATCTGGAGGATAGATGGTATAAAGATAGCGACGATCACTCTGACAGGGAGAAATCATTTGATCCTTGCCCCACTATCAAAGTAACCCAAGAAGAATTTGAGGAATGATGTAAACCGTGGCGAGCATCCCTCATCGTAAAAGTCCTAGGAAAGAGAATCAACTTAGGCTTCATGGAGCAACGTTTAAATAGAGATTGGATCAAAAAAGGTATGATTAATGTTATTGATATGGACCGTGATTATTTTTTGGTTCATTTTTCAGATGAAGATGACTATTCGCATGCACTAACGGGAGGACCTTGGATGGTGGCTGGGCATTATTTAATTGTCCAACGTTGGAGGCCTTTTTTTCTGGAATCTGAGAAAGCAGTTCGCAAAATAGCGGCTTGGATACGCATACCGGATCTCCCGATCGAGCTGTACAACCATCGCTTTCTATGGAGAGTGGGATCGGCCATTGGTACGATGTTGAAAATAGATAGAGCCATGTCTATTCATTCGAGAGGAAGGTTTGCCAGAATATGTGTTGAGATTGATCTCACTAAAAAGTTAGTCCCCAGAAGTTTTGTTCTTGGGAGTATTTTCAATATTGAATATGAAGGTCTACACCTTATTTGCTTCAAGTGCGGTCTTTATGGTCACCGTTCAGAACAATGTAGTGAACCGTCGGAGGATGCGGAGGAAGGAGGCGGCGTCTCGGGGTCCGGGGGAGACGGGAGAAGATCCGATGAACAGAGGATCATTGCATTGAATAAGGACCAGAATGAAAATAGCATAAAATTCGGTGAACAAAATCAAAGGAGATATGATCAAAGCCCTCCAAATTTTGGACCCTGAATGATGGTAAGGAAGCAATTTAGAAGAAAATTAGAGAGATATGCGACTAACCAAAAGAGTAATTATTATGGTAAGAAATCCTTGAATAATATGGAAGGAGAATATAATAGCGCTACCCAAGGAGAAGAATCAAACTCCAGATTCAATGTTCTATTGGAGGAAGGTTTAGATGATATGCAAGGATTGCATGGCAATAACAAATCTAAAGGAAATGACCAACCAAGCACTATGAAAAATGGGACCAATCAGCAAGCAAAACAAAAGGAAAATGGGCCATCCACAAAAGCCCATGACAAGATCTTAAAACAAGGAGCTGGGAAGGTGAGTAAAAAAGGCACACTTATAAAAGATAGGCCCACTAAAGTTGAAAAAGGACCCAAGGTTTCTTTTAAGAAAACCAAACAAGAACATGCCACTTCGGATCCCCAATTGGCAATTTCAAAACATGGAATTTTCTCTTCCAGGGATCCTAATGTTGCAGCCATGGAACTTGAAATGCTTGAAGACATGAGAAGAATCCAAAAGGAGCAGTGAAAGATCTACAAAGAATCCAAAACACATGAAAAGTTCATGGAATCACATGTTGTGACAAATAGTTTCTTCACCCAAGTTCCTGGCCAGATTGCAAAAGAGAGAGGTCCATCTCCTGATAGCAGGAATCCAAAAAATTCAGAGGAAAAGCCACCTGATCAACTCATGGAGGATGTGGTGGTACACTCATCAAGTGATGGGCACGGGGGCGTCTGCCTAGGTTCAATAATGGGTTAGTTACCCTCTATCTTTCCTTGTCTAGTTATTCATGAATTTTATAGCCTGGAATTGTAGAGGTGCGGGGGAAAAGGCCTTCTCTACCCTCATCAGAGATATCAAAAAGGAGTTTAATGCTAGTTTCTGCATTTTATTAGAAACCCATATTAGTGGGCAACGAGGTGAAGCAGTTTGAAAAAAAATGGGTTTCGATGGTCATTTTATTGAGGAAGCAAGAGGTCAATCTGGTGGTATTTGGTATCTATGGGATAGAAGCAAATGGAAAGTTGATATTCATGCTCACAATTCTCAGATGGTGCATATGAAAGTCAAGTCTGGGTCCTCGCCGTACTGGCTTTTAACAGCGATTTACGGCAGTCCCCAGAGAATTAATCGAAACTACCTGTGGGATGATATTAGATCGATACACAATGAGATTAACTTGCCGTGGTGCCTTATTGGAGACTTTAATGCCCTGTTACATGATCATGAGCGTCATGGTGGGTCCAATAGCAACAGCAGAGGAGCATGCTCTGATTTTCAAGCCTGCGTATCTTATTATGGCCTTCTTGATTTGGGATAATCGAGATAGCCGTTTACTTGGAAGCGTGGAAACTTGGTTGAGAGACTCGACCGTGGCTTAAGCAATCTTGATTGGCAGATTATTTTCCCTACTGCTCACATCAAACACTTGCCTAGCTTCAAATCGGACCACTCCCCCTTATGTCTCCACTTAGCAAATGATCGACAAGAGAGCAAACAAATATGCCCTTTCAGGTTTCAAGCAGCCTGGCTATCACATCCGGATTTTACCCATATGGTTAATAGTAACTGGAAAATACAAGATTCTTGGAATAACCGTCTGAATGCTTTTAGGACAAGCCTAAAAAATGGAATATTGATGTGTTTGGAAATATTCTTAGAAGAAAGAGTAAGATTTTGCGCAGGTTACAAGGAATTTCAAATAAATTACAGATCAACAATTCTTCATATCTCCATGAGCTTCAGGCTAACATTTGGAGAGAGTATGAAGAGATTCTGGCTCAAGAAGAAATTCTGTGGTTTCAAAGTCAAGATTCAAGTGGATTCAGTGCAGGGATCGCAACACAAAATACTTTCATGGATCCACCATGGCAAGGAGAAGGAAGAACAAAATAGAGTCCCTCCAAGATCATGACGGTAACTGTGTGTCTAATAAACTTGCTTTAGAACAAATGGCATCTGCTTTTTATATTGATTTATTCAATGATGATTGTCCTGATGATGAGCGGATAATTTATACGCTTTTTGACATTGTTTTTAGTATGTTTTTAGTAGGATCTAGTTACTTTTAGGGATGTTTTTAATAGATTTTGTGTTAAATTCACATTTCTGGACTTCACTATGAGTTTGTGTGTTTTTCTGTGATTTCAGGTATTTTCTGGCTGAAATTGAGGGACTTGAGCAAAAATCAAATTCAGAGGTTGAAAAAGGACTGCTGATGCTGTTGGATTCTGACCTCCCTGCACTCAAAATGAATTTTCTGGAGCTACAGAACTCAAAATGGCGCGCTTCCAATTGCGTTGGAAAGTAGACATCCAGGGCTTTCCAGCAATATATAATAGTCCATACTTTGGCCAAGAATTGACGATGTAAACTGGCTTTCAACGCCAGCCTTCTGCCCAAATCTGGCGTCCAGCGCCAGAAAAGGATCCAAAACCAGAGTTGAACGCCCAAACTGGCACAAATACTGGCGTTCAGCTCCACAAATGGCCTCTGCACGTGCAACACTTAGGCTCAGCCCAAACACACACCAAGTGGGCCCCGGAAGTGGATTTATTCATCAATTACTTACTCATGTAAACCCTAGTGACTAGTTTATTATAAATAGGACCTCTTACTATTGTATTAGACGTCTTTTGGACCATCTTTGGATTACCTTATGATCCTTTGATCACGTTTTAGGGGGCTGGCCATCTCGGCCATGCCTGGACCTTCACTTATGTATTTTTAACGGTAGAGCTTCTACACTCCATAGATTAAGGTGTGGAGCTCTGCTGTTCCTCAAAGATTAATGCAAAGTACTACTGTTTTCTATTCAATTCTTCTTATTTCTCTTCTAAAGATATCCATTCGCACCCAAGAACGTGATGAAGGTGATGATTATGTGTGACGCTCATCATCCTTCTCCCTTATGAACGCGTGCCTGACAAACACTTCTGTTCTACATGAATTAAGCTAGAATGAATATCTCTTAGATCTCCTAACCAGAATCTTCGTGGCGTAAGCTAGAATGATGGCGGCATTCAAGAGAATCCGGAAAGTCTAAACCTTGTCTGTGGTATTCCGAGTAGGATTCAATGATTGAATGACTGTGACGAGCTCCTAACTCGCGATTGCAGGGCGTTAGTGACAGACGCAAAAGGATAGTAAATCCTATTCCAGCATGATCGAGAACCGACAGATGAATAGCCGTGCCGTGACAGGGTGCGTGAGCACATTATTCACTGAGAGGATAAGATGAAGCCATTGACAAGGGTGATGCCTCCAGACGATTAGCCGTGCCGTGACAGGGCATTGGATCATTTTCCCGAGAGATGACCAAAAGTAGCCATTGACAGTGGTTATGTATCACATAAAGCCAGCCATGGAAAGGAGTAAGACTGACTGGATGAAGATAGCAGGAAAGCAGAGGTTCAGAGGAACGAAAGCATCTCCATTCGCTTATCTGAAATTCCTATCAATGAATTACATAAGTGTCTCTATCCCTATTTTATTAATTAATATTCGAAAACACCATTATCACTTTATATCCGCCTGACTGAGATTTACAAGGTGACCATAGCTTGCTTCATACCAACAATCTCCGTGGGATTTGACCCTTACTCACGTAAGGTATTACTTGGACGACCCAGTGCACTTGCTGGTTAGTTGTATCGAAGTTGTGACAATTATGAATTAAGATCAGAGCACCAAGCTTTGGAGCCATTACCAGGATTTGTTCGAGCCTGGAGATCACAATTTCGTGCACCAAGTTTTTGGCGCCGTTGCCGGGGATTGTTTGAGTTTGGACAACTGACGGTTCATCTTGTTGCTCAGATTAGGTAATTTTCTTTTTGTTTTGTTTTCAAAAATTTTTCAAAAAGCTTTCAAAAATTTTTCTTTTGTTTTCGAAAAAAAAATAAAATAAAATAAAATAAAATAATAAAAAATTATGTTTTTAAAAATAAATTATTCTATGGCTTCAAGATTTTTAAGAATGAATTCTAGTGTTTCATGAAACATGTTGAATCCTATCTGGCTGTAAAGCCGTACCCAAACTGCTTTGGGATTGGTATTCAACTAATCACTCCAGTCCATGTAATTATATGCTAAAGCTTGGCTGGCTATTAAGCCATGCCTGACCCTTTGATTGGAGCTTTAGAGCATAAGATTCCTGGAATTCATATTAAAAATTTTGGAATCCTTATTTTCTTTTTCAAAATAATTTTTCGAAAAATATAAAATAAAAATCCAAAAAAAATATAGAAAATCACAAAAATCAAAAATATTTCATGTTTCTTGTTTGAGTCTAGTGTCATGTTATAAGTTTGGTGTCAATTGCATTTGCATCTTGCATTTTTCGAAAATAATCATGCATTCATAGTGTTCTTCATGATCTTCAAGTTGTTCTTTGTCAGTCTTCTTGTTTGATCTTGATGTTTTCTTGTTTTGTGTCTTTTCTTGTTTTACATGTGCATCTTTCGTTTATTAGAGTCTAAACATGAAAGATTTCTAAGTTTGGTGTCTTGCATGTTTTCTTTGCATATAAAATTTTTCAAAAATATGTTCTTGATGTTCATCATGACAGTCACGGTGTTCTTGGTGTTCATCTTGACATTCATAACATTCTTGCATACATTCATTGTTTTGATCTAAAAATTTCATGCATTGCATTATTTTACTTGTTTTTTTCTCTCTCATCATAAAAATTTCAAAAATAAAAAAAAATATCTTTCCCTTTTTTCTCTCATCAAATTCGAAAATTTGAGTTGACTTTTTCAAAAATTTTTAAAATCAAGTTGTTTCTTATGAGTCAAATCAAATTTTCAATTTGAAAATCTTATCTTTTTCAAAATCTTTTTCAAAAATCAAATCTTTTTCAAAAACTAATTTCTATCATATCTTTTCAAAATATCTTCTTATCTTATCTTTTTCAAAAATTTGATTTCAAAATATCTTTTCTAACTTCCTAACTTCTTATCTTTTCAAAATTTGTTTCAACTAACTAACTAACTTTTTGTTTGTTTCTTAACTTTTTCAAAACTACCTAACTAACTCTCTCTCTCTAATTTTCGAAAATATCTTCCCTCTTTTTCAAAAATTTCTTTTTAATTAACTAATTAATTTTATTTTTTATTTCAAAAATTTTCGAAAATTACTAACATTTTTCAAAAACCATTTTCGAAAATCACTAACTCTTTTTCAAAAATATTTTCGAAAATTCTCTCTCTCCCATCTTATTCTATTTATTCATTCATATCCTAACATCTCATCTCGCATCTCAACCCTCCTCACAGATGTGTTTCTTCCATTACATTACATTCTTTGTCTCCCCCTCTTTTCTTCCACTCACAAAGGGATCCCTATACTGTGGTATAAAGGACCTATATTATTATTATTTTTGTGCGCCCTCTTCTTTGTCATATGAGCAGGAGCAAGGACAAGAACGTTCTTGTTGAAGCAGATCCATAACCTGAAAGGACTCTAAAAAAAAAATTGAGAGAAGCTAAATTACAACAATCCAGAGATACCCTTTCAGAAATTTTCGAACAGGAAAAGGATATGGCAGCCGAAAATAATAATAATGCAAGGAAGATGCTTGGTGACTTTACTGCACCTAATTCCAATTTACATGGAAGAAGCATCTCCATTCCTGCCATTGGAGCAAACAATTTTGAGCTGAAACCTCAATTAGTTTCTCTGATGCAGCAGAACTGCAAGTTTCATGGACTTCCATCTGAAGATCCTTTTCAGTTCTTAACTGAGTTCTTGCAGATATGTGATACTGTTAAGACTAATGGAGTAAATCCTGAAGTCTACAGGCTCATGCTTTTCCCTTTTGCTGTAAGAGACAGAGCTAGATTATGGTTAGATTCTCAACCCAAAGACAGCCTGAAATCTTGGGATAAGCTGGTCACGGCTTTCTTAGCCAAGTACTTTCCTCCTCAAAAGCTGAGCAAGCTTAGAGCTGATGTTCAAACCTTCAGACAGAAAGAAGGTGAATCCCTCTATGAAGCTTGGGAAAGATACAAACAGTTGACCAAAAAGTGTCCTTCTGACATGCTCTCAGAATGGACCATCCTGGATATATTCTATGATGGTTTATCTGAGCTATCAAAGATGTCACTGGACACTTCTGCAGGTGGATCCATTCACCTAAAGAAAACGCCTGCAGAAGCTCAAGAACTCATTGACATGGTTACTAATAACCAGTTCATGTACACTTCTGAAAGGAATCCTGTGAGTAATGGGACGTCTATGAAGAAGGGAGTTCTTGAAGTTGATACTCTGAATGCCATATTGGCTCAGAATAAAATATTGACTCAGCAAGTCAATATGATCTCTCAGAGTCTGCATGGAATGCAAGCTGCATCCAACAGTACTCAAGAGGCTTCTTATGAAGAAGAAGCTTATGATCCTGAGAACCCTGCAATAGCAGAGGTGAATTATTTAGGTGAACCTTATGGAAACACCTATAACTCATCATGGAGAAATCATCCAAATCTCTCATGGAAGGATCAAAAGCTTCAACAAGGCTTTAATAATGGTGGAAGAAACAGGTTTAGCAATAGCAAGCCTTTCCCATCATCAACTCAGCAACAGACAGAGAACTCTGAATAAAATGCTTCTAATTTAGCAAATCTAGTCTCTGATCTATCTAAGGCCACTGTAAGTTTCATGAATGAAACAAGGTCTTCCATTAGAAATCTGGAAGCACAAGTGGGCCAGCTGAGTAAAAGGATCACTGAAATCCCTCCTAGTACTCTCCCAAGCAATACAAAAGAGAATCCAAAAGGAGAGTGCAAGGCCATTGACATAAGCGCCATGGCCGAACCTGTGAGGAGAGGAGAGGACGTGAATCCCAAGGAGGAAGACCTCCTGGGACATCCAGTGATCAATAAGGAGCTTCCCTTTGAGGAACCAAAGGACTCTGAGGCTCATCTAGAGACCATAGAGATTCCATTGAACCTCCTTATGCCCTTCATGAGCTCTGATGAGTATTCCTCTTCTGAAGAGAATGAGGATGTTACTGAAGAGCAAACTGCCAAGTTTCTTGGTGCAATCATGAAGCTGAATGCCAAATTATTTGGCATTGATACTTGGGAAGTTGAACCTCCCTTGTTCATCAATGAACTAAGTGATCTGGATCAACTGACATTGCCTCAGAAGAGACAGGATCCTGGAAAGTTCATAATACCCTGCACCATAGGCACCATGATCTTTAAGGCTCTGTGTGACCTTGGTTCAGGAATAAACCTCATGCCCCTCTCTGTAATAGAGAGACTGGGAATCTATGGGGTGCAAGCTGCTAAAATCTCATTAGAGATGGCAGACAGCTCAAGAAAACAAGCATATGGACAAGTAGAGGACGTTTTAGTAAAGGTTGAGGGCCTTTACATCCCTGCTGATTTCATAGTCCTAGATACTGGAAAGGAAGAGGATGAATCCATCATCCTAGGAAGACCTTTCCTGGCCACAGCAAGAGCTGTGATTGATGTTGACAGAGGTGAAATAGTCCTTCAATGGAATGAGAACTCCCTTGTATTCAAAACTCAAAGATCTCCCTCTGCAACCATGGAGAGGAAGCAGAAAAAGCTTCTCTCCAAGCAGAGTCAACCAGAGCCCCCACAGTCAAACTCTAAGTTTGGTGTTGGGAGGCCACAACCAAACTCTAAGTTTGGTGTTGAACTCCCATATCCAAACTCTAAGTTTGGTGTTGGAGAGTCTCAACAAAACTCTGCACATCTGTGAGGCTCCATAAGAGCCCACTGTCAAGCTATTGACATTAAAGAAGCGCTTGTTGGGAGGCAACCCAATGTTTATCTAATTCTTATTTTTATTGTTTTTCATGTTTTCTTAGGTTCATGATCATGTGGAGTCACAAAATAAATAGAAAAATTGAAAACGGAATAAAAAAACAGCAGAAGAAAAATCACACCCTGGAGGAGCATCTGTCTGGCGTTCAAACGCCAGAACAAAGTATAGTTCTGGCGCTGAACGCCCAGAATGGGAGCATCCTGGCGCTGAACGCCCAGAACAAGCATGGTTCTGGCGTTCAACGCCAGAAATGGCAGCAAAGGGGCGTTGAACGCCCAAAATGGGCACCAACCTGGCGCTGAACGCCCAGAGTTGTGTGCAAGGGCATTTTGCATGCCTAAATTGGTGCAGGGATGTAAATGCCTTGACACCTCAGGATCTGTGGACCTCACAGGATCCCCACCTACCTCCACTCACTCTCTTCTCTCTTCTCAATCATCCTCTATTCCCAATAAACACCCTTCCCTATTAACCCTTTACCACTCACATCCATACACCCACTACCTTCAAAATTCAACATCTCTCTCTCTCTCTCTCCCACCCAATCCCACCCATATGGCCGAATACACACTCCCATCCATCTCCTCCATATCTTCTTCTTCTATTCTTTCTTCTTTTGCTCGAGGGTGAGCAACATTCTAAGTTTGGTGTGGTAAAAGCATAGCCTTTTTGTTTTTTCCATAACCATTGATGGCACCTAAGGCCAGAGAAACCTCTAGAAAGAGGAAAGGGAAGACAAAAGCTTCCATCAAGGGTCTATAGCTCAGTGGTAGAACATTTGACTGCAAATCAAGAGATCCCTGAGATACCTCAGGGGATACATTTTCTTCCACACAATTATTAGAAGCAACTAAGGGTGGAACATCAAGAGCACTCCATCATCCTTCATGAAATCAGAGAAGATCTAAAAGCAATGAAGGAGGAGCAACAAAGACAAGGAAGAGACATAGAAGAGCTCAAGGACATCATTAGTTCCTCAAGAAGGAAACGCCACCATTACTAAGGTGGATTCATTCCTTGTTCTTATTTCTTCTGTTTTTCGTTTTCTATGTTATGTGCTTATCTGTGTTTGTGTCTTCATTACATGATCATTAGTAGTTAGTAACTATGTCTTAAAGTTATAAATGTCCTATGAATCCATCACCTCTCTTAAATGAAAAATGTTTTAATTCAAAAGAACAAGAAGTACATGAGTTTCGAATTTATCCTTGAACTTAGTTTAATTATATTGATGTGGTGACAATGCTTCTTGTTTTCTGAATGAATGCTTAAACAGTGCATATGTCTTTTGAAGTTGTTGTTTAAGAATGTTAAATATGTTGGCTCTTGAAAGAATGATGACTAGGAGACATGTTATTTGATAATCTGAAAAATCATAAAAATGATTCTTGAAGCAAGAAAAAGCAGCAAAGAACAAAGCTTGCAGAAAAAAATAAAATAAAATAGGCAAAAAAAAATATAGAAAGAAAAAGAAAAAGCAAGTAGAAAAAGCCAAAGCTCTTAAAACCAAGAGGCAAGAGCAAAAAGCCAATAAAACCAAAAAGGAAAGGGAAATAAAAAGGATCCCAAGGCTTTGAGCATCAGTGGATAGGAGGGCCTAAAGGAATAAAATCCTGGTCTAAGCGGCTAAACCAAGCTGTCCCTAACCATGTGCTTGTGGCGTGTAGGTGTCAAGTGAAAACTTGAGACTGAGCGGTTAAAGTCAAGGTCCAAAGCAAAAAAAAAGAGTGTGCTTAAGAACCCTGGACACCTCTAATTGGGGACTTTAGCAAAGCTGAGTCACAATCTGAAAGGGTTCACCCAATTATGTGTCTGTGGCATTTATGTATCCGGTGGTAATACTGGAAAACAAAATGCTTAGGGCCACGGCCAAGACTCATAAAGAAGCTGTGTTCAAGAATCATCATACTGAACTAAGAGAGTCAATAACACTATTCGAAATCTGAAGTTCCTATAGATGCCAATCATTCTGAACCTCAATGGATAAAGTGAGATGCCAAAACTATTCAAGAGGCAAAAAGCTATAAGTCCCCCTCATATGATTGAAGCTCTGTTTCATTGATAGTTTGGAATTTATATTATATTCTATTCTTTTTATCCTATTTTGATTTTCAGTTGCTTGGGGACAAGCAACAATTTAAGTTTGGTGTTGTGATGAGCGGATAATTTATACGCTTTTTGACATTGTTTTTAGTATGTTTTTAGTAGGATCTAGTTACTTTTAGGGATATTTTTAATAGATTTTGTGTTAAATTCACATTTCTGGACTTCACTATGAGTTTGTGTGTTTTTCTGTGATTTCAGGTATTTTCTGGCTGAAATTGAGGGACTTGAGCAAAAATCAAATTCAGAGGTTGAAAAAGGACTACTGATGCTGTTGGATTCTGACCTCCCTGCACTCAAAGTGGATTTTCTGGAGCTACAGAACTCAAAATGGCGCGCTTCCAATTGCGTTGGAAAGTAGACATCCAGGGCTTTCCAGCAATATATAATAGTCCATACTTTGGCCAATAATTGACGACGTAAACTGGCGTTCAACGCCAGCCTTCTGCCCAAATCTGGCGTCCAGCGCCAGAAAAGGATCCAAAACCAGAGTTGAACGCCCAAACTGGCACAAATACTGGCGTTCAGCTCCACAAATGGCCTCTGCACGTGCAACACTTAGGCTCAGCCCAAACACACACCAAGTGGGCCCCGGAAGTGGATTTATTCATCAATTACTTACTCATGTAAACCCTAGTGACTAGTTTATTATAAATAGGACCTCTTACTATTGTATTAGACGTCTTTTGGACCATCTTTGGATTACCTTATGATCCTTTGATCACGTTTTAGGGGGCTGGCCATCTCGGCCATGCCTGGACCTTCACTTATGTATTTTTAACGGTAGAGCTTCTACACTCCATAGATTAAGGTGTGGAGCTCTGCTGTTCCTCAAAGATTAATGCAAAGTACTACTGTTTTCTATTCAATTCTTCTTATTTCTCTTCTAAAGATATCCATTCGCACCCAAGAACGTGATGAAGGTGATGATTATGTGTGACGCTCATCATCCTTCTCCCTTATGAACGCGTGCCTGACAAACACTTCTGTTCTACATGAATTAAGCTAGAATGAATATCTCTTAGATCTCCTAACCAGAATCTTCGTGGCGTAAGCTAGAATGATGGCGGCATTCAAGAGAATCCGGAAAGTCTAAACCTTGTCTGTGGTATTCCGAGTAGGATTCAATGATTGAATGACTGTGACGAGCTCCTAACTCGCGATTGCAGGGCGTTAGTGACAGACGCAAAAGGATAGTAAATCCTATTCCAGCATGATCGAGAACCGACAGATGAATAGCCGTGCCGTGACAGGGTGCGTGAGCACATTATTCACTGAGAGGATAAGATGAAGCCATTGACAAGGGTGATGCCTCCAGACGATTAGCCGTGCCGTGACAGGGCATTGGATCATTTTCCCGAGAGATGACCGAAAGTAGCCATTGACAGTGGTGATGTATCACATAAAGCCAGCCATGGAAAGGAGTAAGACTGACTGGATGAAGATGGCAGGAAAGCAGAGGTTCAGAGGAACGAAAGCATCTCCATTCGCTTATCTGAAATTCCTATCAATGAATTACATAAGTGTCTCTATCCCTATTTTATTAATTAATATTCGAAAACACCATTATCACTTTATATCCGCCTGACTGAGATTTACAAGGTGACCATAGCTTGCTTCATACCAACAATCTCCGTGGGATTCGACCCTTACTCACGTAAGGTATTACTTGGACGACCCAGTGCACTTGCTGGTTAGTTGTATCGAAGTTGTGACAATTATGAATTAAGATCAGAGCACCAAGTTTTGGAGCCATTACCAGGATTTGTTCGAGCCTGGAGATCACAATTTCGTGCACCACCTGATGTTCCATATATTATGAATAACTCTTTTCCTACTCTTAACCATGATGATATAAATATCATACGGGGCAGGGTAACTCATATAGAAATAAAAGAGGCTATTTTTAAAATGGGGGGCTT
Source organism: Arachis ipaensis (assembly GCF_059453495.1). Taxonomy (NCBI): domain Eukaryota; kingdom Viridiplantae; phylum Streptophyta; class Magnoliopsida; order Fabales; family Fabaceae; genus Arachis; species Arachis ipaensis. The sequence goes on from NC_142436.1 coordinate 132,602,499, forward strand.
GAAAGCACCTGGTATTGATGGTATACATGCTATTTTTTTCCAAAGTCAATGGGATAAAGTTGGGGCTGATCTGTATTTTTTAATTGAGAATATTTTTAGCCATCCTGAACAGGTGGAAGATATTAATGAGACTCTAATTACACTTATCCCAAAAGTGGAGCCAGTTGTCAATCTGAAACAAATGCGCCCAATAAGTCTTTGCAATGTCTCTTATAAGATGGTGACCAAGATCATATCCATGCGGCTCAGGAAAATTATGGAGAAACTCGTTAGTCCAAACCAATGCAGTTTTGTTCCCGGAAGACAGAGTTTCGATAATATCATTATTGCACAGGAGGTCATACATTCTATAAGAAGTAAGAAGGGCAACAAAGGTTGGATGGCTATCAAAGTTGGCCTAGAAAAGGCATACGACAGACTCAAATGGACTTTTATTAAAGAAACCCTTATTGATATTGGCTTCCCCTCTCATCTCATTGAGCTGATCTGTTCATGCATCTCAACCACCAAAATGAGATTGCTTTGGAATGGAGAGATGCTAGATGAATTTCGTCCCACCAGAGGCATTCTCCAAGGGGATCCAATGTTTCCATATATTTTTGTTCTATGCCTAGAAAGGCTATCTCACCTTATTCAAGCAGTGGTTGACAACAATTTCTGGAAGCCTATTAGGCTCAACAAGAATGGCCCTGTGCTTTCACACCTTTGCTTTGCAGACGATCTTATTCTATTTGTTGAAGCGAATATGGAGCAGGCTGATGTCATCCATAGAGTCTTGGAAGCGTTTTGTGCTAGTTCAGGACAGCGTGTTAGCAAGGATAAAACAAGGATCTTCTTCTCCAAGAATGTCGGTCACAACATTAGAACTGAGATTAGTGATAAGCTGCAATTCGCAAGAACGGAGGATCTTGGAAAGTACTTAGGTGTTCCAATAATTCATTCTAGGGTCACCAAAAATACATATAAAGAGATTGAAAGCAAGCTAAATGCAAGGCTTAACAGTTAGAAAGCGTCTTCCCTCTCCCTCGCAGGAAGAACTACTCTGGTGAAATCAACTCTATCTTCTATTCCTACATATACAATACAATCTGCTATTTTACCTATATCTACTTGTAATGCTATTGACCGTAAATGCAGAAACTTTATTTGGGGGTGAGACAGACAACTCAAAAAAGTGCATTTACTGAATTGGAACACCATAACTAAAGCAAAACAGTCGGGAGGTCTAGGACTGCGGCATGCAAAGGACCTAAACCACACGTATATGATGAAAGCTGGTTGGGAGCTTATTGAAAGCAAAGATTCCTTATGGGCAAGAGTTCTCAGAGCAAAATACAAATGTGGCAATGACATTATTCCATAAGTTGAGAGAAGACGCAGTGAATCAAACCTTTGGAAGGGGATCTGCTCAACTTGGGAAGATGTGGAAAAGAATATGGTGTGGAGAGTTAGTGATGGCTCTCAAATTAAGTTCTGGACACATAACTGGGTCCTAAACATTGGAAGATTGAGCCAACAGACATTACAGGTAATTAATGAAGTCAATTTAAATATATCTCTAACTGATGTCCTTTCGGTTTCAGGCAGTTGGGATGTTACCAGATTAAAGGAGTGGCTGCCAGATGATGTGATTAGCAAGATAATGAGCCTTGTTCCACCATCCCCTTGGATATTGGAGGATTATATAGCCTGGGCACCCTCTTCGGACGGATCATTCAACTTAAAAACAGCCTACCACGCCATTCAAAATGACCAGGTGTCACATGATCGAGTGTTCAAGCTTGCATGGAGCTAGAAGAGACCTGAAAGGATTAAATCATTCATCTGGCTAGTGGCGCATAATGCTATCTTGACCAACATAGAGAGAAAACGAAGACACCTAACACACAATGATCAGTGTCCAAGATGTCACATAAATGAGAAAACAAGTCTACATGTGCTAAGATATTGCTCTTTTGTCTCTTTTGTATGGCAATCTCTTCAACCTAAAGACCAAGTGAAAGAGTTTTACAACCTTGGCAGACACGATTGGCTCATTTACAACCTCTCCAAGACAAATGAGTGGCCTTGCACCTTTGGGGTTGCAATTTCCTCCCTATGGTACTTCCGTAACAAATTCATCTTTGAAGGTATTATCACTAACCCAGCAGCCGTGGCAGAGTCCGTTAAAGTGAGGAGCTCTGAGATTAAAAGAGCCCTACATAACCTCATCATACCAAAGCAAGTCACTAACTCCACAGGGTGTCTTGTTCGTTGGTACCCCCTCTTGAAAGTATAATCAAGATTAATGTTGATGGTTCCTACTTTTCCATCAACAACAATGCTGCTTGTGGCGGAGTTGTCCGAAATCATTTAGGCAGATTTCTACAGGCGTTCACATGTAATATTGGAAATTGTTCTATTATGAATGCAGAATTATGGGGAGTCATTAAAGGACTCCAACTGGCCATCAATCACAACTAGAACCATGTTATCATGGAATCAGATTCTCTCGATGCTATCAACTTCATTAAACATGGATGCCCTGCCCTTCATTCTTGTGCATCGCTTGTAGAAGAAATCCGAATCTTATCAAGTCGCATCTAGCTGGTGCATTGGAACCACATTCTCCGCGAAGCAAATTCAGTGGCAGACATTCTAGCAAAGAAGGGGCAATCAATGCCGCTGGGTCTTCACATCATTGAAGATTCTATTCCTGACATTTTCAATGCTCTTTCTTCTGATTGTATGGGTTCTCTCATATTGAGAGAGTCTCTTTAGGTGGTGTTTTTTCTTTCCTTTTGTTATTTTCTTTTCCTGTTGGGGTCGTTGACCCCCCTTTCTTCACCAAAAAAAAAAATATATATAATGTTTATACATGATCAACTATATAGCACTTTCAAGAGTTAAGAATATGAGTAATTTAAAATTTTTTTTATAAATAATGAGAAGATATATGCTAAGGCTACTAATAAATATTTTAAATAAAAGTCTTTAAAAAATAAAATCTCATTATAAATATTTTAAATGATGTAATTTTGTCGATGAATAGTTTGTTCAACTTTAAACATACGTAAGATATTTATTTTTTATTTTAAATATTTTTATATTAAAAATAATTAAACTTTTCAATTGATTGTGATTTTATAATTTAAAATTTTATAGTAATAATTTTTGTATTTTTTTGAATAATTATTTTATGTATTTTCATATATTAACCCGTACATATACTAGTTTCAGTTTAATTTTCTACTGATATTAAGATGTTTTCTTTTCGCGAATAATTTTTGTATAGTTTTGCTGTTTGGACTTCAATTCCATTTATTATAAAAAAAAGGCATGGCTTGTGTTAATTTTTCTTTTTAAACACCACCTGACATTTGATTAAGTGAACAAATAGGCTAACTACTACTCGACTAATTTAAGTTGGTTTGTGTTTGGGTTGATTTGTTGATTATTGTTATCAATCTTGCTACATATTTAAGTCTTTTTGGCAACCAAGTTAATCCAAACCTAACAAAAACTAATTTCATTAGTAAGAGCATGTCTACATGCTCCAACTCCCCAGCCACAAACGTGAATGTTCATATCTCGTGTTCTTCCTTCTCCTTCTTCGCATTTCTTCTTCTTCTTCGTGTGTTTCCTCCCCATCGTTGTTCTTTTATTGTCGTTGTTGTTGTTGTATTTTTTTTCTTTTTTTCCTTCTATTCTTGGTGATTTTACAGCATTATGTATTTTTTCGTCTTCTTTATTTGATTTTTTTGTTTTTATTCTTGTTAAGAAGATAAAACAAGAAGAATTATAAGGTAAAACAAGAAAAAGAAGATGAACAAGAAAAGAAGATGATGACGGTGACGAAGAAGAAGAAAAGGAGGAGGAATTTTGAGTTATACATTATTTATCAGAAAATAACATCAAAATTCTTATCGTGAGACAGAAGTTTCTCAATTTTGGCACTAAAACATCTTAACTGTGAAACAAGTTCTTGTTAAGAGGATGAAACAAGAATTATAAGCAACATATTGATGACTTTTCTGGGTTTAAATTTTACATACATATATTTTGTAGTTGATTGAGTCTTGTTTGTATACTTGTTCTGAATTGAGTTTGTGTGTCATCATCATTATTTTTCGGTGTCATTCTGAGTTAAATGTGTTGTACTTGTTGTCATTAACTTGGATTTGATATAATTAGATCATATAAGGTAGTTGTAATGATTTGGTGTCATTTAGGTCATATTCGTGATTTTTCCTTATCCAAAATTGATTTGGATGCATTTTGTGGTTGATTGAGTCTTGTTTGTGTGCTTGTTATGAACTGAGTTTGTATGTTGTCATCATTAAGTAAGTTTGGTGTCATTCTGAGTTAAATGAGATTCACTTGGTCTCATTGACTTGAATTTGATGTAATTACGTCATACAAGAAAGTTGTAGTGATTCAAGTGTCATTTGAGTCATATCCATGACTTTTTTAATCTAAAATTAATTTTGATGTATTTTTGTAGTTGATTGAGTCTTGTTTGCATGTTTGTTCTAAATTGAGTTTGTGCGTCATCATCATTAATTAATTTCGGTATCATTTTGATTTAAATTAGGTGCACTTGGTCTCATTGACCTGGATTTGATGTAATTAAATCATACAAGAGAATTGTAATGGTTCTAGTGTTATTCAAGCCATATTTATAATTTTTTTCTTTATTTGATTTTCTTTTTTATTTACGTTCTTTATTTTAGTAGAAAAATTTGCAAGTTTAGAATAATTTTTGTAAAATTTTTCAATTTCTTAAAGTATGTTGAAAGTTATCCTAATCTTTAGTACAAACTACTCATTAACATCACATTAAAAATTGCAAAAACACAGAAAAGTTATAAGCACGATACCATTGTAAACTAACAACAACACGGAAATTGTTCATATTTGTAATCAAAGAATTTTACTAGCTTATTGCTAAATACGAAACTGCTATAGATAACGCAACGAAATTAAGTAGCACAAGTGCAAAAATTCAAAAGAGAATGAACAATATTATTTACGTATAAGAAAAAGACGACAATAACGATACAAACAATGATGGCTGATGATGATAATGATGGAGGAGGAGAAAAATAAAGGAAGAAAAGAAATTCAAATGAGAAAAGAAGAAGGATAAAGAGAAAGATCAAGGAGGCATTGGTGGTGACAACGACGAAGATAGTGAAAAAGAAAGATAAGGGAAAAGGAGGAGGAGAACAAGAAGCAGAGGCAAAAATAATAAGAAGCGTGGATGTGAAACATGTTTAAACAATTTTGTTGGACTTAATTAGCTATTTTGCTTATAAGAAAAAGAAGCATGGATGTAAAACACGTTTAACCATCTTAGTTGGACTTGGTTGGCTATTTTGCTTGACTGTAGCTTTTTATTGTATTATTATATGGTTACCAAAATAATTGATTACAGAAATTTAATATACAAACATAATTGAAAATTTAATATAACTATACAGACCTATTTGAAAATTTAATATAATTATCAAAATTATAAAATAATTAAATCATAAAAAAACTATTTACTATTTATTTAAAATTAAAGTTTTATAAATATAAGTGTTATTGCCTAACTCTTAGAATTGGGTATACAATAACGACCGATCCAAGAATATCTTTTCTAGAAATAGGAATGGTAATTTGATCGGACTCAACCTGTCTCGTCTTTAAGGCTGCGTTTGTTTCTGAGAACAAGACAGGATAAGACACTAAGAATAGGACAAGACAAGATACTGATAAATAGAGACACAAAATTTTATGTTCTTGTATTCTGTTTGGTAATAAACTAGAACAAATTATGAAAATCCAATTGATTCTCATTTTTTTTTTCATTTAAAAATTTGAGATGAAAAATATAATAATAAAAAATATAATTATGAAAAATCAACAAGAATAATGAAAGAAAAAATAAAAAATAAGTTGTGTCCCTTGTTAGTGTCTCCGTGTCCTTCCTGTCAGGATGGTCACAAAATACACTAATTCAGTGTTTCTGGACACATTATCTCTGTCCATGTCTCTTCTGTCAAACACGATTTTGTGTCTTTGTGTCTTTGTCTCAGTGTCCTATCTCTGTAAACAAACGCAGCCTAAACGAGCCGGGATTTACAATGATGGATTAGATTTTGGGGGTGGATACAAGTAAAACTTGATAATAATTGTTTGGATATGTGACAGATATCGGTAGCAATTGTTTTGCCTTATGTCTATCTTGTATTCGCTCTTAACATATGCAAATGAATGTTTGAGATAGATTATCAAATTTGATAAATTTAAAGTTATTTAATGTTGCTTATAATTTATACAATTATTCTCCACATACAAGTCATTTTTTTATACAAGTCATTTATATCACGCGCGCATGTTCTTCTTCATTCCGTTACTGTACGTTTTTCTTCGTTATTTTTTGTACCACCCTACCACACAGAGCTTTACACCTAGGATGTAAAATAGAGTTGGCGAGGCGCTACGACCTCTAAAAGTGTATATATATATATATATATATATATATATATATATATATATATATATATATATATATATAAAACAAGGATAATATATATGGGAGCCTTGAAAGAAAAGGAGTACGACTAAAACAAAACATAATCGAAGATACAACGCTCACGAGAAATGAAAATATAGAAAACTTATACAGAAAACCAGAAGACAGATATAAAAAAAGTAGGGTTCCAAATGAAAGTTATATAATCAAGATCTAGACTCGACCTATATATATATATATATATACAACCCAAAAATAAACCAACAGATAAATATAAATCCTGTTTCTCCAGGTCAACCTCTAAAAGGGACAAAACATAATATATATTTACAAGATGGAGAATCTATACACATATATAAACATAAACCAAATACAAACATCAAATCCCAAGATAGTTCTTCGCTTCCAAGAGCCTCTAGAATGCTCAGTGCGGCGCCTCGTGTCCTGCATCTGAAAACCACAATATATGTATGGAATAAGAACTGGGGGTTCTCAGTATGGTAAAGGTGCCCACGTACATAAGATATAAGGTTCCAAGAAAGCCAGAGGCAATCCTAGAACTCCGACACTCAAATTTAAAACTTAAAGTTTATAAATTGAAAACCATAAACAGGGTAGGTTATCTAAGGTTCTTATTTCTAGTTCATTTCTAACTTATGCCCTAATTTCTGCCTTCTTCCAATCCTCCAAAACTCTAGTGCACAGACAAAGAACACAAACAAAGCAAACACAAGTAGGATATAGATACAGTAGGTAGCAAATATAGCAGGTAAGCATAATAATCACATAGGCACACCCAATTAATGCACAATCAAACAAAACACACATATGCATATGATGTATGCCTACCCTATGGCTGATGAGTCTCATCTGTCAGTTATATAGCCAACCTGACATGTCCGGTAGCTAACCCAGGCATCGTCCTCTTAAAAACTGGTGAGCGGTACAGTACCACGATCCTCACCTGGTAAGCGAAAAACTTCCTCGATCCCCACCATCTGCGGGCGGTAAACCAGCTCGATCCCCACAGACGTTTTCAATTGGAAAATAACACACACGTGGGCGGTAAATAACCATGATCCCTACAAACACATTTACAACCCGTGGGCGGTAAATAACTACAATCCCCACAAAGTAATTTTCTTTAAAACCTGATGGGCATAAATATCCACGATCCCCACAAAAACAATTTTCTTTAAAATCTGGTGGGCGGTAAATAACCACGATCCCCACAGACATTTTAAATTTCAAATGTTTTCTATTTATCAAAGATGTTTCACCTCGCTTCAACAATCATAATCAAGTTACTCATCATTATTTTTCGTTGTTGTCATCACATCCAATTCCTCATTTATATTTTACAATTCAAGCTCTTCCCTTCACAACCCAATTCTACATATTCACTTTCACTCATTTCCACTCAATCAAATTTTTCCAAACCAACCTCAAAAATCATTCATTCTTAAAATAGTCACTTAAGTACTTTGAATCAGAAGTTATTAATTAAACTCCACGGCAGAGTCTCAAGATATTAAGGGAGAATAACCTATCTCATTTCTTAAATTATTTAAAAATACTCGAAATCATAGTTGCTTAATTTGAATCAATTATAATGGAGTTTAAACCAAAACCAAAGCATGTAAGCCAAGAGTTCCAAACCAATTTCAAAACCAAATTATGTAAACCCAAAATCAATTTCAGTTTCATTCTTAAATCTGAAACATTTCCAAAGGCTCAGAGATCGTCCCGTTTTGCTAAATCAAAACTCGAATTCTTCAACTTTTCCAAAATGTCGCAAAATGAAATTATTCAATCAAAAACCAATTACTTTTAAAATTTACTAAAATTTCTCCAAATGTGATTTCTTAATCAAACTCAAAACATAATTCTTTTCTCAATCATTTAAACTCAAACCTGATTCATCCTTTTCTTAAATAAATCAAAATCAAATAAACTATTCTTCCATCCAAATTAACCAAAAAAAAACTTCCCAAAATTCTCTTAAAATTTTGGTAGCATCTCCCCTAAAACTCGGACTTTGCCACCCTTCTTGGGTCCCATCCAAACCACTCAACAATTTCCAATAATGAATCACTAAACCTCAACCTTTCATATCATATAACTTATTCTATGGTCATCTAGCCGATGTTTTCGCGAAACATTATATATTATCTACGAGAAACCAAAACCATACCTTGGCCGATTTCTCCCCAAGCTCAAACACCTCAATTCAAGCCTCCAAGGTTCCAAATCATGTGCTATAGGTTCCAACCATCAAAAGCTCCAATTCAAGTATACCACTTCGCCAATTTGACTTCAATTTCACATATATATAACTTAATGTTATATAATTCCATATACATACAAATTTTTAATACCCTAATCTCATGAAATTGACAAATTAGAAGGAAAGTAATCATTTCTTACTTTATTCATGGATTAATTAGACAAAATTAAAAATTATCCACTGCTAGAGTACTCCTAAACCATCAAAATTACCAAAATCACTCAATACTCACACTAAAACACGAATTCAGAAAGGGAGAAAGAAACGGCTTGTCAATCGGAGCTCCGGATTGAAAGTTACGTAGATTTGAAGTTGGAATTAGGTTAGGGTTCTCCTTTGTTACTCCCACCCCCAAGTTCAGCGTATTTTCATTATGTGATGGGGAAGAGGACTGATTCATGGCCTTATATAGTTGGGCCTTGGGTCCTGTTTGGATTCGGTCTAACTGGTTTGGTTTAATAACCTAATTTTGGGCCATAATCTTTAAAATTAGTGTCAAAATTTATATTTTAATTATTTTTACTTCATGAAATTATAAAATGTAATTTTCTAATTTCTCTTTCGTTATCGTCGTCACCAACACCACCTCCTCTTCCTCCTCTTCCTCTTCCTCCTTCTTTTTTCATTGGAATTTCTTCTCCTCCTTCCTTTTCCTCCTTCTCTTCCATCATCAGTTATCTTGTTGTTAAAGATAATGAATAATTCAAGTTCAGATTGTCAATTGAACCAAAACGAAATTGATTATTGTTTTGAATCCAATCAAGTGGCTAAGATGTGGTTCGATTCTAGTTAATTTTTTCGTTAGTAGCTTATGATTCTGTAGGTGAATAATGTTTCATCATTGATGGTTTGAATTGAATGTAATGTAAAAGTTCTGCATTAAAGAAAATATTTTTCTGTATTTACAGCAAATTTGGGTGTAACACGAAGATATTTGGGTGTAACACAAAGATATTTGAGTGTATTGTTTAACAATTTTCTGTGTATGTGTGCTGATAAGTTCTGCATAATTCAAAACTCTTCTCTCCCTCCTCCTCATCTTCTACTGGTTCTTCTTCTTTTTCATCATCATCATCTTCTTCTTCTTCTTTTTTTCTTATTCATCTTTTTTTTTTCTTGTTTTATCTTCTCAAGTTTCTTCTTCTTTTACTCTTTTAACAAGAATAAAAAAAATCAAACAAAGAAGAAGAAAAAACACATAATGCTGCAAAATTACTTGGAAGATGATGAACTTACATTCATTCAACTAAAAGAAAGAAAGAAATAAGGAAAAAAGAAGAAGAAAAAAATGCAACATTAGAGAAAATATTTTTCTGTATTTACAGCAAATTTGGGTATAACACGAAAATATTTGGGTGTAACACGAAGATATTTGAGTGTATTGTTTAAGAATTTTCGGTGTATGTGCTAATAAGTTCTGCATAATTCAAACTCTTCCTCTTCCTCCTTCTCATCTTCTGCTCTGCTGCTTCTTCTTCTTCGTCTTCTTATTCCATATTCTCATAATTCTTCTTGAAAGGAAAAATCAAACAAAGAAAAAAAAATACATAATGTTGCAATATCAATAGAAAGAGGAGGAGGGAAAAAAATGCAGCAACAACAACAGTAATAAAAAAACGACGTTGAAGATGAAACACGCAAAGAAAAAGGAGGAGAAACGCAAAGAAGAAGAAAGAGAAGGAGGAAGAACGTGGGATACAAAGAGGAACAACGTGATTTTACGCGCGCATTATGTAAGTGACTTGTATACCAAAAAGATTTGTATGTGTAGTAGTACTCTAATTTATAATGTAATTACTTTAATTATATTTAAAATTTACATATTCTTTTTAGTTTAATAGTTTAAATTTTATTTTCATAAGCCATATAATATATATCATACAAGAGGGATGCTATTAAAAACACGGTAAAATATATCATATTTTAAAACAGGATAGGACAGGACAAATATGAATCCATAAGATATCATGGATATGAATTTGGGTAATAAATAAAATATTTGTGAGTAATGGAAAGGTAATGAAGAGCGCAAGTAGTTAATATTTGGCGCAGATGTGAGTATTGAAATACCCTCCGATATCCACCCTACCCTGTTGTCATTCCTATATGGTCCACAAGACAAAATTTGGGCCAAATCCGCATGAAATCCTATCAAAATGTTCGAATCAAGTTGAATTCCTTTTTCGATTTTTTGCTATTTACTATAAATAAATAAAGGACATAGAATTTATCTAATTTATGTTCTCCACCTTAATCCTTATTTTCTATATCAACAAATATTATATACACATAAAAAATTAGTCACTTAAATATATATTATTTAATTTATTTTTAAATATATACTTTATATTTTAACATATATTTTATCCGAATACTATTCGGCTACTGATTTCATTTTCTTTTAATATCTAATATTGTATTTTACACCTCTGTTAAGTTTATGGATGAAATTCTTTGTACGTATCCTATTATCGTTCCTTTGGATCATCCTCGATTAAAAGTTCAACCCTCCTAAGACGCAGGATCCAAATTAACATTTTCAAAACACCACGCGTAAAATAAAAGCGTAGTGCTTTTTATAGTAGGAGGAAATGTAGTTGGCAATGCTGCATGCACTATGTAGGCGTGCAGAAGAGTACGTCATTGCTAAAAACAAAATATATGGGCCTTGTGGTCCATTGTGGTTTATTTCTGCTCTCTAATGTCCATTACTATTTAAGATAAAATGGGACCACTTTTGATTCCTTTCCTTCTTCCTTTTGTTTCCTCACATTAAGCAAAAATACTTTTTTCAGCCCCTTTTAATTTCATGCAACATGTAATAAATCACCTCTAACATGAGGTATGGAGTGAATATTCTTTTGAGTACTTTAGTTTTCTTTTCTTTTTTTTCTTCGGTTTACCTAACAAAATGCTTTAGTAGCTTAAGTGTTATATTCCGAAATTGATTTTAAAGACTATCCACTGAAAATAAACTCCAACAGAACTAAAGATTAATCATTGGCTTATAACTACCCGAGAATTTATACTTCAATTATATACTTGTTTTTGCTTTTTGTTTTTGAGCTAAAGTTCTAAATTTAGAACGAACAATAAATAAGGGGCAATCCATGAACTTGGGGCTGCAAGGAGCCCAATGTCTTTAATTATGGTGGGCCCTTGCACATGTGTTTGTTTTGCTAGTTGCTACACAGCATGGCGGACATAAACGACAACTTGTTTGACCAAATTCCGAAACGGACATTCTGTAAACGACGAAAAAGTAGAAAACTACAATACAAAACGACAAAATGAAAACAGCCCCCGGCGAGGATCGAACTCGCGACCTTTCGCTTACGAAGCGAACGCACTACCACTATGCTACGGAGGCAAGTGCATTAGCAATTTCTTATTCAATATATTTTAACAATACTTTAAATCTCATTATATGATTTCAATAAATAAATGAGACCTCATTCTTGATTTGTATATCCGATTCTAACTTCCAAGTTCCAACCTAAGCATGATTTGACTTTTGAGTGAGTTTCCTCTAGCTTACAGAAGTTTTAGGGCCAGGGTTACTATCGTCATTTGCATGATTTTGGGAAGAATGGAAGATACTAGTAGAGGTTCTAATCAGAAGTCAGAACCCTTTGTTTGTTGGAATGATTTAACCATAAAAACGAATGTTCAAAATAACTTATTACTATTAGCTTAAATATGAAACATGTTAACTTAGCCAAGTCACCTATTCTTATCACTAGTTTAATAAAGCCAATTCGTATAGCAATCAACAATAGATAATTGACTAGTTTTAAGTGAATTGCATGGATTATTTGATATAGATAGTTGCTTCATACATGGTCCAATGTTACAACTTGTCAGCAGTTTTCTCCATTTTCATGCATGAACTTGACTTTACAGGAACCAAATTTAACATCACAAGCAAAACAGAAACTAGTTCATCGGTAAGACAGAAAAAGATTTCCACAAGAAATTTCCAGAATATGCATATTGCTGTAAATCCATGATAAGTTGTTTTCTTTACAACTTAGCAAAAGTAATCAAAGCTAACGATGATTATTATTGTTATTATATGTAATGACTGTGAAAACATAGTTCAAGATTAGTTAAAATGTGAGAAATGGAATGAAAATATATTACTTTCCAAATAGCTTCCTGCGTCTACCTGGCTTGATTCTCAAGCCCGTTGCTTCACCAATCACAATCTCATCAATTAAGTCCTTAAATATCAGTCTCTCAACATCCAACACAACCCCAGATGTTTCACCATGGAAAATTGTCCAACTTTCTGTTCCATTCATAACATTTTCACATAGTATACTTTTTATACCATCACCTTCATCTTCTGTGCATTCGGGCTTCTTCACTTGAATTTTTTCTATCTCAAAGCACAGTTCTTTTAGAAGTTTCTGTGCACTGAGGTTCTTCTTTGCGAGTCCATTAGGCTTCAACCATGGTTCAGGAGAAGAAGCTAGTTTCATGCCAAGAATCTCATTCACAGCATCAAAGATGAATCTCCTGTGAGACTTGTCTGTGTTTGTCTTCTTGTAATCAACTTTTTCAATGCCGATTTCTTCTTTAGCAAGAAAGCTACTTGTCTTGGTCTGCTCCAATACAAGGAACAACTCGGGGTTAATGGGATGACCCGACGAGTGGCGTTGAAATGTCAGCAATTCTGAACTCAGATCTCTGAGCAGGAGACCTGAAGCCAATAGTATTTCTGATATGTATCTGTGGTCTGGGTTCGAGTTTTCGCAAAGGGAACCAATGTAATCGATTCTAGCCTCGTCGTGACTCGAGTTTAGCCGTCTAAGCTTCTGAACCAGGTGATCTATGCTTTGCAATTTCTTGCGGTTGATCTCGCTGTTAACTGAAAGGCTATCATCTGCAGTGTTCCACTGATATTCATAATCGTATTCTTTAGATTGAACATCACCTGCTTCAGCATATAAGTCATAATAAGGTACAAGGTTGTGTACAAATAAATGAAAAAACAAAAGCTTAATCATATAAGAGTATCATATGTGACAAATACAACTAAAATTTCTCTCTTTAATTACTTCATAATTATTGGCAACTTAATGTATTATTCATCATCAGAAATAATATAGCTCTTAAATTTTCTCCCTCATTTTAAGGGGAAAAAACCATACCTTTCGGAGCATTGGATATAAGCTTGACTGGGGATAGCACATCCTCTCTGTATACTGAGCCGTCCAGAACCGATACAGGGCTCGGATGATCTGGAGCATCCATTGCAAGTTCTGAAATAGGCTCATTCTCATCCAACATCAGAGTTGATTTCTGAAAATTTAAGCAAAACACTCATATCAATGATAAATGGAATATTTTACTATTTTACTCTAAAACTTAGCTTTTCTCATACAGTTCTAACAGGCAAAAAAAGCTTGAATTGTAGAAGTAATTGTCATCAATCTGACCTTCTGTATTGTTCCTGAAACCACCTGCTCAATAGCCTTAAGAGATGGGCCTTGGCTTCCGACAGTTTCAGCAGATTGTAAATTGCTGGCTAATTCCACATCCATCTTTGACTCAATTATGGTACTTCCTGATTGTAGTGATGTCTCATCCCCTTGGAAACTCAAACTTCTTGATTCATTGCTTATTTCACTAAGTTGGTCATCACTTTGTTGTGAAATAGGGACTTTATGCCTCGGTTTTCTACCCGGAGAACCTGATTCTGTGGTCTGCTTACCAGATTGTCGTCTTGGTTTACTTGACTCTGATGGAGGTGTTGGTGGGCGAGAACACTTCTCAAGTTCTAACTTCTTTTGTTGCAATCTTGGGCTAACAGATCCTGAGTTCTTTACAGAGCTTGGGCTATTTTCTTTTGTAAACTGCTGAGATCTTGGTTGTGATTGTGTTGATCTTATAGTCTTGCTACTAGCTTTCTTTTCACTGAAGCTAGTAGAAGCTTCCCTGTGATTGTTTCTAGGAGACTGATCTTTTGTTATTCGACCAGAACCTGTACCCTTTCCATTACCTGTACGTACCTTCATCCTCACACTCTGGAGTTTATGTGAATCAGAAAGCTCAACAAGTGGAATAACTGAAGATGATGAAATTCCATTTTTCTCAATGTGCTTTGCCGGTTTCATTATTACAATTGGAGATTCAAAGCTCCTTGCTGAGTCAGATCCACCGAAAGTTGAAGATGCAATGTTGTTTCTGTGAGGACTTTGTTTCCTTGCTGTCCTAGAATTCTGAGTTAGACTCGCAGGTTTTGGTTCATGGTCTCTTTGATTTCCTACAAGATTTGAAGCTTGTTCTTCTTGTCTTGTCTCTAGCAGCCCCTTTGCTTGCATTGCTTCTAGTATCTGTTTGAGCGCTCTAAGATCCCTTCCAGACTGATCAAATTCAAGATTCTTCAATCTCTTCTCAACTTCACTGTAAACTGAAG
Organism: Arachis ipaensis; assembly: GCF_059453495.1. Classification (NCBI taxonomy): domain Eukaryota; kingdom Viridiplantae; phylum Streptophyta; class Magnoliopsida; order Fabales; family Fabaceae; genus Arachis; species Arachis ipaensis. Next base: position 132,617,712 of record NC_142436.1, read on the forward strand.
GGAATGAATCTGTTATACTTGTAGCCTTCATGGCCCCGGAACTTGGTCTTGGTGAACTTTGATTTCTATCTCGCCGCTTCCATGGTGCAGGTTCAATGGGATGCCTTGAACTTGAGATAGGTTTCACAACCAAATCCGGGTTCTTCCTGCTTGGGGAACTCGGGTCTTTCATTGAGCTTTTCGAAGAATTAGAAACTTTGAATGGCCTAATGAGTCCATTTTTTGATGATCTTGAAAACTGATCATCACCTTGAGTTGGGTCAGTTTCACTCAAAATTGAGTGAGTCTCACTGGCTAAATTGGACGCTGGCAATGCTTCCAACCCCATTAATTTTGCTACAACACTCGGTGGCCTGCTCTGTGATGCTGCTGAAGGCCGTTGTTGCAGACTTGAGACTTTGTCATCTGAGTCGGAAGTACCACTACTGAAATTTCTTAAGAGATGATTGGATTTTGAATCAGAGGTATAAGTACGCCAAGAAACTTCCCTGCTGTCAAGGGAAAGTCTAGGAAGCTCTTTTAGTCTTGGTGTGGATTTGATGGTATCTTGTGATTCAGAAGAGTATCGATGTACTTCCCTTGCATCATAAGAAAACCGACGAGCATCCTTTGAGATCGAATGCCATTGTCCATCTTTTACTTCATAAGGCAACCTCCGAAGCTCTCTACCTTCATCATAGTGCCAAGGGGCTTCTGTAAGCTTAGAAAGGACTCGGATAGACTCCTTTAGATCAATAGGCACACTTTGTTTTCCATCAATTCCAACTCTATCATATTCATAATCAGAAATGGACAGATGAAGAGGTCTCGGTGAATCTTTCTGCTTCGATGCACGAATGGAAACTTCTTCTTTGATTGTAGTCTTCACTGATAGTCCTCTGGCCTCTCTGTACATAGAGTCTTTTACCACATCCCTCAGGTCAAGGGACTGGTGACCCAAATTTGTAGAGGTACTTGTTTGGTTCATAACTTGGTCCCTTCTAGGAGTTTCAGGAAAAGTAATTCGGTCGAAGGAAGCATCTGCTTGAGCTTTACAGTCCATAGAGGATATTGACGATGAACATGATGAAGAGAATGAGGCCCTTGATGATTCTGTTGAAATTCTTTGTTTTTCACTTACACCCTTGTTTAAGTTCATATCCTGCAATAAGTTCATTATGTTGCACAAACTTAGTTTCGCAATGCTACTTAGCAGTTATAAAAACGCCTATACATTTCTTAAAACAAGAAGAAAATTCTGAACATAGAAATAGAAAGTCTGTGATCTAGAAGAAGGACAAACCCTGAAAACAATTTTGAAGGAAGGTAACAAACAATTCGTAGTATTTCAACATATCTTTTGATCAGCATAAGCATACTTAATTTGGTAAGAAAATTCCCAGACCCAGATTAAAGCATTATTATAAGAAAATTTGAACTTCAAAACAGTGAAAAACAAGGTTCTTACAGCAGCTGTTTGCCGTTGGTGTATGCTATTAGAATCTCTTCTCAAGCTCTCATAATTGGAGTGGGAATTACCTATAACAAAAGCAAAAGCATTAGATGTGAATACTCTAACGTAGAGATAATAAATTATAAAAAAATCAACACCTAATGCTGCAAATATCAGGAGCTAACCATCATGGAGGCCTAATGGCTAATTCACTACATATAATTCAAAATGAACAAATACAAAAGAAATAAAAATAATCAAAATCTTTGTTAAGTAAATGATCACAACAATATCATCCACAAGAATGCAGAGCAGGAAAAAAGCCTTGAAACACAAGTGATAAACCTCTTTAAGATTGAGAATGGGAAAAGTAGACAGAAAGAAAGAAAGAAATCATGCAAACATAAACTAAATAAATCATCAAAATTCAACATGTGAATGTTCAGAAAATACCAGGAGGAAGCCTCTTGTGGCTAATGCGGCGAGGGGTAACTATCTGGTGACGATCAAACAGTTGGAAAATCCCAGTCATGCATCCAATTTGCTTCTGCAAATCTGGGTTTTCATCTGCTAAAGAATGCAGCAACTTTGCAGCCATATTCACCTCTCTCTTCTTTTTTATTTTTTTCCCCCTTTTTTCTACTTTCAACAACTAAAGACTCAAATTCTCTCAACCACCACAATCAACTACTCCTTCTCTTCATAAAAGCTCCATCATTTATTACTCTCAACTCCACTAAACACCACAACACTGCAAAGTCAAAATCTGAAGCTACAAAAGATAGAATCCAATAACTTTCTGAGGTCCTTAGTCCTTAGCATATCCTCACATAAAAATTCATTACAATTCTTAGAAAAACACAAGGAAATTTGTATCCTTTGTCATTGTCCATCACACTCAGAAGTTTGGTCCAGACCACAATTCATGGTTATATTAACTCTGATAACTACAGGTCAATGTAGCAGGCTAGTTTCCACATACATATATAGTTCTATTTCTGCAGCAAGAGATAAAAATTTTCCTTTTTGGCAAGAATTACAGGGCCCCAATTTGTAAAATCCTTCTTTTCACATAAGAAAAAGAAAGAGTACTATCCTCGAACAGCTGGTGTGTGATCAGATACCACAGAATTGGCTTCTAGCAAGAAACTAGGAAAGAGAACAACTTTTGCAGACTGTAACTGCAATCCCAAGAATTTTTCCAATTATGACTTTCTGTATTCCCTTTTTGGGTTCTTGAGTTTCACAAAAACAAACCAGACAATATCTTATATGGTGATAACCAAAATAAGCCAAATGTAAAAGAAGGGGACCAATAAAAATGCACCCAAAAAAAAAAAAAAAAAACTAAGGAACACACACACGCAAAAAAGATAGAACCACCTTAATGAAACTACTAGTACAATGCAGAAACTGTAAATGAATCTCTGCAGATCCAAGAAGGATTGTGTTAATGTGATAGGAAGGTGTAATGATCATTATAATAATACATAACTATACTATATAGTTATATGATATGATGAAAATGTGCAACCAATCTGGTCAGAGCTGGCATAAAAGTATTTTTTATTAGTATTGGTGTTATTATTATATGTGATTTTTCTTTGGGAAATAAAGACAAACAGGTGGTGAGTGAGAAATGTTTGTGTGGGTCAGAGTTACTCAAGGCTATTATCTCACAAGTCCATGTGAGATGGAGGGTATGTGGGTCAAGAGCATGTGATTTTGTCAGCACAAAAATGGAGGAAGAGGGTGCATTACTACTCCCACCTATGCTCTAAGACTCTAGCTACTGCAATAAAACGGGATAAATTATACTCCTCCCAATTAGGGTTTCTCAATTTCTAAAAGTTTAGATCATATTACATCTAACAATTATGATTTGCTTACTCATTTATTTTGATTGGATGACAAAATAAAAGTGAACTGAAAACTTTATTTAAAAAAATTGTTTAGCTAATATATGTTGTTAAAATTTTTACTATTAGTAATATTTAATGTGATCCGTTAAAAAGAAAAAGAAAATGTCAAAGCGTACAAATTTGGGTCAGAAAAGTTGGAGTATTTCTTGCAAATGGTTAATGGTTTGTTGACTTTGTTCCTCTCTTAGAAAGTGAAAGTCCAAGCCTCCTTGCTAGAACAGTTGTCATGTGTACAATGACTGTTTTGCCCTTAACTTACCCCGTGAATTTTATTAGTTGCTAGTTGTGTAACTCATAGGAAGAGAAAAACGTTTTATTATTTTAAGAATAAACATACTTTTTGAATTAATAATTAATATAGGAAAACTTATATTTATACTAGAATTGTCATAAAATAAAACAAATGTATTAAAACAGTGTGAACCTGTTGTATTAGAGCTTGCATTCCTACCTTAACTATACAACACGGTTTGAGCAGATCTTGACCAAGTTAAAAAAAAATTTACAAATAAAAAAAAATACAAAACAGTGCTCAAGAAGAAAACATCATTGGAGGATGTGTCAATTGCCAATTACACATTTATTTTATGACATTCACGTTCACATTCACATTCACATTCTAGTGATAGAATATCAGGTTTTTTAATCATCAAAATTCTCTTAACTTGCAATCATCATCATGCTGTAAATTCTCTTCTTTTGTACATAGTATTTTATTCCCTTTTATGCTTGATGAGCTCCATAAAGTTAAAGTTTATTATTGTGTCAGTAATGAGTTTATTAATTAATTAATACTCTAAAGACACCACCCTACACTACATGGATGCCATTACAAATTCTGAACAACCAATTCCTAGCATTTAATATCACATGGTCAAGTCAAATGATGCATCATGCATATATAAACATGCAATAATATATACATGAATTATGAATTTATGATAAACTATACTGTTACGGTACTCATAATTACAGGGACTATAATAGTAGTTATACAATTTAATATTTAAAAAACAAAAATAAAAAAAATATTGTTAAAATATAAAAAAAATATAAGATTTAATTAGTTTATTAGTTCTTATAATTTTATCAAATTTACAAATAAATTCTTATATTTTTTAATTGAGTCTATATACTATTTTTAATTTTGTAATTAAGTTTTTTTTTATGTCAAAAATACTAAAATTAATAGAATATTTCTCTCAAAAAATATGTAATCAAAGATTTAATTAGAATCTTAATTGTAGATATTTTTAATTTACAAAAAAATCAATTAATTCTAATATTTTTTGCACTAGAAAATATCTCATTATAAAATAAAAAATATAAAAATAAAAACTAATTACAAACTTAATAAAATTATAACGAATAACAGAACAATTAAATCTTTAAAATATATATTACTAAAATTATTTAACTATCACAGCCATAGAGACATCATAAACTCTACCTAACTATACTATATATATATAAAATACTATTTACTGAAAATTAAGTTTCGTTGGTGCTAGCTCACGACGCATTGTCACCAATATTAATTTTTAAAATGCTATTAACTAAGATGTCTAAAAATGCAAGAATATTTCTCCTTTTCAAAAAATGTGGTCCTCATCCTTACATTACAACATGTATTGTTTATACCTAAAGATATGAATCTTCAAATATTTCATTGCATATGGAACTTCGTTGATTCAAAATTTAACCAAAAATGGCTAAAACAACATGTCTATGTATATGGTTTAATTTACCCTCACTTTTTCTCTTATAATTAGTTTCGTCATTATTTATGGATATCTAATTAATGGGCTGTGCATGATACATCCATTTCAATTAGTTTATGTTATGTGCATGAATGAAGGAACATCATACAATTTGCATTCACTTACATGCATATATATCATGTCAAAGCTACACTTATATATTATATATATGGACTAGTAACTAATAGTAATTGACATTTGAAAGTGATAGTGATATATATATAGAGACAGAGAAATTATAGGTCCTATTTAATGGAACCCCACATTCATAAAGTTAAGGATCTCACATGTGGTGTGCCAAGGAAGAACCAACCACCCTATCCCAATCTCAATCATCTCTTAAACCCATGTTCCAAGAAACATATATTATTTGTAACAAGTCATTCATTGGCACATTATTATGTGTATATATACACCTTTTTTGCAAGAGCCATGCTCACCAATAATCATCATGTGTTAGACTTGTGGAGGCACTTCAATTATATATATGTAATATATTGCATATATCATAATATGTAAAAAGTCATGAGATGATGAGTGAATGAACCTAACTCTATAGTTTCCAAAAAGTGAAATTAGATTGTGTAACCATGAAACAAGGGAAGGCAGAAAATTGTTTTTTTTTTCTTGCTATTATATATTTTAATATAGGAAATTCCTATATTTTATGTCAAAACTTTGATTAGAAGTAAAGTCATGGTTCTTGAATGTTGAGTCCGAGGAGGAGAAAAAAGTGGTTTGATTTTTTTAATATTTTAATATCCGGTTCAAATGCTCAATGATTTGGGCACATCTCATGAACTATATATATGTTGGGGAAATTATATTTTTTTTCTTAAATTTTGTTAAAAATTTAAAAATATTTTTAAATTTTATTTTATTTTAATTATATTCCAAAAATTTTCGATTTATATCAAATATATTTTTAACAGGTAAATTTTCAAAAAATTTAAAATTAATTCAACAATAATATATGACAACTATTTTTGGCATGTTTGTGTTAATATTTGTTCTTGTAAAATTGCTATTGAATTATCTTAAATTTTTTAAAAATTTAGTTGTTAGGGATATATTTGATGCAAATAAAAAATTTTAAAAATAAAATTAAAAAAATAAAATTTATAAATATTTTAAAAACTTTTAGCAACCTTCAAACCTATATATTTTAATTAGGATAATTTCTGTTTCAAACTTCATTTTTCAATTAGATTTTTTTGGTGACTATTTTTCAATTAGATTTAATTATCAGCTAATACGCGCTAACTTTTATATTTATATTAAAGATTATGACAATTCCAACTTGGTCTTTCATTTTGCATTTTTGCTATGAAATGGCCAACTTGGGTTCCTATTTCATATATATTAATTTAACGGTAACGTTAGAGAGACAAAGCACAATCAATTTAAATAGCCTAAATTTATTTTATTTAATATTATTTATTACAAGATGTATTATAAATTTTGATAATTTTATATTAATATTTTTTGTTTCCAAATATTTTCGTTAATCTAAACACCTTAGCAAATTATGACCTTTCAATTTCATTTATAAATCAAGATTATTATATAAACTAATAATGAGCCAAACAAAAACAAAGAAGTTAACATTAGTCAACTTTAAGATTTTAAGTTTATAATTTAGAATTTAGTATTAAAGATTTATAATTTAATATTTAAAATTTAAAAATAAATAAAATATTTTAAAAAAATTGATTGATGTTTTTTTTTCTTTTTTTTTACCAAAGATATGGAGACTCGAACTCGCAACCTCTTAATTGAGTATGGGGAGACTATGCCATTTGAGCTATTGCTTCTCGACAAAAATTGATTGATGTTGACTGAAAAAAATTGATTCTCTAACATCATTGGTAAATATATTTATTTTAAGTTTGATCTTTGAATGGTCATTCACATTTAGTATATATATATATTTTTTTACTCTACATGGCCTTAGTAATTAATATGTAAATTCTTTTTTTTTTAAAGAGTCATTGTCTAATATAATATGGTCATAAACACAGTGCATTTCTTTAACAAAAATAAGGAAATGATCTCTGGAGGGGGAAAAATTTTATACTGACTTACAAGACATAGATTTGCCTGATTTAAAAAATTAATTAAAAGATAAAAAAAAAAAGAAGAAGGAAAGAGGAATGAACAGCAATAATAATAATTCGGTGCATAGTTGGAATTAATATATATTCTTAGTGCAAGATTTCATGTAATATTCTCAGCTTGATTTGAAATATTATTGAAAAGATGTTAAGACAAGTAATTATTTGGTTTATTGTGGAACCTACAAAACGACATTAAGAGTTGGCTTTGCTAGCCCAAGAATTGATATTTTGGCCATTAAAGAGAGACAATAGAAGATGGTACAAGTCACATTCTTTTGGTACCTTTCTCTTTATATGCATTTGGTATTTTCTTGATATTGCAGTTAATGCTGAAATTGACAATTATGTAATATAATGTCACTCTTTACTATACTATGATAATTAACTTAAATGGAACTTAGTACTTCTCCAATGAAATGTGTGATGACAACTTTTGAAGATTGAATAAAAGCTCAGGGAAAAAAATTAATAGTGAACATCTAAACATGATAGGTTATGTAAACATTTAATATATCACATTTAGATTTCAATATTGCTCTTATTCTAGCATTTAAACTCTTATTTTTTATCCTAAAATAAACTTTATCCAATATATATCGCATCTTAACATTTCTATCTTTTTCCACCTCGAATCACTTACCAAAAAGATAAGATTTGAACCCTCAACACTTAACATTTCTATCTTTTTCCACCTCGAATCACTTACCAAAAAGATAAGATTTGAACCCTCAACACTTGCTTAAATAAACGAGTGAGCGAACCACTCAACCAATCCAAGTTAGTTAACACTTTTAAATATTCAAATATCATAACTCATTCGAGGATCGATATGGCGGGTACCTAAATTAGGCCTGCATCTTTAGCACATGCCAAGTTGAAGAAAATTGGGGTGGTAGTTACCAACCAAATGAAATAGGTCATGAGAAGACACCAAACAAAACAGAAAGGTTATCTCTTAGTTGTTGAGGGGAGAACCAAACTGAAAATGGGACCATTTTTGTTGCTTAGATAAGGTAGCCCATATCAATACATGCTTTTATGCTTTTAAGATAAGTTCATTGAGTACACTACCAAATCAACATTCGAAAAATTTTGACCTTGACAAAAATAACCTAAAAAACGCAAAACACAAAAAAAAAAAAAAAAAAAAGAAAACCCAAAAGATTAATAAGTTTGTTGGCGTCAAAATCTTTCAAATACTATTTTAATAGTTCACTCTAAGTTCATTTATAAGATAGTTCCAAGAACATGGAAATGGGAAAAAAAAAGTTATGCATGGTTGGTACAATGTACAGTGAAAAGCACATGCAACACTCTTTTCATGGCTGAAGACCTCAACAGAATCATGGTTCGTTAGCTCTGGGGATTGCTCAACTGTCAAGGCCAACTACCGCATGAGGATCGATGGTGACGGTTAGAAAGATACCGCAAAATAAAATAAAATAAAATAAACGTATGCTAATTGTAAGTAATCCTTGCTTAATTAGATATTATTTGCAACTATTATAAGTATAGGAACCTAACAAAAAAATTTAGGGAAACTATATGCCTCAATACAACTCAACAAGAATATAAGAAACCAGGCTCATATAAGATGGAAACAAGAACATTAGAGTAACTAACTATTGAATAGTAGTAGTCTTCAACAAAATTTTCTTCCTTAGAGTGAATGAAGACGGGAAAGTAATAAATGGATAAATAACTCACTAAATTAAAGACTACTTTCTACCACTACCTACACCTCCTAAAGGTAAAATCATCAATTTTCAGATCAAGGGGTGTCACAGCCAATAATAGCATTTATATGTATCCCAACCAATCCAAGATGTTAGCCTATACCACCAGTTATATGAACCTCTATCACCTTGAGAACCGGGAATGTACAAATCGCCACGCAGACTAGGTCTTCATAACCATCAGCGAATAACCGAGTTCAAATTAGCTTTGCTGGTTTGCTGCATTCTTCTGTCCTTGGGGTCGTGCAATCCGCCATTACACCTGGTTATTCAGAGGAAAAAGTTATATTACGGTAGCAAACCTGTTTAATACAAACTCGGAAGACAGCAACCTTACTATTACCCCGAGGCGCATGAGATATAGCTAATATGCAATGAAATCAACAAAGGAAAACATAATCCGGCTTTTCATGTGTGATAAACAAACAAGTAATAAAACAGAAAACGATCCATCTTGGGTTAGATGATCTCGCTTTAACAGAAATAATTGAAATGAAGAAGAGTATTATATTTCAGTAATCCGGATGGGAAGGAACTTAAATTATGACTTCTTTCCAAGATAGAGGTCTGTTGGTCAAACACACATTTCCAACCATTACAAGATCCAATTATTATACTATTGCTAGTTAATTATTAGTAGGTCTATTGCTTGACTTCTTTATTTTTCAGTGCCCTATTTCAATGATAAAGAAGTAAATATTTGATCGCTCTCGAACGCTTAATCTATTGATTCGGGGCAAGCCAAACAGAATAAACAGGCCTCATAAATGCGCGCGCGCGCGCCGGGGGGGGGGGGGGATATACCTTGATTTGGCAGACAGACAGCAGTCTCGGCTGCAGAAGGTTTCAGAAATTCAAAGTTGCAGTTTGGTGCATCGCTTTTGTTATCATGTCTTGGAACTTCAAAATTGGAAATTGGTACACTTGTTTGCCCATCAGTTTTTGAACTTACTATGTCATTTGCTCCATCATTTTTCACGTTTTCACCTACGGGTTGGGGTGCTTCATTCTTTCCATCATCATTTCGTTCTGGGTTAGCAGAAACCTGCAGAATAGTCATGTATATACATATTAAAGAAAAAACTACAGAAAAAGCCTCACAGTATTCCCTGCTATCTCTCAACTGTTCACACAATTATATCTAGGAAATTCTCACAATGTCATCTTATAATGGAAAAATTGCAAGAAAAACATAATTCTTGCCAGGAATAGAAAACAATAAAACATTGTCAGTGGCACAGATATAAAATTTAAATGAACAGTAGTATGCTAATAGTTTATATGAAACAAAAATGCTATTTGTAACTAGCAGATATACAGCATCTAATAATAAAACTCGGTGGAAAAGAAAAGTCTCAAGCAATGAGTACTCTAGGTTGCATTTGGAAGGGAGACGGAAACTGAGAGACTGAGACTAAATTAAGTCTCTGTATTATGTTTGGTATAAATTATACTAGACTAAGTTATGTCTCAATATTATGTTTAATTTAAGATAAATATGGAGATTGAGGGATAGATTTGAAATTTAAAGAGTTAAATGGGTATTTTTAAGAAAAAATGTTATTAAAATCTCAGTCTCTATCTCAAAAAATTTCAGTCCCCTGTACCCCCACTTTCTAGTGGTACTGAAAGGACTGAAATTTTGAGTCCCTGAACTGAAATTTTATGCGATTTCCAGCACCAGCAATGCAAATGGCAACTGAGTGAACTGACACGAAAATATATCCAATACTATACAAAAAAATAAAATATAAATCAAAACATCTAAATCAACCCCCTTTCACTAAGGAAGTAAAGCCAAATCATTGGATCAATCAAAATTTTCACTCGAAAAAAGCATTCCTGTTTAACAATCTCTGCCACACTACTCTAGAACTATGTCCAACAGAGGTAAGAGAACAACTTAACCTTATGGGTATCAGAAGTGTCAGCAGCTGTCAGGTTGCTTGATAGAAGAGCAGCAACCCCTTCAGCACGGTGTTCATGAGATTCTAAACTGTCTCCGTGAACTGCTTGTCTGTTTTCTGTTTCATCTTGATTGGTCACTTTAGGAATCTTTGATTTATCAGGGTGTATACCATTTGAGATAACGTCAGTTTCACCACCGGCCCTTTTCCTGCTTCAGCAATCAAGCAAATGTTTAAATGAAACTACATAAAAAATGCTTACTTTAAATATGTTTTAATCCTCACAAATATGGGTCATTATAAATTTTGTTTTGATTTTGGTCCTTATCATTTGGATTGTGCTGAATTATGATGTTTAGAATGCCTAGAAAAGATTTAGAAAGCCCTTATTATTACGAAAAACAGAAATTTCAATATTGAGGCTGAACTCCTATTCCAAATAGTAAAAATTTAAGCCAGAATACTTGTAACACATTGAAAGGGGAAAAGTGAAAAGAAAAAGATATACCTGGTTGAAGTATTAGCAGCTGGGTGCAAAGACTTTGGCTTATTTGAAAACAGAACACCTCGAAGAAGCTTTCCATCAATAATAGTTTCGATAGTATAACCTTCCGAGATGGATTCAGTAACCTTGCATTCAAACATTTTCTTTCCAGGAGTGAAGCCTTGATTTACTGGGAGATTTAGTCTACCTGCATTCGTAGTACAGGATATTCAACTGTCGCAAACTGGTACTTTGAAAAGTAATTACCCAAACATATTTCCCATTCTTTTCCTCTCCTAAGTAATCAAAATCAAAACTTCTTCAGGGAGAATATCATTTTTTAGTAAACACTTAATTAATGATAGCCTACAGAAAAAGTTAATGCACACTGGTTGAAGAACCAAAACTAGTAGTTCTTAATGCCTTAGACTTATTGAACAAAGTAGCAGAAATCATTCAATATAAGGCCAAAAATACCTCAGAGGAACTTCCTCAATCCAGTATACAATCTTTGATCGGATAAAACAAAATTAGACACTTGCAGGTCCATATATCCAAAACTTCATATGTAAGTGAAGTTACTTACTTGGCTGGCTATAATTCAACACTGTCATGAGCGGGCTAACATCAGCACCGACTCCATATCTAACCAGAACTTGATTTTGAACGGGATTGGTATTTTGCTCTTGGCATTTTAGTTTCAACTGCTTTCTTAAAGATAACTTCTCTGGTCTCTGTTCGCTTTCCCTAGCAATCCCTGAAAAAGTATGAAACATCTGACAATTGTTATATACTTAATAATGAGAGAAATAGCAGAACCAAGATGTTAGTCGAGAAAAATCTTTACTGGTAATTATAACAAAATCGAACCTGTGTAGAGGAAATACATGTCGTCCAGGGCCTCGAGGCTTTTATTACAACCACCGATGAACACAAGAGCACCGCCCACAAATGGGTCTAAACAGTCACCGGCTACAGAAAATCGAGCAGAAGGGCCATTGGTAGTCGTTGCAACATTTGTCCAAATACCAGTATCTACACCCAATCAGAATTCAGAAATGAAAGATGATATTGTGGAATATCAACTCAACCCATTATTGACAGAGATATAATTCCACCACTTTCAGAATAAACTTAAAAACACAAAGAATGTGCATAAGCTCTATTTAACATACCGATGTCAAGCATATAGAGGTCATTGTATAGGTTTTGTGCATCCGTAAATCCGCCAAATACAAACAAGTTCTTGCCAAAAGCGACAGTAGAATGACCAGCTCGTGGAGGCAACAGTTGGCCTGATGTACTCAGCTCCCTCCAAATTAGAGTATCTAATATTGACAGAATTTCCAAAAAAAATATTACACTTTAATATATGTGCATTTCGGACAGGCTATTAATTGAAGTATTTTAACAATTCATTGAAAAAGGATAGAGCTGATTAATACCAGTATCAAGGATGTGGACATCAGACAAGTAATAATCATGACCATCTTCACCCCCTAACACGATAATTTTGTTTTTCCAAGACGAGCAAGTATGGCTATCGCGAGGAGATGGTGGAGTGCCTGATGTTTGAGCACACTTCCATACAAATGTTTCTACAAATCGAAGATTGACAAGAAATAATCAGCCTTTTTTACATTTAGGTATTAATGGTATTAGTTGTGTAGTGAAATTATATCGATCAATAGCCGGCTGCATGATTACGGAGAATCACCAGTATTCAATATATAAAGATCATTATAGTAGACTTCAGTATTATTATCTGCAGATTTTCCACAACCACCAAAGATGAATAGCCGTTTGCCAACAACTGCAGCACTATGACCCTCCCGTGCCTCTGGCCCTTCGCCTCTTATAGTTGGAGATATCCACGTATTTGAAGCTAAAAATGATTTAACATCAGCAAGTTGAATATCAAAGTGGTAACAATCTATTAACTAGGCATAACAGCAAAACATTGTTTTCAATTAAGCGTTAATTTCCAGCAATATCGCCAAAAAGAAAAAAATTGCAGGACCAGAATTTTACAGGTTATGCATATATGATATACCATTCAACTTCAGCCAAAAATTCATGCATTCAAATCTTGGATTTTGGAGGTAAAATAGGTATCAAGATTATGAGAGACCAACCCGTGGAGCATAAATAACAAAATGAAAACTCACAAGTGTCTAGAATATGCAAATCCATCAACGGGTTCATGCCATCGGTACCCCCAAACACATACAGATTATCACCAATTGCAGTGCAAGTATGGCTGTCTCTAGGAGTAGGCGGGGTGCCTTTTATTGCAGGTTGGCTCCAAGTCTGTTTCACTGCAAATCAGCAAAGACGATTGAGAAAATAAAGAATGCACACATTAACCAGCCGTACCCAAGAATAATAGAACAGAATCATTGAAAAAAAAAAATGCAATCCATATCATATGGGCACATGCGCGCGCACACGCACACATATACTGTGACTATGTTGTATATATCAATATTTTCAGTTCCAAATCCCTCAAAACCTATAAAAATAAAAGTAGACACAATTTTTTTTAGAACAAAAAGTTTAAGTGGATTCAGCAGGCAAACAAAGGTCTCACAGTGCCAAAAATGTGAACATATTTTCTATCAGCACACAACAGAGCATCAACAAACATTGAAAATCAACACAAACCTATGATACCTCTTAAAATAAAGACCTACAACGAAAGTATAAATAAATGCAAGTAAGTATTTAAGATTTCACGAATCTAACAATCTAGCAACAAAACGGAAACAAAAAGAATATTTGAAGAATAAACACAAAAACCATTAAAAATAAAGAATCTCATCAGAACAACACAGGGAACAACAACAAAAATTCACAAAGAAGATTAAAATAAAAACAACATGATCACAGAAAGAAACAAAAAGTTACAGCATTGGAAGAAAGAAAAAGGGGGGTGGCAGAGTTGAGTGGCACTCACCAGTGTCAAAGACATGAACTTGGTTGGTCTGACAGTTATCTTTGCCATAACCACCGAAGACATAGACAAGTCTGCCACCTCTAATGGCGTTGCAGGTGTGTCCCCACCTCTTCCCTGGCCCTCCTCCATCATTGCCCTCTAAAGGGTTCATCTGAACCTTTTCCCACCTCATTCTTTTTTTTTCTTTCTATCTCTCACTCTCTTTCAATAACCGAAGGGGAAAATTTTATTACAGGGTGCGAAATTTGCAGAGAAAAACCGAAAACGCACCACCCCAATACAATAAAAACTTTAAAAAACGAAACTTTATCTGTTTTTTTAATTCGAGAAGCGGGGAAGAAGAGATGGGGTGGGCGAAAAAATGACTAAAATCGAATCAGAGAGAAGAGAAAGGCATGCAAAAGGGAAAAATAATAATAATAATAATAAATAATTAAAAAAGGGGTATAATTTTCATATCAGAGGGAGTGTGCAAAATAAATGGTGGTTTTGCTGATAGAGACGAAGCTTGTAAAAAAAATGATATTTATTAAACTTAATTAATCACAGAAGAGAGAATATGATCGTAGAATTGTTTATATGATACGTGGCATGTGGGTGGTCGTTGGATTCGAGGCCTTTTATTTTATTTTAATTTGGGTTACGGACTTACGGGTATAATAAAGGGAAAAAAAAAATAAAGAATTGATTTTGTTCCTTTTACAGTTTTACCTGCTTCTTCTCCTGCAAACTTCTCTTCTTTTTTCTTTTTTTAAGAAATCTATTCGAATAAAAAAAAAGCGAACGCACGGCAAATTCCTCTATTTTCTAGTAAAAGATAAATAGTGAAAAACTATATATATATATATATATTTCAATTTAATATGTTTTTAGCTTACATATTTTTTGGTGTCCTTAGTTTAAATATTTTATACTATTAATTACGTACAGTTATACTACATATACAAATTTGAATCCTTTAAATTTTAAATTTTTGTTTGAAAAAGTAAAGTGTGATCTCTCATTTTTAATGATTTTTCTCTCATATTTTTTCTTGGTCCCACCTATATAATAAATAGGGTAAAGTATATTTTTTGTCCTTGAAGTTTACTAAAAGTTTCAAAAATACCCCTAAGTTTTAATTTGTTTCAATTTTATCCTTAATGTTTTCGATTTGCATCAATTTTATCCTTATCTTCAAAATTTTTGGTCAAACTATAGTCAACATTAATTTTTTCCAATAACACCCCCCAAACCCTATTCTCTTTCATCATCATCAAGAACAACTCCTCCCTAACATTCCCGCCGCCGTTTGTGTCCCAACTCCGGCCACCGCAAGTGATGTATATCATAACCTCCTTCTCTCTTTCATGGAGAAGACTCCATTACAAGACCCAGCATTCCACCACCAATCCCTGACCATGGCTCCAACCAACAAGTGCTATGAAGCACTTGAAATCAAATCCATCAACATTTAAGAAGAAGAAGCAAAATAAAAAAGGGCAACAGCAACATCAACAATAACAAAACACAACAACAGCTCCATGCAACAACAGATCAAAACTCCATAACAAATAAGAGGTACATGTCCCTTCTGATTCTCAATTACTTTCTCTTCTTTGTGGGTACCGTATCTTCAAGCATGGTCTCAAAGATTTCAACAAAAAGATTCTACCTTTATCATCTTCATTGAAATCATGTTGGGAGGTGGTAAGCATGGCAGCTGGCGGTGGTGGGCACAGCGGTGCGGCTGTTCGGCAGGGGGAAGGAAGGAGTGATGGGGTATGGGAAGGGAGGGGGGAAAGGGGTGGTGTTGCTGGTTGAAGGGGGGGTGCGGTTGGACGGTGGCGGCGTCGTGTGGTGGCGCGGGGGGGGGGGGGGGGGAAACAGTGGCGGAGGAGGATGGAGGAAAAAGAAAGAAGAAGAAAGAAGGGGAAAGGAGGGAGGGGGGTAGAGCGTGCCGGAGAGGAGGTTGTGAGCAAGGTTGAGTAGTTGGAGGTTGGCGAGGTTAGGTTGGTGAGGTTGAGGAGCGGCGGAGGGAGGTGGCTGGAGAGGGAGTTCTTCTGGAGGTAGACTACACGGTAGAAGAGACAATCGGAGAGGGAGTGAGGGATGAGAATGTTACTGAGTGAGTTTGGGGATGATGATGAAAGAGAATAGGGTTTGGAGGGTGTTATTGGAAAAAATTAATGTTGACCATAGTTTGACCAAAAATTTTGAAGATAAGGATAAAATTGATGCAAATCGGAAACATTAAGGATAAAATTGAAACAAATTAAAATTTAGGGGTATTTTTGAAACTTTTAGTAAACTTTAGGGACAAAAAATATACTTTACCCTAATAAATAATGAGAGATCACACTTTATTCTCTAAAGTAAAATTCAAAATTTAAAGGATCCAAATTCTACATATACAAACCTTTTTAGCATCCAAATCCAATCAAGTTAGCCCGAATTCAACAAAAACTAACTTCACAATACAAAACATGTAAACATGCGCTTGTACAAACTGTTCATTAGCGCAAACATTAATATAAAAAATGTTTCATCTTTCTCGATCAAAATTGAAACAAAAAAAATTCAAATGACGCTCAAAATTTCTCAAAAATCTCTCAAAATATTTGCGAAAATGAAGAAAATTTCGAAATTACATTCCAAATTTTCACCAAAAAACACAGAAAGAGAAGACGAAACATTATTCAAGCAACTCAGAAACTGATCGTCCATGGTTTTTTTTTCACTTTTCTCTTTCGCAAATTCGATAGCAAAACACTAATAGTCATATTTCTGTTTTTTTAGTAGATTCATTTTGTGTTCTCACGATAAAGTAGATATTACTATTCTCATTATATTGTTTATTTTGCAATAACTGTGCTATGTCGATGTAAGAATATTGTGGTAGTACTTCTCGTATCGTTTAACCTATATTGCATCTGTTTTAGGAATTTGAATGTGTTTTTGTACATGTTTGAGTAATTTGCATCTTTTGAATTGAATTATTGCGGAGTAATCAATGAGAATATTTGGTGTATTTTGTCTGAATTGATGTGCAATTGGTGTTGTTATCCTGGATATGGTGTAACAAGGTCATAGAATATTGTTGTAGTACTTCTAGTGTCATTTTGTGCATGTTTAAAAACGATGCATGTGTTTTTCTTCATGTTTGAGCAATATGAATGTTTTGAACTGAATTTTTGTGTAGCAATTAATAATTACTTTTGGTGCATTTTGACTGATTTACGGTGTAATTAGTTTTTTTTTTTGTCCTGGATTTGGTGTAATTAGACCATAGAAAGTTGTTATCGTGATTATGTTGTCATTTTATGCATGTTTGAGTAATTTTTATGTGTTTTTGTGCATGTTTGAGTGATTTGCATCTTTTAAACTGAGTTTGTGGCAAATAATCAATATGTGATTTCGGTTCATTTTGACTAAATTGAGGTGTAATTGGTGCTTTTGTCCTGAATTTGGTGTAATTAGGCCATAGAATGTTGTTGTAGTACTTCTAGTTTCATATTGTGCATAGTTAACTGATTTTCATGAGTTAAATATTGTGTTATTATCTATTAATATAATTCTACTTTATTCCTTAAAAAAATGATAATAAAAAAATTGCTGAGAAGAACACCACAAAAAAGAAGACATCAGTATATTAAAACAACTTCATTATTGTTGTATAAATATAGTTAGCTAACAATTTTTATTTATTTACAAAAAACTCATGATTTGAGGTGTTCAACAAGATTCATATCTGAAATATTCAGCAAGATGAGTGATGAAAAGAAAGCTATCGTCGAAGAATTGGGATTTGGTGCGATGAAACATATCCCAAGATTAAATGTGACCTATAAACTGCTAAGAGAACTAGACAATTCTTTTGATTTATATAATAACTCCCTAGATACATGGTACGGGGGAATCAAGATCACCCCTGACAAGATAAGGGATGTCCTTTGTAATACCCTACCACACAGAGTCTTACGCTTAAGTCACATACATAAATATAGTTGAAAGAATTCATATTTAGGAGCCTTAACGAGATAAAAAGGGAAGATAACACACACACACACACACACTAGAGTTCCAAAAATACAGATATCAAGCTCCAAACTCAACCTGCGAAGTTAAGGCTAACCGGAGTATATATATATATATATATATATATATATATATATATATATATATATATATATATATATATATATATATATATATATTGTAACACCCTAATTAACCTAAGCCTTACCTTGCGTCGTAAAGTAAAGATTAATCAAAGGTTACGACAGTTCTAAGCTTATACATATAATATATAGAAGAAATTAATAATATCTAGAAGCTCGATGAAGGATATAGCTCAAAGACAGGATTTGAAACACGCAAAACGTACTAGCGAAGCTACTAACTTAAGGCACAAGGAATAGGTATGACATAACAAAATATCATAGTATAATAGTATAATATCATAAGACGCTAGCCACAGCTCGCGGAGTTTAAGCCGACTAGCCATATACAGACAATACATGAACCCAAACAGTAAAAACAGCTTATACAAGTTTTGTTCTCTCAGATACAAGCCTCTAGGCGAAACAAAATACAAAAGTGAGAGACATAATTCAAAATAAATCAAAAGACCCAAAAGGAGTACCCAGATCCTCCGCTTCTGTCACCAACCAGACAACTTACCATGGTGGGTTATGACCTGCATCTGAAAACAACAACAGAAATATGGTATGAGAACCGGAGGTTCTCAGTATGGTAACAGTGCCCAGTGATGTAGAATATAAGACCCCGGGATGCCAAAGGCAATCCTAGACTCCATATCTATCACAAGAATTCAAGCTTAAAGCATTCTAAACCAAATAAGCATAATAGGTAAAACCTTAACAAAACTTAAAACCATAGCACCATAAAAGGGTAATATATCTTAGGGGATTTCTAATCTAATCAAACACCGCTGTCCCACAGCCTTCACCAACCGATCCTCCATGTGATCCCATCGCCACCGCCTTTCGAACCTCCTCAATCCCAGTAGAAAACACAATATATACAACATAAGTAAAACACAGATAGAAGCATATATAGCAATTAATTCAAATAGCAATTAGACATGTTATACAGATAGGAAAACAATATCAAGTCGGCAAATCATACAAACAGATAGAAAATACACATGAATGCCTGTCCTACTGGCTGTGATATCACATTGTCGGTTCAACTGCCAACCCAACACATCTCTATGGAGATGTTGCCCTTTGGATTCATGGTGTGGGAACCCCCGAGATATAGTGCTCGGATCACTATCTAGAGTTTTGCGCCTGTACGCTCTGATGATTCGAAGGGATGTGAGCGGGATCTATTGCCACTGACCTCACATCTAAGCGCAAGCGAGACGAACCACCGCCCTTACGCCACCGCCGCTACCTCGACAAGTGGGATCCAACCTCGGCCCCTGCCGGGCACATAGCGTCTCATAATCTCAATGAAAAAGTAGTGCAGTGGTTTTCAAAAACATTTTTAGTACAAGATGGATCCATCACTTCATTCAGAGTCCTCGACTCTTCTTAACCACTGTTCATTCACATTACAGTTCCGAACTCAATAGTTCCTTAATCCTCACCTCATTCATCAACCATTCATCACATAATATTGAACCACCTTCAGTACGCTAGAAGCCTAGTCCTCCATTTTCTAAATTCCCAAATAATAGCGTCTAAAACCCTTAAATCTTTTCCTATATTTGAGTATCCAAAAATGTGCCCAAAAGTCTTAAAAAGGTGTTATAGAAGCTTACAACCTTGTCGGGAAGGTGAAATAGTTGAAATCAAAGTAAAATTTGAGAAACATGGCGTGTGCGTTCGCACAGGGGTGTGCGTGCGCACGCCAGGAAATTTTTAAAAGTTGTGTACGCACAAGCGTCAAAACTCAAAAGGTCTATTTACTCGCACAACCTGTGCCAGCACCCCCAACAGACTGGCCTCCTCAACGTGTACGTTTGCACAGGTTTGTGCGTATGCACAGGTTGCAATTTCCCATTGGTGTGCGCGCGCACAAGTTGTGCCAGCACTGCAAGCAGACTGTCTACCTCTCCGTGTGCGGACGCACAGGTCACAATTTTCGCAGAGTGTGCGTGCGCACACACCAGAAAACATAAAATTCTGTAACTTTGCAGAATTTCAGATTTTCAACACCATCTTTGAATGATCATAACTTCCTCTACAAAATTCTAAATTTCAAAAACTTTATATTGATTAAAAGGGTTTTCAAAGATCTTTAATTCTAAATAAATTTCAACCAATTTTGAAAATCGAGGCAAAAGTTATGATTAGACAAATTTCACCAAAATTCAACTTTTACCCAAAATCACAATTTCCTCAATTTCTTTATAAACCACAACCAAAATCAAACTAAACCATTCCAAACACCAATTTTCATCAAAATTAACACTCTATGGCATACTGCACCAAGCTTACTACATATTTCTCCACCTTTCCTCATCCTCAATATCCACATTAATATATCACATATAATCAAACCTCATTAATATATTCCCAATCAATTAACATCAATATCACATTTATCAACATAATTCACTCCCCAACTTCACAAATCATTCATCCTCATCATACCACTATCAATTATCAATACCAAACTCAAAAATCATCATTTCATCATACATCATCATACAATAGCATCCAACAACTCATCAACTATTCAAATCCAATCCTATCCTATGGGTCACTAGCCTAAGTGTCCATAAATATTATATACTACATAGAGGAAACTGAAACCATACCTTGGCTAATTCCTTTTATGAACCAAATGAGCTTTCAACCAAATTCCAACCACCAATGTAACTCCAACAAGCACCAACAAGCTCCAAACTCATAATAATCAAGCTATACACATATAAATCACCACAAAATCAACCTAGGGTTCTTTTTAAACATAATATCACAAGGGTTTAGTGGTTTTTACCTTTTTCAATAGATTTGATAGCAAAAATCCAATGCTAAGCAAGGATTAGAGCAAACCTAAACATCTAAAATCACAAAAACTCATTTAACCCAAAACCCTAAAAACCCGAAATTTAGAATAGAGGAACTGGGAAGATTTCGAACTTTTCTTACCAGTTTCTTCCATGGGTTTTGTAGAGCTCTTCACAAGAAACGCGTAGCCGCTGACGACACGCAAATCGGAGCACCGTAGCTCAAGATATTAGCTTGGAAAGATTGAAGTGAATAGTGCTAAAGGGTTTCTCTTCTTCCCCTTCTCTTCAGCTGAGTGTGTGTGTGTGTTTGAGTGTGTTATGAGAGTTTGGGTTCATTAATGAACTCTTATATATGTTGGACTTGGGCCCAACTTGGGCCCGGTTCAACCCGTTAGCGTTTTTAACCCGTTTGACCCAACTTCGGGACAAACTTTTAACACTAACGCCCCGTTTTTCATCTCTAATATTTTTCTAAGGTTTTCGGCTATTTTCACTGCTTCTCGTGCAGCACTGAGCAGACTTGAACCGGTTCTACCGGTTCAACTGCCGGTTCGTGATTTTTACGGTTTTTCGCAGAAAACACATTTTCTGACTCGGAAGGACCTATTGAGTCTGAAAATCATATTTAAATCCCCAAATTCTCATCCTAACTTTTCGAAATTTAATTTGGGCATTTAAATAATTTTATTCATGAAAATTTCGGTTCTTATATCCTCCCCTCCTTAAAAGATTTTTGCCCTCGAAAATCCAAACCACGCGATATATATATATATATATATATATATATATATATTCCCCACGAAGCATCTTACTTTCAGCATTACCAATCCAACAAGTTGCCAACGCACCTCATTCTCCAATTTTCAGGTATGCTCTTTAACTCCTGCTCGCTCCCAAGCAACTTTAACCAACTGAACTTTCTTTCCTCATAGCTTTTTCACACTAGTGCCGTCGATTCTCACCGGTGTCACCTGGAAAGTCAAGTTCTCCCTCAACTCAACCGACTCAAGTTCCAACACATGAGCTGCATTCGACGTGTACTTACGAGGCTGTGACACGTGGAGTACGTCATGCAGGTTAGATAGATGAGGTGGCAAAGTTACTTGATACGCCACCGACCCGAATCGTCGCAGAATCTCAAACGGTCCTATATATCTCAGATTCAACTTCTTGGTCTTATAGGCTCTTACGATCCCAGTTGTTAGCATAACCCTCAGAATACATGCTCTTAACATATTTTCCAATGTCTGAATAGTCCGTTCGAACTGTTCATCCGTTTGTGGATGATATGCAGTACTGAGACATAGTTTCGTACCGAAAGCTCTTTGGAAAGCTCGCCAAAACCTTGATGTGAATCGGGGATCACGGTCCGATACTATACTCGACGGCACAGCATACAACCTTACTATCTCCTTTATATACAACTTCGCCAACTCATCCATAGAACAGTTCACTCGGGTAGATAGAAACGAGCGGATTTGGTTAAGCGAACCACGATCACCCAAACCGCATCAAATCCCGACCTAGTCTTCGACAAACCGGTCACAAAAATCCATCGCGATTCCTTCCCACTTCCACTGAGGAATCTCAAGAGGCTGTAGCATTCCTGCCTACTTCTGATGCTCTGTTTTCACCTTCTGACACGTCAAACACTTGAATACCACTATAGCCACATCACCTTTCATTCTAGGCCACCAGAACATCGTCTTTAAGTCATACTACATCTTCGCACTTCTGGGATGAATAGAAAATCCACTGTAGTGAGTCTCCATCAACAAGTCTTGCTTTAAACTCCTGACATCTGGTATGCAATTTTACGCCAAAATCTTTAAAATTAGTGTTAAAATTCGTATTTTAATTATTTATACTTCTCTAAACTATAAAATTTAATTTTTCTAATTTTTAAAAAATAATTAATTTATTAGCTAATTATTTATTTATTTCACGAGGTTTACATCCTTGGCTTAAATGCATTCGGTAAAAATTCTTTTTGTAATCTATTCTATCAATAAAATTTTGCTATTTTTTTACATTAGTTCAGTGTTATAAAATATTTTTGCTGCTGTTGTAGGGAATTGCTTTTTGAACAAAATTGTCTATAAAAAAAATCAACGAGGAGTAGAAGAAAGTTGTTGAAAACTTCAAAGGTTGTTCTTTGTCATTTTTAACAAAGTCTTTAATTGACATGAGTATGGAGGGACTAGAAAATCAACTAAAATTCAAGAGGACATTCATTCTCTTCATCCAAAAGTGCTTCTTGTTGCCAACAACTATTATTAAAATTTTTCCAGTTCATATACCTCTCATTCTTCATGTGGACAACATACAAAAATAGGATTGAGCTGCTCATGTGCTCAACTTCCTTATCAAAAGAATTAGAGGGAACAAATTGCAAAATAAATATGGAGTAGATGGTTGTTTCTTTGTGCTCATGATCATATATTTTTATGAATTCACATACATGAATAGGCCGGCAGATAAAATTTCTAGACCACTGTGAGTGCAACATTGGACAAGGAAGAGGCTCGTTAAAAGGATAAAACATGAGGCGAAGGATGAAATGATAACTCAACAAAAATTGTTCCCTTAAATTTTGGTGCATTCGTTTGAAATATATTCTGCTGATTAAATAATTCTGTTTTAGGGCCTCATAAGAAGAGCACAACTGAGAGGACAACCAAAAGAAGAAAAGAAGGGAAAAAAGAAGCAACAAAAAAAGACATATGTTATATTGGACTCATCTTCAGAAAACAAAAGTGCTTATGAGTATGAATTTGACCCTGAATATGACTTTGAGGAGACACCGAAAGAAGAAAATAACTCGAAAGATTGACAAAGATGTAAGTGTTACTTTTCAGTGTCTTTTATAAATAATTTTTCTATTTATTTACCTCATGTGTTTGTACTTTTCAAGATGGAATTTAAAAAGAGAAAGCATGTTATTGTGGATTCATCTTTCTAAATAGAGACTGAATCAGATGATGAGTAAGATACTATTATTGTAATACTATGTTCTGTTTTTCGATCAAAATTTTATTTATAAACATAATTTTTTGTATGTATTGTTAGAAGCGAAGAAATCGAGAAAAAATAGAAAGAAGGTTGAAGAAAAAATGATAAGCCTGCAAAAGAGTATGTCTTAATCTTCGATGTTTTTTGTCAATATTTCTTATGTTTATTTGCCTGATGGTTCTTTTATTTTCTAGGATATAGGCCAAAATCAAATATATTCCAAAAAAGACAACATCCCTAAAAAAGAGAAGCTTGTTCGCCCTGAACAACCAAACAATGGGCACGCTCGACAAAAGGTTACTATGATTCTTCACAGATGTAAGATTCGATATCTGATATTGTTTCTTTGCCAAAATTTTCTAAAAGCTGATGTAATTACTGTAATTTTACTGAATAATATTTATTTTGTCCTTAGAGTACCACTTGTAAATCTGTCGAGTAAAAATGATCTTGTGTTTCAAAATAGTCAAGCTTTCAGAATTCTATCAATGCACCAAGAAATCCAATATAATGTCTCTTTGTCTTACTATTTCTTTATTTCTTGTACTATAATAATATTCTTTTTAATTTTATATCTTTTTTTTAGGAAAAAACATCTAAGATTTTTCACAAGAAAAGAAAGGCATGAAAAAAAAAATTACAACCTGCAACTATGTAAGTTTACTTACATCAAAAGTTTGTTATTGTTCAATGATTGAGTTATTTTTTGACATAATTTCAGTGCATTTCAGGTTTAATGTACAAGATGTCCTAATTAAACAAGCAACAATAGAGAAAGAAGTCCATCTGCAGCAAAGGATGGAAGATTCACTAAAATTTGAAAAGTTGGTAAAGTATTCAATTATATTATTGATTTTAATTTTATTTCATTTAGTTTTGTTGATTTAAATGACATTGGATTTTATTTAGTATGAGTAATGCAACTATCAATTTTGGGACTGACTCCAAAGATCAAATACTTGTGCAGCAAAAACAAACACATTCTCAATCTGAACCATTGAATATTTGAACCATTGAATATGTGAGTTTTCAATATAGTTTTCTTTTTCAATCATTGAGTTAATGATTTGCACCGAAATTTATTAATGTTTACTACGTATTAATTTCTTTATTGTTTGTCTTCATTAGAGTGCCACAACAAGCAATTGCTCCTTCAACAGAAACCTCTCTCTCCAGCCTTCCACATACTAAACAAGAACCTGCTGTGCAGTCTCCAATGGAAGAATCTTTGCCACAAGAACCTGTTAATGCGTAAGTTCTAGTTAAATTCCTCTTCGGTGCATAATTCTTTTTTGGTATTTTCTTAAATAATTTTATATCTTATTCTACAGTCCTCTACAACCATATCAAGAAGCTCCTGAGGCAGCTCTCACAAAGGAAACCCAGCATGAAATTCTTCTTAACGTGTAAGTTCTAATTAATAAATTTCTCTTATAATTGTTTTGGTGCATTCTTAAACTATTTGATGTGTCATCCTGTAGTCCTTCACTAGCTTAAGATATGAAAACTGGCTTATTAATGGTTGCTAATGTTGTATTGGATGACGATTTTAGTGCACCATTATTTGACTTTGGTATTAGTCAATCAAGCAACGAAGCTACACTCACCCAAGAGGATCAACCACCAACCAACAACGAAAAATCTCAAGAAATTGGAAGCCAAGAGAACCCATTGTTGGTTGAAGAGTTAGAAGAGTTGAATGAGGTTATGGATGCTAGGGTTGCAGACTTGCAATAGCTTTGAAATACGCTAAGGAGACAAGTCCACAGTTAGTTGTGCATAGCCAAGTCCGAGCTTCTTTAAAAAGTTCAAGACTTCGATCAAGAAAAAGAAAATTATAGAAGAGCTTAGGAAAAAATGCTATCAATGGGCCACAAATATCACAACTTATAGATATGACAACAGCAATGAATGGGAAGTTATATTCAAGTACAACCATGAAGTTGAATTGGTGGGAAATAGAATTCACTTTGCAACCTTAAGACCAGAAGAATGTATAGAAAATGTGGTAATTTCTTCTTCTATAACATTAATGGTTTTCCTTATGAGTTATCATGTCATATATGTAATAAATTTGAGTCGTTTGTTTTTTCATAGGTGCTCTCTGTAGTGTGCTAAATTTTCAACAAAAAAATGTAAAAGATTTAAAGAACTGATATACTGTGTCCCATAAGATATTGTGGTAAGCTCTTCTACCATTAAACTTTAACCTCAATGTCGGTGTATTTTAAAAATATATTGTGTGCTAAAGGTGATTATTTCGGTGCAGAATAACATGTTGATGAAGTTTAAGGACAAGTACATTGATCTAGCAACTAAGAAGGCCTATAGCGTTAATGTATGTAAGGAGTACCTCCTTTTTCTTGACAAGAAGAAGCTAGCATCCCATCTATTTGTAAGTTTTTATTTCCAAAACTTCTCAAATAATTCTTTCATTTAATTTTATTTAGATTAAAAAATTGTCCTATTTATCCAAACTTTAGCTATTTGCTCCAATTTATCATAGTGGACATTGGTGGGTGAGGATTGTGGATGTGAAAAAGAAAATATTTCATGTGCTTGACTCCATCCACAAAGAATCTCCCAATAAAGATAAAACAAAAATAAATAAATTTGTTGTAAGTTATTTACTATTATTTTTTATCAATTCTCTTGTTTGTGTGCTTATTTCGAACTTAGCTTGTACATTGTAATCATTAATTAATTTCAGTGCAATTCTATGTCAAATAATGTGTACTTATTTTTTATCATTTTTTCTGATCCAAAATTGATTGTACTACTCTTATAATTGGCTTTCTGTCATTTTCAGAGCTTGATGATATCAGAATTGGTGATTTATTCTAGAGGAAAATCTTTGGTGGATAATCTAGAGGGCATTGAAGGGCGATATACTACCACCAGTGGTCAACGAACAAAGTATTGATCTTCCTATTATTCTTTCTTATTGTAGTGTTATTTCTGTTAATGTCGTATTAAACTTGTTTTACTGTGTTGTTTAATTTTTGTTTATCAGTTGGGACTGCGGAATATATGTGATGAAATGGCTAGAGCTAATCAATTTTAAAAAGATAAAAAAAATATGCATGAAAAAATTGGAAACAGGTAAGTAACAATAAACGTAGTTAGTTTCTCTACTTCTAAATTAACATAGATTAATAAATTTGTTTCAATTGTAGGAAGAAGTTGATGGTTTCACGCGGGAATATGCTTTGATTATTCTCTTTGACGAAAAAATCAATTGAGAGATAAAGCAATTGCTGAATCTGAAGCCATAAGACTCTCAAAGCCTTTTGCTGCCTTGTCAAGTCCTTTCTGTAAATTTTCATCAGGAGATATTGATAGTTAGATAGTTTGTATGTTGTAAATTATTATGAATTTCTACAATGATTGAGTGCTGAATTGTTTGTGTACTATATAGTTAAAACAAACATATACTTTGCATCTTTATAAATATTCAATCAAAGCTTTTAATAAATTTCTTTGCCATATTAAACTTCTATGGAATTATCTGTACTATTTTAAAATCTTGTTAATCTGAATGAATCCAAGTTCACATAATTGCAAAAAAAAAAAAAGAACATTACTTGAATTGCACCGAAATTCTTACAACAGAATATCAAAAATTATTCAAATAAACACTGAGAATGCTAATATTTTTCTGTAAATTTTCATCAGCATATATAGAAAGTGTATATGTTGAATGCTGTAAATTGTTAAGAATTTTTATACTGGTTAAGTATTGAACAGTTTGTATACAATATAGTTAAAACAAACACATCCTTTGGATCTTTGTAAATATTTATCACAAAGATTTTGATAAAATCCTATTAATCTTAATGAATGAATGAATTGCACCGAAATGCTTACAACGAAACACCATAATCAAATCAACTAAACACTAACAAATATATCTTATTGCATTTAATCTCTGAACTTATAATTCATAATTTGTCCATGTGTTTATAACACGCATCGGAAGAAAAGAAAGTAATCCTAAAGATCTATTTTGTGCTTAAATTTTATTTGAAAAATAATATATGTATAGATCAGATCTAAATACCTATGTACGCTAATAAAAATCACTTTCTTCTTTGATGGTACGAAGGCGCTATGCGTATCCACACCGAGACTAACCTTTGCTGTCAACTCCTTAACCAATGGACATCTGATTTACATTGAAAAACCTCTTTGCAACTCTTTGCAAGCCATAAAATTCTTTCCAAGAGTTAGACTCACATACTTTTATGTGTGTAGAGGTAAAAGGATAAAACACTTTTGTGTTATTCTCATCTTGTTTCTCTACTCTTGGCATACATATATATAGCATGTGATTTATTACTGATTTTAAATTTAAATCTCAATTCAAATTTGAATCATATCTTACTATTTTAAACTTGAATCTTTCAAATTTATGAATCATATCATAACTCAATTTGAAACAGAATAACTAATTATTCTCAAATCTCATTTAATATTCTCAATTATCACATTATTATTATATCCTTGGTGCTAGTAAAGAATATAATAATATTCCATTTGAATTAATATAATTATTTATTTGATCAAATCAAAATAATAATTAAATAATTCTACAGTAAAGATTAAAACACTCGTTAGTGTGTGACCTTACAGGTTCAATACTAAGCGGAAAGTAAATTTGTCATACTAAATTTACTAATCAAGGTTGGCATCTAGCAACACTCCTCAATGACTCGATAGTATGAAGTAATCTATTTTTACTAAGAACCTTAAAAGAATAAAGTATAATTCCTTCCATCTTTCTAGCTCTTAGTTAACCTTTAGAGTATGGTTTAATTGTCAAACTCTAACATGTTACCATTATTATAGTGAACTGTAAATGACTTAAGAAACTCATTTCTTCATTCATTCAATCCCATTGGCCAATGTTTTATTCATCTCAGTCATTATAATCATAGAGTTCAAACTCTTTACCAAGAGTTGACGGATTCCTTATTGACTAATCATTAATTTTACAAGTATTTAAATTATACCCAGTATCCATTCAACTAGCACCCTAAGGTATTAGGTGTCCGGAATCAAAGTATAATAAATACATTGTTAATTACTATGATAGTTGCAGGTCAAAGGAAACTCTATTACTATGTTCATCTTGAGAATATCCTATTGACAAATTATGGTAATTATAACCATTAGGAATTCTAAAAGTGAGTCAATTCAATGGTCATATCTCTATATGCACCATATATATATATATATATATATATATATATATATATATATATATATATATATATATATATATATATATATAATTTAATAAATGAGATCTATTAATCTTCATCGAATGAAGACCATATATATATATATATTGATCTTTTTGGATGATTAATGTCCTTTTTTAATAATCTTATGACCAAGAACAATTTAGATTAAATTATAAAAGATTTATCTCTCAATATTATGATCACTATCATAATGATAAATCCCTAAATTTAATCATGGACCTTATTATATTAACATTTTAATATAATAACAATAACAAATTATTTGACATATGATTGATTAGATTGTGGTCATATTATTTATTCCCAACAAGCCCTTTGCATCGATGCACATTGATTGATAAAAATGCCTTTTGGAGCCTTTGCACACTACTAGAAATAGGGCTTTTTTGGACGAAAATTTCAAACGAAATTTATTCCGTCTGAATGACTTTTTCATTTCAGACAAATTTGAGACAAATTTTGAACAACTTTTAGTGGAGGCATTGGAATAATATATTTTGTCCTAAATTTGTCTAAATTTTGTCCCAAATTTTGGCGCCAATTTTTTTTTGGATGGCGCCAAAATTTTCATACAGATTAGCAACACATTTCGGACAAAAGCTATAATTCGTCTGTATTCCATCTGAATAACTTTAGACAGATTTGGGACGAATTTTAAAAATATTAATTCTATCCCAAATTTGTCTATAATTAGTCTTAAATACTTTTACTATAGCTAACTCTTCGAAATAGCCAAAATTTTTTCCCACAAACTTGGGACGAAAATAGCATCATTTGTAAATTCCGAATAAAAGTACATCAGTTTTCAAACGGATTTCATATGTTTATTGAAAAATTATAACATTTAGTATATATATATTAAATTTATCTATGATTTATCCCAAATATTTTTATTATTCCAAAATAAAGTTTCTTTTTCCTAAAATAACCTTAATTATATATAACTTATAAAAGAGTACACTTTTTGTTTCTAAAACTCTAAACAAAAATATCCATACTATGAACAAGAAAATAAATAGAAAATTGATAAAAAATAAAAACTTAACAAAGAATACTAATAATGATATTAAAAAATTATTTGTTTGTAAAACATAACCATGAAAAAAATTCAAGAACTTTGACGATTGTTTCTAGTATCTCTTATTACAAATGAGATTAAATGACAAAACTGACAAAAAAAAATAAAATTTTTAATTAATTTTTCAATTTAACAATTGAACACAAACGCTAAACGCAAAAAACTATAATTTATTGCTTCTGATGAACGGGAGTTAAAATCCAGAATCATGTTTGTGTTTAGAGAAAAAAAAATTGCCAAATAAAAAATTATAGTGTTCAAAAAGATTGAACGAGCTTCTTGTGTTTCTAATGCTAAACCAAACACATCCTAAATATTTTAGAAACTGAACTAAACTGCTTTTTCATATAACAATTGAAAAAAATGCTTAGTTTTAATATTATTACAGTAAAATTAAATACCAGTTTTATTTGATTTAACAAACTAATTTTTATAAAAGAAAAAAATGAGCATTAATACACACAAAGATAGTTACTAAAAAAAGAACCTTCTTATATAGAATTTCTTTCAAAAGACTTCTTTAACAGATTTATCCAAATACCGTAGCTCAAAAAAGAATTTACCGTAATCCCTACAACAAAATTATATATATATATATATATATATATATATATATATAAGTGTAACTTGTATATGAATTTATCTATTGATTAATGATTGTGACACGCAGGTAGAAACTATATAAACACCTTCAGAAATTTGAAAAAAAAAATTACTTATAATCTTAATTGAAACCTATTGACATGCATCATCAAAAAAAAAAAAATATATATATATATATATATATATATATATATATATATATATATATATATTCCATATATTCATGCTTTTTTAAATAATTATAAATATATTTTTTAAATATATCATAAATATCTTTAGCTATCAGCTAGCATTAATATTAAATTTAATTTTACTAAATATTTATTTTTTAAAATTATTATATAATAAAAATTTAAAAATATAACTTAAAATTAAATTTAAATTTAATTTTATTAAATATTTATCTTTTAAATACCAATATTCCAAAACTTATCTTTTAAATACTAATGATATAATCTTATTTTTTTAAATTTATTGGTAAAGTTTAAAACTTTAGATATAATTTAATTTTAAAGTTTTAACATATGTAGTTGTTTCAAAACCACCTCTTTACTCTGAGCCAAAAAGCCAAATTTTATTCCAACGCGCCTTTTGGTTTCAATTTTTATCTCCTTTTTCAAAACTGCTCTGCCTCCTTATGGTTTACAGAGAGCCTTCACTCACCCACACTGCTCTCCTACCTGTGACCACCATCAATCTTCCGGGTCGCACTCCAGCCAACCTCCGCCCTTGCAACTCAGGCGACCTCTACCCTCTCTCGTTCTTCACGCTCACAGATTACAGAGCCCTAACTCGCTCACCTGCTCTGCCTTGTGGCCGCCGCGGCGCTTATGATCTTCCGGGTCGCACTCCAGCCAACCTCCGACCTCGCAACTCAGGCGACCACCACCCTCGTGATTCGCGTTCACAGGTAATAGCTCTCACCCGCTCACACTGCTCTGCCTCGTGCATGTGGCCGCCTCCTCCGGTCTCGGACCTCGCACCGCCACCAGCCTCTAATCCTTGCCCCTTTGCGTCTTTGTGCGATCTCTGTCAAGTCCCAATTTTTTGTGAGTAGTGATGTGATTCTTGTTTGTTTCTTTGTCAATTTGCTTGTTAATGATGGTTCTCATTATCAGACTATGGCTTGGAGTTTTATCAATGGCCCTTTGGTCTTTCTAAGGATAAAATTAGAGTCCTATTAAAAAATTTAGGGTTTGTTCTTAACTCTTTGGATATGAATGATACTCTCTTCTGTTTTGCATCTATTGGATGTCTTTTATTTCATTCTTGTTTCTCCTTTTCTATCACCATCTTAGTCATTATTTCCATTCGTATATACATTCTTTTAAATCTTTCACCATTTAAATTCTTTTTCTTGTTTATATTTACACTTTTTGCAGTAACATTTCATTGTCTTCATTTTAGTATTCATCACAATTTTAGTCATTATTTGTTCATTCTAAAATTTTTCATATGTATGAAAGTTTAGCAAGGTCAAATTGGATTAATTAAATTTAGAATTATATATATGGAGTCTGAATGCTAATGGTTGAATAATTGGGGGAAAGATGGTAACATTAGCCGCATTAAGCCATAACCCAGGGCAATAGTGAAAAAACCCATAACAATCACAATGCATATCACAAAAATGGAAATACCCACAATTAAAATGATTATAATTGTGACAATATATTTACAGTCGTAACACAGCTACAATTTGAATTAGAATTGTGAATTTTATCAATGATGTCAGAATTCTGTTTGTTTAACAGTGAACACCATGTTTGAATCATGGGTTCAATGACACGCCTCACATTAATAAGCTTACTGTAAAATAGTTGTAATTCAAATGCATGGAGTAGATGTATATTGTGGTGTGGTGTAGTGTGGATCAAGATCATAGCAACAGGAAATATTCTTTTTTTTTTAATTAACTTTAATTACCATATAATTTTAGTATATTCAATTATTCATCATTTATTGTAATTTTGTTGCCAAATTAAGCTGAAGTAATCAACAATGTTAAACCAGACATATACTTATCATTTGTTATCTTACGGATTTTTAAAGTAGATCACTATTCATATCTTCTAAAGGTATGTGCACAATAAGACTTATATATACATGAATATATGAGTGTATAAATTAATATTATCTATGGAATCCAAATTCAAGAATTACTAATTTTCATTATTAGCTAGCATTATATTCTCTGAATGCTTAATTTCCATGTAGTCAATCGGCGCTCAATCCTCACCATGAATAGTACGAGGTAACTATTTCTTCCCTCTGTTTCTCTGTTCTTATGATAAGGGCTATTATTTTGGTTCCCTGGCTGTGAATCTGTTCTTGTGTTGCAGATGTGAAAATGAAAGTTTAAATTTTGGCATATTAAATTTAGGAATATGTTAGGATCCAATATTTTTACCGAAAAAAAAAAAAAACTAGAATTGACTTGTTGTGAATCTGTTCTTGTGAATCTATTCCTGTGTTGCAGATTGTGTATCATCAAGTTTAATTGTGCTTGCTCTGAAAATAATATATATCACAACATAACTTTCTCTCCAAATTCAACTATCTTCTTTTTTCTTTTTTTATTTTTCCCCCAATAACCGTTGGTGCTTGTATTACTATGCTAAAAATAAGAATATCTTCAAGTTAAATTTAAGTGTCAGCATTATTGTTTGCCATGTATGTAAGCTTGTAACTATAGTTTCTATGTGTATATATAAATCATGTGGGATAGAGAAAATAGAAAGAAAGAAATGGTGAATAGTTTGCTCTGAAATTAAAGAATCTTGTTTAACTAGTACTCATCTAGCATTTTGTATTTTGTTGTTTTGGGTTTAGAGTCAGTTAACCTTCTCTAATTTGATTGCATTTATTTTGTTTTGTGTCATGTGACAGAGCCTTGAGCAAATTGGTAACAGAGCAGAACGCCTTAGGGTTAAATCAGATATATATTTATATTCAAGTATTGATATTGAGGTGGAAATATGGATTTCCTCTGATTAATTTGGCTGCTAGCATTCTTCTTGCTATATTATTTTCTGTTTTATACATGGATTTTTATAGAAGTTATTGTCTGGGTCCTATTAAGCAATTATTTCATGTAATAGCCTTAACTTGCGAGAACTGTATGGTGAAGTCTAGATACTTGTATGCTTTTTTATCTTAATTTAGTTTTCAATATATATTGAAGAAAGCTCAGCTTTTTTCCCCTCATGCTATGGTTGTTGATTCAATACAAACTCTTGATCCTATTAACACTGTTAATAGTTTTCCTTCAACTCTATTAACACTTTTCTTTTTCTATCATTTGCCAATGTCTTTGAATTTAATATTTTGTTTTGATTTATGTATTCTCTAGTGGTTAGAGCAAAAGGTTAAGTTGAATGATGCTGAGCACAAGTTAAAAGATCAAGGACGTCAACTAAAGGTTCAACAGAAAAGAATTGGTTATACTAAAAAGACAATTCATGCTTTGTATAAAAAGTTGAATCTCCCGCTTCCTTCAACCTTGTCTGATCCTGCAGAAGATGAGCTTGGGACAGGCTCTAATGATGATGAGGATGATAACATAAGTGATTGATGTCAGGAGTATATGTTTTTTCTGATTTAGATTAAGGAATTTTTAGGTGAATTAGTTAGTACATTTTATTATATTCATGATATTTGACCTTTTTAAAGGCTTTCTTTGTTTTAGTTTAAGTATTTTTTTTTATTTTAATTTGATTACATTTATGGACAAAAGTATTTTAATAATAAATATTTTTTTAACTCTTTTATGGTAATTAACTTTTTTATGATTTTATTATATGTTTATAATTTCGATGATGTAATATGAAAAAAATGATTATGATGCTCTTAATATAAAAATTAGATCGAATACAATTTATTTTCTAAAATATTTATATATTAAATAGCAAATTATTTTGTATGAAAATTATTTAAAATATTATATTAAATTTGTAGAAAATTTGTGCGAAAATAATTTTTTATTTTGTCTGAAATTTAATTGAAAAGAAATATTTGATTTGTCTAAAATTTGTTCGAAAAAAATTTGTTATATTTGTCGAAATTCGTTAGAAATTTGTCTGAAATAAAGTATATTTTTTGTTTGAAATTTGTCTAAAAATTAATATTTTTATGTTTGAAATTTGTTTGAAATACGTTATTTTTATGTTGGCTAATCTGTCTGAAATTCGTCTAAAATACATTATAATAGTTAGAAATCTAGCAGATAAATGCCTATTCGAAATCTGTCACAAAATCGTCTGAAAAAAATTTCGGACGAAATTTCAGACAAAATTTAAATTAGCAACAAGGCTTTTTGGGACAAAAAAATTTCGTCCCAATTTTGTTTGAAAAAAAAAATTTGTCTCTAATTTGTTCGAAATTTATTTCAATTTCGTCTCAAAATTCGTCCGAAAAAGCCCTATTTCTAGTAGTGGCACCATGCAACGAAGCCAACATTCAAATAACCATTTGAATGATTGAATATTTTCATTTTTCATCAGAGTACATCCAAGAAGTGTAGAATGACGACGATAATTCATACCAACAAAAGAACTAAAAATCAAATTATACCTGTTCTTGTATGGATACCTGGAGGGAGAGCTCAGTCTCTGGGAGTCGACGCCGAGCTATTATCTTCGGTGCCGACCTTTAAGCCTTATGATAATCCGAGCTTTACTCCAAGAGGGTGTCCAATCGCGTAGAGCTTTGAGCAAGAAACAGGGGGGAGTGTACCTGTAAAGGCACTCCGAAACTTAAGTTAGTATTGAGAATTCAATGTGTCTTTAGGATAGAATATCATACCTTTTTATAGGTGATAGTGTATAAATCGGTTATGTCCCTGCTTTATTTCCTGTATCAAAGAGCAATAATAAGGGTTTGGACGTTTCACTTTTGTGAAGCAGTCCGTTAAGCTGATTTGTAACGTTATTTTTTAATAAATGACATTGATTGCTGAT
Organism: Arachis ipaensis; assembly: GCF_059453495.1. NCBI lineage: Eukaryota > Viridiplantae > Streptophyta > Magnoliopsida > Fabales > Fabaceae > Arachis > Arachis ipaensis. The sequence goes on from NC_142436.1 coordinate 132,653,911, forward strand.
TAGTAACTGTAACGCCGATTAATAACATAAATTGGCGAGTAATGACTGCAATGCCAAACTATAACACCAATTTTCTAGGTAATAATGTGAATAATGTCAAGTTATGAATGATAAAGCCGATTTATGATATTGGATTTGTAATGGCCGGACATTAGCCCCCAAGCTTGGCCTGGGAAAGTGTTTTAATGAAGCAGGTTGAGCTTTTAATGAAGCATAAATCGGCTATTTTGAGTAGGTGTATAATCTTGGCAGGTGAGTTAGGCTAGGAGCCCCCAGTTCAAGATGCTTAATTAAAATATTTTTTGGAAAAGATTAAATGATGGTAGAAGTGACTGTTTTTAATGAGGAGAGAGAATCAAGTAATGATGGCAATAAGTGTTTTGTCATTTCCAATGTCTGAAGGAGCAGTTTGATGTGATTAGTAGTGGGTGTAGTGGAGTTGAAAAGGTTATCTAACTCTTGGTTAGGTGTATTTGGAAAACCAAGGGGTGGGCTTTGTGGGTTAGTTTTGCTGTTTGAAAATAAAATTGGGTTTGAAGGTTTTGAAACAGAGGAAAAATGAGTAAAAGAGGTATGTAAAGTTTCTTTCTTTTGCCTTCTTTAAATTCAATTCTTGGCTCGTTGTCTGTTCCTCATCTTCTTCATTTCTGAATTCGAATGGGGTATGAGAGGGATACTGAAAGGGAGATAGATTGGTCTGATGACTGGGTAAATGAGGATGTGAAGGGTCGTGTTTCATTATTTTTGGATGTTGATGATGTTAGTGGTATAGACAAGGCTGGAGTAGTGAGGGCTGGGTCTGGAGTTCGTTTGGAGTTATTGCCATGTTCAGAAGATGATAGGGTTTACAAGAGAGGGGAAGGTTTTGAATATTTCTTTATGTATAGCTGCGTGTTGGAAGAGTTGAGGGTGAGGGTTCTGTTTAGTGATTTTGAGTGTCAAGTGCTAAAGTAGTTGAACTGCGCTCCATCCTAATTGCATCCTAATGGATGGGCGTTCCTACGTGCGTTTGAGATTCTCATGGAGTTTTTGGAAGAGATCCCATCAGTGGAGCTGTTTTTCTCCTTATTTCAGGCGAAAGGCGTGTGGAAAGGCGGATGGGTAAATCTTAATAGCTCGCCGAGGTTTGCCATATTTAAGCTATACAAGTCTTCTTTTAAGAATTTCAAGGAGATGTACATTAAGGTGAGCAACTCTGAGGCCGATTTTCCCTTTTATTTGGACGAAAATTTAGGGGAAAAGTTCCCTCTTTGGTGGTGTTCGGAGCCGCAGAATATTCTGGGGCCTGAAGTGATAACTCCAAGGGATGAGTGCCTAATTGAGTATTTGACTGAGGTTGTTGATCGGAAGGAGTTGATTTCAGTTTATGACCTGTTGCAGTGGGAGGAGAATAAAGATGCTATTATTGCTTACTTGGGTAAGGATTGTAAATTTGTTTTCTGTATCATGTTTGAAGTTTGAAATGTGTATTTGTTTTGCTTTCCAAGGGGTAAGTATCCAGGTGTTTCTGCTGTGAGTCTGAGAGCTCGGGTGAAGAGCAAGGGTTTTGATAAGGAAGGGTCTACGTCAAAGGCAGAAAAGATCGGTACTGGCGAGGTTGATCAGCCAAAGCCGAGGAGGAGGAAGGTTATTGTTAAGAAGAGGAAAGGTGACGTGGTCGATTTGTCCGACGTTTCTGATGATGAGAAGGATGAAGTGCCAATTGAAGAAGTTCGTAAGTTTTTTGATAATCAAAAGAGGTTGCATGGGGTTGCTGAACAGACTGATTCTTCGTCCTTATGGGGGAGGGATTACCCATACATGGTTATTACTAATGAGTGTTGTCAATCGTCGGCAGATATAACTCTGGCCGATGAGGTTGGTGATGTGGCCATTGATCAGTACATGCAGGTAATTTTGATTTTGGAGTGAAGGTTTTTGAATTTTTCTGTTTTTTTGGGATACTAATTTTTGAATTTTAGGTGGTTAGACTACGGCTGGCGAGTTTGGGGCATAGCCGTGAAAAAATACATCGGAAGTTTGTTGAGAAGAAGGAGGATCCGAGCTTTAGAGAGGAGTTGGCTATAAAGACTGCTAAGATCTCGGAGCTAGAGGTAAAGTTAGCTGAGGTTGAAAAGCATTTGAAAGATGTAAAGGATAGCTATGCCAAGGATGTTGAAGATTTAAAAAAGAAGGAAGCTAACTTATCTGCTCTGGGTGCCCGTATGATTGAGGTAACCACTCAATTGAAGGAGTTGGAGAAGAACAAGCAAGGAGAAATTCTTGATTCCTTCCTTGAAGGATTTGAGAGGGCATCTGTGCAGGCAAGATTCCTAGCTCCCGAGGTGGACTTTTCAGCAATGGATCCAGGGAAGGTAATTCAGGATGGTGTGATGGTCGAAGATGATGGTGCTACTGAGGAGGGAGATGAGAATGTTCAATAATGTTTTGGCTTGTTTTTTGTTGATAGTTTAATTTTGGTAAACTATTTTGCTTCTGTGGTGGGTTTATGACTGTTTATGTGTAGACAGTTTAGTTGGCTTTTGTTATTGTAGCTTACATTTTACTACTGTTTTCTGGAATAGGACAAACTTGGTTGTTTCTGTTTGCATGTTATGATGATAATATAATATTATTGCTGTATGATAAGTTGGTTTTTATCTGGTATTTGAGTTTGGGTTGAAGCCAGATTTTTTAGGTAAAATTTGTTGTAATGGTGAATTGCCATTAATTTTGATTGAAAAAAGATGAGTAGGCCGAGTTTGGGATGCCGATTCATAGGCATGATAATAACTGTATTGTGTTTTAGTGATTGGAAACGATTGTGAATAAGATCGGCTGTCGAAATTGGCTATGATAGTATCATAGTGTTGTGATTCTGACTAAGATCGAATATTTGATTGAGTAATTGGTAAATTCTGAATGACTGGGTTCCGAGTTAGATCAGTCATGTTTTAATGATCGGACTCCGAGTTAAATCGGATGTTTGAGTGAATGATTGAGTTCCGAGTTAGGTCGGATATTTGTCTGATTGAATGATCGGATTCCAAGTTAGATCGGGTATGTTGAATGATCGGATTTCAAGTTAGGTCGGATATTTGTCTGATTGAATTACCGTTTTAAGGTCCGCAGTCGGATTGACTGATTGTGTCCGAATGATCAGATTTCATTTTAAGGTCGGCAGTCAGAATGACTGATTGTATCCGAGTGATCGGATTCCGTTTTAAGGTCGGCAGTCGGAATGACTGATTGTATCCGAGTGATCGGATTGATAGTATAGATCGACATTATATGTTTATGCATGAAGCGAGAAATGAGTTGATAAAATAAAATAAGATATTTATTGAGGAACCTTTGATTCCAAAGGCCCAGGTAGGCTAGCCTCGTTAAAACCTCTCCAAGCAAAATCCTTGTGGAAAAAATCTTGATAGTAGAAAAAAGAGTACTGGCCTATCCCTGGTTTTAACTGTATTATAACTTTAAGGAAGATACATTCCAAGTGTTAGGTAGATCTTTACCCTCTAGGGTTTGTAGTCGGTAGGCTCCATTGCCGATTACTTCTGTGACTCGGTAAGGGCCGTCCCAATTAGCTGCTAGTTTGCCATGTGTTGATGGTTTCCTAGCTTGTTCTGTTTTCCTAAGCACAAGGTCATTTACACGGAAGGATCTTGGATGAAGTCGTTAGTTATATCTTCGGGCCATGTGCTGTTGCATAGCTAAATGTTTGATTGCTGTGGACGATCTGAGCTCTTCAATGAGATCAAGTTCGGTTTGCCGAGCAATGTCTTGTGTAGTTTGGTCGGCCAATTCTTTGCGTAGTGAGGATTGGGAGATCTCCACTGGTATCATTGCGTCTGAACCGTAGACTAAACGGAAGGGTGTCTCCTTTGTGGTTGAGTGAATTGTTGTATTGTATCCCCATATGATCTCTGGGATAAGCTCGGCCCAGAGGCCTTTTGCATCATCCAGTTTCTTTCTTAGAGCATGTAGTATTACTTTATTTGCGGCTTCAGCTAACCCATTTGTTTGTGGGTGCTCTACTGATGAGAAGTGTTATTTCATTTTCAAGTTCTGCAAAAAGGATGTGAATTTTTTATCAGCAAACTGGCGACCATTATCTGTGATAATGTGCCGAGGAATGCCGAATCGACAAATAATATATTTCCATACAAAGGAAATCATTTGTTGTGATATAATCTTGGCTAGAGGTTGTGCCTCTATCCATTTGGAAAAATAATCAATTGCTACCACAAGGAATTTTACCTGACCTGCTGCTGTGGGGAAAGGGCTGAGGATATCTATGCCCCATTGGTTGAACGGCCAACTAACCTCGAAACAGTGTAGGAGTTCGGCCGGGAGATGTGTAATCAGACTGTGTTTTTGGCAATTACTACAGCTTTTAACTTTTCCTTGACAATCCTGTCGTATTGTCGGCCAATATAAGCCAGCTCTGAGGATTTTTGAATACAGACTTCGGGCTCCGAGGTATGTTCCACAGATCCCTTCATGTTCCTCAGCAAGTGCAAGCTCGGCTTCTGTTCTGCAAAGACATTTAAGCAATGGACGAGAGAATCCCCGTCTATATAGGCAATTATTATAAATTGTAAAAAAAGAGGCTTGTCGGCGGAAGTGTCGAGCATTTTCGACGTCGCCTGGCAAGATCCCTGTTTGGAGATACTGTATGTATGAGGACCTCCAATCTGCTTCCTGTGTTACACTTAAGATTTGTGTTAGTTCAATGCTTGGCTTGAGTAGTGTTGACTGATAAAGTGATAACCCATTTGGTTGAGTGCTGGCGAGTTTAGACAGAATGTCAGCTCGGCCATTACTCTCCCTTGGTATGTGCTGTATTTCATATTTAGAAAATTTTGAAAGTAAATTTTGTACGACATCCAGGTATTTAGAAAGCAAAGGGTCCTTTACTTGGTATAAGTTGTGTACCTGTTGGACGATAAGTAAGGAGTCGCAATATACCTTAAGTTCGGTGATGTTTAGGTCGGCAGCGAGTCTAAGGCCAGCAATTAGTGCTTCATACTCACTTTGATTGTTGCTTGCTTTAAATAAAAAGTTGAGGGAATGTTCGATGACGTTGCCGTGGCTATCGTCAAGTATGATACCTGCTTCACATCCTTGTGGGTTAGAGGACCCATCTACGTATAAAGACCATTCGATGTAGTCTTCAGTTGTACTCGGTACTGAGAATTCGGTAATAAAGTCGGTCAAAAACTGGGATTTGATGGATGCTCAGCCTTCGTACTTGATATCAAATTCTGATAGCTCCACCGACCATTTTACTAGTCGGCCAGCCAGCTCAGGTTTCTGAAGGACTTGCCGTAAAGGTTGATCTGTTCAAACATGGATTTCATGGCTCTGAAAGTATGGTCGGAGTCTTCTGGCTGAGAAGACAAGGGCTAGGGCTAGTTTCTCAATGCTCGGGTATCGAAGCTCGGCATTCTGTAAGGTTTTGCTGGTAAAATAGATCAGGAACTGTTTCTTTTCCTTTTCTGCGACAAAGGCGGAGCTTATAGCCCAATTAGTGACAGATAAATATAAGAATAATGGCTCCCCTTGTAGAGGGGATTGTAAAATTGGTGGTTTTGAAAGAGTTTCTTTGATAGTTGTAAATGCTTGTTCACATTCATCAGTCCATTGGAAAGCTTTTTTGTTTTTTAAAGTTTGGAAAAAACGTAAAGATTTAGAAGCTAGGCAAGGTAAGAATCTAGAAAGTGCAGCAAGTCTCCCTGTTAACCGTTGGACTTCCTTGATGGTGTGTTGACTTGTCATGTCTAAAATAGCTCGGCATTTTTCTGGATTTGCCTCAATACCTCGGCTAGTGAGCATGAAGCCGAGAAATTTACCGCTTTGAACACCAAATGCGCACTTTTCGGGATTTAGCCGCATGTTATATTTTCTTAGCTGTCCGAAGATTTCTGTGAGGTCATCAAGGTGATTATTGCCGATCTTTGTCTTGACGACCATATCGTCGACATAGACCTCAATGTTTCTGCCGATTTGTTTGGCGAAGATTTTGTCCATTAGACGTTGATATGTTACACCTGCATTCTTAAGAGCAAATGGCATAACCTTATAACAATAATTTCCATATTCAGTAATAAAGGCTGTCTTATTTTGATCGGATGGATGCATTTGGATCTGGTTATAACCAGAATATGCATCCATAAAGCTGAGTTTTTCAAAACCAGAGGCATTATCAACTAAACAATCAATAGAGGGTAAATGGTAGGAATCTTTGGGGCATGCTTTGTTGAGATCGATGAAATCAACACACATGCGCCATTTACCGTTATATTTTTTAACCATGACGACGTTCGCCAGCCATGTTGTGAATCTGATTTCTTAGATGAAGCCCGCGTTGATGAGCTTCTTGGTTTCTTCTAGGGAAGCCTATTTTCGGTCGTGGCCGAGATTTCTCTTTTTATGTGCTATAGGTCAGACAGATGGATCTAACGCTAACTTGTGTGATATGATGGATGGGTTGATGCCTGGCATATCAGCTGGGGTCCAAGCAAACAGGTCGGCATTTTGTTGTAAGAATGCTCGGAATGATGATTTTTCTTCTGAGGATAATGTTGAGCCGACGTATGTGAATTTGTCCGTGTTTTCTGTGAAATAGATTTGATTTAGGTCTTTTGTTGGGGTTGGCCTTTCTAGTGTTCCTGCTCTGGGATCAAGGTCGACCAGCATGTGTTGGTCGTTCATGTTGCCGATATTGTGAACCTGGGCTTTTGTGTTACGGTTAGGTCTTTTGAGACTATTGTTGTAGCACTCCCTGGCTTCTTGGGCATCACTGTGAATGGTTGCAATTGTGTTGTCCTGCAAAGGAAACTTAACACAAAGATGAATTATAGATACTATAGCGCCGAACCTATTTAAGAAAGGTCGGCCAAGTATTAAATTATAGGGACTAAAGCAATCAACAACTAAGTATTGAATGTCTGAAGTTGTTGACGAGGGAAACTTACCGAGTGTGGTTTGTAACCACATAGAGCCCATAACCGGGACTCGCTCACCTGAGAATCCTACCAAGTCACCAGTGGAAGGTTGGATGACGTTATTGCTTAGTTTCATTTTCTGGAATGTTGAGTAAAAGAGAATGTCGGCGCTGCTACCTGGGTCGAGCTACACCTTTTTAACTAGGAGATCTCCGAGCTGTAGGGAGATTACGACGGGATCATCCAGATTTGCTACGCTGTTGTCATGATCGGCTGTCTGGAATGTTATCTGTGGAGATGTCGGCAGCGGCTGCTGTTGACTTTGATCGGCGTTGATGGAAAGTATAGCTCGGTAAGATCTTTTTCTTGCCGAGCTTGTGGCTCCGCCACCTGCAAAACCTCCGAAAATACAGTTAATTGTACGTGTTGGTAGTTCAGGATGGCTATTGTTCGGTCGGTCTCTATCTCGGCCATGTTGTGTAACCGAGCTTTAGTCTTCTGAAGGAGGTGCTCGCCGCTGCATGTGGCCGTTGATGTATTTGTCTAGGTGACCCTACCGAGCTAGTCGCTCCAGTAGGTCTTTGGCGATGATGCAGTCGTCGGTATTGTGTCCGTGCTTCTAGTGGAAGGAGCAGTATTTTGATCGGTCAGTGTCTTTTGAATCTGGGTAACTGCCAGCCTTTCTTGGTGGCTTGATTAATTTCGAATTCAAGATCTCCTTGATGATATCATCGCGCTTGGTGTTGAATTTGGTGTAGGTTTCATATTGTGGAATTGGTTTGAAATTCTTCTTGCTGTCCCGTGTTTTATCGTCGTCTCTATAGTGAGGCTTTTCTACTTTCCGAGCTTGTTGGAGTTCTTCGATGTCGATCTGTCCTTTAGCTTTTTCACGGAACTCGGCCATAGTTTTTGGTTTGGCCACAGCAATAGTTTCCTGGAATTTTCCTGGTCGTAATCCGCTTTTTATGGCATGTAGTTCCACCTCGGGGTGGAGGTCGGGTATACTTATGGCTATCTTTGTGAAGCGCGTCATGTAGTCCTTGAGGCTTTCGTGTTGGCCTTGCTTGACTGTGTTCAGGTAATCGGAGTCATGTAGATAGATGGCTGATCCAACGAAGTGCTCCTCAAAGGGTTTTGATATGTCTCGAAATCGAGAAATGGAACCTACAGGCAAAGAACAAAACCAATCAAGTGCAGGACCGTCTAAGTAAGATGGAAAACAACGACATAAAACTTTATCAGATGCACCGTTTACTATCATTATGGAGGTGAATTTCTTGATGTATTTCTTTGGATCACCTATCCCATCATAGGGAGTTAGGGTGGTCGGTAGAGTAAACCTTCGGGGTAGTACGAAGTTCATCACCTCCGCCATGAATGGTCCAGGGGAGCTTTCCTGATCGTCATTCTCTATGTCTTTCTGAGCTTCCTCATTATGTTCGGGTCGCTCCTCTTCCTGTCGAGCAGTGTCTGAGACATGTGTTGGCCCTGACTGCTGCTCGGCTTCTTCTGTCCGTTCTTGTCGGTCATTGTTTTCGGTTCGAATGTTATTCAAGTTGGCAATTTGATTTGCCATTCTTTGGTTCTCCTCGGCCACGGCTTGCCGCAACTCGGTCACCATCCGGAGCAATTCGGATGGCGTGGGTGGAGGTTGTTCAGCCATGACTTCAAACGGGAACCTCGAGGCCGATGATATATGGAGAGGTTTATATTTTCGGCCCCACGGTGGGCGCCAATTGTTCTTGTATGGATACCTGGAGGCAGAGCTCAGTCTCTGGGAGTCGACGCCGAGCTATTATCTTCGGTGCCGACCTTTAAGCCTTGTGATAATCCGAGCTTTACTCCAAGAGAGTGTCCAATCGCGTAGAACTTTGAGCAAGAAACAGGGGGGAGTGTACCTGCAAAGGTACTCCGAAGCTTAAGTTAGTATTGATAATTCAATATGTCTTTAGGATAGAATATCATTCCTTTTTATAGGTGATAGTGTATAAATCGGTTATGTTCCTGCTTTATTGTCTGTATTAAAGAGCAATAATAAGGGTTTGGACGTTTCACTTTTGTGAAGCAGTCCGTTAAGTTGATTTGTAACGTTATTTTTTAATAAATGACATTGATTGCTGATTAGTAACTGTAACGCCGATTAATAACGTAAATTGCCGAGTAATGACTGCAATGCCGAACTATAACGCCAATTTTCTAGGTAATAATGTGAATAATGCCGAGTTATGAATGATAAAGCCGATTTATAATATTGGATTTGTAATGGTCGGACCAATACCTGAAGTCAAAAACTCAAACAAAATTAGGATTACACTAAAACAATAATTTGATATGCACCAAAACTTGTTTCACCAAACACATAAATCAAAATAGCAAAAAAATTTATTTGTATTATAAGTGGTATCAAATGAAACAACATATCCAAAATACTCACAAGCAGTCCTGCTTCTTGCATTAATCCAAAAAGTATTTTTGATTGAGTGATCAACCTCAAGTTCAAGCTCATAAAAAAAGTTCTGATTCTTCTCTTTCGTTCTAAACAAGTATTTCCCAAATTATTTGACATCATCTAGTTCAGAAACATTATGGACTTTTCTTGTAATATAATTTTTCACATCTTTTCAATAAAACTTAATTCACGATGACCTCTTGCTGTTGAGACAAATGATTGATATGTTTTACTTGGTCTAATTCCAGCTTTCTCATTATTATTAATTGTACGACATACAAACATCCTTTAATGTCTGTGTTATTTAAGCATCTCTGCTTGATTTGGACGGCATGGATATAAATGATGCAAAACAACTTCAAAATAACCCAAATAGTAACATCCTTCAATATATGTATATAAATTCTTGCAGAACAATTTAAACTAGCTGAGGGATTTATCTTCTGAGTTAAAGATATGTTCGATTTTAATTTTTTCTCTCTATTACATGTAATCAATTGGTTCTTAATTTCATTTTTTTTCTTATTTGTGTTACTAATTTTGGTAGAAAAATCTATAAGTTTAGAATAATCGTTGAAAAATTTTCTAGCTTCCTCAAGTATGTTAAAAGTCATCTTAATCTATCTTTGGCACAAACTGCTCATCAACATCACACAGAAACTGAAAAATACAAAAAACAGTTCTGCATTAAATCAAATTGTCTTTCATAATGTACCGAAACTAGGAATGAAACAGATTCGTCAAAATAACAATTCAAAATTCCTACATTACATTCAAATTCAAACCTTCAACCATGAATATTAATTTTCACAAACAAAAACAAAATTATTCAACTACAGAAGCATCAACTACTAACGAACTTTATTAACTAGGTTCGAACCAAACCTCATCCACTTGAATCAATTGAAAATAATAATCCAATTCGTCTTGGTTCAATTGACAGTCTGAACTTGCATCATTCATCGTCTTTGAAAACAAAATACCTGTTCAAATATGATTTCACTACTTGATTTAAAAAAAAATCCAAATATTCAAATCAGATCAAAGAGTATTAATCGTGAACGAATAAACCACAGGGAATGAAGAGATCATAGAGAACGAACAGAATGCAAAGAACAAAGAGAAAGAAGTAAACGTAGAGAATGCAGAGAAAATTTGAAAAAAAAAATCCGTAGAGAAAAGATAATTATATATAGTGGCGAGTTTAGTAAAAAGTTAGTTAAAGATATTGGTGTGTGGACGTGAATTAGATTATACCAACTTGATTAAATTTGGTTCGGTAATTAATTTAGTTGTAGAGCATTATTGAATTAGTTATATCTTATCTTTTATATAATTCTTTTAAGCAGTTACAAAAAATAAGTTAACCTCTATAATAATTTAATTTAATTTGATGATAAAATATAACTTATATTTTTTATTAACTCATTGTGATAAACAAAGGATAAAATATGAGATAAAATTTACTTCCAAACTTATAGTAGTAGGAAATATAATATAAATTAGAGTAATTTATGTTAATAAATTTATTGGAGGTCAAATTATGCAAATGTTCTGAATAGAAATTGGTTATACATCTGTGTTAAATAAATATATGTAACTCGAATCAGGTAAACTCGGTTTAAACATATACATATAAATTAAATAAACTCAATTCGATTTATGCATAAACATTCAAATTAAGGTAAATTGAACTAACCTAATTCGATTTACTAGTAAAGGAGAGAGAGTGTGTGTGTTTTGTTTCATGGTAAATTGAAATAGGCAAATTCAAATTATAAGAAGAAGAGGATAAATGGTAAATCAAAGTATCTTGATTTGATTTACTGACAATGATTTCTCATCATAAATCGAGTCCTCCTAATTCGATTTAACTCTAATTTGCCTATTTAATGTTCGAATTATCTTCATACGATTTACATTCACTCCTTCTCCTATAGCCACATGAGAGAGAATCCAGATGACAAAAAGCAACAAAGTTTACAACTACGATCATAGAAGACAACCCGACTCGTATCTACTGATTAGATGGAGTTGCACATGTTTTTGGTAATATCAATGAGGAGGTGAGTATACAAAATTTCTTCTCTTCATGTTAGATTAGAAATGTTAGTGATCCTTAGTAATTTAGAATTATTGATCATAGCTAAATTTAGATGGGTAGTAATTGTAGTTAAATATACAATTGTGGAAATTTGATTTCAATGGATAAGGCTAGAGTAGCAAAATTAGATTTTGCATATACGACATGATTGATTTTTAATTTTTTAGGATAGGATTGTTATCATTTTTTTTATAAGGAGTGGTTAATATATTATAAGATTATGAATTAGACTATTATATAATTTTTTTCAACAGGTTATGAATAATATTAAATTTTTTTATTGAGTTATTTGTTGATTACGTAAAGTTTGATATGAATTCTTAATAAATATTTTTATTATCCTACAGCCGACCCGATGTATTAGCAGCATGAGGAGGCAGCATGGTATGCTCTTAGACGATTGAATCATATCATACCTGGAGATTGCCGATAGGGGTGGCAAACAGGCCAAAGTCCGCCGGACAGACTCACTTAACTCGCCAAAAAAAAAGAGTTAGACTAGAGTTTTGAGTCCACCAAAATTAAAAAAAAAAACCTCCTAATCCGCAACACTTAACCCACGAGATTTGGCGGGCTTCACCAGGGCAAGGCGGACTAATCTGGTGGGCCCACCATTTTTTTAGGCCTAAACCAAAAACTACCCAAATCCATAAACTCAATTATCTAATCCGGCATAAATAAACTCTACCCATACACGTAATTCACTCTCATCAACTTCTCCACCCACCCTTAATCCTACTCATAAACTTACAATTCACAAGTTTATATTTGGAATGTTTTTTTTTTATTTTACTTAAGTTATAACTTCGATAATGTTTGATTGATTAGAGATTTAGACAATATTTAATTAAATACTTTGGATAATGTTTGTTTTGATTTAGACAATGTTTGTTTGATTATTTTATTTTAAAAAACTTGGTTGAAGATTACGTTTATTAGAAATTTAGAACTATATGAATTTAGAAACTATAGGTTTATTAAAATATTTGTTAAATTGTATTTTTTTTAAATATTTAATAGTTTAGTAATTTTTTTCAAAAAAAAAAACACAAAAAGTGAGAGAATAGGCAGGCTTAGCCTGCTGGCCCGCCAATTCGCTATTAGGCGGGGCGGGTAGAGATTTGAAACTGCCTCCCTAGGTGGGTCAGGGAGAGCTTATAACGGAATTGGGGGGGGGGACTAGCCTATTTGCCATCCCTAATTGCTAGATTATACCATCTTGCTAGGCTCAACGACCACTGGTTTAAACTGGATGAGCTGCTAGTTAACGCTTTTGTTAAGAGATAGCGTCTCGAGACGCATACATTTCATATGTCATTAGGAGAGTACACCATCACGTTACAGGATGTGGCATACCAACTAGGCCTTTCGATCAATGATGACTACGTGAATAGGTGCTTGACAAACTTCGAGAGGTTTATTGAGGGTGGTAGATTTTCTTGAACTTGGTTCAAGGAGCTACTCGATGTACTACCTCCTGTGAAATGCATTGACAAGTTCACTGTGAAGTTCACTTCGTTTCAGAAAACATTCAGTGAGCTTTTTCCAGATCCAAATGAGAAGACCATGAAGCGATATGCACAGGCGTATATTATGATGTTGCTATCAACTTAGTTGTTTGGTGACAAGTCCAGGATACGTCTTCACATCCGGTGGCTACCTTAGGTAGTTAGGCTAGACGAGTTTGGTAGATACAGTTGGGGGCTCTGTCGCTTTTGCATGGTTGTATCGATACATTTGTCGGGTTGCCAACAAGAATGTCGTTAAGTTGGTTGGCCTATTGCAACTACTACAACTATGGATCTTTTGGTGTTTTCCTACTTTAAAGCCCCTTGGGTTTGACATATTTCATTGGCTATAGCGTCGAGGTACATATGTTTACTAAATGTGTTCAGTGGTTTGCTAGTCATTCTATACTTTGTCATTATTGATATAACGTATTGGATTGCAGGTGGGAGGGATATCAAGCATCTTCGAGCGAGAAAGAGCCCAGAGTGATGCAATGAAGGCTGATACTAGACTTGTTGCAACCCGGCAATGTGAGTAATACTGTAGTTTCGTTAACTGCGTATTTTATTCACAAAGTGTAGTCCTTTGATGCATTTATTGTTAGGGAATAAAATTTATAATTATTTTCTTTTTACAGTTTATATGGATGCCATATAGTGCAATTGAGGTTGTGCAAAGGGTTCATCCTAGGATACTAGAGCCACGACATACGATATTGTGGAGGGCAATCACATCATTGATATGCTTTGCCGTTGTAGAGTGATATTAGGTGAATAGAGTGATACCACAACTTGGGGAGTACAACATCCTCATCAAATTCTGGACATAGATTTCTTGAAGTCGAAAAATGGCAGAGACGGTGATCATTGTTTTCCAATTATCATCAGTCTTGGCACCTCCGTTAGGATCATAGAGTGCAGCATATACTCCAGTTTGATACCGTTTCCAATCTAGGTCCATCAGTTATACTTGCAATGGTGATATAAGCATGGACGGAGATTCTTGTCACCGGAGTAGTTCCTCAGTGACCCCAATCCTACGCTAGTAAATTGAATTACATGGATGTCTTATGTAGTGCATAAATCGAATTGGGTTAGTTCGATTTATGTATATATACTTAAATCAAGTTTGCCTAATTCGATTTACATAGATTTATTTATGATAAACGTATAACCAATATCTATTGAGAACATCTACAAAATTTTAACCTCTAATCAATTTATTAACATAAATTACCCTTATGTATGTGTAAGACATTGAAACTTAAAAGTGTATAAACTGCACTAGAATACCACAGTTCATGCTTTACTTAGAACTATTCATTAATTGTGGTAGCTAGATTTGTTTTATCGAAATTTTTTTAATTATTATGAAAACACTCAGTTTGATTCCTAAAATTTTAAGTTGGATTTAAATTGACCCTTAAAACAAAATGATAGATGGAATAAAACATAATAATGTCATTTTATATTAGAACTCAATCTTCAGTGAAATGATATGATTTCACACAAATGAAATTAAAATTCATTCTTTTTTATTATGATGATCATAAATAAGATGCTTTTTTACTTTTATTAGTGTGAAATGACGTCATTTTGTTAAAGATTAGACATCGATATAAAATGACATTATTTGGTTTTATCCAATGTGATAAATATGACAAATCAACACTTCGTTAACAAAAATAAATTTAAGTATTAACGCAAGTTACAATTATAAATTTGGAGTCTAATTTAAATTAATTAAAATTTTAAAACTTAATTTAAATTCCACATCAAATTTTAAGAGACAAATTAAATATTAAATTTATTTTTGTTATTTATACTCAAAACTATTCCAAAATAAGACCCATTTTGTTGATGCATATATATGTGTGAAGTATAAATCAAATCAAACTATAGCAATTTATTAATAATAATAAAAATAAGGCATAAATAATATTAATCTTTTTAAGAAAAAATATATATTTTTTCTTTGAAAAATTTTAAAATTGTTTTTAATGCTTAATTTTTTTATTTTGTTATTAATATTTTAACTATATTTTTATTATATCATTTAAAGTTAATATCGTTAACAAAGATACTGCTATAGAAATCTGAAATTATATGTTAACATAGCGTAAAATTATTATATCATATATTGTCCAACTTAAAATATAATTAAAATATATCAAAATGTTAGAGATAACATTAAAACACAAAGATAATTAATTATTTTTTATTTTGAATATAAAAACCTTATTTTAATATTCAAACTCTCTTATTTTAGAAGCAGTGTTTGTCCAAGTTTTAATTTATTTCTCTTATTATTATTATTATTATTATTATTATTATTATTATTATTATTAGTTTAAGATATATATTAAAAATACATAATATAAATATATAATAATATATAATAATTAATTTAATAATTAATATTTAGTATGCATATAAAATTTTTTCAATTAAGATTAAAATTTAGCTTGAAATTTTAAATCTTTTAAATTTAAAATTTAATAATATTTTAATATAGTTATAATTATGTTAGACGTATACAAAAATTAGTTACCAAAATTAATTATTAATATAAAATACTTGTTAAAATACAAAATATACAACAATAACAACAACAACAATAAAAAAGTCTTGTCTCACTAGGTGGAGTCAGCTACATGAATCAAACGACGCTATTGAGCTCTGTCATGTATCATGTCTACAGAGAGACCCATTTACATGTAGATCTCGTTTGACCACCTCCTAGATGGTCTTCTTAGGTCTTCCTCTGCCTTTCATCTCTTGTCCATCTGTCATTTCATCCACCCTCTTGACTGGGTGTTTTGTTGGTTTTCTTCTCATATGTCCAAATCACCTGAGATGCGATTCTACCATCTTTTCCACAATGTGCTACTCCAACTCTATCCCTTATATCTTCGTTCCTTATTTTATCCAATCGCGTATGACCACTCATCCATCTCAACATCTTCATCTTTGCCACACTTAGCTTATGTTTGTACTCCCCTTTGGCCGCCCAACACTCCGTACCATAAAGCATAGCCGGTCTTATAGCAGTGCGATAGAATTTACCTTTAAGTTTTAAAGGAACTTTTTGTCACATATAAAACCAGATGCACTCTGCCATTTTAACCAACCTGATCCTATGATTTACATCCTGTTCAATCTCTCCATTATCCTATATGATGCACCCAAGATACTTAAAACTTTTAACTTTTTGTAGAATATTTTCTCCAATCTTTACCTCTATATTAGGGTTTTTCCTTCTTAGACTGAACTTACATTCCATATATTCCGTCTTGCTATAGCTTATATGCAGACCATACACTTCTAGAGCTTCTCTCCATAAGTCCAACTTCTTATTTAGGTCTTCCCTTGACTCTCCCATAAGGACGATATCGTCGGAAAAAAGTATGCACCATGGCACAGGCTCTTGGATGCGCTCTGTGAGTACTTCCAAGACTAATGTGAAAAGGTATGGACTTAAGGATGATCCCTGGTATAATCCTATACCAATAGGAAATTCCACTGTCGCACCACCTTGAGTCTTCACACTAGTTATTGCCCTATCATACATGTCTTTAATTGCACGAATATATGTGATTCTTACTCTCTTCTTTTCTAAAATCTTCCAAAAGACCTCCCTTGGCACCCTATCGTACACTTTTTCCAAATCAATAAACACCATATGTAGATCCCTTTTATTACTACGATACCTCTCCATCATCCCTTTTAACAGGTATATCGCTTCGGTGGTGGATCTTCCTGGTATAAATCCAAATTGGTTCTCTGTTACTTGTGACTATTTTCTCAACCTCCGTTCTATCACCCTTTCTCATAACTTCATGGTATGACTCATGAGCTTGATGTAAGAACTGCGACTAATTAACTACTTAATTAAATTAAATTAACTGCCCAAAATAGGATCCAAAAATTTAGAATATTAATTAGGAAATTTAAATATGATATTTGGACTCAGTAGATTTTTCTGAGCTGGAAAATGAAAGTTTCTACGAAAAACCGCATAAAAAACTCGAACCGGTAAATGAACCGGTAGTACCGGCTTTAGTTTCTCTGGTACTGTGTGATAATAATTAAAAACAGTAGGAAACCTTAGAAAAATAATTAAAGTTGAAAACCGGGCACTAATTTAAAAGGTTTAACCCAAAGTTGGGCCAAACGGGCCAAAAATACTAACGGGTTAGACCGGACCCAAGTTGGGCCCAAGACCAACAGATAAATGCTTTATTAATGAGCCAAATCAGCTCATTTCAGCACCAAAGAGAGGGAGCAACATGAATTGAAGAGAGGAGAGGTGAGGGTTTCATTTACTATTCATCATTTTCTTCTTGGACCCATATCTCACTCTCTAGAGCTCCGATTCACGTGCCGCCAGTTGCCACGCAAAACTTTTGTCGAGCTCTTCGATTTCATTTGAACAAAGTGGTAAGAAACTTTCAATTTCTTACCCAGTTCTTCCTTCTATAACAGATTCAAATTTGGCTATGGTGTATGAGTAGTTCTTGTAATTTTGATTATTTATGTACAATCTAGCACCGGGTACTTAGTGGGTTTTGTCCTAACCAACTGTGGGTAAGGTAAAATTGCTCTTATCCCTTGTAAATTTGTGTATTTAGGAACCCTAGGTATTGATTTATGATAAATTATGTATGTCTAGCTTGGAATTATGATTATTGGAGCAGCGATTCTTGAATTGGTGGCTTTTGATGAGTTGAGGCTTGTTGGAATCAAATCTTGGTGATTTCGTGCATATTAAAAATCGACCAAGGTATGATTTTGGTTTCTGCTATGTAATATATAATATTTCTGGATACTTAGACTAGTGACCCATAGGATAGGTTTGGATTGAAATGATTGTTGGATTTGATAATGTATGAAGGTGTTGTTGATTTGATGAATTATGATGCTACACTTTGATATTATTATTCATTATTGGAATGACACTTGAACTTGATGATTTGGAGTATTTATAGTGAATTTTGATG
Source organism: Arachis ipaensis (assembly GCF_059453495.1). Classification (NCBI taxonomy): domain Eukaryota; kingdom Viridiplantae; phylum Streptophyta; class Magnoliopsida; order Fabales; family Fabaceae; genus Arachis; species Arachis ipaensis. Next base: position 132,671,904 of record NC_142436.1, read on the forward strand.
CTTAATGATGATTGGTGAAAGTTGAGGATAGTGGAATAATGCATTGAGTGAGAATTTGTGGATGAAATGAGTGAAATTGTATGTTGGTATGATAAGGAATGACATAGAAGGTGTATGAATAATATTTGGTCCATTTGAAACTGTTTTGGGTGTAGGATATTTGGTTTTGATTAGGTTTTAGTTGTGGATTTTTGGGAAGTTGAGAACCTTGTTTTTAGTAAAAATCAGTTTTTGGTGAACTTTGACGGATCATAACTTGAGCCTCAAAGTTTCAAATTGAATGAACTTTATTTTAAATTAAAGGTTGCTTTGAGAGCTTTAAATTGATATAAGGTTTGTAGAAAATGGATTTTTGTAGAGGAAGTTATGACTGTTTAAAGTTTGGTGCCAAAAACTAAATTCTGCAGCATTTGAATTTTTTCTAAGTCTGGTGTGGGCTGCGTACACGACATCGTGCACGCGATGCGACCAACTCCTTTGGGTTGGGCATCTCGCGTACGCAAACAATGCATGCGTACGCGAGCTAGCAGACTTTTAACCCTTGCGTATGCGACACAGTGCACGCGACGCAACCAAACCATACGGGTTGGGCATCTCGCGTACGCGGACACTGCATGCATCCGTGAGCTATTCAAAAATGAACTCTTGTGTACGCAAACTTCAACGCGTGACGTGAGCAACTCCTTCGGGTTGGACATCTCGCATACGTGAGAAGGGGATTGTGTACTGGTATGTGAAATTGTGATCGTTCATTCCTTGGTAACGGCGCCAAAAACTTCACATGCACGTTCATAATTTTTGTTCTTTGTCACAACTTCGCACAACTAACCAGCAAGTGCACTGGGTCATCAAAGTAATAAACCTTACGTGAGTAAGGGTCGATCCCACGGAGATTGTCAGCTTGAAGCAAGCTATGGTCACCTTGTAAATCAAGTCAGGCGGATTCAAATGGTTATAGAGTTTTAATAATTAAAAGATAAATAAAACGTAAAATAAAGATAGAGATAGTTATGTAATTCATTGGTGAGAATTTCAGATAAGTGTATGGAGATGCTTTTATTCCTTCTGAACCTCTGCTTTCCTACTGCTTTCATCCAATCCTTCATACTCTTTTCTATGGTAAGCTGTATGTTGGGCATCACCGTTGTCAATGGCTACATCCCGTCCTCTCAGTGAAAATGGTCCAAATGCGCTGTCACCGCACGGCTAATCATCTGTCGGTTCTCGATCATACTGGAATAGGATTCAGTAATCCTTTTGCGTCTGTCACTACGCCCAGCACTCGCGAGTTTGAAGCTCGTCACAGCCATCCCTTCTCAGATCCTACTCGGAATACCACAGACAAGGTTTAGACTTTCCGGATCTCAAGAATGGCTGCCAATAATTCTAGCCTATACCACGAAGACTCTGATCGTAGATCAGAAGGCTAAGAGATACAAGTTCAAGCTTGTTTACATGTAGAACGGAAGTGTTTGTCAGGCACGCATTCATAAGTGAGAATGATGGTGAGCGTCACATAATCATCATATTCATCATGTTCTTGTGTGCGAATGAATATCTTAGAAAAGAAATAGGCTTGAATTGAATAGAAAAATAATAGTACTTTTCATTAATTCATGAGGAACAGCAGAGCTCCACACCTTAATCTATGGTGTGTAGAAACTCTACCGTTGAAAATACATAAGTGATGAAGGTCCAGGCATGGCCCAATGGCCAGCCTCCCCAAATGGCATATGAATTCGAAAATAGGGAAAAAGACCCCTAGTATAATAGTAAAGAGTTCTATTTATGCTAAACTAGTTACTAGGGTTACAGAAATAAGTAAATGATGCAGAAATCCACTTCCGGGCCCACTTGGTGTGTGCTTGGGCTGAGTATTGAAGCTTTCATGTGTAGAGGTCTTCCTTGGAGTTGAACGCCAATTTGTAACTTGTTTCTGGCATTTAACTCTGCTTTGCAACCTGTTTCTGGCGTTTAACTCCAGAATAGGGCAGGGATCTGAACGCCAGTTTGCGTCGTCTAAACTCGGGAAAAGTATGGACTATTATATATTGCTGGAAAGCCCTGGATGTCTAATTTCCAACGCAATTGAGAGCGCGCCATTTGGACTTTTGTAGCTCCAGAGAATTCACTTTGAGTGCTGGGAGGTCAGAATCCAACATCATCTGCAGTCCTTCTTCAACCTCTGAATCTGATTTTTGCTCAAGTCCCTCAATTTCAGCCAGAAATTACCTGAAATCATAGAAAAACACACAAACTCATAGTAAAGTCCAGAAATGTGAATTTTATTTAAAAACTAATAAAAATATACTAAAAACTAACTAAATCATACTAAAAACTATATAAAAATAATGCCAAAAAGCGTATAAATTATCCGCTCATCACAACACCAAACTTAAATTGTTGCTTGTCCCTAAGCAACTGAAAATCAAATAGGATAAAAATAAGAGAATATACTATAAATTCCAAAATATCAATGAAACTTAGCTCCAATCAGATGAGCTGGACTAGTAGCTTTTTGCCTCTTGAATAGTTTTGGCATCTCACTTTATCCATTGAAGTTCAGAATGATTGGCATCTATGGGAACTTAGAATTTAGATAGTGTTATTGATTCTCCTAGTTCAGTATGTTGATTCTTGAACACAGCTACTTTATGAGTCTTGGCCGTGGCCCTAAGCATTCTGTTTTCCAGTATTACCACCGGATACATACATGCCACAGACACATAACTGGGTGAACCTTTTCAGATTGTGACTCAGCTTTACTAAAGTCCCCAATTAGAGGTGTCCAGGGTTCTTAAGCACACTCTTTTTTTTACTTTGGACCTTGACTTTAACCGCTCAGTCTCAAGTTTTCACTTGACACCTTCACGCCACAAGCACATGGTTAGGGACAGCTTGGTTTAGCCGCTTAGGCCAGGATTTTATTCCTTTAGGCCCTCCTATCCACTGATGCTCAAAGTCTTGGATCCTTTTTATTACCCTTGCCTTTTGGTTTTAAGGGCTATTGGCTTTTTACTCTTGCCTTTTGGTTTAAAGAGCTTTTGGCTTTTTCTGCTTGCTTTTTCTTTCTCTTTCTCTTTTTTTTTCGCCATTTTTCTGTTTTCTTCTTTTTTTTTTTCGCAAGCTTTTGTATTCACTGCTTTTTCTTGCTTCAAGAATCAATTTTATGATTTTTCAGATTATCAATAACATTTCTCCTTTTTCATCATTCTTTCAAGAGCCAACATATTTAACATTCATAAACAACAATATCAAAAGACATATGCACTGTTCAAGCATTCATTCAAAAAACAAAAAGTATTGTCACCACATCAAAATAATTAAACTAGTTTCAAGGATGAATTCGAAATCATGTACTTCTTGTTCTTTTGTTTTTAGAACAGTTTTCATTTAAGAGAGGTGATGGATTTATAGGACATTCATAGCTTTAAGACATAGACACTTAGACACTAATAATCATATAGTAAAGACACAATCATAAATAAAATATAAAGCATAGTAAACGAAAAACAGGAAAATAAGAACAAAGAGATTAAGGAACGGGTCCACCTTAGTGAGGGTGGCGTCTTCCTCTTCTTGAAGAACCAATGGTGCTCTTGAGCTCCTCTATGTCTCTTCCTTGTCTTTGTTGCTCCTCCCTCATAGCTCTTTGATCTTCTCTAATCTCATGGAGAATGATGGAGTGCTCTTGGTGTTCCATCCTTAGTTGTCCCATGTTGGAACTTAATTCTCTTAGGGAGGTGTTAATTTGCTCCCAATAGTTTTATGGAGGAAAGTGCATCCCTTGAGGTATCTCAGGGATTTCATGATGAGGAATTTCCTGATGCTCTTGTTGAGGTCCATAAGTGGGCTCTCTTATTTGCTCCATCCTTTTCTTAGTGATGAGCTTTTGAGATGAATCTCTCCATCTTCCATGACTCAGAGGTGGAAGCTTTTGCCTTCCTTTTCCTCTTTCTTGAGATTTCTCTGGCCTTAGGTGCCATTAATGGTTATGAAAAAACAAAAAGCAATGCTTTTACCACACCAAACTTAAAAGGTTTGCTCGTCCTCGAGCAAAAAAAAGAAAGAAAGAAGGAGAAGAAGAAAAAAAATGGAGGAGAGGGAGAGAGGTGTGTATTCGGCCAAAGGAAAGAAGAAAGGGTTGTGTTGTGTGAACATGAAGAAGGAATGAGGGGTTTATATAGGAGTGGGGGAGGTTTAGGGTTCGGTCATGGGGTTGGTTTGGGTGGGAAATGAATTTGAATTTTGGAGGTAGGTGGGGTTTATGGGGAAGGGTGGATGGATGTGAGTGGTTAAGGGTATTTGGGGATGAGGTATGTAGGTGATTGGTGAAGGGTAGGTGGGGAAGAGTGTTATGAAAAGGTGTGAGAGAGGTGGGGATCCTGTGGGGTCCACAGATCCTGAGGGGTCAAGGACTTAGCATCCTTGCTCCAATTAGGCGTGCAAAATGCCCTTTGTATGCAATACTGGCGTTTAACGCCAGACTGCTGCCTGTTTTTGGCGTTAAACGCCCAAATGTAGCCTGTTTCTGGCGTTTAACGTCAGGTTGATGCTTGTTTCTGGCGTTAAACGCCAGCTTGGTGCTTGTTTCTGGCGTTTAAACACCAGAATGCTCTTCTTCCAGGGTGTGCTATTTTTAATGCTATTTTTTATTCTGTTTTTGATTTTCCAGTAATTTTTGTGACTTCACATGATCATCAACCTAAAGAAAACATAAAATAGCAATGGAAAATAAATAGATATAATTAATTAACATTGGGTTGCCTCCCAACAAGCGCTTCTTTAATGTCAATAGCTTGACAGTGAGCTCTCATGGAGCCTCACAGATGTTCAGAGCATTGTTGGGACCTTCCAACACCAAACTTAGAGTTTGAATGTGGGGGTTCAACACCAAACTTAGAGTTTGGTTGTGGCCTCTCAACACCAAACTTAAAGTTTGACTGTGAGGGCTTTGGTTGACTCTGCAGTGAGAGAAGCTTTTCATGCTTACTCTCCATGGTTACAGAAGGAGATCCTTGAGTTTTAAACACAAGGTTGTCCTCATTTAGTTGAAGGACCAACTCTCCTCTGTCCACATCAATCACAGCTTTTGCTGTGGCTAGGAAGGGTCTTCTAAGGATGATGGATTCATCCTCATCCTTCCCAGTGTCTAGGATTATGAAATCAGCAGGGATGTAAAGGCCTTCAACCTTTACTAACACGTCCTCTACTAGTCCATAAGCCTATTTTCTTGAGTTGTCTGCCATTTCTAATGAGATTCTGGCAGCTTGTACCTCAAAGATTCCTAGTTTCTCCATTACAGAGAGTGACATTAAGTTTATTCCTGACCCTAGGTCACACAGAGCCTTCTCAAAGGTCATGGTGCCTATGTTACAGGGAATTAGGAATTTACCAGGATCCTGTTTCTTTTAAGATAATTTTTGTGTATCCAATGCATTCAGTTCATTGGTGAGCAAGGGAGGTTCATCTTCCCAAGTCTCATTACCAAATAATTTGGCATTCAGCTTCATGATTGCACCAAGGTATTTAGCAACTTGCTCTTCAGTGATGTCTTCATCCTCTTCTGAGGAAGAATACTTATCAGAGCTCATGAAGGGCAGAAGCAGGTTGAATGGAACCTCTATGGTCTCTGTATGAGCCTCAGATTCCTTTGGTTCCTCAAAGGGAAACTCCTTATAGGTCAATGGACGTCCCAGGAGGTCTTCCTCACTAGGATTCACGTCCTTCTCCTCCTCTCTGGGTTCGGCCACACCAAGTAAGGTAATGGCCTTGCACTCTCTTTTTGGATTCTCTTCTGTATTGCTTGAGAGAGTACTAGGAGGAGTTTCAGTGACCCTTTTACTCACCTGGCCCACTTGTGCCTCCAAATTTCTAATGGAGGACCTTGTTTCATTCATGAAACTTAGAGTGGCTTTAGATAGATCAGAGACTATATTTGCTAAGCTAGATGGACTCTGCTCAGAATTCTCTGTCTGTTGCTGAGTGGATGATGGAAAAGGCTTGCTATTGCTAAACCTGTTTCTTCCACCATTATTAAAGCCTTGTTGAGGCTTTTGTTGATCCTTCCATGAGAAATTTGGATAATTTCTCCATGAGAGATTATAGGTGTTTCCATAGGGTTCTCCCATGTAATTCACCTCTGCTATTACAGGGTTCTCAGGATCATAAGCTTCTTCTTCAGAAGATGCCTCTTGAGTACTATTGGATGCAGCTTGCAGTCCATTCAGACTTTGAGAAATCATATTGACTTACTGAGTCAATATTTTATTCTGAGCCAATATGGCATTCAGAGTATCAATTTCAAGAACTCCCTTCCTCTGAGGTGTCCCATTACTCATAGGATTCCTTTCAGAAGTGTACATGAACTGGTTATTTGCAACCATGTCAATGAGTTCCTGAGCTTCTGCAGGCATTTTCTTTAGGTGAATGGATCCACCTGCAGAATGGTCTAATGACATCTTTGATAATTCAGACAGACCATCATAGAATATATTCAGGATGGTCCATTCTGAAAGCATGTCAGAAGGACACTTTTTGGTCAGTTGCTTGTATCTCTTCCAAGCTTCATAGAGGGATTCACCTTCTTTCTGTTTGAAGGTTTGAACATCCATTCTAAGTCTGCTAAGCTTTTGAGGAGGAAAGAAATTGGCTAAGAAAGCCGTGACCAGCTTATCCCAAGAGTTCAGGCTATCTTTAGGTTGAGAGTCCAACCATATTCTAGCTCTGTCTCTTACAGCAAACAGGAAAAGCATAAGCCTGTAGACCTCAGGATCAACCCCATTGGTCTTAACAGTATCACAGATCTGCAAGAATTCAGTTAAGAACTGAAAAGGATCTTCTGATGGAAGTCCATGAAACTTGCAATTCTGTTGCATCAGAGAAACTAATTGATGCTTTAGCTCAAAATTGTTTGCTCCAATGGCAGGGATTGAGATGCTTCTTCCATGTAAGTTGGAATTTGGTGTAGTAAAGTTACCAAGCATCTTCCTTGCATCTCCACCATTATTATTATTTTCGGCCATCTCTATTTATTTTTCGAAAATTTCAGTAAAGTCCTCTTCAGAGTATTGTGTTTTAGCTTCTCTTAGCTTCCTCTTCAGAGTCCTTTCAGGTTTAGGATCAGCTTCAACAAGAATGTTCTTGTCCTTGCTCCTGCTCATATGAAAAAGAAGAGAACAGAAAATAATAGGGATCCTCTTTGCCACAGTAGAGAGGTTCCTTTATGTGAGTAGAAGAGAAGAAAAAGAATTCGAACACAGAAGGAAGGAGAGGGTTCAAATTTTTAAGAAGAAGAGAAGTGTTAGTAGATAAATAAATAATTAGAAGGAGATGAGAGAGGGAATAATTCGAAAATTAAATAAATTAAGATAAGAATATTTTTATTTTTAATTTAAAATTAAAGTTAAAATTTGAAAATTTTAAAAAGAAAAATAAAATTAAATTAAATTAAAATTTAAAACAATTAGTTAATTAAAAGGAATTTTGAACAAAAGGGTAGTGATTTTTGAAAATTAGAGAGAGAGAATTAGTTAGGTAGTTTTGAAAAAGATAAGAATCAAACAAGATAAGATTAATTGGAAAAAAGATTTGAAAATCAATTTTGAAAAGACAAGAAGTTAGAAAAGATTTTGAAATTGATTTTGAAAAAGATGTGATTGAAATTTATTTTGAAAAAGATTTGAAAAAGAAATTTAAAAAGATTTGATTTTGAAAATTAAAGTTGATTACTTGACTAACAAGAAACAAAAAGATATGATTTTAAAATTTAAAGATTGAACCTTTCTTACTAGGCAAGTAACAAACTTAAAATTTTTGAATCAATCACATTAATTGTTAGTGAGATTTTCGAAAATATGAAATAGAAATAAGAAAAAGATTTTGAAAATAAATTTTGAAAATTTCGAAATTATGAAAGAAAAAATGAAAAAGATTTAATTTTTTTGAAAAAGATTTGAAAAAGATAGAATTTTTAAATTGAAAATTTGATTTGACTCATAAGCAACAACTAGATTTTAAAATTTTTTGAAAAAGTTAACTCAAATATTTGAATTTTATGAGAAGAAAAGGGAAAGATTTTTTTTTTATTTTTGAATTTTTAATGATGAAAGAGAAAACAATGAAAAGACTCAAAACATGAGAATTCAAGATCAAAACACATAATGCATGCAAGAATACTTTGAATGTCAAGATGAACACCAAGAACACTTTGAATGTCAAGATGAACACCAAGAACTTATTTTTAAAAATTTTTAAGAAAAGAAAAATATGCAAGACACCAAACATAGAAATTTTCAAACTTTAGACACTAACAAATTGAAAATGCATATGAAAAATAAGAAAAGATACAAAACGTAAAAATGCAAAGATTAAACAAAGCAAATCATCAAGAACAACTTGAAGATTATGAAGAACACCATGCATGAGTTTTCGAAAATTTTAATGAAATTAAAAAGATGTAATTGACACCAAACTTAAAAATTGATACTAGACTCAAACAAGAAACATAAAATATTTTTGTTTTTATGATTTTATTAATTTTTTGAAATTTTTTTCGAAAATTAATTGCAAAAAGAAAAATAAGGATTTCAAAATTTTTAATGAGAATTCCAGGAATCATGCAATGTTACTCTAAAGCTCCGGTCCAGGAATTAGACATGGCTTACTAGCCAGCCAAGCTTTCAGTGAAAGCTCCGGTCCAAAACACTAGACATGGTCAATGGCCAGCCAAGCTTCAGTAGATACAAATCAGGCATATAACAACTGATTAGATAAGAGTCCACGGACTCTTGTGATGATAAGTTGAAATCTCGGTCCAAAGGATTAGACATGGCTTCACAGCCAGCCAGAATTCAACAGATCATTGTGAAACTCTAGAATTCATTCTTAAAAATTCTGAAGAACATAGAATAAATTAAAATTTTTTTTTTGAAAATTTTTCGAAAATAAAAGAATAAAAATAAAAAGCTTAAAATTAAAATAAAATTACATAATCTGAGCAACAAGATGAACCGTCAGTTGTCCAAACTCGAACAATCCCCGGCAACGGCGCCAAAAACTTAGTATGCAAAATCGTGATCGTTCATTCCTTGGTAACGGCGCCAAAAACTTCACGCGCACGTTCATAATTTTTGTTCTTTGTCACAACTTCGCACAACTAACCAGCAAGTGCACTGGGTCGTCCAAGTAATAAACCTTACGTGAGTAAGGGTCGATCCCACGGAGATTGTCGGCTTGAAGCAAGCTATGGTCACCTTGGAAATCTCAGTCAGGCAGATTCAAATGGTTATAGAGTTTTAATAATTAAAAGATAAATAAAACATAAAATAAAGATAGAGATACTTATGTAATTCATTGGTGAGAATTTCATATAAGTGTATGGAGATGCTTTTATTCCTTTTAAACCTTCGCTTTCCTACTGCTTTCATCCAATCCTTCATACTCCTTTTCTATGGCAAGCTGTATGTTGGGCATCACCGTTGTCAATGGCTACATCCCGTCGCCTCAGTGAAAATGGTCCAAATGCGCTGTCACCGCACGGCTAATCATCTGTCGGTTCTCGATCATACTGGAATAGGATTCAGTAATCCTTTTGCGTCTGTCACTACGCCCAGCACTCGCGAGTTTGAAGCTCGTCACAGCCATCCCTTCTCAGATCCTACTCGGAATACCACAGACAAGGTTTAGACTTTTCGGATCTCAATAATGGCTGCCAATAATTCTAGCCTATACCATGAAGACTCTGATCGTAGATCAGAAGGCTAAGAGATACACGTTCAAGCTTGTTTACATGTAGAACAGAAGTGTTTGTCAGGCACGCGTTCATAAGTGAGAATGATGGTGAGCGTCACATAATCATCACATTCATCATGTTCTTGTGTGCGAATGAATATCTTAGAGAAGAAATAGGCTTGAATTGAATAGAAAAACAATAGTACTTTGTATTAATTCATGAGGAACAGGGCAACTTGTTTCTGGCGTTTAACTCTGCTTTGTAACCTGTTTCTGGCGTTTAACTTCAGAATAGGGCAGGGAGCTGGCGTTGAACGCCAGTTTACGTCATCTAAAATCGGGCAAAGTATGGACTATTATATATTGCTGGAAAGCCCTGGATGTCTAATTTTCAACGCAATTGAGAGCGCACCATTTGGACTTCTGTAGCTCCAGAAAATCCACTTAGAGTGCAGGGAGTTCAGAATCCAACAGCATCTGCAGTCCTTCTTCAACCTCTGAATCTGATTTTTGCTCAAGTCCCTCAATTTCAGCCAGAAATTACCTGAAATCACAGAAAAACACACAAACTCGTAGTAAAGTCCAGAAATGTGAATTTCATTTAAAAACTAATAAAAATATACTAAAAACTAATTGAATCATACTAAAAACTATATAAAAACAATGCCAAAAAGCGTATAAATTATCCGCTCATCACGTATGCGACCACCTCTTTTTCAATAGCATGCATACGTGAGGCAGGGGCTTGCGTACACGGGACTCCTATTTTGCAGAAAAATGATTTCCTATGTTTCTAAAGGTTCTCTAAACTTTCTAAACTTCCCTAAGATGTAGTTTAAGGGTAATGTTTTATAGTTAGGTCTAAGGATTAATAGAGGAAAAGTAATGACTTAAATAAGTGAATTTTACATGAATTAGAAAACAGAGGCTTAGGTTTCTGGAGTACTGAGGACTGAATTGGTTGAGTAAGATGGCGAAGCATTGTATTGATGATTAATGATACGAGTTATGAAAGTGGTGAACTAATGAGTACTGACTAAAATGATTTCTGAAAACCAGTGTTTTGTTATTTTATTGAAAATGTTGAGACGCTATGCGTCTGGCAGGGACGGTAGGTTAATCGAGGTCGCGGCAGAGTAAGGACGGTGGTTAGTTTTGCTTACGTTAAGATGTGAGGTCTGAGACAGAGTATCCCACTCGCATCCTTTCGAATCACAAGAGTGTGCCCGGCACTATATCCGTGGGTAGTGTGCCCGACACTATATCCGTGGTGGATCCCACTTTTATTCGTGACCAAAAGGCGACATCTCCATGGAGATGTGTCAGGTTAGCAGTTGAACCGATAATATGATATCACAGCCAAATAGGACAGACATTCATCATGTACATAATCTATCTGTTTGTTTGCTTTGCCGGCTTGTATTGTTTGCCAAATTGTTTAACATGCCTAAATACTTATTGAATTACTTGATATATATGATTATACTTGTACTTTACCTGCATTGTATTACTTGTATTTTTTACTAGGATTGAGGAGGTTCGAAAGCTGGTGGCGATGGGATCGCATGGCGGTTAGGCTGGCGAAGGCTGTGGGACAACAAAGATTTGTTAAATTATAAAATCCCTAAGTTAGATTACCCTTAATTTCATTATGGTTTTAAGTTATGGTTTTAAAATTTACTTATGTTTTAAGCTTGAATCTCGTGATGGATATGAAGTTCTAGAATTGCCTCTGTCGTCCCGGAGTCTTATATTTTACATCACTGGGCACTGTTACCATACTGAGAACCTCTGATTCTCATACCATATTCTATTGTTATTTTTCAGATGCAGGTTGTAACCCACCTCGGTGAGTTTCTTGATGGTGACAGAGCGGAGGATCCTTGATATGTTTTGAAGTCTTTTGATTTATTTTGATTGGATCTCTCACTTTTGTATTTATCTTTGCTTTAGAGGCTTACTTTGAGAGAGATTTTGTATAAGCTGTTTTACTTTCAAAACTCTGTATGTCTGTCTATAACTAGCCAACTTAAACTCTGCGGGCGGCGGCTAGATCCTTATGACTATTATACTTTGATATATCTATATATATGTCCTGATATCTGTACGTATATCTTGTGCCTCGATTAGTGTAGCTTTGTGTGAACATTTTGCGCTTTTGAAACTCTATTTTTGAGCTTATTTCTTCATCGAGCTTCTAGAATTATTATTTCTTTCTATTATATATATATATGTATACGTATGAGCTTTAGACTTGTTGTAACCTTTGATTAACCTTTGCTTTACGGCGCGAGGTAAGGCTTAGGGTAATTAGGGTGTTACATTTAGTGGTATCAGAGCGGTTCATCCTCGTGAGCCTGAGGGATGGACCGATTGAGTTTCATTGCATACTCTATGTCTTTTTCTTTGATGCTATTTAGGTTATCTCATTGATATTGCATAGCATGCTTGTGTGTGAGCGCCTTTTTGGGATAATTGAAGCACTAGGCTTTTGATATTGAGACTGATTACCTTGATATCGATTGTTTGATGTAGACAGGAACCCAATGGCTTCTCGCGGACGAGGTCGTACGCGTTCACGAGGAGAGAGTGGAAATGAACAACTTGCTGATAACCATGCCGAGTTTATGGCGGCGATGGCTAATCTTGCTAATACCATGGAGGCGAATACTGTAATGGTTAGGTCAACCAACGGAAAACGGAAACAGAAATGGAAACGGAAATGATAATAGGGACAGAAATGGTAATGATTTAGGAGGTGCTCCGATGACCTTGACTTCATTTCTCAAGGTTCATCCACCGACTTTCAGAGGCTCGACCAACTCAACTGAAGCAAACAATTGGTTCTGAGCTATGGAGCATGCACTACATGCTCAACATGTCCTGGCTAACCAATACATGGAATTTGTGTCCTATCAGCTGTTAGGAGAGGCACAACATTGGTGGCAAGGAGAGTGTCAGTTGCTATGACTTTCGAATGCTGAGATTCCTTGGAACGTGTTTCAAATAGCGTTCTATAGGAAATATTTCCCGGAGTCAGTGAGAGAAGCAAAGAAGTTAGAGCTTATGCAGCTGAAGCAAGGCTCTTTGTCTGTGGCGGATTACACAAGTTGGTTCGAGGAGCTCTGTAGGTTCTCTAGGGTGTGTCAAGGTGCCTCGGAGTCCTATGAGAGCTGGAAGTGCATTAAGTGCCAAGGAGGCTTGAGGGATACCATTATGACTGCTACGACTCCTCTAGAGATTCGAATCTTTTCCGAGCTTGTGAACAAGGCGAGAGTTGTGGAAGAGTGTGCAAAGAAGGTGGATTCATCAAGAGACACTCGTATGGGAAACAACAACCGTGGGCAAGAAAAATATTTTCAACCAAGAGATCAGAGCTTCAAGAGAGGAGGACATGCACCTCAAGGTCAAGGGGGCTTTAAGCGAAATACTTATGCTCAGTACCATCCGGTCAGAGGTAGAGGTAATCAGAGTAAGGCTTCTCCAGATTCAATTTGTAACCATTGCGGGCGTTATCATCCGAATGACTCGTGCAAGTTGGGTATAGGTGGATGCTTCACTTGTGGACTACCTGGACATATGGCGAAGGATTGCCTTCGTGGGAGGAACTCGAATGCGGGTCAGAATCAATACCAAGGGCAGGTGTTTGTTGTGAATGCCCAAGATGCTACTAAGGCAGATTCGTTGATGAGAGGTATATGCTTAATTGGTGGTAAAATGTTGATTGCATTATATGATACTGGAGCTTCGCATTCGTTTATTTCTTTTGATAAGGTTGAAGAACTAGGATTGAAAGTGTCAGAGTTAGCATTTGATTTGCATGTGCATACCCCGTATCAGACGGTTGTGACTAGGTCAGGTTGTAGGCAAGTAGGTTTCAAGCTTGAGAATAGAGAATTTGTTCATGACTTAATATGTTTGCCAATAGTTAGATTTACGGGTGGAAACAGGTCAGGTCAGGCCAGGCTTTACTCTTAACAGGCCTGGCCTGTCATGTAGTTAATTGGGCTGAGCCTGGTCTGCAGCCTGTTATAGGCTTTTTTAAAGTACTAAACCTGACCTGTTTTTAGCCTGGCCTGGTCTAAAGCCTGTTAAAATGCTTGATAATTTTTTTTACAAAAATAACAATATTATTTAAAAAAATGATTTTTCAATAAAAATATTTATATGTAATATGTCATATTTAATATTTATAAGAATTTTTAAACTTTTAAAGTATTTAAAATATACAAAAATATTTATAATAAAATATAATAAATTTAAAATATCTCATAATTTTGTTAATAATAAAAAATTATTTATATATTTAATTATGTGTTAATAGGCCTAGGCAGGCTTGATAGGCCAATAAGGCTAATTAATGAGCCTAGGCCTGGCCTATTAATATATTAAGGCTTTAAGAAGAGCCTGAGCCTGTTCCTATTTTACAACATACCAGGCCAGGCTGCAGGCCCCTAACAGGCCGCCTGGCCTTTTCCACCCCTAGTTGGGTTGGAGATGATTTTGGGATTTTATAGGATGTCCAAGAATCGGGTTTTATTGGATTTCTTTGAGCAATCGATTCGGTTTATGATGGAAGGAGAAAGTGGAGTAGTGGTAGCTGAGGTTTATTACCTGAACTCTGTGATGGTGAACTGCAGTGGAGAAGAGTGTCAGGGTTATATATTGTTGGCTGCGAATGCTTTAGGTGACGAATAGAAAATTGATCAGACTTCGGTAGTTAAAGACTTTCCTAAAGTATTTCCTAAGGATATTCCTGAATTCCTACCTCAAAGGGAGATTGAATTTGCAATTGACTTGGTGCCGGGAGCCGGACTAGTGTCGGTTACACCGTACCGAATGGCTCCGATAGAGCTGGCTGAATTAAAGAGTCATTTGGAGGAGTTTCTTAACAAGAGGTTCATCCGACCGAGTGTATCTCTGTGGAGAGCACCAATTTTGTTGGTAAAGAAGAAAGATGGAGGAATGTGACTTTGCGTAAATTATTGACAATTAAACAAAGTGACTGCGAAGAGCAAGTATCCGTTGCCTAGGATCAACGACTTAATGGATCAATTGCAAGGAGCTGGGGTATTTTCTAAGATTGACTTGAGGTCAGAATACGATCAGATAAGGGTAAAGGAGGATGATATTCCAAAAACTATGTTTAGGACGCACTATGGACACTACGAGTTTGCGGTGATGTCCTTTGGGTTGACGAATGCACCTGCTGTGTTCATGGAGTACATGAACAAAGTATTTTGTCCCTTTTTGGACAAATTCGTGGTGGTATTCATAGATAGTATTTTAGTTTACTCAAAGACGGCAGAAGAACATAAAGAGCACTTAAGAATTATGTTGCAAATCCTGAAGGAGTGGAAATTGTATGCTAAGTTGTCCAAATGCGAGTTCTGGAAGGAGGAAGTGAAGTTCTTAGGTCACGTGGTGAGCAAAGGAGGAATAGCCGTAGATCCTTCGAAAGTGGAGGTGGTGATGGAATGGGAAAGACCGACTATAGTGACGGAAGTTAGAAGTTTCTTGGGCTTGCCCGGATACTGCCGAAGATTCATTGAGGGATTTTCCCGGATTGCATTACCGATGACTAAGCTAACAAGGAAAGAGGTACCGTTTGTGTGGACGTCGGAATGCGAGGAGAGTTTCTAGACTTTAAAACAAAAGTTGACTTCAGCACTTGTTTTTCTTTTGCTGGAACCACACGAACTATTTGAAGTGTACTGTGATGCTTCTTTGAAGGGTTTGGGTTGCATGTTGATGCAACACCAAAACGTGGTGGCTTACGCACCGCGTCAGCTGAGACCGCATGAGGTAAATTACGCAACTCATGAAATTGGCGGCGATTGTGTTTGCATTGAAGATTTGGAGACACCACTTGTACGGAGTGAGTTTTAGAGTCTTTTCTAATCACAAAAGTCTTAAGTATATCTTTGATCAGAAAGAGCTTAATATGCGTCAGAGGAGGTGGATGGAGCTGCTTAAGGATTATGATTTTGAACTGAGTTATCACCCTGGGAAAGTTAATGTGGTAGCGAATGCTTTGAGTAGAAAGTCTTTGATTGTTGCTTGGATGAGGATCAAGGAAGAGGAATTAGTAGATAAGTTTGCAGAACTTAAGCTGGATATTGGTGAAGCTGACAGACAAGCCTGTTTGAATCAATTATGCATTTCAAGTACTTTTAAGTCAGAAATTCAGAGGGCTCAGCAAAATGAAACAGAACTTCAGCGACTATTTCAACCAATTGGCAAGAAGAGGCATGGAGAGTTTACTAAAGATGATGAAGGGTTGTGGAGATATAAGGGGAGAATTTGTGTGCAGGATGTCAGAAGTTTGAGACAAGAGTTGTTGTCGGAAGCTCACAACAGCGGGTTTTCTATTTATCCAGGGAGTATGAAGATGTACTATGATTTAAAGAAGATGTTCTGGTGGGCTGGGATGAAGAATGATGTAGCTATAGTTGTATCTAAGTGTTTGACATGTCAGCAGGTGAAGATAGAGCACCAGAGACCGTCGGAAATGTTACAGCCACTTGACATTCCTCAGTGGAAGTGGAAAGGAATTACAATGGATTTTGTGACCGGTTTACCGAGGACTAGGTCAGAATTTGATGCGGTTTGGGTGATCATGGATCGTTTAACCAAGTCCGCTCATTTCCTGCCTGTCCGAGTGAACTATTCTATGGAGGAATTGGCGAGATTGTACATAAAGGAGATTGCAAGGTTACACGGTGTGCCATCGAGCATAGTGTTGGACCGTGATCCCCGATTCATATCAAGATTTTGGGGAGCTTTCCAAAGAGCTTTTGGTACGAGACTATGTCTCAGCACGGCATATCATCCGCAAACGGACGGACAGTCGGAAAGAACTATTCAAATGTTGGAGGATATGCTAAGGGCATGTGTTTTGGATCAACTGGAAAGTTGAAACCGTTATATGCCATTGGTGGAGTTTGCGTACAACAACAATTTTCATGCGAGCAATAGAATGGCTCCGTATGAGGCTTTGTATGGACGGAAATGCCAATCTTCACTGTGTTGGTATGAAACCAGTGAATCAAGTATTTTGGGTCCTGATTTGGTAGCGGAGACTACTGAAAAGTAGGGGTGTTCAAAACCGATCCAATTCGAACAAAACCAACCAACCGAACCAAAAAAACCGATAACCGAACAAACCGAAAATCGAAAAAATCAAAAAAATATTTTTTTGCAGTTTTTGTGGTTCGGTTTGGTTTTCGGTTTTGTTAGGGAAAATCCTAACTGAACCGAACCGAACTGGTGTTATTAAAAAACCCTAATATAAAAGTAGCCTTCCTCCATAATTCCTTCTAATCTAGCCGTAGCCACCCCTCCCCTACTAGGAACCCTAACTCCTCGAGCTCTCTCTCAGTCTCTCTAGCACTGTGTCTCAAAGTCGGACCTCCTCCTTCTTCTCTGCCATCGACGTCGCCGGACAGCACCATCACGGCGGTGCGGTCCTTTTCTCTCCCTCTCCATTCCTCGTAGGCTCGTAGCGCTCCTCTATGTCCTTCATCCTCGACGGCTCCACACACCACCTCTCCAGTAGTCGTCTCCTCCACGAACCAACAGCCGTCGTCATCCTCAACGAACCGCAGCAGCATGCACCAGACGCAGTCGAAGCCGCTGCCGATCATTGCCCGTCTCTCGTTCGTCGTTGAAGTCGTGTCGCTGTCCAGTCTCTTCTTCTCCGTAATTGAAGCAGTGTTGTCCTTCCATCTCAGGTTGTTTTTTTTGTTCTGATTCTATTTATTTTTTAATTCTGGTTTAGTCTTATGGATTCAAATTTTGTTTTTTAATTCTGAACTTTTTGTTCTATTTTGATTTAGGATAATTCTGGTTTAGGGTTGGTTCTGAATTTTTGTTTATTTAATGTTAATGCAGGAAAGGAGAAGGAGAAAGAGGAAGAATTTGTGGAATTAGTACACCACATGAAAATTGTGGAATTAGTTTGGTTGTATTTCTGATTCAGTTTGGTTCTATATCTTGATTCAGTTTGGAGTTGGTGCACCATTTTTGCAAAATTTTTGGAATTAGTTTGGTTGTGTATCTTGATTTTCTTGATTCAGTTCAGGTTGATTATTGTTCCATCTGTTTCTGCTATTTTTGCAACATTTGTTAATGATTTTAATTCATTGTGCTTCTGCTAATTTGTTAGTAATTTGAGTCAGATTGATCATTGTTCCATCTACTTCTGCTGTTTTTGCAAAATTGTTAATTATTTTAGTTTGTTGTGTTTCTGCTCATTTGTTAGTGATCTTTGAGTTAGGTTGACTATTGTTATTTGTTAGTGACTGTGAAATGGTATAATGGTTTTTATTTGAATTAATTAAATAAAATGAACAAATCGAACCGAACCAAACCAATTTTAATTGGTTTGGTTTGGTTCGGATGATCTCGGGGAAAAAACTGAACCAAACCAAACCGCAGTTTTAATAAACGATCGGATCGGAGGACTTTTTCCTAAATAACCAAACTAAACCGCACCGCCAACACCCCTACTGAAAAGATTAAGAAGATTCGAGCTAGGATTTTGACTACACAGAGCCGACAGAAAAGTTATGCAGATCAGAGAATGAAACCATTGGAATTTGAAGTGCGAGAGCATGTATTTCTGAGGGTTACTCCGACAACTGGGATTGAAAGAGCAATTAAGACCAAGAAGCTGAATCCGAGATTCATTGGACCGTTCGAGATTCTGAGTGATTCGGGCCGCTGGCATATTTAGTAGCTTTGTCGCCTCACTTGTCTAACTTGCATGACGTATTCCACGTGTCACAACTCCGTAAGTACATGTCGGATGCGGCTCATGTGTCAGAGCTCGAGTCGGTCGAGCTGAGGGAGAACTTGACGTTTCAAGTAACACCGGTGCGTATTGACGACACTAGTGTGAAGAAACTACGAGGAAAAGAAGTTCAGTTGGTTAAAGTGGCTTGGAAATAAGCAGGAGTTGAAGAACATACTTGGGAGTTAGAGTCCAAGATGCGGAAGGATTATCCTGAGTTATTCTCAGATAATCATTAAATTTTTGGGACAAAATTTCTTATTTGGTTGGGAGAATGTAAGAACCACGACTAATTAACCGCTTAATTAAATTAAATTAACTGCCCAAAATAGGATCCAAAAATTTATAATATTAATTAGAAAATTTAAATATGATATTTGGACTCAGTAAATTTTTCTGAGTTGAAAAATGTAATTTTCTGCGAAAAACCGTATAAAAAACTCGAATCGGTAAATGAATCGGCAACACAGGCTTAGATCTATTCGGTACTGTGAGAGAATAATTAAAAACAGTAGGAAACCTTAGAAAAATAATTAAAGTTAAAAACCGGATACTAATTTAAAAGGTTTGGCCCAAAGTTAGACCAAACGGACCAAAAACACTAACGGGTTGGACCGAGCCCAAGTTGGGCCCAAGCACAACACATAAATGCTTCATTAATGAGCCAAATCAGTTCATTTCAGCACTAAATAGAGGGAGCAACGTGAATTGAAGAGAGGAGAGGTGAGGGTTTCATTTACTATTTATCATCTTCTTCTTGGAGCCATATCTCACTCTCCAGAGCTCCGATTTGCGTGCCGTTAGTTGCCACGCGAAGCTCTTATCGAGCTCTTCGATTTCATTCGAACAAAGTGGTAAGAAACTTTCAATTTCTTATCCAATTCTTCCTTCTATAACAGATTCGAATTTGGCTATGGTGTATGAGTAGTTCTTGTAATTTTGATTATTTAGGTACAATCTAGCACCGGGTACTTAGTGGGTTTTGTCCTAACCAACTGTGGGTAAGGTAAACTTGCTCTTATCCCTTGTAAATTTGTATATTTAGGAACCCTAGGTATTGATTTATGATAAATTATGTATGTCTAGCTTGGAATTGTGATTATTGGAGCATTGGTTCTTGAATTAGTGGCTTTTGGTGAGTTGAGGCTTGTTAGAATCAAATCCTGGTAATTTTGTGCATATTGAGAATCGGCCAAGGTATGATTTTGGTTTTTGATATGTAATATATAATATTTCTGGACACTTAGGCTAGTGTCCCATAGGATAGGTTTGGATTGAAATGATTATTGGATTTGATAATGTATGAAGGTGTTGTTGATTTGATGAGTTATGATGTTGCACTTTGATATTATTATTCATTATTGGAATGAGGCTTGAACTTGATGATTTTGAGTGTTTATAGTGAATTTTGATGCTTAATGATGATTGGTGAAAGTTGAGGATAGTGGAATAATGCATTGAGTGAGAATTTGTGGATGAAATGAGTGAAATTGTATGTTGGTATAATAAGGAATGACATAGAAGGTGTATGAATAATATTTGGTCCATTTAAAACTATTTTGGGTGTAGGATATTTGGTTTTGATTGGATTTTAGTTGTGGATTTTTGAGAAGTTGAGAACCTTGTTGTTTTTGGTAAAAATCAGTTTTTGGTGAATTTTGACGGATCATAACTGGAGCCTCAAAACTTGAAATTGAATGAACTTTGTTTTAAATTAAAGGTGCTTTGAGAGCTTTAAATTGATATAAGGTTTGTAGAAAATAGATTTTTGTAGAGGAATTTATGACTGTTTAAAGTTTGGTGTCAAAAACTGAATTCTGTAGCATTTGAATTTTTTCTAAGTCTGGTATGGGCTGCATACACGACATGGTGCACACGACGCGACCAACTCCTTCAGGTTGGGCATCTCGCGTGTGAACAATGCATGCGTACATGAGCCAGTAGACTTTTAACCCTTGCGTATGCAATACAGCGCACGCGATGTGACCAGACTATACGGGTTGGACATCTCGCGTACGCGGACATTGCATGCGTGCACGAGATATTAAAAAATGAACTCTTGTGTATGCGAACTTCAACCCACGACGCGAAAAACTCCTTCGGGTTAGACATCTCGCGTACGCGAGAAGGGGGTTGCGTACGCAACCACCCCTTTTTCAACAGAATGCGTACGCAAGGCAAGAGCTTGCGTACGTGGGACCCTCGTTTTGCAGAAAAATGATTTTCTATGTTTCTAAAGGTTCTCTAAACTTTCTAAACTTCCCTAAGATGTAGTTTAAGTGTACTTAGGCCTAAGAATTAATAGAGTAAAATTAATGACTTAAATAAGTGAATTTTACATGAATTAGAAAATGGAGGCTTAGGTTTCTGGAGTACTGAGGACTGAATTAGTTGAGTAAGATGGCAAAGTATTGTATGGATGGTTAATGATATGAGTTGTGGAAGTGGTGAACTACTCAGTACTGACTAAAATGATTTCTGAAAACCACTATTTTGTTATTTTATTGAGAATGTTGAGACGCTATGTGTCTGGTAGGGACGGTAGGTTAATCCCGCCTGTCGAGGTCGCGGCGGTGGCATAAGGGCGGTGGTTAGTCCCGCTTACGTTGAGATGTGAGGTCTGAGGCTATGCATGGCAAAAATCCCCGGTGGGACGGGTACCCGAGGGATTTACCCGTCGGGGATCAGGTATGGGGGGTAATTTTTACCCGCGGGGACGGGGGACGGGGCCCCGTATAATAAATGGGGCGGGGGCGGGGGTAAAGGTCCTCGCCCCGTGGAGACCCGTTAAATCCCCGTTTGTGTGAAAGGACAAAAATTCCCTAGCTGTCCTGCTTCAGAGAGAGACAGAGAGCGAGAACTGAGACCTGAGACTCTCATCTCCACTCCTCCTCAAACCCTTAGACCTTCCTGCCTCCTTCCCGCTGATCGCCGACCGCCGACTGTCGCCCGCCGCCTTCCACCCTCTGGTCTCTCAGCGCTGCCTCCCACCCCAGACTCCCTGAGTGGCTCGGTCGCTCACTGAAGGTGTCGAGGCAGTCAAGCTCACCACCGCGGGCTCCGACAACGTCGTCTTCTTCTACTGGTCGCAGCAGAGTCAGCAACGTCGTCGTCTTTTCCTGGTCGTGGTCGTCATCTTCTCCGGTACGCGTTGCCGGTCTTCGCTGGACGCTGGTCTTCCTTCCCCTTTTCTCCATCAGGTTCAGGTAAGTCAGCCCTGGTCTTCCCTGGTCTTCCATCCCCTTTTCTAAATTTAGATTTCTGAATTAGGGTAACGAATTTGGGTGTTCTGAATTAATGATTTTTCTATTAATCTGAATTTTTGTGTTTTGAATTTCTGGATTATTGAGTTTTGATGTGCTGAATTTTTGATTAGGTTACTGAATTTCTAAATTTCTGATTAGGTTAATGATTTTCTGACTATGAATTTCTGGATTCTGGTTGTGTAATTTATAATTCTGGTTCAAAACTATGCCTCATAGTTTATCGGTGCCATGTTTGTTTTTGCATAAACGTTTATTATGCTAAGTCCAAATGGTTTCATTCTTTTTAAAAGTCATTGCAAAACAATTTGATAAACAATATTTGCATTTTTATTCTAGTGAAGAGTTGTTCCTATTTAAATATTTGATTACATTAGATATGATATTGAGTGGTGATTACTGTCTTGGCAGTTAACTCTGAATGAATTAGGCCAAATAAATATATAAGAGCGAGGCACATAATACAATTTAAAAGGGATTGGAGTATTGAACATTGGACTTAATATATATATATATATATATATATATATATATATATATATATATAAAAAGCTTAGAAGAAGGATAGAAATAGAATATAACCCAATTAGTTAATGACTTAGACTCTAATCTACTACCCTGCTTCCAGTTCCTTTATTCTTTGATCTGTTTCACTATATATATATATATATATATATATATATATATATATATATATATATATATAAAGCTTAGAAGAAGGATAGAAACAGAATATAACTGAATTGGTTAATGACTTAGACTCTAATTTACTACCCTGCTTCCAGTTCCTTTATTCTTTGATCTGTTTCACTAGAACAAACAGTTTTAACTAATATCATATTCATATCTAAGTAGTGTTATTTGAATAGTTTAGAGAGCTCAATTTTAATTTTTTATTTATAATTTATATTTTTGAGTTAGGTTAATGAGATTCTGATTCATAATTTATATTTTAGATTAATGTGATTTTGATTCATGATTTATATTTCATGATTTATAGAATGTCTTCTTCGGATGCATTGAGTAATACTCTTGAGAAGAGTGCTCCATCAGAAGAACCTATAGGCACTAATATTCAACCTACGCAAGAGACTCCTCAATCTCAACCTCAAGAACCCCAACGGATACCGCAACTACTAATGAAGGAACGACAAACTCTACAAGTGGTGTTCGAAAGAGGAAGTTAACCTCCGAAGTGTGGAATCACTTCAAGATTGTAGAAATCAAGGAAAAATTAAAGGCTGAATGTAATTATTGCAAATCGAAGCTACTTGGTGACCCAAAACAAGGCATTTCGCACTTACGTGATCACTTCAAAAGTTGCAAGCTCCGCACCACTAGAGATATAAGACAATGTATGATAAAGACAACTCCAACAACTAGTGAAAAAACAGTTGTGGTTGGTGCATATACCTTTGACCAAGAAAATGCAAGGAAAGAGTTATCAGTTATGGTTTGTCATGAGTATCCGCTATCTATTGTGGATCACATTGGGTTTCGACGATTTTGCAATGCTTTGCAACCTCTCTTCAAGGTGATTACTCGTAACACTTTAAAGAGTGACATCTTGAAGCTCTACAACGATGAGAGATCGAAGACAATGAATGTCCTTGAGCGTAATAAAAGTCGAGTTGCAATTACGACTGATATGTGGACAGCAAGCAACCAAAACAAAGGTTATATGGCTATTACGGCTCATTACATTGATGATTCTTGAAAATTGCAAAGCCGTCTTGTGAGGTAATAATATTATCATTATAGGTTCTTCCGAATGTTTATATAATTGCAAAGCTGGTTATAATTGTACTAAATTATCATTACAGGTTTATATATGTGCCGGCTCCCCATACGGCTGAGGTACTTTCAGAGGTTCTTGTGGATTGTTTGATGGATTGGAATCTTGATAGGAAGGTATCCACTTTGACTGTTGATAATTGCAGTACTAATGACGTTATGATTGAGAATATTTTGACTAAAATGTCACATAGAAACATTATCTTGGGTGGTAAATTATTTCACATGCGATGTTGTGCGCATGTATTAAATTTGATTGTCAATGATGGGTTACAACTTATTTCACATGCTATTGAAAGGGTGAGGGATAGTGTTCATTATTGGACTGCAACACCTAAAAGAGAAGAAAAATTTAAGGAAACATGTGCGCAACTTAAAATATCCTACACAAAAAATCTTTGTCTTGATTGTAAAACTAGGTGGAATTCAACATTTTTGATGCTTGAAGTTGCAATTATGTATAGAGATGTATTTGAAAGGTTGTCATTGCATGAGAGTCAATATAAATCTTTGCCTAGTGAGAAGGATTGGGATATGGCGGATGAAATTTTTCAAAGATTTAGGGTATTTTTTGATGTGACTGAATTGTTTTCTGGAACAACTTATCCTACATCAAATCTTTATTTTCCTAAGGTTTGTGTGATTAAGTTGGCTTTGATGGAGTGGAAAAATTATGGAAATGAGATAATTGAAATGATGGCTACTAGTATGATAACTAAGTTTGAAAAGTATTGGGGTGTGATTAATACAGTTATGGCTATTGGGACTCTTTTGGATCCTAGGTACAAGATGTATTTATTGAATTTCTTTTTTCGTAAAATATATGGTGAGACGGAGGCATGTGTTGTAATTGGTCAAGTGAAAAGGGTAGTACAAGATTTAGTTTTAGAATATGCAACAAAGGGAAGAGAGAGAGACCAAGCTGCTCAATTAGATATGCCGCCACCACCATCAATTCCTTCAAGTTCAAAGGGGAGAAAGTTCAGTCATGAGGATTGGCAAGCTGATTTTGTTGCACATGTAAGTGAGGAATCCGCATTTATTGATACAAAGAGCGAGTTGGATTATTATCTTGAAGAGAGACCGGTACCACAAACTGAACATGATTTTGATATCTTAAATTGGTGAAAGTCAAATGGAGCGAAGTTTCCTACTTTGCAAGCTATTGCTAGAGATTTTTTGGCAATTCCTATCTCTACCGTTGCCTCTGAATCTTCATTTAGTACGGGTAGTCGATTTGTTACGCCACATCGTAGTAGGTTGCATCCGGACACATTAGAGGCTCTAATGTGTAATCAAGATTGGCTTTGGAATGAACTTGGCACTACAACTAAAATAGGATTTGAGTGCTACACAATTCATAACATTGAAGGAGATGTTGACGTAAGTAAACTATTAAATTACATATAACACACTATATTTTTATATTATTGACTTATTGAGTTATTATATGATTTTAACTTTAAATTGTTTTCTTGTCAATGTAGGATTCAAGTAAGTCGGAATCTACCATCACTACCATTATGGGATGAAAGGAAGATTGAGATGGTGGAATTATGTTTTTATGATGCCATGAACTTTATTTTGTTGTTTATGAATATGGTTGGTTGTTTATGTAATATTTGATTGTTTATGGATATGTTTGGATGTTTATGTTTGTTGTTATTGCTATTTAAGTCTTTAAAGATTATGGATATTATGTTTGTAATGATAATTGAAGATTATCTTTGATTTTCTCTAATTTTTTTTCATTTTTCTCAATTTTTACTAATTTTTACAAATATCCGCGGATATCCGCGGAGACCCAGGTCCCCGGCGGATACGGGGTCCCCGTTACCCGTCATGGGAACGGGGCGGGGACGGGGACAGATATTGGGGGTGGGGGGCATGTCCCCGCCCTCATGGGGACCCGTTGCCATCCCTATCTGAGGCAGAGTGTGCCCGACACTATATCCGTGAGGGGGATCCCACTTTTATTGGTGACCGAAAGGCGACATCTCCATGGAGATGTGTCGGGTTGGCAGTTGAACCGACAATGTGATATCACAGTCAAATAGGACAATCATTCATCATGTGCATATTCTATCTGTTTGTTTGCTTTGCTGACTTGTATTGTTTGCCAAATTGTTTAACATGCCTAAAGGCTTATTGAATTACTTGATATATATGATTATACTTGGGATTTACTTGCATTGTATTACTTGTATTTTCTACTGGGATTGAGGAGGTTCGAAAGGCGGTGGCGATGGGATCGCATGGCGGCTAGGCTGGCGAAGGCTGTGTGACAGCGAAGATTTGTTAGATTAGAAAATCCCTAAGTTAGATTACCCTTAATTTCATTATGGTTTTAAGTTATGGTTTTAAAATTTACTTATGTTTTAAGCTTGAAACTCTTGATGGATATGAAGTTCTAAGATTGCTTCTGGCATCCTGGAGTCTTATATCTTATATCACTGGGAACTGTTACCATACTGAGAACCTCCAGTTCTCATATCATATTCTGTCGCAAGCCACCTCGGTGAGTTGCTTGATGATGACAGAGCGGAGGATCCTCGCTATATTTTTAAGTCTTTTGATTTATTTTGATTAGATCTCTCACTTTTGTATTTATCTTTGCTTTAGAGGCTTACTTTGAGAGAGATTTTGTATAAACTATTTTACTTTCAAAACTCTGTATGTCTGTATATAACTAGCCGGCTTAAACTCCGCAAGTGGCAACTAGATCCTTATGACTATCATACTTTGATATATCTATATATATGTCTTGATATCTGTACATATATCTTGTGCCTTGATCAGTGTAGCTTCCTGTGAACGTTTTGTGCTTTTGAAACTCTGTTTTTGAGCTTATTTCTTCATCGGGCTTCTAGAATTATTATTTCTTTCTATATATATATGTATGAGCTTTAGACTTGTCGTAACCTTTGATTAACCTTTGCTTTATGGCGCGATGTAAAGCTTAGGGTAATTAGGGTGTTACACTTGATCCCTCTATAGTTTTCGCAACTTTGTATATCCCCCTTATTCTTGTAGATAGGTACCAAGGTGCACTTTCTCTACTCATCAGACATCTTCTTTGACCTTAAAATCTCATTAAAAAGCTTGGTTAACTAATTGATGCCTTTTCCTCCAAGGCCCTTCCAAAACTCAATCGGGATATTATCAGTTCCTACTGCCCTGCTATTTTTCATCTGCTTTAGAGCCTTTTTTACCTCAAAGTCTCGAATCCGTCGATAGTAGTCAAAATTTTGATCTTCTTTCCTTGTGCATAACCGACCAAGGGTCAGAAGAGTCTGATGTCCTTCATTAAATAACTCATGGAAGTAGCTCTTTCAACTTTCATTAATCTTCTCCTCTTGAGCCAGCACCTCTCCATCGTTATCCTTTATGTACTTAACCTGATCCAAATCTCTTGTTCTTCTTTCACGGCTCTTTGTGATTCTATATATACATTTTCTCCTTCTTTCGTAACCAAAGAATGGTAGAGACCCTCATATGCTCTTGTTTTTGCTTCACTTACAACTACTTTTGTCTCTTTCTTAGCCGCCTTATATTTGTTCCAATTATATGCATTGCGTCACAAAGACCACTCTTTAAAGCACTCCCTTTTTATCTTTATCTTTTCTTGTACACTCGCATTCCACCACTAGGACTCCTTGTCTCTTGGTCCTATCCCTTTAGATTCACCAAAATTTTCTTTTGTTGTTCTTCTAATAACTTCTGCCATCTCTCTCCACATCTCTTCTACACTTCCATTCCCATCTCACTTTGCCTCTTCTCCTATCCATCTTAGGAAGCTTCTTTGTTTCTCACCTTTCATCCGCTACCACCTCGTCCTTGGGTTCTTTGTATGATGTCTTTTCTTTAACTTTTACTCAACACGAAAATCCATGACGAACATCCTATGTTGTGTTGTTAAACTCTCTCTCGGGATAATTTTACAATTAATGCAAAATTTTCAGTCGACTCTCCTCAACAAGAAGTCGATTTGAGAGCTTGTCATGCCACTCTTATAGGTTATACGACGTTCGTCTCTCTTTTTAAAACATGTATTTATGATGAGAAGGTCAAAGGTTGAGGAAAAGTCCAAAATAGATTTACCCTCGGCATTGATTACTCCGAAACCATGGCCTACGTGAATACTTTCATACCCAGTCACTTCTCTTCCAACATGGCCATTTAAATCTCCTCCTAAGAAAATCTTATCTCTCGAAGGTATGTCTTAGACCAAACTCTCTAGATCCTCCCAAAACCTTATCTTGTATTGTTCATCCGAACCCACTTGCGGTGTGTTCCGAGGGTTACCTGAAACTGAAGGTCGATCTCGGAGGAGATCTGTTGTGGTGGCTAGAGCTGTCGTGTTCGACTTGTTGAGCTTTGAGATGTTGCTATTCCTTGATCACCGGAGGGTGGTGG
Source organism: Arachis ipaensis (assembly GCF_059453495.1). NCBI lineage: Eukaryota > Viridiplantae > Streptophyta > Magnoliopsida > Fabales > Fabaceae > Arachis > Arachis ipaensis. The sequence continues at coordinate 132,699,903 of NC_142436.1, forward strand.
TACCTGCAAGAGACTCCGATGCTTAAGTTAGCACGGACTTTAAGCATGTTTTTGTGTAAAATCAGAGTATGAGTTATACCTGGGTGCTCCAGTGTATTTATAGTAGTGTAGAGTGATCTTTCTAGAGATAAATTAGTTATCTTATCTTATCTTTGAGCGAAGTCACCTTATCTTTTAGGCCAGCCGCCTTTAGAGTGGGCTGCGTCCTTTTATTTGGGCCTACTTGGGCCTCTGAGGCGTTTGTCCGAGCTCTTTGCGAAGAGGTCGGTAATGGACAAACCTTCGAAGAGGTCGGTAATGGACCAACCTTCCAAGAGGTCGGTAATGAACCAAACTTTCAAGAGGTTGGTAAGAGACCAACCTTCCAAGAGGTTGGCCTATTTGCTTTAGATCATCTCGGATCTTATAGCTCGGACCGGTGTATGAACAGTGCCCCTGCTTGAGCTTTGATCTTCCTATGAGGACGTGCTTTTAAGCTTCAACCTCTTTAGGAAGTCATGTTCAAGCATCTTGCTTGGTTCGTGTCCGATTTGCCTTTGAGTGGTAATGTAGGTTTTTTACCCTTGCCTTTTTGGATCATGCCTTGCTTTGAGTTTGTGTTGTCAACCCTCTGCTTTGGCGGAGTTGTCCTTGTGGCTTAGTGTCCGGGCTTTTAGTGACTTGTCCGATAACTTTTTAGTGTTCTTTATATAGAACCTTTTTAGTCTTGGATGACTTTTGTAACCCTGTTTTGAGCTCCCTCCTTCTTTGAGCGGAGTTGTATCCCTTTTGGCTAAGCACTTTTGAGCCTTTAAGTTTGTTTCTCAACCTTTAGGCTTGTTCTTTTTCGGGATCGTACTTGCGCCTCTCTTTATCTGACGTTGACCTGTACGACTTTGTTACCCGGGCTTTTTAGTCACATTCAAACAATATTTTAGGTAGTGTTCTGATAAGGAACCTTTTCTTTATAGTTTATTTGGATGACTTTTTAGCGCCGTTTTGAGGTCGTGCTTTCGCTTTTTAAGTAGCGTCTCTTTTCGAGACTTGTACCCTTTAGCTTAGCACCTCGGGCCTAGGTTTTTCAACCTTTTTGGCCTTTTTGCTCGCTTTTTAGTGATCCTTTTATTGGTCTGACTTCTCTGTCAGGCCTTCTCAAGTTATTTTTAGTAATCCATTTTTAGCCAGACTCGTCAGGTCGCTTTTTATGGGTTACTTTCTATAACTTATTGCATTAATTTGCTTCTATCGCTTTCAACTTGCCGAATTCTTTGTAATCGGGCGATGAATTTGATTTTCACATTGCCGACCTCTTTGTAATCGGATGATGAATTCGATTTTCACCTTGCCGACCTCTTTGTAATCGGTCGATGAGTTTGATTTTCACCTTGCCGACCTCTTTGTAATCGGTCGATGAATTTGATTTTCACCTTGCCGACCTCTTTGTAATCAGTCGATGAATTTGATTTTCACCTTGTCGACCTCTTTGTAATCGGTCGATGAATTCGACTTTCACCTTGCCTACTGATTACAAGAATTCGATTTTCACCTTGCCAACCTCTTTGTAATCGGTCGATGAATTTGATTTTCACCTTGCCGACCTCTTTGTAATCGGTCGATGAATTCGATTTTCACCTTGCCGACCTCTTTGTAATCGGTCGATGAATTCGATTTTCACCTTGCCGACCTCTTTGTAATCGAGCGATGAATTTTTGCGTTTTATGAGCTCAGATTAATGCGTCTTGGTAGGAAACTTTTTAAGGAATCTGAAAACTTTATTCAAATAGAAGATAGAAATATAAACAGGAGTATATACATATGAGCACTTACCCTTCTAAGTCGGTAGATCTTGGCCTGGCGCCTCATTAAAAAATATTTTCAGGAAAAAGAGTGCACCTTGACCTTAAATCTTTACTATTTTCTAACTATAGTACCTTCTTAAGTTATAGTCATTCCATGACCTTGGTAGCTCTCGCCCCTCGAGGTCGGACACTTTGTAGTAACCTTTTCCCAGTACTTCCACAACTCGGTAAGGTCCTTTCCAGTTGGCTGCTAGCTTCCCTTCTCTTGATCGACCTGCTCCGATGTTATTTTGGATTAAGATGAGATCATTGGTGGCGAAGCTTTGCTGGACTACCTTCTGATTATATCTTAGGGCCATTCGACGCTTTAGTGCTTCCTCTCTAATCTGAGCTCTTTCTCGGGCTTCTGGAAGTAGGTCGAACTCCTCCCTTTGAATTTGGGAGTTGGTCTCTTCATTGTAGAGGATTACTCTAGGAGATCCTTCTTCTATTTCTACTGGAATCATTGCCTCCATTCCATAAGCAAGTCGGAAAGGTGATTCTCCTGTGGTTGAATGTGGTGTTGTCCGATATGCCCATAGGACTTGCAGGAGCTCTTCAGCCCAAGCTCCCTTGGCGTCCTGTAATCTTCGTTTTAACCAGGCCAGTATGACTTTGTTGGCGGCTTCTGCCTGTCTATTGGCTTGTGGGTGCCCTACAGAGGTGAAATGGTGCTTGATCTTTAGATCAGCTACCAGATTTCTAAAGCCTGTGTCGGTGAATTGAGTACCATTATCTGTGGTGATGGAGCATGGGACCCCAAACCTTGTGATAATATTTCTGTATAGAAATTTCTGATTTCTTTGGGCTGTGGCATTAGCTAATGGCTCTTCTTCAATCCACTTTGTGAAATAGTCTATGCCCACAATGAGAAACTTGACTTGTCCGGACCCCTGGGGGAAAGGTCCAAGGAGGTCGAGTCCCCACTTTGCGAATGGCCAGGGTGAAGTGACGCAGATGAGCTCCTCCGGTGGGCTATGTGGAAGTTGGCGTGCTTTTGGCATGGTGGGCATGTCTTGACAAACTCTGTTGCTTCCCTTTGCAAGGTCGGCCAGTAGAAACTAGCGCGAAGTACCTTTTTGGCAAGGGCTCGCGCTCCGAGGTGATTGCCGCACATGCCACTGTGGACTTCTTCGAGAACTTCCCTTATAGTGGAGGTCGGAACGTATTTTAGGAGAGGTGTAGAGATTGCTCTCTTGTATAGGACGTCCTGTACCATGGTGTACTACTGTGCTTCTCGTACTAGCCTTTTTGCCTCTTTTTTATCTGCGAGAAGTATTTCCGACTTGAGGTAGTTGATTTTGGGCAACATCCATCCTTGGTCCTGTCCTGATATGGCTAGGATCTTTTCTTTCTCCCAGGTCGATGGACATCAAAGTGTTTCTTGGATGAGGCTTCTATTATTGTCCCCTGGTTTGGTGCTGGCTAGTTTTGAAAGTGCATCGGCTCGGGCATTCTATTCCCAAGGTATGTGTCGGACCTCATATCCCCTGAATTGTACGAGTTGTTCTTTGGTTTGGTCAAGGTATTTTTTCATGGTGGGATCTTTGGCTTGATAGCTCCCTTCTATTTGCGAAGTGACTACTTGGGAGTCGCTAAAAATGCTAAGTCTTTGAGCTCCTACTTCCCTAGCCAGCCTCAAACTAGCCAGTAGTGCTTCATACTCAGTTTGATTATTTGAGGCAGGGAACTCAAACTTTAAAGAGAGCTCGATTTGTGTTCCCTGATCGCTCTCTAAGATGACGCCTGCACCACTCCCGATTTTGTTTGAGGAGCCGTCCACATAGAGGCTCCACTCTGTGGGGGTCCCCGTAATGTCAGTGTGTTCTGCGATGAAGTCGGACAGATACTAAAATTTGATAGTTGTCTGGGCTTCATATTTGAGGTCAAATTTGGATAACTCAACTGCCCATTGTAGGATTCTTCCAGCTAAGTCTGTTTTCTGTAAGATTCCCTTTATGGGTTGGTTGGTCCGTACTCTGATGGTGTGAGTTTGAAAGTATGGTCGGAGTCATCGGAAAGTGAGTATGAGGGCGTAGGTGAACTTTTCTATCTTTTGATAGTTCAATTCAGCCCCTTGTAAAGCCTTACTGATGAAGTAGATGGGTTGTTGCCCACTTTCATCTTCTCTGACTAGTGCTGATGCTATTGCCCAACTTCCTATAGCGAGGTATAGTATGAGCTCTTCGCCTTCCTGAGGTCGAGTAAGGACAGGTGGTTGGCGTTGACAAATATTATGGTAATGACCATGGGGTCATCGTGCCCTGGGATGATGCCCATGACATCTTCTTGGGTGAAAGTAATAGTGGGGAGGTCGGGTGACCGGTCTCTTTTGACATGATATACCTCTTTAAGGTGTCTTTTGTGAGACGATTTAGAGATCCCTGCTCCTGCGAATCCATCGTTTATCATGTGAACATGCCTCTCGGGGATGTGAGGGAGACGTTCAGCTCGTCCGACCTCTTCGTCCCTTCTTCTCTTCCTCGGTTCGTCTGTTTTGTTGGCTAGGAACCTGTCTAGTCTTCCTTCCCGGGCTAGCTTCTCTATGACGTTCTTTAGGTCGTAGCATTCGTTGGTGGGGTGCCCGTAAACTCGGTGGTATTCGCAGTACTCCGTCTGACTTCCTCCTCTTTTATGCTTAATCGGACGAGGGGACGGGATCTTCTCAGTGTTGCATATCTCTCTGTAAACGTCCACAAGGGACACCCTGAGGGGAGTGTAATTGTGGTATTTTCTAGGTTTTTCAGTAGGCTGGTCTTATTTTTTTCTGGACTCTTTATCCTTGTCTCGAGGCGGGTAGGAGAATTTGGATTTTGAGGCTTCTCCTAGTCGAGAGTTTTCCTCCATATTAACATATTTTTCAGCCTGTTCTTATACTTCATTTAGAGATGTTGGGTGCTTTTTGGATATGGAGTGGCTAAAGGGTCCTTCTCATAGACCATTGATGAGACCCATGATGGCTGCTTCTATTGGCAGACTTTGTATGTCCAGACATGCCTTGTTGAATCTTTCCATGTAGTTGCGGATGCTTTCTCGATCTCCTTATTTAACTCCCAGTAAGCTTGGAGCATGTCTGGTCTTATCCTTTAGGATGGAGAACCTGGCGAGAAATTTTTTGGCTAGGTCGTCAAAACTTGTGATTGATCTTGGAGGCAAACTGTCGAACCACTTTATTGCTATTTTTGTCAGGGTAGTCGGGAAGGCTTTGCATCGAATTGCATCTGAAGCATCTGTAAGATACATCCTGCTTCTGAAATTGCTGAGATGGTGGCATGGATCAGTCGTACCATTGTAGGGGTCATGTCAGGAGCTTTGAAGTCTTTTGGGACTTAGTTTTCATGATCTCTTTAGTGAATGGATCTAAATCCTTGCGCGAGTTATCTTCATGGTTGGAATGAGTAATTTTGGTTTTGAGATCGGCCTCGAGCTTTGTGAGCTTGTCCTCTAGCTCTCGGTGACGTCTCGCTTTTCTTCGGAGGTCTCTCTCGGCTTCGCGCTGATGTGCGGCCTCCTGCTCGAGCAATTTAAGGCGATTCTGCTGTTCACAGAGAGCATCTAAGATTTCGGTGTTTGGAGATTGCTTGTCTCCCTTGGCTTGAGGCACATCCTTTGATATGGCGTCCGTGTTTTTAAGCGGGGTTCTTTCTTCCAAACTGGAGTTGTGATCGTTGTCAAGGTTGTCCGCCATGATGAGGGGATGACTTCTAGGTTCCCCAGCAACAGCGCCAATGTTCCGAGGGTTACCTGAAATTGAAGGTCGATCTCGGAGGAGATCTGTTGTGGTGGCCGGAGCTGTCATGTCCGATTTGCTGAGCCTTGAGATGTTGCTATTCCTTGATCACCGGAGGGTGGTGGTACCTACAAGAGACTCCGATGCTTAAGTTAGCACGGGCTTTAAGCATATTTTTGTGTAGAATCAAAGTATGAGTTATACATGGGTGCTCCAATATATTTATAGTAGTGTAGAGTGATCTTTCTGGAGATAAGTTAGTTATCTTATCTTATCTTTGAGCGAAGTCACCTTGTTTTTTAGGCCAGCCGCCTTTAGAGTGGGCTGCGTCTTTTTATTTGGGCCTACTTGGGCCTCTGAGGCGTTTGTCCGAGCTCTTTGCGAAGTGGTCGGTAATGGACCAACCTTCGAAGAGGTCGGTAATGGACCAACCTTCCAAGAGGTCGGTAATGAACTAACCTTTCAAGAGGTCAGTAAGAGACCAACCTTCCAAGAGGTCGGCCTATTTGCTTTAGATCATCTCGGATCTTATAGCTCGTATAACCACTCTTATAGGTTATACGATGTTCGTCTCTCTTTTTAAAACATGTATTTACGATGAGAAGGTCAAAGGTCGAGGAAAAGTCCAAAATAGATTTACCCTCGGCATTGATAACTCCGAAACTATGGCCTCCGTGAATACTTCCACACCTAGTCACTTCTCTTCCAACATGGCCATTTAAATCTCCTCCTAAGAAAATCTTATCTCTCGAAGGTATGTCTTCGACCAAACTCTCTAGATCCTCCCAAAACCTTATCTTGTATTGTTCGTCCGAACCCACTTGCGGTGTATAAGCGCTAATCACATGAAAAATACCTCCCTCCACTACAAGTTTGATAGAGATGATCCAATCTCCCACCCTCTTGACATCCACTACGTCCTTCTTCCACTGTTTATCCACAATAATACCAACCCCATTCCTGTTCTTCACCTTTTCTGTATACCAAAGTTTGAATCCGGAAGTATCCAACTCCCTAGCTTTCACACCAACCCATTTTGTTTCTTGTAGGCATATAATGTTAATCTTCCTCTTTGTCATAGTGTCCACCACCTCCATAGACTTTCCTGTTGGAGTGCCTATGTTCCATGTCCCAAATCTCAACCTTCTGTTTGGCGATGCATTTTGAGTGAAAATTTTCCATTCCGAATACTTTTAGTTTAATTTTTATTATACTTTTTAGATATTTTGTATATATTTTGTTATTTTTAATACCCTTTTTAGTTTATTGTACTTTCTATTTTTTTGTACATAATCTAGATTTTTATTTTAGTTTTGCATACATTTACCTTTTCTTTTATTCTGGCTTGTATATATGCTTTTTAGTTTTAGTCGTTAGTTATGACTGGATAATATTATGATTGCTCCTAGTTTAGTTTCCTATATACATGATGATTTGGTTTAATTTAAATTAGGAAATGAACTTAGGTTTTTTGATGATTTTTATCTAATCACTTTACATATATAGAATAAGCTTAGTCAAATTAATGAAATTTCGAAGGAAAACTTCTTTTTATATAGGGCATTGACATTTCAATTGATTTGAGTTAATATTTTTCATTCAAATGTGCTTGAATTATACATTGTGGAACATGGATTTTAAGCTAGAACATACAACCTTATGAGTTTTGAGCCTTAATGTGTGGTTACATTATATTAACTACTATTTTCATTCTTGTGTGTTATTCTCTTTCTCTGATTGCAATCTTTGATTTGTTTGATTCTTTTTATCCATTATTTGGTGTATATATGCATTTATGTGGTTGAGGCCATTATTTCATTGTAGCTCACTTACCCATATAGCCTTACCATTTCATCTACCTTTGTTAGCCAACTTTGAGCCTTATTAATCCCCCTTTTGTTCTAATTTTAGCACATTACTAGCCTTAAGTAAAATAGAATAAATATCCTTAATTTGGATCTTTGATTAGCTTAGACTAGAGAGATTGTGTAATATCTAAGTGTGGAGAAATTTGAGAAAATTGGTTGATAAAATATGGTTTGTATTTCTATTGAAAATCTTGGAAATTGGGTATATACTTATGCATTAATTGTGTATACCATATGCATTGACACTTGTGTATATATTTCACTTTGAAAAAAAAAGGAAGAGAAAAATAGAAAGAAAGCAATAAAAAGGGTACAAAGGCCCAAAAGAAAAGTGATAATAACAATGCATATGATATGTGAATTGGAAAGAATGCATGAGTGTGTGAAAAGTGAAATAATGGGTAGCTAGGTTTTGTATTAGAATTGCATAGGTTGTTATATGTTAGGTGAGAATTAATCAAAGATTCAAATTCTAGCTCACTTAACCGTATGCCCTTATCTTGACCCTAGTCCCGTTACAACCTTTGGAAAAGCCTTCATGATACTTATATGCATACATTGAACAATTGTTGATTATTAAATGAAGAACAAATCTTAGAAAGTATGATTACAGGAGAATTGAGTGAATTAACCCTATACACTTGAGCGACTAGAGAGTATATACATTCAGTGAGGGGTTCGATTGGTCAATTCTATGTTTCCATATATGATTATCTCTTATCTTACAAGTTCGTAAATTCTTTTCTATGACTCAATTCAATTATGGATTTGACTTGGTTGCTATTGCTTGAGCCTTATGTTTATATACGCTTGATGTGAGAATTATCGTTGGTCTAGAATTTCTCAATAGAAAAAGAACTTCGTTGTAAGCGTAGTTCCAAACCAACTAATAGCTCTCAATCAAATTTTAATATTGGTTTTGTCACAAGTACAACCCCCAATAAAAATAAACCGAAGTATTCAAACCTCGGATCGTCTCACAAGGAATTGCAATAAAGTGCTCAATTATTGGCTATAAAGGGGCAAAGGGGCTTTGATTTGATGATTCGACAAGAAAAGTAAATAACAAGAAAGTAAATGACAATTAACTAATAAAGGAAAGGAAAAGAACACTTGGCTAAGGCATGGAAATTGAGATCACCATCCTTGTCTACAAACTATGTATTGACAATTATGAGGGACCAACCCATTAAGTCTACTTCTATGCTTGAAGTACGTACAAAGTCTACTTCAACGCTTGAAGTACGTCAAATATGCTTGATCAATATCAACCCATAAGTCCTAACCTACCTACTAATTGGCTTAGTAGTGGGTTAGTGTCAATGGGTATCAATTTGACCACAAAGGGTTCTCAAATCACCAATTCAATGAGACCCAATTACTCAAGGTCACTCAATTCCTTTAGCCTAGGCCAAGAGTAAAGAAAACTACTCTAAAACTAGTGAAACATTTTAACAAACACCTAGAATGCAATAAAAGTAAACATGATAAATTGCAAGAATTAATGAAACCCATAACTAACACAAGCAAGAAATCAATAATAGCAATTAAGATAAACATAAAAAGGGGGCATGGAAACATAAAATTACGTTAAAAGGAAATTGAAATCAACAAGAGTTCATCAACATAAAAGAGAGAAAAATAAGAAATTAACAAGAGAAGTAGATAAACTAAAGTGTTAGAACAAATAAAAGTAAAGGAAAAACTAAAATGAAACAAGATTAAAATCTAGATCATAAAGGAAATTGAAATAAGAACCCTAAATCTAGAGAGAGGAGAGAGCCTCTCTCTCTCTCTAGAATTCTATCCTAAAACATGATGAAAAACTAAACCATGACCCCCCATTCCTTTTCAATCCTTGGGTTCAAAAGCATAAGAAATGAGTTGGATTTGGGCCTCCTTGAGCTCAGAAATCACCCCCTGTGTTTCCTTTAGTGAAGTCACATGCAGCTTATCACGCGTACGCATGGGTCACGCGTACGCGTCGCATTGCAAAATTCCTCTTCACGCGTGCGCGTGGGTGACGCGTGTGCATTGCTGGCGAATCTCCTTCTCATGTGTACGCGTGGGTGACGCATGTGCATGGCCTTGAGTTCAGCAAATTCTCATTTTTTCATGAATTCTCCATTTTTGCATGCTTTTTCTTCTTTCCTTCAACCCAACCTTTGCCTTGTAATTCTGAAATCACTTAACAAACATATCAAGGCATCGAATGGAATTAAAGTGAATTAAAATTAGCGATTTAAAGGCCTAAAAATTATGTTTTTACTCTTAAGCATAAATTAGGAGAAATTCACAAAACCATGCTATTTTATTGAATAAATGTGAGAAAAGTTGATAAAATTTCCTAAATTCAACACAAGATAAACCACAAAATTGGGGTTTATCAAACCTCCCCACACTTAAACCAAGCATGTCCTTATGCTAAACCAAGAAAGACAAGAAAAGGGGTATGAACATTTATTCAATGCAAATAAACTATATGCACCTATCTACATGCATGCAACTAAATGCAAAATGATTCTACCTACTTGGTTAAAAGTGAATCAATCTCCAAGAGCATGTATGAACATGTAGGGCTAAGTAGTATGATTATTCATGAATCCCACCAATTCAAATATCAAAATTGAATTTCAAATAGACTTGCAAGAAGGAAGCTCATGAGAGCCGGGAACAAGGAATTGAGCATCGAACCCTCACCGGAAGTGTATCCGCTCTAGTCGCTCAAGTGTATAGGATTGATTCACTCAATTCTCCTCTAATCATGCTTTCCAAGATTTATTTTTCATCTAACAATCAACAATTATTCAATGCATGCATACATTTATCATGAGGACTTATTCATAGGTTGTAATGCGGCTAGGGTCAAGGTAAGGATATATATATGGCCAAGTGAGCTTGAAATTTGAATCTTTGATTAACGTAAGCTCTCGCCAAACACATATAACAACCTTTACAATTCTAATACACCACCTAGCTACCCATGATTCCCACTTTTTCACATACTCATGCATTCTCTTCAATTCACATTCCATATGCATTGTTATTATTACTTTGCTTTGGGACATTTTTGTCCCCTTTTTATTGGTTCCTTTTTCTTTTTCTATTTTATTTTTTCTTTTTATATTTTTTTTCTTTTTATTTTTCTTTATCATTTTTTTCCACTAAAGTATATATAAACGTATCAATGCATATGATTTTACATATTTAATGCATGTGCATGTACCCAATTTCCAAAATCTTCAATAAAAATACACTTTTATCTCATCCAATGTTCCCAAATTTCCTTTATCTAATTGATACACACTCTCACTAGCCTAACCTAATCAAAGATCCAAATTAAAGACATTTATTATTTTTCACTTAGGGGTAGTGATGTGCTAAATTGAAGAACACAAGATTAAATAGGCTCAAAATTGGCTAACAATGATTGATAAAAGATAGGCTATTTGGGTAAGTGAGCTAAATAAAATAATGGCCTCAATCATATAAATGCATGTATACATAGAATAATGGACATAAAGAATCAAACAAATGAAAGATTACAATCATAGAAAGAGAATAATACACACAAGAATGGAAATAAGTAGTTATATGATGTAACCACACAATTGGGCTCAAAACTCACATACTTATGTGTTCTTAGCACAAAAATCATGTTCTAAAATAAATTCTTCAAACAAGTTCAACAAATTTTTTTTTTTCAAATTGGTAGGGTGCCCTAAAACAGTTTTCTTGGAAAAGAAATCATTACTTCAACCAAGTAGTCCTAACATAAAAAGAAGTGGTAAAATATGTACAAACTCTAACTAACATGCAACTTATCAATGCAACAACTATCTAACAAAGAAGATTAAGAATTGGTGTTGAAAAAGGAAGTGGTTATCTACGGAGGTCGGTCCTCGACCTCCCCACACTTAGAAATTTGCACTGTCCTTGGTGCATACAAAGAAGAGCAAGGTGGATGGGTTGCTACAACTGATGAGCTCCTTCAAAAGGTTGTGCGGAGGGACTTGTTTGTTGCCCTATTTAGAAGCCTTTCCATTCCCCTTTTTGGTGGCCAGCCTAAAAAGAGAGAAAAAGAAAGAAAATTAAGCCCACAACAAAGATATAAAGCAAATAGAACATAGACGGAGGCTAATGCCAAATAAGAGTACGGTTCTCAACTACGTGGTAGCTACAACATGTGAGTGAGAAAGCAATGTAAGTAAAGGGCATATCACTAACACTTGATGCAAGAGTAAAGTTTAAGCATAAGTAAATGGCATGAAGATAACACTTAGAAGCATCAAGTTCAAATAAGAAAGAGTGGGTCATGAAAGACAATAGGAGTTCATATCAATGCACAAAGGATGCAAGAGTCATCAAAGATTAAGCATTGATTTAAAATTTTTATCACCCAACAATATCAAACAAGTCAAGAACACCAAGATAATCCAAGAAATCCTCAACAATTGAGTAGGATAATTCAACATCAATGTTAAAATAAGAAACTTAGAAAAGAAAATAAGAACAAGGTACAAAGACAAAATTAAATTGCAATGAATGAAAATAAGCAAATGCAACATACAGAAGAAAATGAAAAATAAGAAAAATGAGAAGTGCAGTTTTGGAGAGAGGGAGAAGAAGAAAGTAAGAAAGGAAGAAGAGAGAAGAAGAAAGGTAGAATGAAAGAAGGAGAGAAGAAAGGAACAAAAACAGGGGAGAAACAGGGCGCGAGGCGACGCGCGCGCATGGGTGACATGCGCGCATGGGCGACGCTTGCTCGCAAAAAGCAGGAGGGGGAAGCGATGCGTAGGCATCGTCCACGCGTACGTGTGGATTGCAGAAAAGAGAGGGGACACGTATGCGTAGGGCTAAATTGTGCTCTTCGCACAATGGCAGTACCACTCCAGCACAACTCTCTGGTTTTTGCACCAGGAGTCCCAACATGGCATACGACGCGTGCGCGTCGGCCACGCTCACGCGTGGCATGCCTTTTTTTTATAAAGAAGCCTAAAAACAGAATTAAACACTCTCCTACCCTATTTACACTCTAAACCAACCAAAATTTTAAACTTAACAAAAATCTTTTTAGTTTTTGGAAAAAATTTTCAAAGACGAACAAAACTTGCACTTCAAGCAAAATGCAATTCAAAACAACTATTCTAATCAAAACATGAATTTAACAAGTAACATAACAATCAAAACAAGGTATGCAAAATTTTGAAAAGAAGAAAACTACCTAACAATGGCAACTCAATTCATTCATTGATTATATATACAATAGAATGGAAAGAGTTTACCATGGTTGGGGTGTCTCCCACCTAGCACTTTTAGTTTAAGTCCTTAAGTTGGACTTATGGGAGGCTCCTTGTCAAGGTGGTTTGTGCTTGTACTCATCCTTGAACTCCCAAGGATGCTTGCTCCTCAAACGGTTGTCAGAATTTCCAACCGACTTCACCAACTTAGGTGAAGTTCTTCCCAAGATATGAGCTCCCAAAATTGGCATCCATGTTGTGATCCGGGATCCCATATCTTATTTTCACACCCGTCTTCTAATTGATCATCATTGTTCCATTCGGGTGGTAGGCACGTAGAATTCTCATTGGAGCACCAAACTATCCTCCTAGACCCATCCAATTGAGCATTACACTAACATTTGCATCCACTCCTTGAAGCTTCAACCATAATGAGCCTAGATTTACAATGCCAACCACTGAACATCCTTCTCTTACGCTTCATTCCACAAAGTGCCCTAAGTTGGCCATCCATTTCAAGCAAGCCAAATTTGAGTGGGATAATAAAGCTAAGAGTTATGAGTTTTACCCACTCAAATGAAGGATTGGATGGTGACTTAGGTAGAGAAGTTCTCAATGATCTTGACAAAGCACGTTCCACTCCCGTCCACCTTCTTCTAGGGGCCTCCACCATTTGACAAGGTTCTTCAAGCTCTACGTCTTGACAAGCTTCCTCAAGTTCACATGGTTCTCCACCAATGTCCTCTATCTCTTCCCCATCACTCAAATCATAAATAGGAGGTTGAGTGAAATCTACCTCAACGTCAATTCCAAGTTCAATGGGGAAGCATTCATCAAGCTCCAAAGGATCATATGTTGATGCGGAATCATCATAGATAGGAGGACTTGTTGTTTGTACCATTTCTTCCATTTCTTCAATCACATTATGCCTTGGAAGTTGTGCACTATCCTCCTTGACATCATTTTCAAATTCAATGAAAGAAGGCTCTTCAACTTGAGATTCATCTTTGCACTTAACATCCCATAAATCTTCAACCACTTCTTCCTCTTGTTCAATGATAAAATACTATTTTAGGGTTTATCTTGTACTTAATTGAGTGAATTTTATCTACTATTCTCACACTTATTCATAGAATTCGCATGTTTTACATTTTTCTTCCTAATTTTGTGCTATGATTAAAAACATGCTTCTTTGGCCTTAAATTTGATAATTTTAATCCTCTCTTATTACCATTCGATGCTGTGATATGTTTGTTAAGTGTTTTCAGGGTTTATAGGGCAGAAATGGCTTAGAGAATGGAAAGGAAGCATGCAAAAGTGGAAGGAATATAAGAAATTGAAGGAATTGCTAAGCTGTCAAGCCTGACCTCTTCGTACTAAATCGATCATAACTTGAGCTATAGAGATCCGAATGAGGCGCTTTCAGTTGTCTTAGAAAGCTAACATCCGGGGCTTCAAAATGATATGCAATTTGCTATAGTTGCCATGCAGTTAGGTGATTCGCACACGTGGATGATGCATACGCGTGACCTTGCGAAAGTTCAGTGACACATACGCGTGACAGAGCCACGTGCTGTACGTATCAGAAAATGCTGGGGGCAATTTCTGGCCTCTTTTTGGCCCAGTTCCAAGCCCGAAAACACAGATTAGAGGCTGCAGAGTGGGGAAATCATGCATACAACATTCATTCACATAATTTTAGGTTTTAGATGTAGTTTTCTAGAGAGAGAGGCTCTCTCCTCTCTCTAGATTTTAGGGTTCTTAGTTTTATTCCTTTTCAATTTCAGATTTCTATTATACTTTAATTTAATTTTCTTCTACTCTTATTTTTTCTAGTGCTTTAGTTTATCTATCTTGTCTTGTTGATCTATTTATTCCCCAATTTAGTTTATGAACTCTTCATGTTAGATTGAATTTCTTATTTAATGCAATTTGAGGTATTTCATAATCATTATTCCTTTCTCTGTTTGTTTTTCTTGATGTTTGCAATTGGTTGTTTAGATTTAATATTCTTTGTTAGTTTTCTATGTTTTTATGTTGTGCCTTCCAAGTGTTTGATAAAATACTTGGGAGGATTTTAAGTTAGATTTTCCTATTCTTAACTTGGATTGATTAATTGGAGACTCTTGAATTATCAAAGTTTCTTGTTGATTGACAATTGAAAGTTGCTAGTTTATCTGAATTCCACTAACTCTAGTCTTTCCTTAGGAGTTGACTAGGACTTGAGGGTTCATGTTGATTTTCTCATTTGACTTTCCTTCATTTGTTAGAGGTTAACTAAGTGAGTGCAATTTACAATTACCATCACAATTGACATTGATAATGAGGATAGGAATTCCGATTATCAATCCTTGCTAGGACTTTTCTTAATTGTTATTTTATTTCCTTGTCATTTACATTCCTTGCTTATTAACTCAAAACCCCAAAATATACATCTCATAACCAATAACAAGAACACTTCCCTGCAATTCCTTTGAGAGACGACCCGATGTTTGAATACTTCGGTTATTAATTTTTAGGGGTTTGTTACTTGTGACAACTAAATTTTTGTATGAAAGGATTCTTTGTTGGTTTATAAACTATACTTGCAACGAGGTTTCATTTGTGAAATTCTAGACCATCAAAAATTCATTCATCATTCAACAATCTCGGTTTCCTCCTCTTGTTGCACTCCTTGCCTTAAATCCTCTCCTTCTCCTTGAAGCTCGAAATTCTCCTTCTCATTGTGATCCTCAATTAATCCTCCACATTCAACAATAGGAGTGTCTTGGATATTTGAGCACAATGATACCACGTGGTTCATCACTTCGGTCAACCTAGCCACAAATTCCCCTAGCATCTTTTGCTCTTCTTTTGGCTTTTGACACATAGCTAGAAGCTCTTGTTGCTCTTGCATTAGGGGTTAGAGAAATTCGTCCAATGAAGGTGGTGGTAGAAGAGAGAGTTCACTATTTGAGGGGAAGGTATTGTAGTTGGAAGGTGGTTCAAATTGGTGAAAGTCTTGAGGTGGTGTATAAGGAATTGGTAGTTCTTGGGAGTATTGGTGTTGGAAATGTGGTGATTCTAGGTATGGTTCATATGGTGGTTGGTATGGTGGATATGAGTTGGGGTCATATGGAGGTGAATGGTGGTATGAGGCTTGTGAGTGAGGTTGACAACAATGTTGAGAAATTGCTTCATAATTATGTACATTATGGGGTAGATTGTAGCCATGAGAGATTGGAAGAGGTTGTTGCCATGAAGGTTGACCATAAACATGTGGCTCCTCCCTAATTTGATATCCATTCCTACAATGTGGTTCCTCATTGAAGCTTTCATTCCGTACAACATAATTGTAGCCAAACTCATAGCTAAAGTGATGAGAATTCATAGTGACAAGAGAAATAAAACAAATACTAATAAGAACTAATAAAAATTAACTGTTAAAACAAGCAAAAACTAACAAAGAAGCATATTCACAATATCAACATATATACAATAGCCAATAACATAACACCAATGCAATTCCCCAGCAACGGCACCAAAAATTTGATGTGAGAATTATCGTTGGTCTAGAATTTCTCAATAGAAAAAGAACTTCGTTGTAAGCATAGTTTCAACCCAACTAATAACTCTCAATCAAATTTTAATATTAGTTTTGACACAAGTACAAATCCCAATAAAAATAAACTGAAGTATTCAAATCTTGGGTCGTCTTACAAGGAATTGTAATGAAGTGCTCAATTATTGGTTATAAAGGGGCAAAGGGGGGTTTGATTTGATGATTCGACAGGAAAAGTAAATAACAAAAAAGAATATGAAAATTAACTAATAAAGGAAAGGAAAAGAACTCTTGGCTAAGGCAAAGAAATTGAGATCACCATCCTTGTCTACAAACTATGTATTGACAATTATGAGGGACTAACCTATTAAGTCTACATCTATGCTTAAAGTACATACAAAGTCTACTTCAACGCTTGAAGTACGTCAAATAGGGTTAATCAACATCAACCCATAAGTCCTAACCTACCTACTAATTAGCTTAGTAGTGGGTGAGTGTCAATGAGTATCAATTTGACCACAAAGGATTCTTAAATTTACTAATTCAATGAGACCCAATGACTCAAGGTCACTCAATTCCCTCAGCCTAGGCCAAGAGTAAAGAAAACTACTCTAAAACTAGAGAAAATATTTTAACAAACACCTAGAATGTAATAAAAGTAAACATCATAAAATGCAAGAATTAATAAAAGTTACAACTACCCAATGTAAGAAAACAATAATAACAACTCAATTAAACAATGAGAATAAGAAAACATAAATTGCATTAATGAAAATTCAAACTAACAAGAGTGTATCAACATAAAAATAACATGAAAGGGAAATTAACAACAAGAACTAGAAGAGCAAAGGTGTAATAACAAGGAATTAAAAGGGAAAACTAAATCAAAACAAGAATTGAAAGATAAATTTAAGAGAGATTAACCTAACTTTACCCTAATTTCTACCCTGAATCTAGAGAGAGGAGAGAGCCTCTCTCTCTAGAGTTCTACCCTAAAACATGATGAAAACTATACTAGGACTACTCCCCCTATTCCCTTGCAATCCTTGGGTTCAAAAGCATCAGAAATGAGTTGGATTTGGACCTCCTTAAGCTCAGAAATCGCCCCCAGCATTTTGCCTTTACTGAAGTCACGTGCAGCTTGTCACGCATACGCATGGGTCACGCATACGCATTGCATTGCAAAATTCCTCTTCACGCGCGCGCGTGGGTGACGCGTATGCGTCGCTAGCGCATGTCCTTCTCATGCGTACGCGTGGGTGACGTTTGCACGTGGCCTTGAGTTCAGCAAATTCTCATTTCTTAATGAATTCTCCATTTTTGCATGCTTTTTCTTCATTCCTTCAACCCAACCTTTGCCTTCTAATTCTGGAATCACTTAACAAACATATCAAGGCATCGAATGGAATTAAAGTGAATTAAAATTAGTGATTTAAAGGCTTAAAAAGCATGTTTTTACTCTTAAGTACAAATTAGGAGAAATTCACAAAACCATGCTATTTCATTGAATAAATGTGAGAACAGTTGATAAAATCTCCTAAATTTAACACAAGATAAACCACAAAATTGGAGTTTATCAATGCTCTTCATGAAATTGATTTATTTTGACTAAGTAGATACATATAGATAATTAGATAGTATTAGTTAGAGTAGTTGCATGTATTTAGATAGATTGCATATAGATTGTTTGCATTGAATAAATGTTGATATCCCTTTCTTATCTTTCTTGATATTTAGCATGAGGACATGCTATTTTTTAAGTGTGGAGAATTTGATAAACCATAATTTGATGGTTTATTTTGTATTGAAATGAGTGAATTTTATCGACTTATCATGTATTTATTCATTGAAATAGCATGATTTTGTGAATTTTTCCTAAATTGTGCTTAAGATTAAGACATGCTTTTAGGCCTTAAATTGCTAAATTTAATTCACTTTAATTCCATTTGATGCCTTGATGTATTTGTTGAGTGATTTTAGACTTACAAGGGAAGGATGGATTGAAGAAATGAGGGAAAAGCATGCAAAAGTGGAGAATTCATGAAGAAATGAAGTTTGGAGCACCTTAGGGTTGTGTGTACGCATACCTCATGAGTACGTATGAATATCAAGTTGTGCATACACATGCCTCATGTGTACGCATGTTTTGGAAATTCACAATTTTGTGCGTACGTATACCTCATGCGTACGCATGACTGAAGGCATGTGATTTCACTTAATTGAACACGTAGGTCGCGATTTCAAGCCAATTTTGCCCCAATCCAACTTATTTATGAATTATTTCAAGCCAAATTCAAGGAGGATCAAGGGGGAGCAATTAGGATAGCTTTAGTTTATATTTAGGGTAGATTTCTAGAGAGAGAATAGCTCTTCTCTCTAGAACTTAGGATTTCTGAGGTTAAATTCTCCTTAGATTTAGGTTTTAACCTTGTTTTAGTTTAGTTTTCTTTTTATTTCCTTGTTATATTGTCTTAATTCACTTAGCTTTTATTGTTAGTTCTTTATTATATGCTATTTTAGTTTCATGAACTCTTGTGAATTCTTAGTTTTCTATTAATGCAATTTTGATGTTTTCATATTATTGTTGCTTAATTGAGTTGTTATTATTGTTTTCTTACAATTGGTAGTCATAGATTTTATTGTTCATTCAATTTACCATGCTTTTCCTTTTATGCATTTCAAGTGTTTGATAAAATGTCTATTTCAATTATAGAGTAGATTTTACATTCTTGGCTTGGGATTGAAGACTTAGGTGACTTTGAGTCATTGATGTCCAGTATTGATTAGTGATTTAGGATTGTTAATTGATTTTTTTCTCTAGCTCAAGTCTTTCACTAAGCTAATTAGTGAGTTGTCTAGGATTTGTGGATTATGTGAGATTAACTCTTTATAATTACAATATTTGTGGTCAATGACTAGGATAGGAAACCTTGACTTTCAACCCTTGCCAAGACCCTTTTAAGCATTTGAATTTCCTTTACTTTATTAGTTAATTATCATTTAATTTTTTTCTATTTAATTTTATGTCAATTGCTATCTCACCCCCGATTTCTCATAGCCAATGATACGTGTAAACCCCGCTAAAATCGGTAAATAATTAGTCAATAATTTGAATTTTAATTAGTAAAATTAAAAATACAAAACTAATATCAAAATAGGATAGAGCTCTTCAAAACAAGAATTTTGATACCAATTTTGAAAAATTTGGCCCAAAATTGGACCGGACAGGCCGAACCGGTTGAACCGGGGTCTAAACCGGGCTCGTGGATCCAACCGGATCCATAACTTAAAAGAAGCACCAGCTTCTTCTTCCTCGTTTCATACCCAATGAATCCAAACAGATTGGGGAGGAAGAAGAACTCCCTAACCCTCATCAAATCATCTCACAACCATAACTTCTCCGTTTGAGCTTCGATCGCCGCACCGTTTGTGGCCACGCGTCCAGCGCGTCGATCTCTATATTTCTATCGGATCAATTTCACTGGTAAGCTCCATTTTCGTTCCAAAATCTCTATCCCCTTTCTATTCTTGAAATTAAAACCCTATAGTGAGATTTTGCCAATTTTGATGTTCTAGGTTTGATTTAGCTTGTGGAGCTTACTGGATTTGAGTTGCTACGCGTGTGGGGGTAGTAAAGTTTTTCTAAACTTAAATTTAATTTTGAATCCATTAGGTAAAATTTGAATTTCTAATATATGTGTGTATTAGGTATGAATTAAGTTCATATATATGCATTAGAAGTGAAAAGTGAGTATTTGGAGGCTTTTGGGTGATTGAAGCTTGGTTTGTGGCTGGTTTCTTTGAGCTTGGGGGGCTGTGTTCTAGCTTGTGAGGCTACCTTGGATTGAATAAAGTGATCGGCCAAGGTATGGTATAGGTTTCACATGTTTAACATATAAGGTTTTGTGAAAACTTAGGCTAGGGGACCATAGGCTAAGTTGAAATGGATAAATGTATGAAATGATTAGTTGTGTGATGATGTAGGATAAATTTATGATTGAGTTGTATTGGAATTTATGAGTATGAGTTGTTGGTAATGTTGAATATGTGTGATTGTAATTATTAATGTTGGGTTGATGATGATGTTGATATGAGTTAATTGAATTTGGTGGTATGGCTTGTTTTATTAGTTGAAGGTGGATTATGATATGGTATTAATGAATGAAGGTAATAGACTAATGAATTTTGATATGAAAGTTATGGTTGGAATAGGTGAATTCTTTGAATAATGCATGGGTTTTATGAATTGGTATGAATATTAATGTGATAGTGGATAGGATCAATAAAATGTAACTTGTTGTATAATGGAGGTGCAGGTTTTGATGATAAGGAACATGACTTTGGTGAAAATGAGGTTTGGATGTGGATTGGTAAAAAGTGAATTTTGGTGAATTTTGGAAATCCATAAATTGCTCCTCAAATATTGGATAAAATTGTGGTTTATTTCAAATGAAAGATGGTTTATAAGCTTTTGAACGATATCAATTTTGAGAAAAACAGAATTTTGTAGAGAAAGTTATGGACGACAGAAGTTTGGTATAAAAATTGTGCTTACAGGATAACAAAATCTGGTTTGTAGCAGCTTTCTGGGCATTCTGCCAATTTTGGAAAAACGTCCATCCACGCATGCACGTGGCCCACGCGTGCGCATGGCATGGCATTTTGACGACGCATGCGCGAGTAGCCATGCATGCGCGTGAAAGGGCAATGTGCATGATCACGCGTACGCATGACTCACGTGTGCGCGTGGCCCACGCGTGCGCGTAGCCCCTGTTTGCTACAAAACTGGATTTTTAACATTTTAGATCATATTTTCACTTCCAAATCTCTATTTTCTCCCTTTTAGACTTAAAATATGGTACTAAACCCAGTAGCTAGTTGAAGCTAGGAAAATAAGATAACTTGGGGGGTGAAGTAAGAGGCAAAATGATGAGTTATATGAAGGTGATGAGAATGTTAAATGAAGTTTAATGACATGGCTTGATAAATGATGATATATTGATTATAAAAAAGAAATGGCTTGATATCTGAGATGCGAGTTTTCCTGGGTAAGAACCGTGGCTTGCCACCACGTGTTCCAGGTCGAAACTCAATACTCTGTTAACCCTACATCGTAAGGGTGACCGGGCACGTATAAATTCCTGGGTATGGATAGCCCCATTGAGTGATTTGAATGATGATTGAATGTGAAATCTATGCATAGACTCATGGGGATGTGCGACGGGGGACAGTCTAAGGTTTTCAGACTTGTTGGATTGGCTGGATAACTAATAGATAAGCCTCATCAGCCATAGGACAGGCATGCATTGTGTGCATTTTTTGTTTTGATTGCTATGCATTTCCTGGGTTTGCCTAATTGAATATATACCTCCTGCTATCTGTTATACTTAATATTTGAACTATCTGCTTATTACTTGTGCGTGAACTTATTTGGTTGCTTGTCTCTGCTGAATTTATAGATGACGGAGGGATGGAGAAAAGCGTGAAATGGTTTGGTGTTCTGTTAGGTTTGAAATTGAGTGAGTTTAGGTAGGTCTAGATTACCTACCCCTATTTATGGCTTCTGTTTAGTAATTAAGTTGTACAATTGTACAACAGAGTTCTAGGATTGCCTCTGGCATTCCTAGGACCTTATTTATTATGCGCGTGGCACCTTTACCATGCTGAGAACCTCCAGTTCTCACCCCATACTGTGTTGTTGTTTTCAGATGCGGGTCGAGAGGCTCCTTACTAGGCGTCTGGATCTTGAAGCGGAGTAGTCCCTGGGTTATTTTGGGCTTTATGATTATATATATATATATATATATATATATATATATATATATATATATATATATATATATATATATTTATGTACCTATGTACTTAGCTTGCTCTCCAAGAAACTTGTTTATTTTGTTCCTCATAGAGGTTAAGGGAGAGCTAGGACCTTATTTTGAGTTTTGAGTAGTTTCGGATATCTATATATGTATGTATATATATTCTCTGGCCAACCTTGGCTTCACAGGCTGAGTCAAGAGCTAGTTATGTTATTTTCTTGGCTTTCCTTTACTCTCTTGATTATCTTTATCATTTCCTATTAGGTTTCTTAGCACGCAAGTAATCCTATTCCTTGAGCGCTGCACTTTTTTATTTTTGGGATTTTGTTTTACCCATTTTTCAAGGTTCCTAGTATATTATCTTTTTCCACTATTATGTATATATTTTACTATTTAGAGGTCCGTAACACCACACTACCTCTGTTCTATGACTTAAGCGTAAAACTCTGTGTAGTAGGGTGTTACATTATTGTATCAGAGCAATTCATTTCTATAGAGCCTGAGGATGGACTGATTGTGCTTCTGTGCATTCTCTGTGTATGGGTTTATGTGATAGTAGGATATCTAATTGATATATGTGGCATAAACATTCATGAGCATGTATTTGGGACTTAAAGCACTGAACTTGCGATATTGAGACTGATCAACTTGATATCACTTGTTTGGTGTGTATAGGGACCAGATGTCGACTTGCGGACGTGGGCGAGGTAGAGGCAGAATAGGCAATGCTATGCCTGAAGCGTCATGGAATACTCCTAACCCTGTAGACTTCATGGCTGCTTTAGGCAATATGGCAGCAGCAATGCAAGCGACAACTGAAGCCCTGGGAAATCAAATTAATAATGGAAATAATGGCAATAATGGTGATAATGGTCCAATGTCACTTTCTTCCTTCCTGAAAGTTCACCCTCCGACCTTCAGAGGGACCTCGAGTCCTACTGATGCTGATAACTAGATACAGGCTATTGCGCAAGCATTACAGGGTCAGCAGGTTCCTGATAAACAGTGGGTTGAGTTTGGAACCTACCAGCTGCACGGTGAAGCTCAGTATTGGTGGCAGGGCATGAGACGCATTCTGCAGCCTGATGGGCTTGTGATATCTTGGGAGTTGTTCCAAGAGGAATTCTATAAGAAGTATTTCCCCAACTCAGTTAGAAATGCCGAAGAACTTGAATTGCTTCAGCTGAAATTGGGCCAGATGACCATAACTGAGTACACCAGTAAATTTGAGGAATTGTGCCGCTTTTCATGCATCTGTCAGGGAGCTCTTGAGGACTTTGCTGAGTGGAAGTGCATAAAGTATGAAGCGGCCTTCGAAGTGACATACAGAGCTTTGTAGCACCTATAGAGATTCGAGTATTCTCTGAGCTTGTGAATAAGAGCAGGGTGGCTAAGGAGTGTGCGAGGAAGGCTGCAGTAGGAAATGGAAGTATAAGGATGCCATTCCCGAGGACCATAGGGAGGAATTTTGCACCTAGGGGCAGACAGTTTAAGCGTGGCGGCTTTGTCCCTCAGAACAATCAGGAGCAAGGCAACTTCAGGAGGCCTAATACTAATGCTAATCAGGGAAAGAGACAGGGGAAGCAGCCACAGCAGGATGTGAGTTGCCACAGATGTGGTAAGTACCATTCTGGGCCATGCAGGTTTGGGACTGGAGTCTGTTATTCTTGTGGGCAGCCTGGACACTTGGCTAACAGTTGCCCAGAGAAGAAGAGGTATGAGACAGGTAGAGTGCAACAGCCAGGGAGAGTGTACACTACTTCTTTAGTAGGCGCTGAGGGGTCAGAGACACTGATCAGAGGTAACTGTGAGATGGCTGGTAAAACTTTGAATGCCTTGTTTGATTCTGGAGCTTCACATTCTTTTATTGTATTTGAGAAGGCTGATGAGTTAGGATTGAAAATAGTAGTACTAGGGTATAATTTAAAGGTGTATAATGCTACCCATAAGGCTATGGTGATGAGGTTAGGATGCCCCCAAGTTCCTTTTCGAATACAACAGCGTCACTTCATGCATAAACTAATTTGTTTGCCGATGACTGGACTTGATCTCATTTTGGGATTGGACTGGTTATCCAAGAACCATGTTTTACTCTATTGCTCTACAAAAACAGTGTGTTTTATGCCTGAAGACACAGAGGAGACGGTTGTGGTAAATAACTACTTCCTGAATTCCATAACAGTGAACTGTTCTGGGGCCGAATGTCAGGGAATATTGTTGTTAGCTGCGGGTGTTTTGGGTGATGTTCAAAGCTTGGAGAAAATCCCGGTGGTGTGTGAGTTTCCAGAGGTGTTTCCTGATGATATTGAGGAATTTCCACCTAACCGAGAAGTTGAGTTTGCCATTGAGTTAGTACTTAGGGCTGGACCAATCTCGAGTGCTCCTTATAGGATGTCACCTCTAGGAATGGCCGAATTGAAGTCTCAACAGGAGGATTTGTTGGGTAAGAACTTTATCTGACTAAGTGTTTCTCCGTGGGGCACGTCAGTGTTACTAGTGAAGAAGAAAGATGGGAGTATGCGCTTATGTGTTGACTATAGGCAGCTGAATAAGATTATTGTGAAGAATAAATACCCGTTGCCAAGGATTGATGACCTGATGGACCAGTTACAGGGAGCCGGTGTGTTCTCTAAGATTCATATATGATCCGGATACCACCAGATAAGGGGTCAGAGATAAGGATATTCCAAAAACTGCCTTCAGAACGTGCTATGGCCACTATGAATACATAGTGATGTCCTTCGGACTGACTAATGCTTCGGCAATATTCATAGATTACATGAACAAGATTTTTCATCCATATCTAGATAAGTTTGTTGTTGTGTTTATTAACGACATTCTTATCTACTCTAAGACAGAGGATGAGCATGCAGAACACTTGCGAACAGTGCTACAAATCCTGAAGGATAGGAAGTTGTATGCCAAGCTATCCAAGTGTGAGTTCTAGAAGTCTGAAGTGAAATTTCTTGGTCATGTGGTGAGTAAACAAGGAATAGCAGTGGATCCTGCCAAGGTTGAGGCGATGATAAATTGGGAGCGACCGACTTCAGTGACGGAGATCAGGAGTTTCTTAGGCTTAGCAGGTTATTATTAGAGGTTCATTAAAGGGTTTTCACAGCTCGCTTTGCCTTTGACCAAGCTAACTAGGAAGGATGTTCCTTTTGTGTGGACTCCTGAGTGCGAGGAGATTTTACTTACTTTAAAGCAGAGATTAACTACTTCCCCCGTGTTAGTGTTGCCTGAGCTGAGAGAACCATTCGGGGTATACTGTGATGCGTCCTTGAAGGGTTTAGGATGTGTGTTAATGCAGCATCACAAAGCTGTAGCTTATGCCTCACAGCAGTTAAGGCCACATGAAAGAAACTATCCAACTCATGATTTGGAGCTTGCTGACGTTGTCTTTGCTTTAAAAATTTGGAGGCATTATCTCTATGGTGTGAAATTCCAAGTCTTCTCGGACCATAAGAGCTTAAAATACCTATTTGAATAAAAAGAGTTGAATATGCGTCAAAGGAGGTGGATGGAACTCCTAAAGGATTATGACTTCGAGCTGAACTACCATCTGGGAAAGGCGAATGTGGTGGTGGATGCCCTGAGTAGGAAATCCCTATGTGCTACTTGGATGATGCTAAGAGTGGAAGAGTTGCTAAAAGCCTTCTAGGGATTGAAACTGGGAATCAGCGAAGAGTTTGGGACTTTATGCCTAAGCCAGTTACAAATTTCAAGCGACTTCAAGGCTGAACTACTAAAGGCTCATCAGAATGACCAAGAATTATATAATATTTTTCCAACGATTAAGAAAGGCAAGCAATGGAGAGTGTCAGAAGACAAAGATGGGTTGTGGAGGTTCAAGGGTCGAATAATTGTGCCAGATGTTAGGGATTTACGACAGAGCATATTGGAGAAAGCTCACAAGAGCAGGTTCTCCATTCATCCGGGAAGCACCAAGATGTATCAAGATCTAAAGACGATGTTCTGGTGGCCAGGAATGAAAAATGATGTGGCATTACATGTTTCCAAATGCCTAACTTGTCAGAAAGTCAAAATTGAACACCAAAGACCAGCAGGAACCCTTCAACCTTTGGAGATTCCACAGTGGAAATGGGAGAGCATTGCTATGGATTTTGTGTTGGGTTTACCAAGGACTCGAACAGGTTGTAATGCTATTTGGGTGGTTGTAGATTGACTGACCAAGTCACCTCATTTTCTGCCTATTCGGATAAGTTGTACTATGGAGGAGTTGGCGCGGTTATACATAAAGGAGATTGTGAGGTTACATGGCGTACCTTCCACCATTGTATATGATAGGGTTCCTCGCTTTACATCACGATTCTGGGGAGCTTTTCAGCGAGCTTTTGGCACTCAATTGAGCCTAAGTAATGCCTATCATCCTCAGACAGATGGCCAATCAGAGAGAACAATCCAAACCTTGGAAGATATGCTACGAGCTTGTGTTTTGGACCAGCCGGCGAGCTGGGATCGATATATGCCTTTAGTAGAGTTTGCTTATAACAACAGCTATCATGCAAGCATTGGAATGGCTCCGTATGAAGCTTTATATGGAAGAAAATGTCAATCTCCATTATGTTGGTATGAAGCAGGAGAAAAGAGCTTGATAGGGCCTGAAATGATAAGTGAAACCACGGAGAAAATAAAGAAAATCCGTAGTCGAATGCTTGTGGCTCAAAGCCGTCAGAAAAGCTATGCTAACCAAAGGTGGAAGCCTTTAGAGTTTGAGGAAGGAGAACATGTTTTTCTGAAGGTTACTCCGACCACTGGAATAGGGATATCCATCAAAACTAAGAAGTTAAATCCCTGTTACATTGGGCCGTTTGAAATCCTGAAGAGAATTGGACCAGTGGCGTATAGGATCGCTTTACCACCACATCTTTCGAACCTGTATGACGTGTTTCACATATCGCATCTTTGTAAATACACTTTTGATCCTACTCATGTCCTAGAACCAGAATCATTCCAAATGAGAGAAGATCTGACGCTTCCAGTAACTCCGGTTAGGATCGATGATACCAGCATCAAGCGTTTACGCGGAAAAGAGGTTTCTTTGTTGAAAGTAGCTTGGAGCCGGGCTGGAATTGAAGAACATACCTGGGAGCTTGAATCTGAGATGTGGAAAGATTACCCACACCTCTTTTCAGGTAACTCACTCTGAATTTTGATGACAAAATTCCTAATTAGGTGGGTAGGATGTAAACCCTACTAAAATTGGTAAATAACTAGTCAATAATTTGAATTTTAATTTGGAAAATTAAAAATGCAAAACTAATATCAAAATAGGATAGAGCTCTTCAAAATGAGAATTTTGATACTAATTTTGAAAATTTTGGCCCAAAATTGGACCGGACGGGCTGAACCGGTTGAATTGGGACCCAAACCGGGCCCGGGGTCCAACCGGACCCATAACTTAAAAGAAGCACCAGCTTCTTCTTCCTCATTTCATACCCAACGAAGCCTAAGAGATTGGGGAGGAAGAAGAACTCCCTAACCCTCATCAAATAATCTCACTACCATAACTTCTCCGTTTGAGCTCCGATCGCCACACCGTTCACGGCCACGCGTCCAGCTCGTCGAGCTCTACATTTCTATTAAATCAATTTCACCGGAGCTCCATTTTCATTCCAGAATCTCTATCCCCTTTCTATTCTTGAAATTGGAACCCTATAGTGAGATTTTGCCAATTTTGATGTTCTATGTTCGATTTAGCTTGTGGAACATACTAGGTTTGAGTTGCTACGCGTGTGGGAGCGGTAAGGTTTCCCTAAACTTAAATTTAATTTTGCATAATGTAACACCCTACCATTCTTAATCTTATACTTAGGTCATAAGACTGAGATAGTAAGATATTACGACCTCTAAAAATAAAAAATATATATATAAGATAATATTGAAAGAGATACTTAACTAGGGGCCTTGAAAAATGGGTAAAACAAAATACAGAAATAAAGTCCTAACTCTCTTGTAACCTCTATGAGGAACAAAACAATCAAGTTTCTTAGAGAGAAAGCTAAGTAACTAAGTACATATGTACATAAGCTGATAAACCAAAATATCCCAGGGACTACTCTGCTTCAGGAATCCAGACGCCTAGCGAGGAGCCTCTCGACCTATATCTGAAAATAACAACACAGTATGGGGTGAGAACCGGAGGTTCTCAGCATGGTAAAGGTGCCATACATATAATATATAAGGTTCTGAGAATGCCAGAGGCAATCCTAGAACTCCGACACTCTGATTATAATCTTAAAATATTAAACAGAAACCATAAAAGGGTGGTCTTCTAAGAATATCTAAACCCAGCTTAAACCTGACCATAATACTAAGTCTTTTTTCACTATTCCCTATTCCTCCATCTCCGATTAGTTTACACAGACAAATAAGCAAATAAGACAAACACAAGTAACTTACAAGTAATATAGATAACAAGTACAACAGATAGCATGTTCCAATCACGTAGGCATTCCCAAATAGTTCACAAATAAGCAATTCAAACAATATGCACATGATGCATGCCTATCCTATGGCTGTTGATATCAACTGTCGAGTTGCGTAGCGCCAACTTATAACCCAAGTGGGGACAACAAGGTGATGGAACAAGGGCCAAGGCTGACGGTCTGGGCTGGCTGATGTGTCTGCTGGCCTGCCCGTTCCAAGTTGAGAGTTGGGCCCAGGTACCTAGGCAAAAGCCCAGGTCTCTTTGCCTTTAGAATGGAAGGCAATGCATGAGGCTGGTTTCACAGAGCAACGAACACTTCCTTCTTCCAACAGTGGAGGGATAACATTTAGCTTGGGGTATAGCCTTCCCCATGTCAGCTTGGGGTGTTGTCTCTTCTCTCCATGTCAGCTTGAAATTTGTCCCATGGATATTATTGAGCTTGGGGGCATTCTCTTCCCCATGTCATCTTGGGGATTCTCCCCATTTACCCTCATCCATTCATGAAAATGCAGGAACCCTTGCTCATTTAACACTACATCCGGGCACCAATACAGCGGCTCTTGCTCATTTGACACTGTACTCGAGCCATACAGCGCGTTGCTTCCGGGCAACAGCCTAGCTTTAGCGCAATAACGTCTTTGATTCATGTCATGAAGATTTGACTAAGTTTTTATATTGGTTGTTGAAGACCTAACATAACCCTCCTCCTTTATCCGGGCTTTGGACTGGCTATGTACCACAAGTGTAACATAGCCGCCGGAGTTAGAATACAAAATATACATTGAAAATAAATTAAATAATATATATTTATATATAAATACATAATGATTGATTTTGATAGTTAATTTTAGTCTATATGATTAATGTTAAGCCTGTAACAATATTATTTCAAAAAATAAAAAATGAAAAATGTGATAACTTTTCAAGTTTTATTCGACTTAAACTAAATCATTTCCTTTTCTTCTTCCATGTATTTTGTTAGTCGGCTAAAAGGAAAAAGAAAAAGAAAACTGTTCTTTATGTTGTAAAATAAATAAGGAAGATGTACCAAATATAAAATAAAGATGTGTAAATAAAAGACTCTAATATTATACCTAACTCAATAAGAATGATTCATATATATTTATTAATATATATAGTAACGTAAATAGAGAGAGATATATTAATAGTGTAGAAAGAAGGAAGAGAATGTTTATTATTGTGTGGCAGTATAAAGAGAGAAAGAATTGTTATTAATTTTATGTGTACGTATTATCACAAAACCATGCCCTATTTATACTTGTCCAATATTCCCCTTTTCAAACTTCCTTAATATAAAGTCTATCATGGGAAACAAAGCACCGCTCATAGTTAATATTGCACAGCCCAAAGTTAACTTGATTGGAGAGATGGACATTCATACTTATCATAACACTCCCCCTTGAATGTCCATTTAGGATTATTGCCTCATTAAAACTTTACTAAAGAAAAACCCAATGGGAAAAAACCTTAGTGAAGGAAAAATAGTACAATATCCTTTGTGATGGGGACTGCCTCATTAAAAACCTTGTCAAGAAAAACCCAATGGAAAAAAGACCTGACCAAGGAAAAAAGAGTACAGTCTCCCCATCTTGTCGATATCATTTAATATCTCGAAATCGGTGCATCCCAATCTCATGCACCAATCTTTCAAAGGAGAATTTTGAGAGTGACTTTGTGAATAAATCTGCCAGATTGTCACTTAAGCGGATCTGTTGGACATCAATTGTTCCTTGATTTTGAAGATCATGAGTGAAGAAGAATTTGGGAGAAATATGCTTTGTTCTATCACCTTTGATGTATCCACCCTTAAGTTGAACAATGCATGCTGTATTATCTTCAAACAGGACAGTTGGAGCTATCTTATGATCAATCAGTCTACATGATGATAGAATATATTGGATCAAACTCCTGAGCCAAAAATACTCGCGACTTGCTTTATGTATCGCTAGTATTTCGGCATGATTAGAGGATGTTGCAGTAATCGTCTGTTTTGTGGACCTCCATGATATAGCTGTTCCACCATATGTGAACAGGTATCCTGTTTGAGATCTGCCTTTATGTGGATCAGACAAGTATCTAGCATCTGCATAGCCAATTAGTTGTGACTTGGATCCATAGGGATAAAACAATCACATATCAACCGTTCCATAAAGATATCGAAAGATTTGTTTGATTCCACTCCAATGTCTTCTGGTTGGAGATGAACTATATCTTGCTAGTAAATTTACAGCAAATGATATATCAGGTCGTGTATTATTAGCAAGATACATTAGCGTTCCAATGGCACTAAGATATGGTACTTTAGGACCTAGGATATCTTCATTTTTTTCTTTAGGACGGAATTGATCCTTTTCCACATCCAAAGATCTTACAATCATTGGGGTACTCAAGGGATGTGATTTATCCATATAAAATCTTTTCAAGATTTTTTCTGTGTATGTTGTTTGATGAATAAAGATCCCATTTTTTGTATGCTCGATCTGCAGGCCAAGACAAAATTTAGTCTTTCCAAGATCTTTCAACTCAAACTCTTCTTTTAGAATTTTTATAATTGTTGGAATCTCTTCAGGAGTCCCAATGATATTTAAATCATCAACATACACAGCAATTATAATGAATCCAGATGCAGATTTCTTTATGAAAACACATGGACAAATATCATCATTCTTGAATCCACTTTTGGCCAGATACTCAGTAAGACGATTATACCACATTCGTCCAGATTGCTTCAGACCATATAAAGATCTTTGCAATTTAACTAAGTATAATCCCTGTGAATATTCATTCGATGGTTTAGATATTTTTAGTCCTTCAGAGACTTTCATATAGATATCCCGATCTAATGAGCCGTATAAGTAGGCTGTTACCACATCCCTTAAATGCATATGTAGTTTATGATATACAGATAAACTGACCAAATAATGCAATGTTATCGCATCCACTACAGGGGAATACGTTTCTTCATAATCTATACCAGGCCTTTGTGAAAAATCTTGTGCCACAAGTCGGGCTTTATAGCGCACGACTTCATTTTTCTCATTTCGTTTTCTCACAAATACCCATCGGTATCCAACAGGTTTTACATCTTCTGGTGTACGGACTACAGGTCCAAAGATTTCACGTTTTAAAAGTGAGTCTAGCTTAGCCTTCATGGCTTCTTCTCATTTTGGCCAATCATTTCTTTGTCGACATTCTTTGACTGATCTTGGCTCAAGATCCTTACTTTCATGCATGATATTTAATACCACATTATATGCAAATATTTTATTGACAATTGTCTTATTTCAGTCCCATTTCTCTCCTGTAAAGACATAATTTAGCGAGATCTCGTCATTTTCACAATTTTCAGGTACCTAAACGTCTTCTGGCATTAAAACTATATCAGAAATTTGGACAACTGCAGGTGTCTTTACTGTGTCTTTTTCAATAGGAATAGTATTTACCTCTTTTCTTTTTCGAGGATTTTTGTCTTTGGAACCGACAGGCCTGCCACGCTTCTAGCATGTATTTGCTTCGGTAGCAATTTGTCTAACTAGGACATCAATTCGAATTGGTACATTTTTCGCTGGTATATAAGATTTGGTTATCCTCTTTGTATCGAAAAATGCATCAAGCAATTTATTTGCTATTCTTTGCAAATGTATAATCTTTTGAACTTCTAGCTCACATTGCCCTGATCGAGGATATAAATGCATCAAGGATGACGCATTCCAATTAAGTTCCTTTTCAGGAAGCTTATTCTCTCCCCCTAATATTGAAAATTTTGATTCATCAAAATGACAATCCACAAACCGGACTTTAAATATATCTCCAGTTTGTATCTCAAGATACCTCACTATAGAGGGAGAATCATATCCAACATATATCCCCAATTTTCTTTGGGGTTCCATTTTGGTGCGATTAGGTGGTGCAATGGGAACATATATCTCACACCCAAATATTCTTAAATGGGAAATATTTGGCTACTGGCCAAAAGCTAATTGCATAGGAGAGAATGATGGAGAGGATCACGATGGTTCAGAAATTTAGCAAAACAATTTTTTCGTTGGTAGTATAGTCCAAACCAACAAATAATCCTCAAAATCAAAGTTTAATATTTCTAATTCAAATTAATCGAGAGTAATCAAATCTCGGGTCGTTCTCCCTAGGACGCAATCGGAAGTGTTTCTCTTTTGGTTGTGAGGGAAAGGGAGTTTTCAAGCAAGAAATGAAAGATTAAAAAAACTAAGCAATAAAAGAATCAAGAGATGATCAAAATTATAATTAATGCAAGTAAAGAGAAAATGAGATCAAAACTAGTGAAAATGCAAGGAATGCAATAAAGAGCTTTGACTTGGGAATGAGGATCCAAGGAATCCTATCATCGCCATAACCACAACTATGATAATTATGATGAGTTGATCTCACCTAGTCAACCCCAACCATCGAGGAGTAAGTCAAGCAAGCATAATTGACCTTAATCCATAAGTCCTAGCTAACTTACCAAACTAGTTGATAAAAAGCTAGCGTCAATGGAAACAAGAGTCAACTAACTACCCAAGAATTACCACTAAATGTCGGACATTATGACTCTAGTATCCTAGGAACTCAAACCACAAGGCAAGGTGAAAAAATCTACTCAAATTCTAGTGTTGGCATTTTCACAAATACCTTGTGTGCATAAAAGTAAAACATGAGAAAATTGCAAAGTAAAATGGAAACTATAACCAACGATCAACAATACCAAACATAAACAAGCAATCAAACATAAAGGAAGCATGAAACATAAAATTCATCAACCAAAACTTCAAGAAACCCAAAATTTCAATTATAAACAAAGTAACTTGAACCATAAGAAATTAAAGGCAAAAGCAATGCAATTAAAGAGAAGATCAAGAATACTTACAATAAAAGAAGCAAAATCCAAACTTAAAGCTTGCTATAAAATGCTACAATGGAAATGAAAATTAAACCCTAGGAGAGCAAGCTACACTACTCCTACTCCTACTCCTACTCCTAATTACTATGAAAAACTAAACTAAAACCTAATGAAAAGCTCTCCCTTTTGATATGTGTTGAAGTCTCCTTTATATAGCACTCCAAAACAGCATTTCAGCCTTCCAAAAATGAGCCAAGGGCCTCCAAATTCACGCAGCACGTGTTTCATTAATGCAATCACGTGCAGGGACCTATGCGGATGCACAGACGTGTGCGTCCACACACTCGGATGAAAATTGACCTGTGTGTACACACAGGTGCGTGCGTACGCACACATGGAAATTCTCTCTTGTGCGCACGCACACTTCGCTGTGTGTACTTTTCCTTGTTTTCTTCATGTTTTCTCCCTTATACATGCTTTCCTACACTTTTGACTATCCATTCTTGCCTCCAAGGCCTGAAATCACTCACAAACCATATCACGGCATTGAATGGCATAACAGTGTAATTAAATTTCTCATTTCAAGCACAAAATTGCATGTTTTCACATTTAGGATCAAATTGGGGACAAAACATAAAAGTATGCTATTTTGGTGCCTAAGTGTGAGTTAATGTGCTAGAATCTATCTAATTTGAGTCAAATTATATCATCAAATATGGACTCATCAATTCCCCCACACTTAAACCATAGCATGTTCTCATACTAAACCTACAAGGAAGACAATCAAGAGGGGTAATCAACTTATTAAATGTAACTACCTATATGCATGCAAGTATATTATATACTATCTATATATATCTATCTATGTATCCTATAGTTTCCTATTGATTTGGTGAAGACAAGCAATCAAATTTTCAAGCAAGCATATAGACAATTAGGGCTAAGCAAAGAATTAATTCAATGCAAGCAAAAATCTAGAGAATTGATTCAAGTTTCAAAATGAAGCAACTTGCAAGAATATATGATAAGAAGCATGGAAACATAGAGTTGAGTAATTGAACCCTCACTAGGTGTGTATACACTCTAATCACTCGGTGTCTAGGGTTTCAATTCACTCAAATCTCTTCCTAACAATGCTTTCAAGGATTTACTTTTTATCTAACAATCGACAAGTAATTGATGCATGAATGCAATTATCATGAGGACTTATTAGGGTTGTAATGGGGTTAGGGTTAAGGTGGGATAGATATGGCTAAGTGGACTAAAAAGATTGAATCTTTGATTAGCTCAAGTATCCAACTCAACTTATATATATCAACCCACAAAAATGCATTCTTGCCACCCGTTACGTCTTTTCACATATACATTCATGCCTTGGTTCTATTCAAAACACATATGCATTTCTTATTCATTTTTTTCTTTTTCTTTGGGATAACTTTTGTCCCATTTTATTTTTTTTCATTTCATTCATTTTTTGTCTTTTTTCCATTTCTTTTTCTTTTTTCTATGACAAATGCATATGGTTAAAGCAAATTAATACATGAATGTGCACCCATTTTTCTAAATTTTTCAAAGAAATACCCAAATTAAATATTTTCTTTTACTACCAAAGTTTCCCAAAAGATTCCCCCACACTTAAATGAAGCACACTTCTTCAACCTAAGCTAATCAAGGATACAATCCAAGGTAATTTATGGTTTTTCTCTTAGGGCTATGATGTGCTAATATCAAGAACAATGGGGTAAATAAAGCTCAAAGGGTTAACAATGGTAAGTGCAAAGGGTAGGCTGTATGGGAAAAGTAAGCTTTTATCAAGGATGGCCTCAATCATGCTCAATGCAATTCAAAACATCAATCATTAGAAATAAAGAATCAAGAAAAACCAAGATTACAAACATAGAAGAGAT
This sequence comes from Arachis ipaensis, assembly GCF_059453495.1. NCBI lineage: Eukaryota > Viridiplantae > Streptophyta > Magnoliopsida > Fabales > Fabaceae > Arachis > Arachis ipaensis. Next base: position 132,735,155 of record NC_142436.1, read on the forward strand.
ATAGCACACAATGAACAAAATTAGTGGTTAAAATGTGTAACCACTCATTAAGGCTCAAATCTCACAAGGTATTTTGTTCTATCTCTCTTTTATGTTCCATAAAAATTCATTCAATCAAGTTTGGAAACAATTTTCTCAATCAATTCAATAGAATTCCCTAAAAACAAAATTCTTGGAAATCTTTGTTGTTTTTCACTAAAATTATTTCCTATATATATGTATCATGTGATGGATGCAAAATTTTTCACAAATTTTCTAGTTTTTTTCCTAATTTTCAACAAGCAAAAAGTAACATGAACAATTAGGATCAAAATGAACTAGGCATATGCTATTCATATCATCCAATCACAACTTCTATCTATACTATATACCATGCAAACAAAGCAAAATGCCAAATGAAATAACTAGAAATAAACTAAGATATATATATATATATATATATACCAAAAGAAAATGCAATGCAACAGTTAAAAATACTACAAATATCTACAAAAAATATAATAAAAAGAAACAAAAATAAAGTACAAAGTGTTCGAGAAAAAGAAAGTTTACGCCCCAAAATGATGAATCTTCCCCCACACTTAAGCGTTGCACGGTCCTCCGTGCACAAATACGATCCGGGGGGAAATGTCTCTTAAGAGCTCCACCTTCATTTGGCAGATGTGGGGGCTTGGGTTGTGTGGAAACCGCCAATGCCCAACGCATTCTTGGCGTCTCCATCCTCAGTGTCCTCCTCCTTTCCCAGCTCCTTGCCTTCATGTCTCATCCTCAAATAGAATGAATAAAGTATAATTAGAACTCATAGGCAAGTAGCATAAAAAGGTAAAGGAGAGAGCAATTAAGCATCTAATTGAGGAATTTTTGCATAGTAGTGCGGTATGATAGAAAGATGAGCCATGTGTGTATTCCAAGTGTGCACGAGGATAGAATACACATAACGGCCGGTTAAAAATGGCATCCGCACAATCAAAAAGTAAGAATGAGTCCCTCAATTAAATGGCCTAAGATGCAAGTAATGGATGAGCAACATTTAAGCACATGCAACTTAAGCAACTACAATAGGAGTGAATTGAATGTGAGATTATTGGATATTGAGGTTGTGCAAGTGAAAGAGCAAAATTGATAAAAATAGCACAACAAATAATAGCCAATGCAATGATGAAGAGAACTACCTATTCATCCTTAGAATAAACAAATAATCAAATGGGAAGGTGCTTGCTACAAAAAGTGATAAGTCTTTATGAGAATCAAGTCAAGTCAACTCAAAAAAAATACAAAGCATTAACAAGGAGAAAATACCTTGTGATGTGACTATATTGACTTAAAGACTATGATGAACAAGCAATTCCATTCAATTCACTAAATTCAATATGTACTTGTAAAAAAATTACACCAAATAAGAGACAAAAAAGTTAATTTCTAAATCAATTTGGTGCTAGCAACTCAAGACAATGATCAAGTACATGATTGAAATTCCAATCTAAAACAACATTATAATTATTTAAAGGTGCACAATTCTTGATTAGAATTCCAAACAAGGATATAGTCTAACATACATGGTAGCTACAACACATGCATTAAACAAAATATTCATTCAGGCATTATGTCAAACACATGGAGTACAGTGCACATATTCATCAAATCCAAGCAAAAATTCAAGCATGAACAACCCATAAATAACAAATAGGAACACTTGCAATGTAAAAACAATTAAAGCATTAAGCAAAACTCAAGTTAAATAACCAAAGTTAAATAAAGAAAACAGAAATTAAGTAAGCAACTAAGCATAGAAAGGAAGATTAAAACAAGAAAATTGAAAATATGAAGAATAGAAAAGAGAGGGATAGGTAACAGTGGCACTTGTGTTAGCCACTGCGAGGCTCACGGCGGTGGAACTTTGCCGGAGAAGAGAAGAAAGAGGGAAGAAAAAGAAGAAAGAAAGAAGAGAGAAGAAAAAAAGACCTTTGCGGATGCACAAGGTCGTGTGCGGACGCACACTAGGGAAAAGAGAGGGTATGTGAGCGCACTGCAGCGTGCGAGCGCTGCGACCAGAAGATGTACCGCAACCCGTGCGGACGCACAAGGTTGTGTGCAGTCACACAAAAAGGGAAAAGGGGGTTGTGTTCACATGCACAAGGGGTGCGTGCGCTGCCACCAGGGGGTTGCCACGGGCTGTACGGACGCATAGGTAGTAGGTTTTTTTTTTTTTTGCAAAGACCACGTGTGCGTACGCACAAAGGTTCGTGCGCATGACAGAATGAAAATGTTGGGGCTTACGCGTGCATAGAGGGTGCGGACGCTGCGAACAGAGCGTGCTACAACGTGTGTTCGTATGCACACAGCTGTGCGCTCGCATAGGTAGTGAAAAACAGGGGAAGTGTGCGTCTGCACAAGGCTGTGCGTACGCACACAAATCTGTTTCTGCAGCATTTTTAAAGCTTTTAAGGCACCAACCAAGATATCAATCAAAGTTTTTCAAGTCCAAAACATATCATTCATCAAAAATACATGATCAAACATGAAATGCAACTAAATCAAGTCTAGGATCTAATCAAACTACACTAATCCAAGAGACAAAATTCAATAAACAAAAACTAAAAGAAAGAAGAGTTGAAAGGATGTTACCATGGTGGGGTGTCTCCCACCTAGCACTTTGGTTTTAAGTCCTCAAGTTGGACTTTTGAGTGAAGCTTATGTCTTGGTTGCTTATGCTTCCACTCGTCCTTGAGTTGCCACCCATGTTTGTTCTTCAAGAATCCTCCGAGATCCCAAATGAAGTACATTAAGCTCCCAAGCAACCTCAAGTAATTAATTGGGATCCATAATTGTTGGTTGTAGAGATGTATGCCCGGATCCCACACTTTGGTTTCTCTATCACCCTCTTATTGACTTGCACTTGTACCTTTTGATGAATAGCCTCTCCAAGTACCTTTGAAGCACCCACTTGAATGTTGGACTTCTCCAAATTGGACCTTGCACCACTTGTTCCTTGAATTCCATTGCCAACTAACATCCAATCTTTCACCATTTAATGCTCCAAGAAGCGTCTTAAGTTGGTGATCTGTCTCCAAGAGAGCATATTGGTATGGGCATATGAAGATCATTGAAGATATTGTTACCCATTCAACTTGTCCTTGGGTTGGAGTCACTCTTGCAAACTCTTGTATGAATGCTTCCACTTCTTGGGTGACCACCCTTTCCTCACCACTCTTTTCTAGCTCTTCATTATCTCTTTCAAACTCAAAAGAGAGGGGTTCTTCTAAATCATTGAGGGGGTTGCCCAAGGTGGACAAAAAATCATTGATGATGCAATCCACTTCTTGATCAAACTCCTTCAATTCTCCAATTGCCTCTTCCGGTTCGCTAGTTCTACCTTCCTCCTCTTATGACTCAAGACTTGGCTCCTCTTCCTTTCCTTGAGGCTCCATATTCTCCACCTCACTACACTCCCTCGTTACTCCTCCACCTTCTTCAAGGGGGATGTCTTCATTGCTTGAGTGTAACAAGGTTAAGCGATTCATCGCTTCGGCTATGATAGCCGTAAACTCCCCTTGCGTCCTTCGGAATCCTTCTTGCTCTTGAAAGAATGCTTGAAGGTCTTGTTCTTCTTGGGGCAAGGGTTGGAAAATTTTGCATTGAGGTGGAAGAGAAGGTTCAAAAGTTGGAAGGTTGTAAAGTTGGAAGGTGTATCATGTGGGTAGGGGTCTTGAGATGGTGTATAATGTGGTGATGGTTCATATGGTTGGTAACAAGGTGCATAGACATTGGAATCCCATGGGGGTGTATGGTGTGGTGCTTGAAGGTTTGGTGGTTGAGGGTTAGGTAGGGGGTATCTTTCATATCCTTGGATTTGGTATTCACATAGGGGAGAGTTTGGCTTATTGTAGTATGAGGGAGGTGTTTGCCATGAGTGTTGCTCATACGCAATTGGTTCCTCCCTAAATTGATTCTCCCACTCCATGAAGTAATCCCAATTTGGATTCATTATACCCTACAAAATATTCACAACCAAGCTCCAAGCAACAAGGGTGATATCTCATAAAGAAAATAGAAAATAAAAGCAAAAGACATCAATAAAACAAGAAAGCAAAAGATAGCACTCAATTGCATTCCCAGCAACGGCGCCAAAAAACTTGATGGAAAGGATCACGATGGTTCAGAAATTTAGCAAAACAATTTCTTCATTGGTAGTATAGTCCAAACCAACAAATAATCCTCAAAATCAAAGTTTAATATTTCTAATTCAAATTAACCGAGAGTAATCAAACCTCGGGTCGTTCTCCCTAGGAAGCAATCGGAAGTGTTTCTCTTTTGGTTGTGAGGGAAAGGGGGTTTTCAAGCAAGAAATGAAAGATTAAAAGAACTAAGCAATAAAAGAACCAAGAGATGATCAAAATTGTAATTAATGCAAGTAAAGAGAAAATGAGATCAAAACTAGTGAAAATGCAAGGAATGCAATAAAGAGCCTTGACTTGGGAATGAGGATCCAAGGAATCCTATCATCGCCATAACCACAACTATGATAATTATGATGAGTCGATCTCGCCTAGTCAACCCCAACTATCGAGGAGTAAGTCAAGCAAGCATAATTGACCTTAATCCATAAGTCCTAGCTAACTTACCAAACTAGTTGATAAAAAGCTAGCGTCAATGGAAACAAGAGTCAACTAACTACCTAAGAATTACCACTAAATATCGAACATTATGACTCTAGTATCCTAGGAACTCAAACCACAATCCAAGATGGAAAAATCTACTCAAATTCTAGTGTTGACATTTTCACAAACACCTTGTGTGCATAAAAATAAAACATGAGAAAATTGCAAAGTAAAATGGAAACTATAACCAACTATCAACAATACCAAACATAAACAAGCAATCAAACATAAAGGAAGCATGAAACATAAAATTCATCAACCAAAACTTCAAGAAACCCAAAATTACAATTATAAACAAAGTAACTTGAGCCATAAGAAAATAAAGGCAAAAGCAATGCAATTAAAGAGAAGATCAAGAGTACTTACAATAAAAGAAGCAAAATCCAAACTTAAAGCTTGCTATAAAATGCTACAATGGAAATGGAAATTAAAGCCTAGGAGAGCAAGCTACACTACTCCTACTCCTACTCCTAATTACTATGAAAAACTAAACTAAAACCTAATGAAAAGCTCTCCCCTTTGATATGTGTTGAAGTCTCCTTTATATAGCACTCTAAAACAACATTTCAGCCTTCCAAAAATGAGCCAAGGGCCTCCAAATTCGCGCAGCACGTGTTTCATTAATGTAATCACGTGCAGGGACCTGTGCGGACGCACAGACGTGTGCGTCTGCACACTCGGCTGAAAATTGACCTGTGCGTACGCACAGGTGCGTGCGTACGCACACATGGAAATTCTCGCTTGTGCGCATGCACGTTGGGCTGTGCGCATGCACACTTCGCTGTGTGTGCTTTTCCTTGTTTTCTTCATATTTTCTCCTTTGTACATGCTTTCCTACACTTTTGACTATCCATTCTTTCCTCCAAGGCCTGAAATCACTCACAAACCATATCACGGCATCGAATGGCATAACAGTGGAATTAAATTGCTCATTTCAAGTACAAAATTGCATGTTTTCACATTTAGGATCAAATTGGGGACAAAACATAAAAGTATGCTATTTTGGCGCTTAAGTGTGAGTTTATGTGCTAGAATCCATCTAATTTGAGTCAAATTATATCATCAAATATGGACTCATCAAAGAACTGATGGTAACTCGTTGGCCTCAAACGAATAAGTGCTGCGGCATGTAAAATAGCATGCCCCAAATAGAAGTTGGGAGATTTGTTCTCATAAGTAAGGGGTCTAGCAATTAATTGGAGGCGTTTAATAAGTGATTGTGCTAACCCATTTTGTGTATGAACATGAGCTACTGGATGATCAACACTTATTTTGTTAGCCATACAATAAGCATCAAGAGCTTGGGAAGTAAATTCACCAGCATTATCAAGACGAATTGCTTTGATTGGATTTTCTGGAAATTATGCTTTTAATCGAATAATTTGAGCCAGTAATCTCGTAAACGCCAGTTTGCGAGAAGACAATAAGTACACAAGTGACCATCTTGAAGATACATCTATTAGGACCATAAAATATCTAAAAGATCCACATGGTGGATGAATAGGTCCACATATATCGCCTTGAATCCTTTCTAGGAATTCAGAGGACTCAAATCCAATCTTTACTGGTGATGGCCTTAAAATTAACTTCCCTTGAGAACATACAGCACAACAAAATTTACTAGATTTAAGAATCTTCTTGTTCTTTAGTGAATGTCCATAGGAGTTTTCAATAATTCTCCGCATCATGGTTGTTCCCGGATGACCCAATCGGTCGTGCCAAGTTATGAATTCATTTGGGCTAGTAAACTTCTGGTTTACAATGGCATGTGATTCAATTGTACTAATCTTGGTATAATATAACCCAGATGAAAGTGAGGGTGACTTTTCTAATATAACCTTTTTATTTGAATCATGAGTTGTGATACATAAGTACTCATGACCTCCCTCATTCATAATCTCAATATGATATCCATTTCGGCGAATATCTTTGAAACTCAATAAGTTCCTTAGATACTTGGTAGACAATAGTGCATTATTTATTATGAATTTTGTTCCTCCGGGAAATAAAATTATAGCTCTTTTGGACCCTTCAATCACATTGCCTAAGCCAATAATAGTATTAACATATTCTTCTTTTGGCACAAGATGGATAAAATATATATCATTTTTGAGAATGGTGTGTGAACTTGCACTATACACAAGGCATACATCTTCATTATATATTCTTGCCATTTTCTTCAAAGATAAATAATAATAAAATGGGTAGCATGCACAGTCAAATTGAATTCTTGATTGAAATTATTTTTCTAAGAAACACTGCACATAATTTCATATACTAAAATTTTATTTTAAAATTTGACACATTCAATAATTTTGAAATTCATAAATATTTTATTAAACATTATTTATATACATTATTCATATGCATAGAAAATAAAACTTAATAAGAAGTTCTTTACATTATTTATTTACATGAATACTTAACAATCTCACATATTAAACTATTCCATCATTGATCAAATGGCCAATATTTCTTTCAGGATCCTCAAAGAAGTCAGAAACATCATCATGAGTGGTGAAATTTTCAACATCATTCGAAACAAAATTCGACTCTTTTCCTTTGTCGTCTTTTTTCAAAGATGCTTGATAAAGATCGACTAGGTGCCTTGGGGTACGACAGGTACGTGACCAATGGCCCTTTCCACCACAACGAAAACACTTATCCTCTGTTGATTTATTTTGCCCAATATTTCTTTCTTTATCCCACTTCCGGTGAGATCCTCTCTTTTGAACATAATTCCTTTTCCTTCCATAGTTTTTCTTATTACTAAAGCTTTGCCATTTACCTCTTTTGGGGTAATGATTTGCCGCATTTACTTCAAGAAATGGGGCAGCGCCAGCTGGGCGTGCTTCGTGATTTTTTAAAAGCAACTCATTGTTGCGTTCAGCAATAAGAAGGTAAGAAATTAACTCAGAATATTTTTTAAATCCTTTTTCTCGATACTGCTGCTGCAGGAGCACATTCGAGGCATGAAAGATTGAGAAAGTTTTCTCCAACATATCATTATCAGTTATCTTTTCCCCCACATAATTTTATTCGTGAGGTGATTCGAAACATTGCAGAATTATATTCATTTATGGATTTAAAATCCTGTAGACGCAAGTGCGTCCATTCATATCAGGCTTGAGGAAGTATCACCGTCTTTTGATGATTATACCTTTCTTCAAGGTCTTTCCAAAGATCTGCATAATCTTTTAATGTGAGATATTCATTTTTCAATCCTTCGTCAAGATGACGACGAAGAAAAATCATGGCTTTGCCTTTATCCTTCTGGGATGCATTATTTTCAGCCTTAATGGTATTTCCAAGATCCATTGAATCAAGATGAATTTCAGCATCTAATATCCATGATAAATAATTGTTTCTAGATATATCAAGAGCATTGAATTCAAGATGAGAGAGCTTCGACATAATGAAAATTTGTTACCTTAGTCTTCCTAAATTTTGGTCAAAGTCTCGTGCTGATAACGTGTTGTAAAATAAATAAGGAAGATGTACTAAATATAAAATAAAGATGTGTAAATAGAAGACTCTAATATTATAACTAACTCAATAAGAATGATTCATATATATTTATTAATATATGTAGTAACATAAATAGAGAGATATTAATAGTGCAGAAAGAAGGAAGAGAATGTTTATTATTGTGTGACAGTATAAAGAGAGAAAGAATTGTTATTAATTTTGTGTGTACGTATTATCATAAATCCATGTCCTATTTATACTTGTCCAAAATTTTCCTTTTCAAACTTTATTAATATAAAGTCTATCATGGAGAAACAAAGCACCGCTCATAGTTGATATTGCACAGCCCAAAATTAATTTGATTGGAGAGATGGACATTCATACTTATCATAACAGTCTATACCCATTTTAGTAGTTTTTAGACAGATAAATACCACTTGGAAATAAATTAAATTTTACTAGTTTAGTTATTAGTAATTATAGTTTTATAAATTATTTAATATTTTTTTATATTTTAAAAATTTGTAACTAAATTTTTATAATAGGTGAAAATTTTAAAAAGGACAAATAGATCTGTCCAAGTTTTGTGAATGTCAGGGACTTAAAAGTATTTTTCAATGGTCAGGGACAAAAATATCCGCAGAACAAAAGATCAGGAACCTATTTATCCTTTTCTCTTAAGTCTTTATTAATAGTTATTTTTAAAGAAAAATTATAAGAGTCCTAAAATATTTGCTTATAAAATATCCTACCATTTATTATATTAAACATAAAAATGAATATTTTTACAGAATAACTAAAATTTTAATAAAAATTATATAAAACTAACCGAATAATTAAACTTTGTTATCTGAAAAGCATGTTGATGAAAATATAAGATTTAGTCAATGCAAGTTGAGGGATAAAATTGGATACTAAAAAAAGTTTTTGTTTAACTCGTCGCCTTCGTCGAGAAAATGAGAGATATTCTATTCTTTTTCTGTGTTAGAAGAAATTTTATTTATTTTTATTTTGTTTAAATCATATTTTTTCTATCTTCTGTTACATATTTGTTATCATAAATTAATATAGAGAAAGAATCACTTTTTATGTGTATATAATTTTTTATAAAAAGAGTAAACGAATTACATATAAAGTATTAATTAAACATTAACCATTGATTAAGTCAAATCAACAGTCGTATTTAAAAGATAAATAAGAAAATAGGAATTTAGTCTAAGTAGCTAAGGAAGAATTACTATGTGTTTATAACACGCAGCAAAAGAAAATAAAGTAATCATAAAAATTTATTTTGTACTTAAATTTTATTCTGATAATATAGTATATATGTATAGATCAGATCTAAATACCTACGTACGCTAGTAAAAATCACTTTCTCCTTCGATTATACGAAGGCGCTATGCGTATCCACACCGAGATCAACATTTGCTGTCAACTCCTTGACCAATAGACATCTGATCTAAATTGAGAAACCTCTTACAACTCTTTGCATGCCATAAAATTTTTCTCCAAGAATTAGGCTCACATATGTTTATGTGTGTAGAGATAAAGAAATAAAACTCTTGTGTTTTATTCTCTTCTCTTTTCTCTTCTCTTGCATACATATATATAGCATGAGATTTATTACTGATTTTAAGTTTGAATCTCAATTTAAATTTGAATCATATTTTACTATTTTAAACTTGAATCTTTTAAATTTATGAATCATATCATAACTAAATTTGAAACAGTATCAGTTAGAATCTCATCCAAATTTAGAATTCAAGTTTAGAATAGAATAACTAATTATTCTCAAATCTCATTTAATATTCTCAATTATCATATTATTATTATATTCTTGGTCCTAGCAAATAATATAATAATATTCTATTTGAATTAATATAATTATTTATTTGATCAAATTAAAATAATAATTAAATAATTCTACAGTAAAGATTAAAACACTCATTAGTGTGTGGACCCATAGGTTCAATATTAAGCGGGTAGTAAATTAGTCATACTAAATTTACTAATCAAGGTTGGCGTCTAGCAACACTCATCAACGACCCAATAGTATGAAGTAATCTATTTTTACTAAGAACCTCAGAAGAACAAAGTGTAATTTCTCCATCTTTCCAGCTCTTGGTTAACCCTTAGAGTATGGTTTAATTGTCAAACTCTAACTTGTTACCATTATTATAATGAACTGTGAATGACCTAAGAAACTCATTTCTTCATTCATTCAATTCCCTTGGCCAAAGTTTTATTCATTTTAGTCATTATAATCATAGAGCTCAAACTCTTTACCGAGAGTTGACGGATTTCTTATTGACTAATAATTAATTCTACAAGTATATAAATCATACCCAATATCCATTCAACTAGCACCCTAGGGTATTAGGTGTCCGGAATCAAAGTATAATAAATACTTTGTTAATTATTATGATAGTCGCAGGTCAAAGAAAACTATATTACCATGTTCATCTTAAGAATATCCTATTGACAAATATGCGGTAATTATAAACATTAGGAATTCTCAAAGTGAGTCAGTTCAATGGTCATATCTTTATATGCACCATCTATATATATAATTTAATAAAAGAGATCTATTAATCTTCATCCAATGAAGACCATTGTATATATATTGATCTTTTCGAATTATAATATCCTTTTTAATAATCCTATAACCAAAAACAATTTAGATTAAATTATAAAAGATTCATCTCTCAATATTATTATCACTATCACAATGATAAATCTCTAAATTTAATCAAGCATCTTATTATGTTAACATTTTAATATAATAACAATAACAAATTATTTGACACATAATTAATTGGATTGTGGTCATACTACTTATTCCCAACAGCTACAACAAGTTTAAATTCTAGTAAATACATAGATATGTCCAGAATAATTTTCAATAATTTTAGTTATAGAATTTATTTTATTTTATTTTATTTTTTGATACATGTTAAAGAAAATTCTTGGTCATGATCATAGATTTAAGAAACAAAAGTGCATCTTAAGAAAGTTATGCCTTCTTTGTAAATAAATATCTTAAATTTAAAATGCCATAATGTTCGTTATCTGGAGTTCTCGAGTTGTCGGGTAGTGATGAGTAGGAGAGAGGGAGAGACTCCGAGTTGACATGGAGCGAGGATCAGAACGTGCTGGCGACGTCAGAGGCTGGACGGAGCAGGAGAAAAAAAGGGGGTGGCCACCTGCAAGGACACTTCGACGATCAAGTCAGAGTCCATACCAAAGGGTGGCTATATTAGGTAAGAATGGTGACGTACCTCGGGGGGAGAGCTGTCCTCTCCCCTTATATACTACGTTGGGTGGGCCTAGTGATGGCCTAGCCCAGTGATCTAGGAGCTGAGCTATCGTATTCCACGTGGGCAGGTCGTCCCGGACTTTGGGTCGGGAGGCCGGGCGCTACCCCGAGGGTACCGACCCGAGCGATGGTACGCCCCGGGTGGTAGGTCGGTCGGGCCCTGGGTCGAGTCCTAAGAACCGACCCGTTGAACTCCTTTGCTGGAGGTTTGGGCCTGGGCGGGGCAGTGCCCCGACCCGACGACTTCTTGGGCTGGACTTGGCAGTCCGTAACAGTGCCCCTAACGCGCCAGTCTTGAGGTCTGGGGCTCGTGGCTGGGCGCGTTTGTCTTATTTGCCAGGGCGGCAAACTTTTCTTCTTTTTCAGGAACCCATTGATGGCGTTTCATGTTTCTCACGCTTGGTCACTTCGATCTTTGTGCTACTTCTTTGGTTTTGGCGCTGGGCATTGAATGCCCATCATTTCATTGATTTGAAATTTTTTTGGGTGAAGTGACGAATATGCCCCTGCCCTTTGGTGCTCTTCCTCGGCAGTTACGTTTTTCTCCCTTATTTTTACTTCGTAACTTCCTCTCCCTTTTACTTTTCATTTTTCTCATCCGCTGCTGCTCCTGCTTCTGCTGTGCTTTGATCGTTCTTGCTTCCAGTGCCCCATCTTTCTTTCTGTCTGCTTTTTACAGATTCTGCTTTTCCTGGTAAGCTTTTATGGCTTTTTTCCCCTTTTTGTTGCTTCTCTTTAATTTTTGTGCATTCTTGTTTGTGTACGCTTGTGTTTCTGTATTTCTTTTGCTTTTTCTTCTTCTAGAGGGGGTGCCACTGGGTTTTTCCTGGGTTCGTTGTTTTTTCTTGTATTCTAGGTTAGTGTAGGGGGCTTAGAGGGTAATTCATAGTTTTCCTTTTCGCTTTTATTGTTTTGAGGGTTTCCGACTTTCCGTCTTGACTAAGTGGTGCCCCCGCTATAGGTATGGCCGAGCGTCTTGCTTCCTCGAGTAAGGCTCAGCGCCCTTTAGCCGACTTTGTCGACCACTACGCCTGGGTTTCCTCCGATGTTAAGGATACCCCTTCTAGGATGACAAAGGAGGGGCTCCAGAAGCTACGCCAATCAGGGCTCCTTTGTGGAGGAGGTCCCAAGGAGGCGCTTTATCAAGTATACATCCTTGCTGGTCGGGAGCGTGTGTGTCAAAAGAACTTGGCCTCTCCTAGAGTTGTTGATTGGTTGTGGGTTTACGAGTCCATGTTCACGACCTTGGGGCTTCGTCTTCCCTTCTTCCCCTTCGTCATGGCATTGTTAAATCGCTGTGATGTTGCTCCGTCACAGCTTCACCCAAACAGTTGGGCCTCCATCCGATGCTTCGAGATGATTTGCGAGTATCTGGAGCTGCCGACTTCAGTGAATGTCTTCCTTTATCTCTTTTTGCTCATGAACCCTTCTAGCCAGGGGAAGGCTAAGAAGGGATATATGTCTTTTAGGGCCAAACAAGGTCGTAGAATCTTTGGCCTCTTCGAGGATTCTTATCATGGCTTCAAGTCTACCTACTTCAAAGTTAGGCCGGTTGAAGGTCACCAACCTTTCTGGCTTACGGTTGAAGGAGCTAGGCGGATCCCGACTTACTGGAGTTTTGGGGCGGGATCCGACTATCTAATAAAGGTCTCTTACGATTGGCTGAGTCCAGAAGATCGTAATATTGCTGATATCCTATTAGCCATCTTTGGTGAAAGGAACCTTAATCTCCGAATGGTTATGGGGGATCGGGAGGCTGGTCGGTCGTATGTTGGTGAGTTCCTTTCCCTTTGTACCTTTTCAAGTTTTATTCCTCTTATTCACAGCTTTGCTTTCTTTTTCTTTGTTCGTAGTTTCCATGGCTGGTGGGAAGAAGACTTTGGCTTATTTAATGAACCTCATCCAGGGAGATGATGAGGGTGAGGACGATTCCTTGGCAACTCCCACGGCGAGTCAGGAGCAGGGAGAAACCAGGGAGGCCAGCGGTCAGGCAGACGGGGCTGACCAGGTTCAGCCAGAGAAGGTGGTTCCTCCCGAGAACACTGTGGGGGCCCAGGATGTGGAGACGGAGACTTTTGAGGAGGACTTTGGTTTTGGTGACGACGAGCCAAAGGTTGCGAGCAACCCAAAGAAGAGGAAGCGAGATACCGGAAAGGCGCTTTCGGTTATGGAGAAAAACTTTAATGCTGGAATTTTTATTGAGTCCCAATTGCTTCCTGGAACCGAGGAGTTTTTCCATGAAACCAACCTTTCCGAGCAGACGAGGTGGATCTACCATAGTCTTCTCCGAGCTGCTGCTATTGCCAAGAAAGTGGAGCCTGTCTTGGGCAATTATCATGCTATGGAAGTAAAGCTTCAGAACTCGCAAAAAGATCTGACGGATTCACGGTCTCGGGAGGAGTCCCTTAAGACAAAGTTGTCTGAGCAGGAGAAAAACGCTGAGGAAGATGCCAGGGAGATCAACAGGCTGGTAGATCAGGACATGGATTTGATGAAGGATCTGAATGCCTCCCGTGGTGAGACTGCTGCTACCAAGAAGAGGGTTGAAGAATTGGAGGAGAAGCTAAAGTTGGCAGAGCGCTCGGCGGAGGCTACTACTCGAGAGATGGCCGCCCTGAAGAAAAAGAACAAAGAGCTCGCCAAGGGGGCTCGTGAGGCCGTTAAGCTGACTGAGGAGGGGATTAAGCTTCAAGTGGTCATGCTGGCTCCCGACCTCGACCTCTCTCAAGTTAGTTCAATGAAGACCGTGGAGGGCAGGAAGATTGTTGACATCCTTAAGCATTAGATGGATATTTTCCAACTTTCATGTTCTTTTGGTTTATCTTGTAACTTGCTTTTTATTTTGGGGTCTATTACAAGGCGCCCTTTGGTTGTACCGAATACTTTGTCTTTATTTTGAATTGCCGTTTTGGCTATTGCTTGTTTTACTCGGGTCGTCGTGGCTTTGCTTTTACTTTTTGTTTGCTCGGGCCGTCGCGGCCTTTTGGTTTACTGTTATCGTGGTATTTATTTGTTGTTGCTTATCTGAGCTGATTTGTTTTCTTTTGGTCCCTTATGGTTCCCGGGGTGATCAGTCCCGAGTTTCCGTTAGGTCGACCGTTCTCCTTTTTTGTCTCGCTTGTTATTCCGATTTGAGACTTGCAAAAAGTAAACTTATCATATTGTTAGGATTCTGAGTCAAGGAAACAATGTAATGCGTAATTAAGTGAAAGATAATAGAAGAAAATGATATGATTGTAGAAGAGAGAGACATAAAAAGAGAATGTAAAGGTGGAACATAGGAGGGGGGTTGAGGTTGTCAGGTCGTGTGGTCGTCCCTTCTTACGAGTAGAACCTCCTGAGGTTTGCCATGTTCCATGTTCTCGGCACCTCGTTTCCATCCAATTTTTCTAGCTTGTAGCCTCCTTTGCCAAGGACTTCTCTTACTCTGTAAGGTCCTTCCCAATTCGCGGCTAGCTTGCCTTCTCCAGGGGTTGGTGGTCCTATGTCGTTATGTCGTAAGACCAGGTCGCCTTCTCCTAGGCTTTTCTTCAGTACTTTGCCATTGTACCTTAGGGCTATTCTTTGCTTTATTGCTGCTTCTGCTAGGTGTGCCATTTGCCTCGTCTCGTCGGCCAGGTCCTTTTCGATCGCCTCACTTCCTCCTCCGAGGAGTAACCTTGGGCTTGGTTCCCCGACCTCGACTGGGATGACTGTGTCTACTCCATATGTGAGTCGGAAGGGGGTTTCGCCGGTAGATGACTAGGGGGTGGTTCTGTACGACCATAAGACTGAGGCTAGCTCGTCTGCCCATGAGCCCTTCTTCCCTTCAAGTCACTTCTTCAGCCCCTTTAGGATGACTTTGTTGGCTGCTTCGACTTGGCCGTTGGTTTGGGGGTGCTCGACTGAGGAGAACCTCTGTTTGATCCTTAGGCCTTCTAGGAATCCTTTGAACTTTTTGTCAGTGAACTGTGTCCCGTTGTCTGATATGACGGTCTCTGGGATCCCGAATCTAGTGATCACTTATTTCCACACAAACTTTTGGCAATTTGCTGCGGATATGCTGGCTAGTGGTTCTGCTTCCACCCATTTGGTGTAATAGTCTATGGCCACTGTTAAGTACTTTACTTATCCGGGCCCTGGTGGGAATGGCCCCAGGAGGTCGATACCCCATTGAGCGAAGGGTCGGGGGGCCATCATTAAACTGAGCTCCTCGGGAGGTGCTTTGTGAAAGTTGGCATTTTCTTGGCATTTTTTGCATCTTTTCACGAACTCCTGGGCATCCGACATCATTGTGGGCCAGTAGTATCCTGCTCGGATGATCTTTCTTGCTAAAGATCTTCCCCCGATGTGGTGACCACAACACCCTTCGTGGACTTCTCTTAGGTCATAGTCCGTTTGGTCGGGATGTAAGCATTTGAGTAGGGGTTGGTGAAGCCCTCGCTTGTACAATTGTCCTTGTATAATTGTATATTTGGGGGCTTCCCTCTTAATAGCCTGTACTTCCTTCTCATCTGGGGGTGTTTTTGCATGCTCCAGATACCAAGAGATGGGGTCTTTCCATGAAGGTGGATTTGGCACCTGGGTTGTGCACATGACGATTGCAGGTTCCGTTGCCAGCCCTTGAATTAGGGATATGTTCCCCGTTCCGGGTTTGGTGCTCGCGAGCTTGGAGAGGAGGTCGGCTCGGGCATTTCTTTCTCTTGGGACGTGCTGGATTGTGACTTCTTCGAAGCTTTTGCATAGCTCTTTTACCTTTTCCAGGTATTTTTGTAGCAGTGCGTCCCTGGCTTGGTAGCTGCCATTTACTTGGGAGGTGACGACTTGGGAGTCGCTACTGATTTCCACTTTTGACGCTCCGACTTCTTTGGCTAGTATCAGTCCCCCTATCAGTGCTTCATACTTGGCCTGGTTATTGGAGACCGGGAACTCGAACTTGATGGATTGCTCGTAGGCTACTCCTGTCGAGTTTTTGAGGATGATCCCGGCGCCTCCGAACGTTTGGTTAGATGCTCCGTCAATGTGGAGTTTCCACCGTGTGTCCAGTGTGTCAGGAGTCTCCCATGTGACTTCTACAAGGAAGTCTGCCATGGCTTGGGCTTTGATTGTCTATCTTGGTTCGTATTGCAAATCATATTGGGACAGCTCTATTGCCCATGCCATCATTCTTCCTGCCAGGTTGGGTTTTTGGAGGACTTGTCGAATGGCTTGGTCGGTTCTCAGAAAGATTGTGTGCCCTTTGAAATATTGCTTTAGCCTTCTAGATGAGATCAGTAGAGCGTAGGCCAGTTTTTCCAACTTGGTGTACCTCATCTCTGCGCCCTGGAGTATTTTGCTGATAAAGTATATTGAGTGCTGAGCCTTGTCCTCTTCCCGGACTAGGACTGCCGCCATCGCTTGCGTAATCACGGCCAAATAGAGGTATAGGGGCTCCCCTTCTCTGGGCTTGCTGAGTACGGGAGGTTCCGAGAGTATCTTCTTGAAATGGCTGAATGCTTCTTCACATGCCGGGGTCCACTCGAAAGTGATTCATTTCTTCATTAGGTTAAAGAATGGGATTGCCCTTTCAGCCAAGGCTCCGAGAAACCGAGACAGAGCCGTGAGCTTTCCGATGAGCCTTTGCACATCTTTGATGCACCCAGGGCTTGCCATCTTGAGGACGGCTTCGCATTTGTCCAGGTTGGCTTCTACTCCTCTTTGTGTTATCATGAACCCCAGAAATTTTCCTGCTTCCATGGCAAATACGCATTTAAGTGGGTTAAGCCTCATGTTGAATTTCCTTAGTGCTTTGAAGACAGCCTGGAGGTTGTCTATTAACTTGTTCGGCTCTGCTGTTTTTACCAGGATGTCGTCGACATATACCTTTACCGTCTTGCCAATGAGGTTGTGGAAGACTCTGCTCATCAACCTTTGGTAGGTGGCTCCCGCGTTCTTCAGCCCGAAGGGCATTACATTGTAGCAATAGGTGCCCCCTGGTGTTATAGCCGGAATAGGCATCCATGAAGCTGAGAAAACGATATCCCGCCACCGAGTCAACCAAGGTGTTAATGTTGGGGAGGGGAAAGGAGTCTTTTGGGCATGCCTTGTTCAGGTCGGAGTAATCGATGCACATCCTCCATTTTCCACTAGCTTTTTTGACTAGGACAACATTGGACAGCCATGTCGAGTATTCGAGCTCTTTGATGAACCCTGCTTCTAGCAGTCCTGCTGTTTGCTTGGCGACTTCTTCGGCTCTTTCTTACGACATCTTCCTACGCCGCTGGGCTACTGGTTTGGCCTCGGGCTTTATGGCTAGCCGGTGGGACATGACCTCGGGATCCAATCCCGACATATCTGATGGGGTCCATGCGAAGAGGTCGCCGTTTGCCCTCACGATCTCTATGAGGGGGTCCTTGAGTTTGTGGGGTAGGTTCCTATTTATGAAAGTAAACTGATCTGCCGATTTTCCTATTTGGAACTTTTCCATGTCCCCTTCTGGTTCAGGTCTTGGCTTGTCCTCCATCCTAACGTCCAGATCTGCTAGGAATACGCCGGCCGCCTTCTTAGACTCTTTCCTTAAGGAGAGACTGGCACTGTCGCAAGCGACTACCGTCTCTAGGTCTCCCCTTATGGAACTAACTGTTCCCTTGTCCGTTATAAACTTCATTGTTAGGAACTTGGTGCATATTACAGCTGAGAATTCATTGATAGTTTTCCTCCCTAGGATGATGTTATAAGCAGTGGAATCTCTGAGGACTACAAAGTCTGCCATAACCGATTTCCGATTTCCTGGTGTCACCGGTTCCTAGACTGATTGGGAAGGAGATCGTCCCGTCAGGTTTGATGTAGTTATCGCCTAGCCCCATAACTCCATGTTGGTGATTTCTGAGGTCGGATTCTCTGAGTCCCATGGCATCGAACACGTTTCTAAATAAGATATTAGAGTCGGCTCCCGTGTCGACGAGGATGTGCCTAACCAGTCCCATCCCGACCATTGATGTAACTACCATAGGGAGGTTTTTGGGGAGGTCATTGAACCATTTGTCTTCTGGGCCAAAGGATATTGTGGGATGCCTTTTGCTGGCGGTGGGACCATCTGTCGAGATGGAGAGTACGCGGGTATCCTTTTTTGTTGCCAACTCGGATTTGGGGGGCTGTGACCACGAAAGCTGGGGGGTTACCGGCATCTCCTGTGGGTTCTTGTCTTGGCTTAACAGTTCGGCTCCGGTCTTCCTTGGAGCGTTCTCTTTCCCGCCTCCTCAGTTCCCTGATGAGCCAGGAGAATTCCCTCAGTTTCCCCTCTCTGATGGCATGTTCCAAGGCGTCTTTGAGGTATAAGCAGTCTTGTATTTTGTGACCGAACCCATTGTGGTAATCGCAGTAAAGGCTCTTGTTGCCTCCCGTTCTTTCCTTCAATGGTCTAAGTCTGGACAGGATTCCCTTATCCGCAATTTGCTGGTAGACTTCCACTATGGGCGCCGTAAGTGGCGTGTAGTTCGTGAACCTTCCTACCCATGGGTGCTTGGGTAACTTGCTTAGGGTGCCGTCCTTGGGAGCTTCTTTGTGCCTGTCGACTTGATGGGTTTGCCGGGCTGGCGGGTTAGGGAGTAGCTGTTTATTGGCTGCTACGACCTGACTGACCTCTTCGTCGTTGATGTATTCTTTGGCTACACTTTGGATTTTCTGCATGGTCCATACGGGCTGGGTTGTGAGGTGCTTTCTGAAGTCCTCGTTCAGTAGCCCATTTGTTAGGCATAGGCTAGCGACTGAGTCTGTGAGGCCGTCGATCTCCAGACACTCGTCATTGAACCTATCCAGAAACTTCCTGGTCGGTTCCCCGGGTTTCTGAGTGACCCTCAATAAGTTGATTGGGTGCTTTACTTTGGCTATGCGCGTCGTGAACCGAGCCAAAAAGCTTTGGGATATGTCTGCGAAGGTTGTGATGGACCCTTGTGGGAGGGCGTTGAACCATCTGATCGCTGGTCCGGCCAGTGTCACGGGAAATGCTCGGCATCTAATCGCGTCGCCTATCCCTTCCAAGTTCATCCTTGCTTCAAAGGTTGTGACATGCTCCTGGGGGTCCTTGGTCCCATCATACCTCATGTCCGTCGGCTTGTCGAAGTTTCTCGGGAGCAGAACCTTGAGGATTGAGGGGTGGAAAGGGGTTGCTCCCATCATAATGGGATCTTGTTGTCTCCTGGCCTCCTCCTTCTGGGACCCCCAGTGGCTTTCCAACTTGCTTCGAGTGGATCTGGAAGTTGCTTGCGTGTGTGCCTCTTCGTGCCTTGTTAGGCTTATACTTTGGCTATCGTGTGCTCGGGTGGGGGAGCGGGTGTGGGTGTGGGACTGGCTAGCACCGCCGTGCGAGTGGCTAGCGTTTCCGTGGGATTGGCCCCTCGCCGCCAACTCCCGCTCGAGATTTTGTACTCTATGCCTGAGCTCTTGCATGATCTTGGCGCTGTCGGCTCCCGTCCGCCCGAAGGGGCGCCTTTCGGGGGTTTTGGTGTACATTTGTTGGTTGGGTTGAATGGAGGATCTCGTATGTTTGGCAGCTCGGGCTGTCGAACTCGCCCTACTCAAACGAGCCCCGCCTCCTTCGCGAAGCTCTTCCGAAGTGATGGGTCGCTCCATGTCTGCCGGGGTTCCCCACAGATGGCGCCAATGTTCGTTACCTGGAGTTCTCGGGTTGTCGGGTAGTGATGAGTAGGAGAGAGGGAGAGACTCCGAGCTGACGTGGAGCGAGGATCAGAACGTGCTGGAGACGTCGGAGGCTGGACGAAGCAGGAAAAGAAAGGGGGGTGGCCACCTGCAAGGACACTCCGACGATCATGTCGGAGTCCGTACCAGAGGGTGGCTATATTAGGTAAGAATGGTGACGTACCTCGGGGGGAGAGTTGTCCTCTCCCCTTATATACTACGTTGGGTGGGCCTAGTGATGGCCTAGCCCAGTGATCGAGGAGCTGAGCTGTCGTATTCCATGTGGGCAGGTCGTCCCGGACTTCAAGTCGGGAGGCTGGGCGTTGCCCCGAGGGTACCGACCCGAGCGATGGTACGCCCCAAGTGGTAGGTCGGTCGGGCCCTAGGTCGGGTCTTAAGAACCGACCCGTTGAACTCCTTTGCTAGAGGTTTGGGCCTGGGCGGGGCAGTGTCCCGACCCGGTGACTTCTTGAGCTGGACTTGGCAGTCCGTAACACATAACATCTTAAATTTAATTTTACCTACCTTAATTCATCCTTAAAATTTGTGTATATGATTATAAAGCTTTCTACTAAAAATCCATTAAAGTTAAAGGTAATTACAATTCAATCCTTTTTATATCACAATATTTTTATAAAAAAGTATAGGTAGACAATGAAAATATTAAACAATGTGAATAATGGATATATCGGATGTTCAATTTATTAGGTGTGCAGATGGTTATTCTAATATTAAGATTTAGGTAAGTAATTTGGGGTGTAATGTGTTTTATTTAAATTGGGCCAATTTTAAAGCCATTGTTAATGTTGTTCAAGAAACTCGTTAGTTACCTAACATAACCCTACTTTTATACTTTGAGAGCCTCGATAGAATTTTCAAATAATTTGTTTAGAAATTTCAAAAAAAGTAGAGAGATCGTAGAATTAGTTCAGAAATTTTAGAAAAAATGGAGAGAGCAAGAAATAATATTTGGAGTATAATTTTTTTTAGTGAAAAGGAGAATTGGAAAATAGTAAAGTTTTTTACTGAATTTATAAAGAATATGTACCATGCGTCCATGCGCATGATAAAAAAAAATTAAAATAAAAATAGAATTAACAGGTAAAATGTATTTTGCATGGTCTAAAGATAATACTATGATCCAAATTTACTAGTCTGAATTTATAAAGGGTCCATAGAAGTCTAACAAATCCAACAAAATAAATACTTTATCAAATTGAAGTATTTCTTAATTTTAATTCATTCAATTCTGATATAAATTCTTTTTAATTTAAGCATTAAAATCTTTTACAGAATACTTTACCATCGTTTAGGCGAAGAAGTTGAATAATCTACTGTTTTGACAAATAAATTGAAACTTTTATCCAAAAGAATTTGGACCTCACAAATTCTTCTCCACCTTAATTTTAAATATTACCACAACATATTTCAAACATAAAGATAAAATTAAACTAAACGTTAAGAATAAACTTTAAAAACGTTGAAAATATTAAAGTTAAAACATATACTTAACACGAGTAAAAATCATTTACCTATGCAACACAAATTAATAAAATATAATATGTACATTTTTATCGAAATAAATATACTTGTAAGTTATAAAAAAAAAATCTATTTTCTATTATTTTGGTAAATAGTGTTATTCAAATATCATATGCAGTAATAATGATTATTTTAAATTTATACATAGAAATAATATTAATGCACATAACACTTTTTTTTAAGAATAAAGTTCTGCATCTAAGCTAAGCAAAATATTTAACTAAGTCTAACCAAGTTGTTATAACAACTTTTTAAATTATATGCTTCTTTTTCCTTCTCCTTCTTCCCTATTTTCTTGTCCTCCTCTTCCTTCTCATTTTCCTTCCAAATTCGCGCACGCAGATTCTTCTTCTTTTTCAATGTTGCGTCTTCTTTTTTTTTCTTTTTCGTTATCGTCATCACCAATAATACCAACATTTTGCGAACATCTTTATTAGTTCTGATTTTCTCTGCTGCCATCATTAAAAAATTCCGATTTATTTCTTAATTTATTTCGATTCATTTGTGTGTTAATTGAGGTTCACTTGATGTTGCTGATAAGTATTGACCAAATTTTTTATTCCTTAAGTAATTTCGGTTTATTTCTTAGTTTAATTGAGATTCATTTGAATCCAAAAATAAATTCGATGTGTTTTTGTTAATGATTGAGTCTTTTTTAGCAAAAAAGAATGAAATTATTTATTATTACTTTATTCAATTGTATTAGATTTTATTCCATTCTATTCAATTTATCTTGAAAGCCATTCTAACTATTGGGACAAATTATTCATCAACAACACACCTGGACTATAAATGAACCAAAAAAATTATTAAAACAAAATCATTGTATAATACTAAATGAATCAAACACCATATATGAATCTCACCCAACTATACTCTGGATTCCACAAATTTCAAGCAAGCTTGAAATAAAAATTGGGAATGAATGTGTAGAAAACTGCTGCCAAATTAAATGACTTGTCAATAATATTAGTTTCCGCACAACAAGTTATACACTAATAATAACTATAACTATAATTAATATCAGCAATCAAGATTTTGTCTCCCGGCACTGATAGGCTACCTTCATCGGCAGAAGATTTCAAGGACTGGATAAATGACATGGGTTTAGTGGACTTGCCGATTACTGACCGTAAGTTTACATGGTTTAGAGGGCGATCTTGTAGCCCTATTGATAGAGCCCTGGTTAGCCTGGAATGGCTTGATGTATTCCCTAATTCTCGCTTAAGAGGGGAGCCACGGGGTTTGTCAGATCACTGTCCTATTATAGTGGAGGATAAGAGGTTAAGGGACGGCCCGAGACTGTTTCGAAGTCTAGATTTGTGGTTCACGCATGAAGGTTTTCTGAGGATGGTTAAAGAGGAATGGAGAGGGTTAGGAGAGGTACAATTTACTGATAAATTGAAGGCATTGACGGGTCCTCTGGGAAGATGGCATAGAGCTAATTTTGGGGACATGGACAAGAAAATTTTGAAGTTTGAGGAAGAGATAAAGAAATTAGATGACATGGTGGGTAACAGGGTTTATGATGGAACGGTAGAGGCAAGAAGAAGGGCATTAGTTGTGTGCTGTGAGAAATGGTATGTGAGGAAAGAACTACATTGGAAACAGATGTCGAGGTCTAGACATGCGAGGGACATGGATAAAAATACCAGATACTTCCACAACTTAGCTTCTGAAAGGAGGAGGAATAATAGAATTGATGCACTGGTTATTAATGGACGTCTGATAAGAAATCAAGCTAGGATCAAGATTGCCATCAACGAGTTTTATAGAAATTTGTATCATCAAGAGAAGTCATCGTTGGTGGGGTTCAGAGATGGTCTGGTGGATGTAATCAGTGAGGGGGATACTATGGCATTAGAGGTGCAACCGAGATCTCAGGAGGTTAGAGAGGCAGTGTGGGACTGTGAATCATCTAAGGCTCCAGGATGTGATGGCTAAAACATGAACTTCATAAAGAAGTACTGGGATGCTATTGGTTCTGAATTTACAGCAGCAGTTCTGAATTTCTTCCAATATTCAAAGTTACCAGCAGATGCTAATGTTACGTGGGTGGCGCTGGCCCCTAAGTTTACTGGTGCAAAGGAAATCAAAGATCTGCGACCGATTAGCATGGTGGGGTGTGTATATAAGGTGATTTCGAAGATACTGGTTAGGATAATGCGAGCAGTTATGCCAAGACTAGTGGGAGAGACACAGAGTGCTTTTGTTAAAGGACAGAAGATTCATGATGGGGCCCTTATCGCGTGCGAAACTGTTCAGTAGATCAAACTGAAGAAGAAGGAAGCGGCAATTATAAAATTAGACTTCTAGAAAGCATATGATAGGGTCAAGTGGAGTTTTGTGGACCTTGTACTACAAAAGATGGGGTTTGGACGAAGATGGAGGGGTTGGGTAATGGAGTGCGTTGGTACATGTTCTATGTCAGTGCTGATTAACGGCTCGCCTTCTAAGCCGTTCAAGATGGAAAGGGGACTGCGACAAGGTGATCCACTGTCTCCTTTCCTATTCGTACTTGTTGTTGATGTGCTACATAGGATGATTGGAGAGGCTGTTAGAAATGATCGTATATCACCGTTGTTGGTTGGGAGAGATCATATAGAATTGTCGCACCTTCAGTTCGCAGATGATACAATTTTGTTTTGCCCACCTGAGGAAGAGACCATCAAGAATTACAGGAGGCTGCTTCGTTGCTTTGAGTTGATGTCAGGTTTAAGTATTAATTTTGATAAATCTAGCTTGTTTCCTATTAACTGTAACGAGCAGTGGGTACAACGTATGTGTAGGGTGTTGGGTTGTAAAGAAGCCACTCTTCCAGTGAAATATCTGGGTATCTCACTAGGAGCAAACCCGAGATTGGTTAAGACGTAGAAGCCGATAATAGACAAAGTGGAGGAAAAGCTTTGCCTTTGGAAGGCCAAGGCTCTCAATAAAGCCGGTAAGCTGGTGCTTATAAAATCTGTGTTGAATAGTCTTCCAGTTTATTATTTGAGCCTATATAAGATGCCTAAGGCTGTCGCAGAGAAGTTGATTTCCTTGCAGAGAAGATTCTTTTGGAGTAAGGAGGATGGGAGGAATGGTATGGCTATGGTTAAGTGGGAAGTGGTGCAGGCTCCTAAAAGGCTAGGCGGATTGGGAGTTGGAGATGCTTTGATCTGCAACACAGCTCTTTTGTTTAAATGGTGGTGGCGCTTTTCGAAGGAGGAGTGTCCGTTGTGGAAGAAGGTCGTTTGTTCATGTAATAACCTGGATCCAAATGTGCCTTTGGCCAACCAATAATTACCTTCTCGGGGGGGACCGTGGAGGGATATTTGTCAGCTATAGTTCACGAATCAAGAAGTGAGGCAGAAGATGATTACTGGTTTGTCCATGGAGGTGGGAGATGGGAGAGGTACTCGCTTTTGGGAAGATGTCTGGCTTATTGGAGGTCCATTGAAAGGTCGCTTTCCAAGACTCTTCTCTGTTTCAAACCAAAAAGGATTAGTGATAGGGGATTATGGGTTTTGGGATGAGTTAGAGTGGATATGGAACTTCCAATGGAGAAGACAATTGTTCCAATGGGAGTTGGATCTAGTGAACCAGTTACACGATGCATTAAGGCTGGTCAGACTTGCACAAGACAGAGAGGATAGAGTTGTGTGGAAATATGATAAACATGGTATTTTTTCAACTAACTCATTTGTGCAGGTAATGCAGGCGGAAATGATCCCGGAGGATATCACAAGCTATAGCTTTACTAAAACTATCTGGAAAGGTCTAGTCCCGCCACGAGTGGAGTTGTTTGTTTGGTTTGTTTTGACTGGCAGAGTCAGCACAAAGGAGAGACTGAGTCGGCTTGGGGCTATTAACCAACAAGGTACCTTGTGTGTTTTATGTAACACAGATGTCGAGTTTGATCACCACTTGTTCCTTGGCTGTAGTTTTTCTTGGCAGGTTTGGTGTGCATGGCTATCGTATGTTGGTAGACAATGGTCTTGCCTGGGTACGTTGAAGGAGCACTTCTTAAGTTGGACAGAGACATCACAAAGGAAGGCGGAGTGCAAGAAATGGATGGTGTGCTTTTGTGCGATTACTTGGAACTTATGGCTGGAAAGGAACAGGAGGATCTTCTAGAATAAAGACAAAGGAGTTGAGGAGATTATCAACATATCCTTTCTGAACTATAACAAAGGGATATATGTTACTATTCATTGTTGTGTTGGTCTTTTTGTCTGATTTGTCTTACCTATGTGTGTTCTCTATGCTCCACTCTACGTGTTGAGCTCCTCTTTCAAAAAAAAAAAAGATTTTGTCTCCCAGCTATTTGCTTCTTATTCTTCAAATCATGCATAGTTTTAATTGCACTATAAAATGAGAGAATATGTAAATAACTTTACTTTGCCATCATCACAATATAAAACCAACTATTGTTCTATAAACATTGTTCTTTTCTTCATTTTTATTGGATACTTATGTTATTTCTTATATAAATTCGAATTCAAAAACACATGCGTCTAGAATGAATTGAAAATATTGTTAAAGCGAAACCACTGTATAATACTAAATGAACCGAACATTGTCCACTATATAAATTCAAATTCAATTCAAAATGTTTGTTTTTGTTAACAAAATATTGATGTTGATAATTACGATAATGAAATGCGCGAAGAAGAAAAGAAGAAGAACCTACGTGCACGAATTTAAAAAAGAAGGAGGAAGAAACGGAGAAATAGAAAGAAAAGATAAAGACAAAGCAGTTGCATTATTGAAACGCACATGTGATACCAACTGGTGTGATGAAAGTGGTTTTTGTTAAGTTTGAACCAACTTGGATACAAAAATACTTGGATGTGTAATTGAACTGTTTTTTTTTTTTTTTATTATTTTAACGTAGATAACACTTGTACTTTGATTTAGAGAATCCAGCAGTAGCTGCTTCTGTTATGCGTAGGAGAACTTATCAAAGGGACCTAAATATCATGCGGAGAATTTTTGAACCTAAATTTAGTTGTATCCAAATAAATGAATACATTTCATTTTTATATTATAATGAGACTAAAATATTAAGTATATCATGCAAAAGCACCAACACATTTTTTAACCGATAAGCTGCTTGTGAGGCACTTGCACTTGCTCCAGTTAGCAATTCACAATTAGCACAATAATAACATTACTTCCCCTAACATCAACATCAACATCAACATCAATTAAGGAGAGAAAAAAAAGTTATTTTAATAAAATTAGAATATGCCTTTCCGAATTCTTGCCCAAGCAATAGCTGCAACTACAGCACCCCCCAAATGTGCAGATCCTGCTACGTAACTGTCTCCCTAAAATTTGAAAAATCAACAATAATTTTTAGTTGAATTAATAAACAGGAATGGGGTTTAAATAAAATGAATGGATATTACAATGTATCTAAAGTATTCTAGCATCCGTAGTAACTCTTGTTTGAAAATTTCAAAAACAGTATGTTTGATTGGTGGTGTAAAGAAAAAATAAGGTGAATATTTTTATGGATGATTTCCATGAGTAAAATGTAAAATTACACATGGAGTTCATTCGTAACAACTTTCAACTCTTTATGGTCCAACCAAGTATATCCCAAGTACCAATGTTTTAAAAGTTTGTAATTAGCTCTTTATTCATAAAATGTACAAGGACCAACAAGGTAATTACTTGAAGAGTGTGCTTGCGAGTTCAAATTTTGGAGAGAAATTGATGGAATGGAAGAGTTTGAAGAGCAACAGAGATTTTATCCTTCAAAGTTAAAACTCGCAAACACCCTCCAAGTGTAACGAAGTAAGCCTGGAGAGAGTTCACCATACCTGGAACATGATTAGCATATCTTTTCCGATATAGAGCGCGCCCTTAATTACATAAATTTACAAACAAAAGAAAAACATGCATGAGAAATATATCTTTTCCATTCACTTATCCACTTTCACAGTTTTGAGAAAGCAAAAATTGTTGTATAGAGCTTACCAATAGGATTGCAGGAACTGGTATAAGGAAGTTCAAGTAAATGGTTGCTTTGGGAAAGAGGAATATATCAAGCAGCACAATTGCATTTACAGCTGCACTTGCCCCCTTAATCATTGCCAAGTTCAAGTTAACTTGAATATCAAGCAGTGTCTTTAAATGGTTACAAGCAAATAATATTTTTTTATGCTAATACAAACATAATTTGATAATCTGAAAAAAGTCAATAGAACCATTTTTAAATGTTTTAATATATACCAACAGAAGTTGGCTTTTTCTGGAATTAGGAGAACTTTTATATAATATTATAATCCTCACAAAAGTATTAAAAAATAAATTAACAAAATTTTAAAAAAGGAAAAAGAGAAGAAAGTTTAGAACCACAAGTAAAATGAAATCATCAACTTGTCAAACAAAGAAAATCTACTATCACAAAATAGGGCCTATACTCTCTACAGATAGTTACTAAATGCTCACCAATGCTATATCCCTTGAATGCTTCATAAATCCCCAGTCCTGTAGAAAACAAAATTTAGAGAAACATTAAGACTCATTAAAAGAAGTTTATAGGACTTCTAAAAGATTAGAAAAGGAAATTTCAACCAAATATTTGCAAGTTCTAGTGGCAAAGAAACCAAGTATTTACTTTCATTAATTATTACTATGTTGGTGAATTTTATCACAAATATCCTTAGGCACAAATATATCTATCTATACATTGAATATTTCCATTCCATCTTTCAAATAATAGTTCATAGATCACATTTCTAAATCAAATGCACTTTTTTATCTCAGTAAGTTTTAAAAGTTACAGCAATACCAACATGAAAGTAAAATCTAGAAATTCATATTCCAATACACTGTAATTGGAGAGAGCAATTTTTTCTAGTATATTATTGCAAGGGTACTAGGGTAGGCTTCAAATCAATAAATTGATTAATTTCTAAAAGGGCATTGTACTCGGTTTTAATCATAATTGGACCTTTGATGTTTGTGACTTATAGGCTTTATGCACCAAGTAAAAAATGGAACCACCAACTGCCCCAGTAAGATATAGTTTCAGCAAATATGCAGGGCCAAAATTTCCTGCAACCTGCCAAAATCCAAAGGTAAAAAAAAGTTATGAGCAACAGAAGAAAATGGAACAAGCAGTTTGTTTAATAAAATAAGGAAGAAAGACAGAAATATACAATGAACTGACGGTATTTGACTGACTCAAACTAATGTTCTGAACAAGCCAAAGAGCTAAACCATATGTTAATAATAAATCTATTTCAATGTATGCCAAAAGACGATAGATAAATGCAAAAGACATTAGTTAGAGAAAGGGCATAAGCATTCCACGTAAAGGTAGGATCTGGGAAAGGCAGCATCCGAAGAATATAATGTAGGCAGCCTAATTTGATAAATGCATCAGTTGCCAAGGCATGAACCCATTACCTAGAAGTCAGACGAGACAACTTAACCATTGCTACAAGACTCTCCTTTTCCAAAGATATTGCATTAACAAAAAAAAAAAAAAAAAAAAAAAAAAGAAACAAAAACAATAAAAAACAAGAAACTGAAGAGATCCTACAGACAAGATTTCTAGGAGATGGCCAATGACAACATAATCTTTCTTCGTTTTGGTAAAATCAACCTTCAAATCTTATGCTCCAAAAGTCTTGACAAGCAGCAACATGAATTGAACTATAAACTCAGATTTATCTAAAATGTTAAGGGATCTTCAATCGTTTACTTTATCTTCTCTAATACAATTTTCTCCCCCTTTTTATCTTTTGCAAAGGCAACACAGCTGACTGCAGTTCTTATATTCCCCTCTCGAACATATTATTACAAAGTAACTATCCACTGATTGACCCTAACTTATTTACCACAAAGAGTACATAACCCAACCTAAAACAATATATTGTGAAGACAAATATAACAAGGTAACATAAAAGAAAAAGAATAATGAAAGAGGCGAGAGAAATAATGACCAAAAATACAACTCTAGAGCAGGCAATCGCACATTCAATCCAAAGAAGTAGAGTCCAATCATATTGGAAAACAGATGCCCAAATTCTATGTGACTGAATGCATTGGTTATCAAAGTGTGGAAACGTCCACTCTTGAAATTGTCCAGGGAGATCTGTTCACAGAAAATAATTGAATTAGCAGTCAAGATGAAGTAACACAGGTGAGAGTTCAATGCAAAGAAAGCACCAGCAAATAATGTCTACAAGTGGTATCATCGGTTCAATCAAAATTTGTAACTCAAGAAACTCACAGTAAAGTTATTTATCATAAACTTTTTATCTCCTATCCTCCATAATAAGAAAACAGCAACATTAGCTATAATCAATCCTAGAACCATATCATTAGGTGTTAGCCTGTTGAACCATGATCTCCTGCAAACACAAGAAAATATACAATTGTAATAAGGCTACCATATTATATATGTAAGCAGACAAATATGTACGCTATAATTAGTGGAAATAATTCTATTTACAAGAAGGAATTGAAGCCAAAAGTAACAATAAAATAGCAAAGTACCAAAAATGCATTTGAGTTTTGAACCATAGCATATCAAAATCAAATGTAAAACATCAAAAACAAAATATTATGTACATCAATGTAGGCATGCAGGAATTCGAAGAATACAAGGACAGGCTACAGTGGATAAAATAAAACTCTTGAAAAGTTGAAATGAGTTGAGATCCACAAAATTTAAACTCTAGCAACCTAATAAAAAATGGAAGTAATACTTTGGTTACTCCAATGCTTCCACACAAGGTAATGGCGTCATGATTGGGACCATAGAGTAGACAGAAGCCCATCCCTGAGAAAGAGGAATCCTCCAACAAGATTGTATAAATTCTATAGTTCTTCCTCTATGGCACCACCATAGTCACCAAACATAGTTAACACTTGAGAGGCAAATGGATCCACTTAAACTTCCCCATACTATATCACAGAAGAAATTAAATTACAAGGCTGCTGCAAGCGTCATTGTTGAAGCAAATTTTGAACAAAAATCAATTGTAATTTGTAAGAAACAATTTTGAAATGATCAACTCAAAGTTTCAAAAATACCAATTTTTTTAAGTCAAAGTCATAAAAATAACATAGTTTTGCTAGTCATGTCCCCAAAAATAAAAAAAGGAAAGAAAGCCACACACACAAGCAAAACCCCTCATAAACCCTAATTAAACCTCGCCAAGAACTATGATCAGGAAAAAAAATACAGAAAAAAACCTATCGATTATTATGGTTATCCAATTGGTAACTACAATATAAAAGAGCAGTCAGATGCGAAAATCACTAAATTAGAAAAAATAAAGGGGAAGAGAAATGGAAATTAAGGTTGAGGGTATAAATAAGTTGAGCATTTTGAAGGAGGAATGGATAGAAAAAGTACCAGCCACGGTAAAGATCAGGAGATTGGTTGAAGCCGAAGCTGCGGCGGTGAAATTGAGGTGTGGGGAGCTTGGACCTGAAATTGAGGAGCTGGTTTCTGTTGGAGAATCTGCGGAAATTGGAGGCAAGAAGCGGGTTGGAGAGAAACCCTCGAATTTGGGTAAGAAAGGAGCGGCATGAGTGAGAATGGTGAAGTGGGAGAGTAGCGAAGAAAGAGGTGGTGGGAATGCGGTTGCGTAGTTGAAGTACGAGTTGTTGTTGTGGTTGTGAAGAAAGAGGAGGTTTTGAGAGAGAGTGCAATATGTTGCGGTGGAGAGTGCCGGAGAGGTTGTGGTGGTGGCTGTGGCTGTGGTTTGCGACCAATTTGCGAAGAAAGCTCTGCATTTTGTTATGCTTTGATCACAGACAGGAAAGTACGTGCTCTGCAAAAGTCTGTGTGTGCACTCTTGAGTCTTGACTGTATCTATATTCTATATTTTTTATTTTGGAAGAATGAATAAAAGATTAAAAGTATACATAAATTTTTATACAATAGATAAATATATATTTTATTTTTTAATGAATTATGTATATACACTAATATCAAGTGGCTCAGTTTTTTTAATATTGGAGGGGTTGGTGAGTTGTGCAGGGATATGGAATATAGTGGTGTTAGACAATGGTGTGGGGTAGCTTTTTCTGAGCCATGCAGGAGGAGTCGGACCGAGCGATTGCCTTGCGCGGGAAAAAAAGATTGAAGTTGTGTATGAAATCGTAGGGTCCGATTCGTTAAGGGACCAAAATTAAGATTTTTTTATTTTGTATATGAAAGTGGAATCGCAAGGTACGTTTGGGGTTTTTTTTTTTTTTGTGAAGGACTCATTGGGTCCGTTTTCTTTAGGAAATTTTTTTTTTTATGGATTCGTTGGGTCCGTTTTCCTCAGGAAAAAATATTTTTTTTTATGGACTCGTTGGGTCCGTTTTCCTCAGGAAAAAATATATATTTTTTTTATGGACTCGTTGGGTCCGTTTTTTTGCACAAATTTTTTTTTATAGGATGCGGAGGGTCCGAGTTGAGTATATATATACATATATATGTGTGTGTGTGTTCATCTTCTTCCCCAGATCTGATTATTCGTTGTTCTGCGTCTTCTTTTTCCCCCTGTTTCTCTTCTACTTCTCTCTGTGTCTCTTTGAGAGTATAGTCGATATTTATATATGAGAGTATGAAAAATGGATGATAGAGTTGCACTTAGAGTATATTATTTTGGTCAGATTCTGTTACAAACATCTGAAGGAGTGAGATTTAGTTGCGAGAAGCCGTTAGATATTGTTATTCCGTTCACAATCTCATTTGAGGAGCTAAAAGGTGTGATTTGTTAGAAGATAGGTTTTCAGATATCAAAAAAAATATCATGTATGGTATACAGATATCCCATACCGGTATTTGGTGGTTTCGTGCAGTATCAAACCAAGTATGTAACCGACGAAGCGAGTATGCAGGAGATGTTTTCAATGTATTTTGAAACTCGCGGTCAGATATCGGTGATAGAGTTGTACGTCGAATTCGAACAATCTGAAGCGGACCGAAATATTGAAGGGGAAGAATATGATAGTGACAGTGAGGAAAAGTTTGAAAGCAATTACGAAGCTGTTGTTCCAGACGGAGAAGAAGATCAAGGTGACGGGGTGGTGGCTCCAAATGTGGGAGACGTTGCAAATGCACTCGCAAACGAAGATCCCTTTGAGGAGCCGTCTTTCATGCGGGTTCTGGACTTGGAAGCCATGCATGCGCCGGAGTTTCCGGAATATATGAGTGCCGGTACGTATTAACATATAAATATAGAAAGTATTAGACTTTGGGAAATAATCTATGTTGAGTGATGTAAATAAGAATATAAGTCACGTGAATATTAATTTGTGTGCATTCGGCCAAAGTTTTTTATGTGTTTATGTTTGTATGATGTTAAAAGTGGGATGACAACATGATAGGAATAATATTTATATTGATGTGGATATAGGGAGCATTGACGTAGTCTTAATTTCAGTTATTAAATGTATTTGTGTTAAATTATTTTGATTTGGCTGTCGTTGTGGTAGAAATTCCTATGGTCGCAGATGGTGAATTTGCAATCGGAATGGAATTCAGTTCTAGGGAAGCTGTTATGATGGCGGTGAAAGATTATACCATCCGAAGAGGCGTAGACTACCGTGTGTATGAGTCGGAGCCGTTGACCTTCTATGCGAAGTGTACACAGTATGGATCAGGGTGTGATTGGCTTATCAGGGTTAGCATGATCAGCAGAAAGTATTGTTGGGTTATAAGGAGGTACAACGGTTCTCACACTTGTACTAGAGCCACTATTTCTCAGGATCATTCGAAGCTGGATTCAAACACAATTGCAGAAGCAATAAAGCCGTTGGTTGAGGCTGACCCGTCGATAAAGGTGAAATCAGTTATTACGGAAGTGCAGTCGAAGTTCAATTACACCATCAGCTATCGGAAAGCATGGTTGGCGAAGCAAAAAGCAGTGGAAAAAATATTTGGAGGTTGGGAAGCATCATATGAAGCTTTGCCTATATGGTTTGAGGCCATGTGTAACAAGGAGCCATCAGCAATCGTCCATTTCGAGACTATGTCTGCATATCAAGGTGATGAGGAAGTAACTGATATCCGGGTATTGCACAGAGTCTTCTGGAGTTATTACCCCTGCATTAGAGCGTTTAGACACTGCAAGCCAGTTGTTCAGGTTGATGGGACTCACTTGTACGGAAAGTATAAGGGTTGTTTGTTGGTCGCAGTTTCACAGGATGGTAACAATAATATCGTCCCTATTGCGTTTGCAATTGTGGAGGGGGAGACTTCTGATGCATGGCATTTTTTCCTTAGTAACCTGCGACAACATGTTGTGACTCGGGATGGTGTGGGACTGATTTCTGACAGGCACGAATCCATCAATGCAGCTGTGGCCCGGAGCAATGGAGCTTGGTCACCCACGAGAGCATTCCACATGTTTTGCATCAGGCATATAGAGTCGAAATTTTTGAGAAAGTTCAAGGCACCGTACCTGCAAAAACTTGTGGTCAATATAGGTAAATTTTAATAATTCGAATTTCCTTATTAACCGAGTTACCTTCAAGCAGTGTTTCTCATGAAATCTTCTCTTGTGTGGCTTTGATTGTTGTGCAGGTTATTCGAGGACGGTGCGCGAGTACGAAGTGCGCTACCAGCGTTTACGTGAACGGGGCGAGGCTTATACGAACTGGCTTAACCGAATCCCACGTGAACAGTACGCGTTGGCGTATGACGGTGGCTACCGCTGGGGTCACATGACGACAAACCTAGTGGAATGCATCAACTCAGTGTTGAAGGGTGCACGCAATCTTCCGATAACTGCACTTGTCAAAGCCACATTCTACAGGCTTAACGAGTTGTTCACTAGAAAAAGAGCCGAGGCGGAGTCGCGGATAACAGCTGGACATGTTTTTTCTGAGGTTGTCACGTCGAAATTGAATGCAAATCAACTTGCATCATCAAACATCCAAGTTAATTGCTTCGACAGGATGAATGAGGTCTTCGAGGTTCGTGAGATGCCAGGTGGAACTGAGTATGCCGTCGACCTCCGTCGACAACGATGTGACTATGGTGAGTTCCAGGTGGATCAGATTCCCTGTCGACATGTTTTTGCATGTTGTGCAAATCAGCGACTGGATTGGCGAGTGTATGTACACGAAGTTTACAAGATGGACCAAGTTCGGAGGGTTTACCGAGCTAGGTTTCGGCCACTGGGGAATCCCACAACGTGGCCTGTGTACAGCGGCCCTCGATTTGTCCCGAATCCGAACCTGAGACGGGTGACGAAAGGTCGCCCGAGGATGACACGTTTCTTGAACGAAATGGACACACGAATGTTACGTGCTCCTAGGCGTTGTAGGCAATGTGGAGCCGAGGGACACAGCCGAAGTAGATGCTGTCGGTCAGCTGGTGTAGGTCCCAGCAACCCAGGACAGTAGATTTATGCCTTTCATGTTTCATTATAGTACTTTATGGCATTTGCTTGTTTATGTTTATCCGTTTGTGCTAACCACCTTATCGGAACATTGTACTTTCATGAAACTTCTTTATGACACCTGAAACTTCTTTAATTTGTAGCATAATCGACGATAGGAAGTTCACATTTAAAGGGTTCTAACATACAAACACAATATTAAATTCAAATTACAAGTTTCCAACATACAAACACAATATTAAGTTCAAATTACAAGTTTCCAACATACATACACAATATTAAGTTCAAATTACAAGTTTCCAACATACATACACAAAATACTTATGTGACCCACACAACTACTTTCTTATTGCCCATTTTATGTCTTCGACGAAGTTCTTGCATTTCTTCTTGGCCTTCTTGAACAAGGACGGGGTGTATCGGTTAGCGCTACGACGTGGCGGGTCCACCCTGAGATTGTAATGTTTACCTGTTTCACCTGTACATAATTTAATGAAACAGACTATCCAAAATGATGCAAACACGGGATAAACAAGCAAAAAAAAAAATACACCAACAAGTTCATAACATAATCATAAAGACACAAGTCCTGAAATTAATGCAATATAATCAATGGACAGTGAAATCAAGTCGGACCTGCATCATCCCCATCATCAGGGGCATTGTTGCGGGATTCTTCATCCTCATCCATCTCCTCATCGTCGCTCTCGTCTTGATCCTCATCATCCGGTTCTTCCATGAGATACTCATCCGTTTCATGCTCATCTGCCCCGGCATTTTCTTCAATCTGACCCATTGATACACGCCGTAGGTTCCGGCTATTAAGTATCCCCCGACCACCATCACTTCTACTAGAATCTCCAGAAACCAAACCTCCAGAAGCAACTGAGGCAGTGTGGCATGGAATCCTCGTGTCCAAAGAAAACCTACCGGGCATAAATTCAGGTTGATGGCCAAATTGTGACTGGCCTGCATCCGCAGCCATGAACCCAACATTTGACAAGTTTAAATGGTTGCCATATTCTCTACGATACCAGTGCATGTAAACATCCAACGGATGCTGTGAAGGTTCCAGATACTCAGTCAGAACGTTATTATACTTGTTTGTCCAGTGCATAATCCAACATGAATGGGACGGGGCTGTGGCCCAGTCAAGATTCTTAGGACCAGCCAGTGTTTCTCCGTGTGCCCTTCCCGGATTCCATTCTTGATGTGGAACTCCCTGAACAAAACCAAACTGTCTTCTAATTCTATCCGTTGCATGCCACTCAATAGATTCGAATGAAATCAACGGAACCGTAGCACTCCACACTACTGCGTGCATGAGGATGTCTTCTGGGATTATGCCCGGATCAATGCGATCCACACCATAAGCAACCCACACGAACTGCACACAGCACAAGACACACATGATTACAAGCCAAATAACAGTCAACCTCAATTCGAGACAAATACTTTTCTAATAAAAACACACCTGCCCTTCCTGAACCTCATCTAATGCCTTTCTAAAGTGGGCGAGGCTAAGATATCTATACCGATTGTCACCACGCTCCCAGTTACGCCACCTGAAATTATTTATGTCAGTAGCACATCTTAAATAGAATTATGAACATACCAAGTAAGTTGCCAATGTTACCTGTTCGCAAGCGGAAAACTGCGGGGTTCCCTAGTAGGGGGCGCAAGATAGGGTAGGCGGATCTAGAACCAAGCTAGCAGAAGTGTTAACGGACCATCGATTTCTTTACAATCAAAACGAGATGCCCGGCATAAGGACCTGTATAGGTGCGCCAAACATGCCGATCCCCAACTAAAATGACTGATACTATGAAAATTCCGGAGCAAAGGTAGAAACTTCCAGTGCACAGATGCCCCTGACTTGTCTCCAAATAAGATAGTACCCAGTAACAACATAATGTGGCACTTGACGTACCTCTGCATACTGATTTCGTCAGTTAGTTGTATACGTTCTTTCAGATTCCTAAGCCATGTCAATTTTATGCCGCTCCCTCTGCAGTCGGCCTTCCTCAGTGCAACCCCAAACTGATGGAAACACTCACCCTCCAATGCTTCGAAGCTGCTCAAGGTCATCCCTGTCACCGGAAGGCCGTTCGTCGGGAGGCCCAAAATAACGGCTACATCCTCCAGCGTCACTGTGCACTCACCAATCGGAAGGTGGAAGGTGTGTGTTTCCGGCCGCCACCTCTCCACTAGAGCATTTATCAATGCTTTCTGGCATTGAACTACTCCAATCTGAGAGGCATGATAAAACCCAGTAACCCGTAAATGATCCTCTACACTCGGATGGTACCGATCAGGGGGCAGTAGGTGGTCACATGTCATCATCCGTAAACTCTGCAAGAACATAACATGTTACTAGTCAAATCATGAATGATTACTAATTTACAACTTAAATTAATCATACTATTTAATCGATTAATCATAATTTCTAACCCAATTACAAAAAAAAAAAAAAAAAACTACCAAATGATCAAACTACAGCATGTAAACATAACTTCAAAAGATTATCATAAGTCCTATAATTATAATTTCCAAAAATTAATCATAATAATTAATTAGTTAATTATAACTTCTCAGCTATTTACAAACAACATTTGAAAAACATTGTCTAACTAACAACATACAAAATTAACGTTACTTTAGTATTCTTATTTTATTTACAATTGAATTCTTATGATTTACCTTTCTTCCCAAATGAACTATGTATTAAGTAAATTGACCTTGCAATTAATATTAAAAAATATCGTTATTAATGATGCAGTTTCAGATTATAAATTCTCAAATTAATAACAAAAGTAAATTAAGTAATTCTAATTTCTAAATCTATTACAAAATTAGAATTATAATTTCCAACATTAATCACAAAAGTTAATTAGTTAACTACAATATCTAATCGTATTACAAAAAAATTTCTAACATATTCTCCAACAAAAAATTATAATAAATCCTAAATATATAATTTCCAACAAAAATGTGTCATAATAATTCCTAAACTTATAATTTATAACATGAATCATAAAAGCTAAGTTACTAATTATAATTTCTAAATCTATTCGAAAAATAATATCTTACCTTTCCTCTAACTAACTAACAACATCTATACATACATAATAACAAACAATTTACAATCATAATTTATAAGTTTAATCATCAAAATTTATTCATTAATTAAAATTTCTAACCGTGTTACAAAAATTTTTTTAACATATTCTCCAATTAACTAAAAATATCTAAACATAATAACAAAAAATTATCATAATTGCTAATATTATAATTTTTAAATTATTCATCAGATTTTATTAATTAATTAAAATTTCTAATACTACTCCGAAAAAATTCTTACAAAATCTGTAACAATCAACATTTACATATCTATCTACCTAACTGCAACATTTAACCATAAAATATAAAAAAATTTCTTACAAAATTTAATTAAAATACAGAAATTTGCAAAAAATTAAAAAATTTAACTTACATAATCAGGATCAGACAAATAATTTACAATGTGAAGCTCAGGACGATCAACATCTCTAGCTTTGTGTTTTTTGGCCATTTCCACAGATTTTATTGCATGCAAATTTTTTGAAGAAGAAGAGAGGAAGAGGATGAACACAGAAAGGAAGAAATGGGGTTTGAGGCTTGAAAATGATGTTTCGGACTGAGGGAGTGGGGGAATGGGGGTATGCTGGCTGTTGGGGCACCGTCCTGGGGAGAAGCTGCTGTCCGACACGTGGAAGGGGGCGCAATCGCTGGGTCCGATTCGTGGGGGGGGGGGAATCGCTGGGTCCGATTCGTGGGGGGGGGGGAGAATCGCTGGGTCCGATTCCTGTTATGGCATTCTTCCTGACACCACACCCTTGTTAAGCACCCAGTCACCCCATATCCACGCCTAACACCAACTACTCTCCAATATCAAAATTAAAAAGCGATATCAAGTTCGTTATTTCTATTTTTTATTACTTGAATAATTTTTTCGATAATAATTACTACTAGGTGACACCTTGTTTGTTATGATAATATTGTACATTATGTGATATGACTTTTTTTATGATATAATAAAAATTAATTGTCAAATTATTAAATTTATTAAATTAGAATAAAAAAATTTTACAGGTTATGTCTCTTAATTCTCTTTTCTTTCCTCTTGATTTTGAACAGTGCACAATAAATAAACAAGAAATCCTTCATTCTCTTTCTTTGTGGTCTTCATTCTATAAGATTAAAAAAAATTATCTCTCTAGACTTTCTTTGTGTATCTTATAATAGGGATTTATAAACTCTAAATTACCAAAATGTCACAATCTCAACGAAGAAAAAACATGTGCGAGTGATTATGGTGACTCCTCTTTTAGGTAGAAGAATAGGAAGAAGAAGTTCGACTACAATAACGGCAAGTGTCTGCATGACTAGACGCAGTGATACTTGAGTCTGCGATAGAGTGGAATGCAGAGAAATTGTTTCATCATTATCTGTTATGGGAGGTATATGATTTTTTGTTATGTTTTTGTATAATAAATGTTATGCATCTTATGTGAAAAAGCTAAAATTTTTTTCATATTCATGAATGTAAAAAGTAGAAGGTTAAATTGAGGTGTGATTATTTTATTTGGGTTGATGAAGTTGTTGATACTCGAAAAGATTGGAGGATTCAGGAGCGGAGTGAAAAAAGTAAATGGAAGTCTATAGAAGAAAGCAAATGGAAGGTGAAAGAAGAGATGAAGAAGATGTTGCAGATAATTAATGGGATTAATCAAGAATTGAAGAGCATTAAAAATTGGGTTCATTGAAATTGAGAAGAAAGGAAAGAAAATGAAGAGACGTTGTAACTTGTAATTCTTTTTTTTATTCTAATTTAACGATTATTTTTTACTGTATTATCAAAAGGGCCACATCACACAATACACAATGTCACCATGGCAAATAAGGTACTACCTAGCAACAAGTCAATAACCACCGTCGGAAAAAAGTTACTAAGGCAACAAAAGGGTAGAAACGACTAATGAATTTGATATTGGTGTGTACATATGACTTATTAAATAATTAGAATGTACATCTGTCCACTGAATAAAAATTTATATATACTTTTATCTATTTTTTCTTTTTTTTTTCTCTTTCCTTTAATCATTATTAGTGTATAATGTATATGCCTACATTTTGAATTATCAAAATAAAAAAAAATTAAAGTTGATAATTGAGAATTCAATAAAAATTTAATTAAATATATTAAACAATGATATTATACATAACCATCAGAATTGAATTGATAATTAATCCGATCATATGATCGAACCATTGGGTCACTAGGTCAATCAGGTGTCGGTGAGTCGTTGATTCACCTAATTGACCTGGTCATAATTAAAATTAAAAGTTGAAATTTAAAATACATATTTTTACAAATATATTAATAACAATCAAGTATCAATTCTTAGATATAATTTATGAAGTAAAAGAGATAATAAATTAGTCACTAGTATAAAATACTTTCTCAATTTAAATGAAAAAGAGAGAAAAAAACATAACACAATCAATATATCAAATTTGATATCCATTTGAATCCATGTTTAAAAAGATAAAAAAAAAAATCGTTCGAGGTTTACTATATAATTATCTTTTGTCACATGTAATAATAAGAAACATGTTGGCAGAGTGGTAAGAAACATGTAATAATAACAACGGTTCCAAACACGAACCGGTTAGTTTTTAATAGGTTTGACCATTGTTGATTGAGTCAACTGCAAGTTCGGTCCAAATCAACAACTGAATCGGTCAGACTATTAGTTCATTAGATTTTTGGTAGAAGTGACAAATCCGATCCAATTCTGATAACTATGATATATTATATATAAATTCTTTTAATCAAATTTAATTAAGTTGGCACAAATTAAAAAAAATGTGTTGTGACATCGTTTCTTTTTTTTTCATACTTTTTTAACACATAACTTTTTATTGAAGAACATAAAAACTTAGAGAATCTCCAATGGAGTGTGTTTAGAGTATTACTTTTGATATTTTCAAGAGATGAATTGCTTTAAAATTGAAATATGCATTGGAATTTATTGATGAAATAAAACTGACATTACCTTAAAGATATGGTATCACTTTGATAGAGAACCAATAAAATATTGTCACTAATATAATTACGTTGATGAAATAATTAAAAATAATATAAAATTCTAACTGAACTAAGACTAAGCATTGGAGGGACAAATTTAACTTTCAATTTCAAATTACTATTTATGACAAGTAGTCCCATAAATATTTTATGTGTCATCTTGTAGGACTCAAAATCAAATTGAAATTAGATTTAGCATTAGAGATTTTTTTTATTGACATAGCACAAAAATTTTTACACATAACACATAAGTTTTTGTACAAAGCACAAATTTATCAATATATCACAGAAATTTTTGCATTTACCCATAGCATATAAATTTTTGCTATAAATATAATTTATTGGTTGGATTAATCAATGTTTTGAACATGTGGTCTTTCAAAAATTTCTGTGCTGTACATCAAAATTTTTTGCGATGTCATCAAAATTTCTATTATGTGCTCTAATTTTTTTTTGAACAAATATAGAAGAAGAAGATGAAGAAGAAGACGACGATGATGCTGATAATGACAGACGAAGAGAAGAAGAACAACGATGATGTTGTTGAAGAAGATGACGATGACGACGGCGACAAACAATAATGAAGGAGGAGGACAAGAAAAAAGAAGCGCGATGTGACTTGGTTAAATCCTTGGTTTAAAAAAGTTTGGACGCCTGGATTTATTTGTATGTTAAATTATCTAAAGAGTTTAATTTTGATGCACTCAACTAGTAAAATGTAAAAAGAAGTTATTTTTTCTGATGTGACGATATATGATTGGGTGCACTTATAAAATAACTTTACATTGAGAGTGCATCAAAATTAAAGTATTATCTAAAAGTTTTCAATTATTAACTTCACATCAAACCGTGAATCTTTACAAAAAAAATTATAAAATAAAAAATTGATTTAACTAACTTGTGCCTAAGGGAACATTTTAAAAATATAATATTCTGGCCTAGTCTAACAGAAACCAGAGGTCCACCAGACGAATCAACGACCCATTCGCACGACAAAGTGTCCATCGCGTGACACGATCTTTTCAGCAGAGATCTGGATAGCTGGTGGAAGCTTCCAGGGAGCTAGGCCCAAACAGGAGAGCCCAGCCGACAAATGGGAATAAAAGAGAAGAGCATATCCTTCTCCAGAGGTACATCACCATAATCCTAATTTAGCCACCTTATCGTACGGACACTAGCTTTAGCATCGGAGTGTCCTTGCAGGTGGCCCCACCCACCGACCAACCAACAAATTGTAGACGCAGCTCCTTCAAACGGAAGTTCACGTTCGAGTCCCCATCTTCACCCCAAACACCCTGACACCAACGGAGCCATCAGTAGCCTTGTGCTTGACCCAGGGTCACATAGAACCGCCTTCCTGGATAGACCCGATCCAACGATTCGTAGAAGAAGGAGACCTACCAAAAGCACGAAAGAAGCTAAGCTTTTGAAAAGAGAGGTCTTCAAGTACAGGTAGTACAGTGCCAACTGTACAAGAGAGGACTCAACCAACCTTTGTTGATATGTTTGCAACCCAAGCAAACAAAGTACGTCCAGAAAGAAGTGCACGAGGAATGTTGTGGGCATCACATCGAGGAGAAATCCCTAGCCCGAAAGCTCATTAGGGATGGGTATTATTGGCCTACAATGATGACTGACACTAGAAAGTATGTGAAGAAGTGCCTCAGGTGCCAGGAGAATGCAAACTTTTATAAGACACCGGCAGAAGATCTGAGTTCCATCATAGCCTCCTGACCTTTCTCCCAGTAGAGAGTTGACCTGTTGGGACTATCCCAATGGCCCTAGGACAAGTCAAGTACCTAATTGTTGCCATTGACTACTATACCAAGTGGGTAGAAGCAGAGCCGTTGGCAAGAATATCATCAGCAAACTGCCAAAAATTCTTATGGAAGCAGGTAATCGCCAGATTTAAAATTCTTGTAGTCGTGATATCGGATAACGGGACATAATTCTCTGACAA
Source organism: Arachis ipaensis (assembly GCF_059453495.1). Classification (NCBI taxonomy): domain Eukaryota; kingdom Viridiplantae; phylum Streptophyta; class Magnoliopsida; order Fabales; family Fabaceae; genus Arachis; species Arachis ipaensis. The sequence goes on from NC_142436.1 coordinate 132,778,236, forward strand.
GAAGTTTGGAGAGTTCCTAGAAGGTCTCGGTATCAAGCAAAGATTCTTCTTGATAGAACACCCTCGGAGTAACAGGCAAGTAGAGTACTGATGAGCGGATATTTTATACGCTTTTTGGCATCATTTTCATATAGTTTTTAGTAAGTTTTTATAGGTTTTAGTGTTAAATTCACATTTTTAGATTCTACTATAAGTTTTTGTGTTTTTGGACAATTTCAGGTATTTTCTGGCTGAAATTGAGTCTGATTCAGAGACAGAGAAAGTATTGCAGATGCTGTCCGGATCTGACCTACCTGCATTTGAAAGAGCTTTTCTGGAGATAAAAAAGTCCAAATGGAGTGCTCTCAACGGCTATAAAATGTCAGAGCTTTCCAACAATATATAATAGTCCATACTTTGCTTCGGATTAAAAGGCCCAAAACTGGCATCTAACGCCAGCTTCCTGCCCCCTTCCAGGCGTCCAGCGCACAAAAGAGTAGAGACCAATGTACAAATGCCCAAAGAGGACCCCCTAGCTGGCGTTCCATGCCTTAGAGACCTCATAGCACGTGGGTCTCATCAAAGCTCAGCCCAAACACTCACAAAGTGGGCCCCAGAAGTGAATTTTAGCACTAAACAGACTGTTTTACCCTTACTAGTCATCTGTTTAGTATTTAAAGTGTATTTTACATAATTATTCGAACAAGAAACAATATTTTTACCATTCAGCATTTTTTCACGGTTTACTTGTATCAGTATGAGTTTCTAAACCTCTTAGGTTGAGGGGAGGAGCCCTGCTGAGTCCTATGAATTAATAAAAGTATTAATGTTTCTTCTTCGATCCGTGTTTGATTTATCTCTAAGATGTATATCCAATCTTCATCGTGGTGAATAGGATGATCTGACAAATTAGCTCTATTCATCACATTAAGACGAACGTGCCTGACAAACACCCGCGTCTATTTGGGTTCATGTGAATACGTGACTGGAAAGCACGAGCCAACAGCTATGTTTATACATCTCTCAGACGGCTAATCCACGACTTCGTTGGGGACTTCTCGAGACACCAGTTCAGCCAATTTCCAGGGAGATTAGGGTCTCTGTGGTATAGGCTAGAATCCTAAGAAGCAGCATCCTCTTATCCGGAAGATTCAACCTTGTCTGTGGCGTTTTAAGTAGGATCGCCAAGAGAATGGACTGCTATGTGCTTCACCCTTCGTCAGATTGGATGACCACGGCCAATGGCGTTCAATCTGTAGCAGAGGAGATCAATGACCATGGCCCATGGCGTTGATCACATACAGCCTGCCATAGAAGAAGATCATTCACAAGCAAAGAAGACAGTAATACCAGAGTTCATTCAGAAAGACAAAGCAACTCCAATCCTTTACCTTATCCTTATCACTGATTTCTATTTAATTTACAGAGTATCTTTATTAGTTATATGTCTTCATAGTTTCATGATCATCTTAGTTCAACAACTCTTCCAACAACCTTCTGATCTACCTGACTAAGACCTACAAGATAACCATAACTTTCTTCAAACCACAATCCTCGTGGGATCAACCGTGACTCACTCAGGTATTACTTGGACGACACAGTGCACTTGCCGGTACAACAATACAAAGGTGTGGGGATTCGTGCTACCAAGTATGCAAATAAGGTCATCCTAAAAGGATTGAAGAAGTGCTTGGAGAAAAAGAAAGGCTTGTAGGTAAATGAGCTAGCCTTGGTCATATGGTCTTACAGAACAACGCCACAATATGCTACTAGGGAGACGCCTTTCTGACTCACCTATAGAGTAGATGCCATTATCCCCGTAGAGATAGGAGAACCCAGCCCAAGACTGCTGTTAGGAGGAGGCAACGAGACGAGCGAAAAGAACCTGTTAGATGAGACCAGGGCAATGGTCCACTTGTCGAAAGCAGCTCTGAAGCAGAGGCTGACACTGCATTACAATCGTAGGGTACGTAATAGAAGTTTCGAGGAAGGAGACCTGGTCTTGCGCCACAACGACATCGGTCCACCGACCCCGGAAGAAAGAAAGTTGTCCCCTAACTAGGAGGGACCTTACAGGGTAAAAGATGTGTAGGGAAAAGATGCATATAGGCTGGAGCGATTAGATAGGAAGAAGATACCAAGGACTTGGAATGTGGCAAATCTTAGGAGATTTTACTCCTAAGGAACAACGCTTCTAAGGATCAGTCGGCCTCCCGATCTTGTTTGGTTATTTTTCTTCTTTATTTCTTGTGTCTATTTTATTATCCATCTTGTTTCAATTTTGCATTTATTACGCCTGCTTATACTGTTGTAGTTTATAAAAGAAAGGGTACTCTTTTCCCTTGCCGTCAGCACGGAACGGTAGCAAGGGGTTTTGACGAGGTCCATTTTTTAAATTATTTTTCTTATCAACATTATCGCTAAGTTATGGCTATGGTTTTCCGGGACTGGTCAATTCGAGAACCCCCTACGCGGAAAAATAGATATCTATCGGAAAATGACTAAGCGACTAACTTAGCATAAACGTCACACAGCTAAATAGCCAAAGTGATTACACGTACAACAAATATATAAGTTTAAAACCATATAAGTCCACAAGTCCAAAAGCCCACAAGTCACGAGTTCAAAGTCTACTACAGGGGCAACGATGGAGGAAAAATGTCGGTAAAGGTTTTTACAAAAAATATCACGTTGCAAGTATAGTCTAAACCAACAAATTATCCTCAGTCAACGTTTAAATTGTTTGTCACAATACAAACCCAATAAAAATAAACCGAAGTATTTAAACCTCGGATCGTCTCTCAAGGAATTGCAGGGAAGTGTAGTTATTATTGGTTATGGAAAAGTATTTTTGGGGTTTTTGTGATAAGAGACAAGTAATTTAAATAACAAGGAAATAAAATAACAACTAAGAAAAGTCCTAGCAAGGATTGAGAATTGAAATTCCTATCCCCATTATCATAGTCACTTGTGATGGCAATTACCTTTTGCTCTCACTTAGTTAACCTCTAACAATTGAAGGTAAGTCAAGTGAGCAATTCAACTTGAGTTCACAAGTCCTAATCAAAGACTAGAGTTAGTAAAGCTCAAGCCCACTAGCAACTTTCAATCACCAATCAACAAGAGACTTTGACAACTCAAGAGTCTCCAAATTATTCAATCCAAGCTAAGAACATGAAAAGCTAATTTAAAATCCAACCAAGTATTTCATCAAACACTTGGTAGGAGCAAAAGAAAAGTAAAAGAGAATATAAAATCTAAGACCAACAATTGCAAGAGAACAATAACAACAAATTAAAGAAACCAATCATAAACATGAAAACATAAATTGCACTAATATGGAATTAAATCTAACATGAAGAGTTCATAAACTAAATTGGGACAAATAGAGAAATCAACAAGAGAAGATAAACTAAGATGCTAGAATAATAGAATGTAGAATAGAAACTAAATTAAAGCAAGATAAAATTCTGAATTGGAGAAGAAATAAAACTAAAACCCTAAAACCTAGAGAGAGGAGAGAGCCTCATTCTCTAGACAACTACATCTAATCCTAAAATTATGTGAATGAATGTGTGAATGATTGATTCCCCCTACGCTTTGTCACGCGTACGCGTCGGCCACATGTACGCGTCGATTGCCTGATATGCTGGTCACGTGTACGCGTCGACCACGCGTGTGCATCGCTGCCAGCTTCTCCAAACTTTGATTTCTTGTGTTCCTTCCACTTTTGCGCGCTTCTTTTCCATCTTCTAAGTCATTCCTGCCCTATAAAATCTGAAAATATTGAACACACGTATTACGGCATCGAATGGTAATAAGAGAGGATTAAAAATTAGCAAATTTAAGGCCGAAGAAGCATGTTTTCAATCATTGCATAAAATTAGGAAGGAAAATGTAAAACATGCGAATTCTATGAATAAGTGTGAGAATAATGGATAAAATTCACTCAATTCAAGACAAAATAAACCGTAAAATAGCGGTTTATCAATCTCCTCACACTTGAACATTAGCATGTCCTCATGCTAAGCTCAAGAGAAACTATAAAGGAGTGAAGAGGAATGGTAGCTTTTATGAAATTCAACCTATCTATATGAATGCAACTAAATGAAAAATACTTTTTACCCACTTGGTTAAAAGTAAATCAAATTCTCCAAAAACAAATATGAACTGGATTTCACTAATTTAAATCATAAAATGAAGTACACATAAACTTGCAAGGAGAAAGCTCGTGAAAGCCAGGAACAAAGAATCGAGCTTCGAACCCTCACCGGAAGTGAATACACTCTAATCACTCAAGTGTTTAAGGTTCGATTCTCTCAATTCTCTACTAACCTTGCTTTCTAAGTCTTGCTCTTCTTCTACCAATCAACAAAAATTTAATACACAAATACACATATCAAGAGGTCTTTTAAGGGTTGTAATGGGGTTAGGGCAAAGGTAGTATTGTATTTGGTCAAGTGGACTAAAATATGAATCCTTGATTAACCTAAACTTCCCACCTAACTTAAGACAATCCATGTAATCAAAATACAAAATCTAACTATCCATTAACCATGTTTATCACATATTCATGCATCCGAATTTGAGTACAACTCATATGTATTGCTACTACCATTTAATTTAGGGCATTTTGTCCCCTTTTATTATATGCTCTTTTTCTTTTCTTTTTTTTTTCTTTTTCTCTCTTTTTTTTAAATATTTTTTTCTTTTGTTTTTCTTAATGCATATGATTAAGGTATTGAATGCAAGAATATGTGCTTAACTATCTTTTTCACAAATTCACCAAAAATATACAATACCCAATTCCCAAACCAAACGTTTCCAAACCCAATTTCCCCACACTTAATTCATGAGTACTCTCACTAGTCTAAGCTAACCAAGGATTCAAATTAAGGACATTATTGTTTTCTGCTTAGAGTTAGTGATAAGCTGAAGTAAAGAACAAATGGGGTTAAAAAGTCTCAACATTGGTTTGCAAAGGATAATGAAAGGGTAAGGCCATATGGGTATGTAAGCTTAGTAAAACAAGGGCCTCAATCATATAAATATATGCATACATCAAACAAAGGAAATATAGAATCCAGCAAGACAAAGATCACAATTTTAAAGAGAACAACAGATACCAAAATAAAACATTGGTTAATAAAATGCAACCAATCAAATAGGCTCAAAATCTCACTGGTTTTGTGTGTTCAAGTTCTAAAATAAATTTCTTCAAGCAAGTTCAATACAAATTTTAATTCAAACTAGTGAAATACTCTAAAAAATTTCTTAAAAAAGAATTCATCACTTCAACCAAGTAGTAGCTAAATGCAAGCAACTAACTGAACATGCAATCTATCATGCAATGCAATAACTCAGTAATAAAGAGAACTAAATATTGGTGTTGAAAAGAAAGTAACTAACACATGGAAGTCGGTATCGACCTCCCCACACTTAAAGATTGCACCATCCTCGATGCATGCAAAGATGTACAAGTGGACGGGTGGCTACAACTGATGTGCTTTCTCCAAAAATTGTGCGGATGGACTTGTCTGTTGCCCCCATTTAAAAGTGTTCCGTTCCCCTTCTTGGTGGCCATCCTGAAAGAAGAGAAAAAGGAAGAAGAATAACCCACAAACAAAGATATGCAAACAAATAAGATATGGTGGGCTAATGCCAAATAATAATAAGGTTCTCAACTACATGGTAGCTACAACATGCAAGTGAGAAAACAATAGAAGCGAAGGGCATTTCAAGTAAATAGCAGACAAGTCAAGAAGCACCCAAAACAATGCAAGAAATATGCAACAGTTGAGTAAGAACAGTCAACACCAATAGTATAATATCAAACTTAGAAAAGAAAATAAAAATATACACAAAGTAAAAATGCAATGAATGATAGTATGCAAATGCAATTTGTAAAAGAGAATGATGGATAAGAAAAATGATAAGTGAACTTTTGAAAAGTGAGAGAAGAAGAATGTAAGAAAGGAAGAAGAAAGAAGAAGAAAGGAGAAAGAAAGAAGACGAAAGGCATAAACAAGATGTGAATGCGACGCGTGCGCATAGGTCACGTGTACGCGTAAAAAAAGAAACATGCATGCGACACATGAGCGTCGTGCACGCGAATGCGTGGATCGCCCAAAATGAAAAGTGACGTGTACGCATCAGTCACGTGTACGCGTGGAAGTGAATTGTGCTTCGCGCACAACACTCGCAAAGTGGCAGCCCAACTCTCTGTTTGAAGTACTTGAAAAGCAAAATTTTGATTCGACGCGCACGCGTTGTCCACTACTACGTGTGGGTAGTGAAAATCACAAATGACATGTCTGTGTCAGTGACGCGTACGCGTGGGATTGGCTATGCGCCTAGCACTGTGCCAGCGTGGTCTTGGCATAACTTTCTGTCCAGGCCGCGCTGCCGCACCGTTCCAGCACGGTTTGGGCACGAACCAAATTTGGGCGTCGACGCGTACGCATCGGTCATGCGCACGCGTGACAGCTTTTTTTTTTTAAATTAACAGGCTACCAAAGTAATGTGAAACATTAATAAACAAGCAAAATCACACTGGAAACTAAATAAACCTAACTAAAAATGAAAATTGAACTTATTACCAATATAAAAAGAGGAAAAATGAAAGAATTTACCATGGTGGGGTGTCTCCCACCTAGCACTTTTAGTTAAGGTCCTTAAGTTGGACATTTTGTGAACTCCTTGTCATGGTGGCTTGTGCTTGAACTCATCTTGAAACTTCCACCAATGCTTGGACTTCCAATAAGCTCCAACACTTCCAAGTGAATTCACCAAGCTTTGATGAAATTCTCCATAAGCTTTGAGCTCCTAAAGTTGATCCTCTTGTATGCTGGGATCCCAAATCTTGTTTCTACACCCGTCTTGAAGTTGATCATCATTGTTCCAACCAGGTGGCAAGTAATCCGAATTCTCACTGAAGTATCCCAAAAACTTCCTAGACCCAATCAATTGAGAACTATATCAACCATTGCACTTAGACTTGAACATCCAAGCATAACAAACCTAGAATTATGTTGCCAACCACTAACCATCCCCCTTTTACTCTTAAAACCACAAAGAGCTCTAAGTTGTCTATCTGTCTCAAGCAATATTTAAGTGGGAAAGTAGAGTTTAAGGATAAGAATTTTACCCACTTGAATGTTGTGTTGGATGGTAATGGCTTGGGGAGAGGTGTCTCCAATGGCGGCCTTGCCAATGTATGCTTCACTTTCTTGGACTCCTCTTTGATGATCTCCACCTCTTTACAAGCTTCTTCAACATTAACCTCTTCTTTAAGTCCAATGTGAGAGGATTTGATTGTCGATAAAAACTGATCAATTATCAAATCCATCTCATGATCAACCTCTTCCAAGTCTTCAACCATGACATGCCTTGGAGGTTGTACACCCTCCTCAATATCAAATTCAAATGTCTTGGAAGGATGCTCTATGACTTGAAGTTCCCATGGAGGTTCCGCATCTCCTAAGTCTTCAACTACTTCCTCTTCTTCGATAATTTTGGCTTTCTCTACTTGCTCTAGTACAAAATTCAGCTCATCCTTGATGACTTCTACCTCTTGACAACTTTCCTCAAGGGTCTCTCTTACCTCCACCTTTTGGGCCTCCTCTTGCTTTTCTTGAAGTATGGATGCATGAACCCAATCCATTAAGTCCCTAAGACGATCCTTCTCTCTTGTTCCATGTCAATAGCATAATTGGGATCATGTTGCTCTTGGATTGATGGATATGGGTGAAAAGGAAGTGCACTAGAGCTTGATGGTTGAGTATTGGGGGTAGAGAATGGATCCACACGAGATATAAGAGCTTGGAGAGTAGAGGTGAGACCGGTGAGAGTAGAGGTAAGTGCGGTTTGAAGCTCCTGTTGCCCTTGGTGAATAACACTAAATGTATCATCTATGGGAGTTTGGGGTGGATAGGAGGGTTCATTTGTTGGGAGAAAGGGCTCATAACGGAAAGGTGGTTCATTTTGATACAGATATGAAGATGGTGTATATTGAGGTGGTGGTTCTTGGGGGTAATTATGTTGGAATGTGGGTGGTTCTATGTATGGTTCATATGGTTCATATGGTGGTTGGTATGGTGGATATGGGTTTGGGTCATAAGGAAGTGTTTGATTGTAGGTGACTTGTGAGTATGGTAGTTCAAAACTATGTTGAGGAGGGGGTTCAGAGGCATATGGTGGGGCTTGTTGGTATCAGCTATTGGATTGATATGCATCCTGGAATGACTCGTGCTCATAGTACGTTGGTGGAGGTTGTTGCCAAAAAGGTTGATCATATGCTCGAGGCTCCTCCCACCTTTGATGGTTCCATCCTTGGTGCATATCCTCATTGTAGCTTTCATTCCCTACAACATAGTTGTAACCACTCTCATAGCCAAAGGGATGAGAATTCATAGTAGCAAATAAAATAGAAACAAATAAAAATAAGCAACAAAGTCCTAAAACTAACAAAAACTAATAAACAAGCAAAAGGTAAACATATACAATAACCAATAATAAGGCACACGTTTGCAATTCTCCGGCAACGACGCCAAAAATTGACGGAGGAAAAATGTCGGTAAAGATTTTCACAAAAAATATCGCGTTGCAAGTATAGTCTAAACCAAAAAATTATCCTCATCCAACTTTTAAATTGTTTGTCACAATACAAACTCAATAAAAATAAACCGAAGTATTTAAACCTCGGATCGTCTCTCAAAGAATTGCAAAGAAGTGTAGTTATTATTGGTTACGAAAAAGTATTTTTGGGGTTTTTGTGATAAGAGACAAGTAATGTAAATAACAAGGAAATAAAATAACAACTAAGAAAAGTCCTAGCAAGGATTGAGAATTGGAATTCCTATCCCCATTATCATAGTCACTTGTGATGGCAATTGCCTTTTGCTCTCACTTAGTTAACCTCTAACAATTAAAGGTAAGTCAAGTGAGCAATTCAATTTGAGTTCACAAGTCCTAATCAAAGACTAGAGTTAGTGAAGCTCAAGCCAACTAGCAACTTTCAATCACCAATCAACAAGAGACTTTGACAACTCAAGAGTCTCCAAATTATTCAAATCCCTTGTCACACGTACGTGTCATCCACGCGAACGCGTCGATTGCCTGATGCGCTGGTCACGCGTAAGCGTCAACCACGCGTACGCGTCACTGCCAGCTTCTCCAAACTTCAATCTCTTGTGTTCCTTCCACTTTTCCACGCTTCTTTTCCATCATCTAAGCCATTTCTCCCCTATAAAATCTGAAAACACTGAATACATGTATCACAGCATCAAATGGTAATAAGAGAGGATTAAAAATTAGCAAATTTAAGACCAAAGAAGTATGTTTTCAATCATAGCATAAAATTAGGAAGGAAAATGTAAAACATACGAATTCTATGAATAAGTGTGAGAATAATGGATAAAATCCACTCAATTCAAAACAAAATAAACCATAAAATAGCGGTTTATCAGGTAACACATCGGTCCAACAACTCGAATAGCTACTAGAGAGTTCAAATTATAAGTAACTAAAAACAGAGTTCAAATACAACAAAAGTAAACCAAGTTATAAAGACGGAAGGAGAGCACCTATGGCCTTGGCAGGTCCACAATCTTACCATCCTGGATCTTCTTGAAAGCGCCGATAGCAAAAGTGTCGAAATTGGGAGCCACCAAAAGAACTTGGGCCTCAATCGCCTCCTTGGTAGCGGTAATGGCACCCCGAGCATCCTTGATGACCTCCTTGTTCTTCTTCCGCATGTTAGTGGCCTCAAGGCAAGCCATGTCTTCCGAGTTCACGGCCTCAGCCAGCTCCCTCTCAAGCTTCTTTACCTTGTTCTCCGTAGCGATGGTTCAACCTTGAGCATCGTTGATCTGCTTAACAGGAAAGAGATCCCGATCAACGAAGCGCTGGATCTCCTTGCCAGCATCCTTTAGCTTTTTCTCGGCTCCACCAAGATTGGTCCCCATAGTTTCTTCGTCAGCCTTCAACTTAGCAATTTCGCATTGGGCAACCCTCTACTTCCCCTCCAGAACCTAACACTGGGACAGGATTGGATCCACTTTTCTTGCTATAGCAACAGCTCGGAGGAGGCTCTGATATGTCAACTTAGCTTGGGTAGCTAAATCCTCCTCGCAAAAGAAGTTCTCGGTACCCGATAGTATCTGGGAATCAGTGAAGCCACCAGTGTTGAAGTGCTTCTACATAACGGAAAGAGTCTGTCCCGAGCTAGAGCCAGTTTTCCTTTTTTTTTGGGTTAGGGATCACAAGTACGTCTTCATCCTCAACCCGAGCTCTCAGAGAGTTCTCAACCACAGCTCTGTTACCATGGTCAACCTCGTTGATTGCATTGTGACTAGGTTGGGGATTTGGCTGAGGCACAGATTGGACCTCTAGTTCCCCGGACTAAGGGATCTCTGCATAAGGGTGGGAGAGTTAGAGGCGTTGTCATCCCCATCGGAGAAAAAGTGAGTCATTAAACGATTGAGGGTAGTGTTCCCGGCAGCCATCCCAACTACAAGAAAGAATTGAATAAGTTAAATAAAGTTGCTAACAAGTCGGGAAAATGGAAGTATAAAAGGAACCAAGCCCACTACACTTACCTACGCAATCCTTAACCAGAGTCCCAATCACCCATCAGAAGGTGAGGGTTAATGGGATTAGAGTCGAACACGACAGAAAAACGTCAGTGATCTGCTAGTTCTGCTTACCTAAACCATCATAGGTCACTTTAATTAGGTAGTTGGAGCCAGCGCCAAAGCTTCAGTAGGTTGGAATGCGCATTCGCCCTCGACGGTAAGCCGAAAAGGGTGACGACCTCGCGCTGTCCTTATTTTGAAGAAGGTTTCTTTAAATTCGTCAAAGGAATCTTCGAAGAGGCTGAAGATCCTCCAGCTTTGCACGGCCTAGAAAAGAGAGGTACCCTTTTTTATGCTTACCCTCTAGGGAAGGATTTGTGAGCAGAAAGAAGAAGAGGAAGACTAACGGTTGCCAGGAGCTCCAGATATTCGCAAACCATCTCGAAGCACCGGATGACAGCCTAGCTATTAGGGTGAAGTTGCGAGGGAGCAACGTCACACCAATTTAAGAGAGCCAGGATAAAGGGAGAAAAGGGAAGCCGAATGCCCAAGACAGTAAACATGGGCTTGTATATCCACATCCAGTTCGGGACATGGGGGGCTTTGAGGTTGAGATGGTAGACGCGTTCCTGGGGGCCTGGGACTAGGAGCTCATAGTTTGCCTCCTCGGGACCACATCCACATACTACTCCCGAGTAATGGAGCTCTTGCAAGTCCTCTGCAGTCACCCTAAAGGAGGTACCTGTCACATCAAATGTGCACCACACGTAATGGTTTACGGGAGGTCCCCTCGCCATACCTATACTGGAGGCACTACTTACGTTAATCACAGGGAGGAAGGAATATCCTAGCCTTAAACTAAGTCAGTTTACACTAAATCACCCTAGTTTAAACTACCAAAAAGAACACCTACGACACTCCCCTAAGCAACTATCTAGCAAGCATCAATTTTGATGTAAAAAGAAATAACAACAAGAAAGCCAAAGTAGTAATGGAGAAAAGTAAGTAAAATAACACAAATACATGATCACTTACCAGTAATTGCAGTGTAGAAAGGTGTTGAAAGTTGGAAATGACAGGCTCATCGCGGCAATGGTAAGAAGTTTGCAAGAAAGGAGAGTGATGGTAGTTTTAGTAAGAAGGAAAAGGGGTTAATGATGATATCAGTTGCGGGAATAAGGAAGGAAGAAAATGAAAGTAATGCAGGGGTGGTAACGGTTGTTAAGGAAGAAGAAGCATGAAAAGTCAGGGGTATAATGGACTTTTCCATGATCTTTCAAATCAATTAAGGGGAATTTAATGCTTTGGGAATGGCAATCAAAGTGACGCCTTCGAGCAACGATTAGGGGCAACTCGCAAGCTCGAGGAAAACACTAGAGGCGTGAGCCTCACCAATGAAGTCATGTTGGACGAAGATTACTTCACACGAGAACACGGGCTAAGCTAATGCACCAATCGTGAATCCCACGACTTGACGCATTGGGGCACTATTTTGACCCAGCCCAACAGGAACCAAAGGTCCACCAGGAGGATCCACGACCCGGAAGATCAATGACCTGTTCTCACGACAAAGTGTCCATCGCGTGACATGATCTTTTTAGCAGAGATCTGTTCAGCTGGTGGAAGCTTCTAGGAAGCTAGGTCCAAGCAGGAGGGTCCACCTGACGAATGGAAATAAAGGAGAGGGACCTACCCTTCTCCAGAGGTACGTCACCATAACCCTAATCTAGCCGCCTTATTGTACAGACTCTAACTTTGGCATCAGAGTGTCCTTGCAGGTGGCCCCACCCGCTGACCAACCAACGAATTACAGACGCAGCTCCTCCCAACGAAAGTTTACGTTCAGGTCCCCATCTTTACCACAAACACCGTGACACCAGCTAACCCTCCAAACTCACGAACATATAATAATAGAAACTTTTAATGTTCTAAAAGATCGGGGATAAAAATAGTAATCATATAATAAGTTTTGGGGGTATTTTGAGCAAAAAGTAAAAGTTCCGGGATAAACCGGATATTTTATAAAAGTTCAGGGTTATTTCTAAAAACATGAAGTTAAATTAGTAATTTTATAAATATGAAGTTAAATTAGTAATTTTATAAAATGTCGGTTTAAAAAATAAATATTTAAAAGCTTGAGATACGAACACTTTAATCGGATTAGATTTTTTGTTGGAGTTACGAAGGTTATGGCTTCCATGGCTTTTCTCGGTTTTCACTCTATTTTCTTTCTTGACTTTGGTGATTCAATTGAAGATGAAGGAAAGGTTTGATGATTATTTAAGTTAATGATGATGATGTGTCAAGGGACGAGGTTGGGTATCTGATGCGTGAGCATCTTCTCTATCTTTCCCTAGTGAATTTGCATTCAAATTGTTGAATTTAATCAAGATTTAATTACCTTTAGCCACTATGAATACTACTTTGAGTTATTTGCAATTTTTGTTTATTTCAGGTAGCATTCAGATGGATTTGACGGAGTTTTGTAGCAGAAAAAGAAGAAAGCGAATGATGCTATCAACCCCAACCTCCTTGCACTCAAACAGAAATAAATTGAGCTACAGAAATCCAATTGAAATGATTCTAGTGGCATTGGAAAGCTAACTTTCAGAGCTTTCCAACGATATATAATAGTATACCCTTTTAATTCTGAAAGATGTCTCATGTATTGCTCACTGAGCTTGAATTCAAAAGAAAAGGAAGAAGAAAAAGATGTATTGCATGAGAAAAAGGGTTTATAACAAAGAATAGTCTTAATTACTTAAATGTGGTGGTATTTTTTGTGATTCTGAATGCATGACATGAACCGTGCATATTTGAATTTGAATCAAGGGATGTTGATGTATAAGGAATAGGAATTTAGAGAACTATTATGAATTCTCTAAAGTTAGTGAGAGCTTAATACTTGAAGCAAAAGAAACAGCAAAAGAAAAGAATATATATATATATATATATATATATAAAGGCAAGGTCCAAAGCTCTGAGCATCAATGACTAGGGAGGTCAGACATGATTAAAATCTCAAAGAGTTGTTTCCCTAGTCATATGCTTGTGGTGTAGATGTGTCGACTAACCCTTGAGACAGAACACTAAGAGTCAAAATTAAATGCAGTTAACAGTGTATGCCAAAGGCTTTGGGCACCACTGTTTGGGAGTAACTGAAAGAAAAATCATAACTTCAAGAGAGTTCCCCAGTTAAGTGCTTGTGGTGTTTTTGTGTCAAGTGAAGCTTGAGACAAAACATTTAAAGTCACGGCTAGGGTCAAGGTGCAAAGCACCAGAGAGAAGAGAATTAAAGGATATTTGCTGTGTTCAAGGATTAAACTGAAGTATAAAAGATTAGAGAATTCATAATATTATCCGGATTCTAATTCCGAATGACAGTGACATTCCTCTGATTCAAAGGAGAGTGAGATGCCAAAACTATTCAGTATTGTAATAGATAAACCCCACTTCAAGAAGAGACATGAGTCTAATTGAACTCTCATTTCTCCGAAAATTCACATCTTAATCATGTATTAGTTTTAGTTGCTTGAGGACAAGCAATAATTCAAGTTTGGTGTTGTGATGCGTGAGCATCTTCTCTATCTTTCCCTAGTGAATTTGCATTCAAATTATTGAGTTTAATCAAGATTTAATTACCTTTAGCCACTATGAATGATACTTTGAGTTGTTTGCAATTTTTGTTTATTTCAAGTAGCATTCGGATGGATTTGACGGAGTTTTGTAGCAGAAAAGAAAGAAAGCAAATGATGCTGTCAACCCCGACCTCCTTGCACTCAAACAGGAATAACTTGAGCTACAGAGGTCCAATTGACGTGATTCTAGTGGCATTAGAAAGATAACTTCCAGAGCTTTCCAATATATAATAGTATACCCTTTTCTTCCATTTCATATAGACCACTTCACGCCAAACTTGAGAAAGCTCAAGTTTGGCGCCAACTCAAAAGCCTTCAAGGAAAGGATGTGCGTACAACCTCCACGCCAAACTTGGATCCTTCCAAGTTTGGCGCCATTAAGGAACTCCAAGAAAGGCAATGCGTGACCTCCACGCCAAACTTGCAGCACCTCAAGTTCGGTGCCAATGAAGAATCTCTAATGGAAGCAACTCTGTCTACTTCATGCCAAACTTGGATCCTTCCAAGTTTGGTGCCACACCTTAAGAACGCAAGTGGTCCTCATTCGTCCATAGGCTCATACAAATTGTTTATTTAACTTTTGATTTAAAACTTTATTTTATTTATAATTAGGAAAAGATATTATTTAGTTTTAGGAAATTTATTTTACATTAATTAGGATTAGATATAAAAGGGAAAAGAATAAGCCTTTCAGGCTCTTCTCTTCTCTCCTACCTTATTCTGCAATTTACAGTTTTTCTAAATCCTAGTTTTCTCTCTGAACCATGAGCAACTAAACATCCACTGTTAAGGTTAGGAGCTCTGTCTATTATATGGATTGATATTATTATTTTTCTATTTTAATTCATGTACTGATTTCTATTTCAAGAATTATTTTCGTTCTTTATCTTATAAATTTGGGTGGAATGGAAGTATGACCCTTGTTCTAATTGAGTTCTTGTATAACTTGGAAAAGCTCTTTACCTGAACAATAGCTTGAAAATAATTTCTCCTAAACTTCTAATTATCTGGACTTAACGGGATACGTGACATATAATCCTCTTATATTTGGGTAATTAGGGTTTCTGTGGCATATAAACTAGAATTGAACTTCACCCTCTAATATGAATTAAGTGACCAAGGAATTGGCGGTTGATAAAGGTTAGAAGAGACTAAAAAGGTCTAAAGAATTAGGGTTTAGTCACATATAGTTTGCCATGAATAGAATCTTGAATGATTAAAATAGTTAATAAGAAAAGTCAATCCGAAAGATAGATATCTCTGAAGCCTTAACTGTTTCTCCATATATTATTCACAACTTATTTACTGCCTGTTTTTCTGATTCTCTGAATTACTGTTTGATACAATTGAGACCCAATCACTATTTTCTGTTTGTCTGACTAAGCCAATCACTCAATCATTGTTGATTGATTCATCAATCCTCGTAGGATCGACCCTCATTCACTTGAGGTACTAATTGGTACTACCCGGTGCACTTGCCGAATAGTTTGTGGGTTATAAATTCCGTACTAAGTTTTTAGCGCCGTTGCCGGGGATTGACTATAATTGACAACTATTAGTTGTTTGATTGCTTAGATTAGACGTTTTAGCTTTAAATTTATTTAATTTTTGTATCTTAATTTTCAAATTCCTCTAGCTTTATTTTTCCTTTATTTCTGAAATTAAGTTTGGTGTTACCTAGTTAATTTTATTTTAATTTTTCTATTTAATTTCCCTGAAAATTTAGAATTTTTCTAGCTTTCTTTTGATCATTATTTTCGAATTTTTCTTGCATTAAGTAGTAAGTATTTTATTTGATTTCTTTACACAGGTTACCTCACTGGGAATTCTCTACACTCTGACGTAGAGAATCCCATCTTTTCTTGTCTTCTGTCTGTTTATGAGCAGGAACAGAGACAAGGAACCTCTTTTAGACTTTGATCCTGAACCTGAAAGGACTTTGAGGCGGCGTTTGCAACACGCAAGACTTTACAAGGCTGCAGAGTCCACCATAGATCATAATCATGCTGCTAATGCCAATGTGGCAAATCCAATTGAGAATGAGCAACCTAGAAGAGTGCTTGGCTCATACACTGTTCCCAATGCAGATCTTTATGGAAAAAGCATTGTGGTGTCCCCTATAGCTACAAACAACTTTGAACTGAAGCCACAGCTAGTTACTCTTGTGCAACAAAATTGTCAGTATCATGGACTTCCTCAGGAAGACCCGAATCAATTTATTTCTGATTTCCTGCAGATTTGTGATGCTGTGAAGACCAATGGAGTGAATCCTGAGGTATACAAACTCATGCTCTTCCCATTTAATGAGGGATAGAGAAAAGTTGTGGTTAGATTCTCAATCCAAGGAGAGTCTGGATACTTGGAAAAAGGTTGTCACTGGATTTCTGACTAAACTTTTTCCACCTCAAAAGCTGACTAAGCTAAGGGTGGAGGTTCATACTTTCAGACAGAAAGATGTTGAGACTTTTTATGAAGCTTGGGAGAGATTCAAGCTACTGACTAGGCAATGCCCTCCGGACATGTTCTCTAGATGGACTCAGCTGGATATCTTTTATGAGGACTTATGTGAAATGCCCAAGATGCACTTAGATAATTCTGCAGTGGTTCTTTTCACATGAAGAAGACACCAGAGGAGACCACTGAACTTATTGAGTTGGTTGCTAACAACCAATACTTATATTCCTCTAACAGGAACCCTGTGGCCTCTCTAACCCCTCAGAAGAAAGGTGTTTTAGAAGTGGAAGCTGTTGATGCTCTTCTTGCTCAGAACAAATTTTTGTCTCAGCAAATAAGTCTAATTATTCAACAGTTGAGAAGAATGCAAGTTTTAGCTGTCAACACCCAGAATACACCTCAAGGGGTCCCTTATGCCATGACAGGTAATTTTATGCAAAATGAGAATTATAATTATGCTCAGTCTTCTTCTGAACAGATCAATTACATAGGGAGTGCTCCTAGACACCCTAATAATGATCCATACTAAAAGACCTATAATCAGGGATGGAGAAATCATCCAAATTTTGGGTGGAGAGAGCAACCTCAGAGGCCATAGAATTTTAATAATAATTCTCAGGGTGGTTTTCAACAGAATTTTAATAACCACCAGTTTCAGTCATCTCAGCAAGCAACTCCTCAGTCTCAGAATACTACTGATTTGGAAGCACTAATGGCGAGTTTTATACATGAAAGTAGAGCATTAATCAAGAACTTGGAGATTCAGATGGGTCAATTAGCCACAAAAGTTAATAAAATTGATCAGAGGACTGCAAATAGCCTTCCTGGTAACACAATTCCAAATTCAAGAGAGGAGTGTAAGGCTATCACCTTGATAAGTGGACAAGTGGCAAGTACGGAAGCACAAGTTACCGAGGAGCCGGTTGAAAAAGAAGCTCCAGAGCAGACTAAAGACACAATAGTACATGCCCCTCTTAAGCGTGCAGACAACCCCTCCTCAGTCTCTCTTGACACTCATCCTATATTGCCTAAAGCTCCCGAGTATAAGCCTAAGATGTCATATCCTCGGAGACTTCAAAAAGAGACCAAGGACAAGCAGTTTTCAAAGTTCTTGGAAGTTTTCAGAAAGTTACAAATTAATATTCATTTTGCTGAGGTTTTTGAGAAAATGCCTCTATATGTTAAGTTCATGAAGGAATTGTTGTCAAATAAGAAGCCTTTAAAGGGAGATGAGACAGTGGTCCTGACTCAAGAATGTAGTGCCATCATTCTGAATAACTTGCAAAGGAAGATGCCAGATCCAGGGAGCTTTCAAATTCCATGTACCATTGGGAGCACAACCTTTAAGCAAGCGTTATGTGATCTGGGAGCAAGCATCAATTTAATGCCCTTGTCTGTGATGAAGATGTTGCAAATCCAAGAGGCACAATCCACAAGGATAGCATTACAGATGGCAGACAAATCTCTAAAGCCCGCATATGGATTAGTGGAGAATATCTTGGTCAAAGTGGGTAAGTTCTTCCTCCTAGGTGATTTTGTGATTCTTGACACAGGGGAGGATGAGAATGCCTCTATAATTCTAGAAAGACCATTCCTAGCCACTGGAAGAGCTCTGATTGATGTGGAAGAAGGTGAATTAGTGCTTAGAGTGCATAATAAGCAACTGGTCTTTCATGTCTTCAAAGATATACATTCAACAGGTGAAGAAGAGAGGTGCATGCAGACTAAGCTTATTGATCCAAATCTTCAAAAACCCCTGATGATGCACAACAGGATCTACAACTCAAACCTCTTTTGGTGACAAACAACAAAATTTCCTCTGACATCAAACCTAAGTTTGGTGTTGACAATGCATCATCCACCAAGGGAGAGGGTCCTAAAAAGAAAGTACCCATAGGATGGAGAAACAAAAAGATCCCCCCTGAAGGTTTCTCCCCAGAAATGAAGGTGGTGTTGACTTGCAATCCAGTGTGGACTTATACAGTAAACAGAATCCTCTCTCTGGAGCATATTGAGTTACTTTATGGGGACATAGGGAGAAGATTCACAGTGAGGGGTGAAGAACTGAGTCCCTATGGTCCTCCTCCTTCTTGACGGTAAAGAAGCACTTGTCGGAAGGCAACCCGATAATTTCGTATCCTTAGTTTAATTTTTGTTGCTTTGATTTTATTATTTATTTGAATCTCATTGAGTTTTTACTATTTTTCCTTTATTTTACATGTATTTTGATCATGCAGAATGTTAAAAACAGGAACCCAGATACTTAGAAAAATTTTGGCCACCCTGGAGATGTAAGTTTTGGACTGGGTGGCGCCAAACTTGGGATATCCAAGTTTAGCGTTGTGTGTGCGTGCACAATAGAGTTTTCTCCCTGGAGGGTTGGCGCCAGACCTTGGCTTTTCTAAGTCTGGCGCCAGGAACGACGCCTTATAAAGAAGCACAGCGAGAAGAGTTGACGCCAAAACTTGAACTTTTCAAGTTTGGCGTGGGAGTTGCATACAATGGAGCATTGCACACTACCAGGGGGACGCCAAACTTGGCTCCCTTGGCGTTTGGCGTGGAAGTAAAAAAAAATAATTGGGGTTGGCGCCAAACTTGTGCTCCACCAAGTTCGACGCCAGGAGAGGATACTCAGTTCGGGTGCCATAGCGCCAACCTTCCATCCACCCAAGTTTGGCGCCAGCTTATCAAGTTTGGCCAAATTTAAACCAAATCCCACATAGTCCCAATCAAATCCCCTCTTGATTCCCTTTCCCTTATTCCATTCCCCACATATTCCCAATCAACCTTTATCCTACCCCCATTCCCAAGCCCTTGCACCCTTGCCCAAGACCCCACACCTGTGACCCCCTCCCAAACCCCAACGACAGATACCCTCCCCCCTTATATATATATATATGACAGTACCTTTATATGTATGTATGATCTATGCAATATGTTACGTTTATATATGATGTTGCCCTTGTGTATGTTTTATTTGATTCCCTTTATGGCTTGTGTATGTTTAATTAGCTATCCTCACAAATCCTTTTATAAAATAAAATTTTTTCTCCAAAAATTCGATTCGCGCGTTAATACGATTAAAGGCTTAATGATAAATATTTAGTTAGCTATTAGGAGAACAAGTTGGTGACACTTGGTTTCCAGTATGATCATGACGTACTGGGAATTGGGTCGTTACATCTACTAATATGAATTCATAAAATTTTTGGATTTTTTATGGGTTAACAGGAATATAATGAAAAGTATTTGGGAAGATAGTTTTGTATAGGATTTTTCTATCTTTTTTGAACCACTCTTTTTGGATGGCTAATATTTTGATAGGATTTGATTTTTCATAATATAGAAACTGTTCTTTCAATGGTTGAGTGCTATAAAAGTCAGATGGTTGTAGTAATGTGAATTTATTATTCGTAGTAATTAAAGAGCTCTTAGAAGATGATGATGATTATGATGCTTTTACAACCTGTGACATAGTCATAGGTCTTAATGATAATGTTTTTGCTGGTACATGAGTAATTGGTAATTTTCTCTCTTTTATTTGGTCAAAAGGTTGACCATAATCTTCACTGGAGGCTGGTTTTTGATCCATTCTTTCCCTGCAAAAATTCTCTAGTAAGAAAGTCAGGGAGTGAATTTAGTTCACTTTTTATATGTTCAATAGTAAAATCGAAACATGATAAAATAGCCTGCCATCTTGCAAATATTTATTTTGAAACCAAATTTTTGACATCATTTTCAAAACGCTTGGGGCTGCTTTGCAATCAGTTCTTATTATAATTGTCTTATTAAACAAATCTTCTTAAAATTTTGAAACACATAATACTATGGCAAGTATTTCTTTTTTAACTGTTGCATAATTCTTTTGAGCTTGGTTCCAAATTCCTGAATGGTATTTTACTATTTGTTCTTTGAGCTATTAGGAGGTATTTGTTTAAGAATTCCTCCGTATCCTAATTCTGATCATCTGTTTCTACAATTAATTTAGCCAATGGATCTAGTATACTTATACAGGGTATTTCTTTTATCGTGTTCTTTATTTTTATTATTATAGAAGTCATTTCTTCTGTCCATGGAGGTAGATTTTTTCTTAATCTCTTATAAAGAGATTCACACGTTAAGAATTCTGCTACATAATTTAAACATCCTAAAAATCTTTGTAGTTATTTTTTGTCAGTTATTTCATTTGAAAATTTATCGGCAAATTTAATGGCTCTTTTAATAGGTACTATAGTCCCTTGATAGATTTCATATCCTAAAAATCTTACTTAAGTTATAAAAATTTTCATTTCTTTTCTGATAAAACTAATCCTTGTTCTTTTATAATATTCATAAATTTTTTTAGATTATATATGTGCTGATTTATTTCTTTCTAATATACTAATACGTCATCAAGATATACTATGGTAAATTCTATATGCGGGTAAAATATATTGTTCATTATTTCTTGGAACTCGCTTGGAGCATTTTTTTAATCGTTGGGGCATTACATTTCATTCATAATGTCCAAAGAGCATTATAAAAGTTGTTTTATATCTATCTTCCTCTTTTACTGCAATTTGATAATATCGTGATTTTAGATCAAATTTTAAAAAGATTTTTGCTTTATTTAATCTTTTAATTAAATCGCTTTTATTTGGTAAGGGATACCTAATCTATTTTAGTACTTTGTTAAAAGGTTTATAATTGATGACTAATCTCGGAGCACCTCTTTCTATTTTAGATGCTTTCATCACATAGAAGCATGTACATCTCCATGGTGATTTTGAAGGCCTTATTAATCCTTTATCCAGATATTCTTGTTTTTTTTTTTTTACAATATTCCATATATTCTTTATTCATATGTATTGGTTTTGCTTTTATTGGTATATCTTTTTCATTGAATCCATCTTCATATGGTAAGGATATCTCATGTAATTTTCTATGGTGAAAAGATTTGGAGTTTAGGCTGCATAATTCTTTCTTAATTTTTCTTTAATTCCTTTTATTTTATTTTGTATTTCAGAAGTTTGTAATTGTTCTTCTATTCTTTTATATATAATTTCTTGGTTTAAATAATTGATTTGTTTTATTTTTCTTTCTATAACATTAACTTGGGCAGGTAGATGTTGTAAAATATTTTACTGGTTTAAATAGTTAATTTGTTTTGTTTCCCTTTCTATAACATTAACTTGGGTAGATAGATGTTGTAAAATATTGAGTTCATGTTGTTTAGGTTTAGTGAAAAATTCAAAATGAACAGGATAATTTAAAATACGTAAACAAGTAATTTCATCTATATCAACATTAAAAAGATATAATAATATAGTAAACGGATTTCCTAATATGACTTGATGAGATATATTTCTTGCTAAAAAGAATGTAGTGGAAAAACAAACTCGATTCTTACAAATTTTTGCTTTGAATAGTTTATAGTCTATAGTCATTCTGTCATTTTCTGCTTTAAGAACTTTTTTTGTAGTCTTTTCATAATATTTTGTAGGTATTAATCCCTCTTGTATACAACTAACATTAGCTCCTAAATCTACCATAGCTATGAAATCAAATTTTCTTCTCCTACAATTAAGGTTATCGTAGTGAACCATTTTTGGTTTACTAATAGAGTTAGTATATTTATGTAATTTTCTGAACCCATGTTAATATAATTTTCTGGTGTTATTATATTACTAGTTCCTTTTGTTTTACTAGCACTATTTTACGAAGTTTGTTCTTGGATTTTTATTATATTTTCTCCTTCTATCTTTAGTAGTCTATAATTCATATTAATATTTTGTTGTTTTAATTTTGAAACTTTTCTTTTTAACTTTTTGATCTCCTCTTTAAAGGAATTAAAAGAGACTTCTTCTTGTGGGTTCTTAAACCGATTATAAATTTCCTTTATTTCTATTGGTCTTATTTCCTACTTACTTTCTTCTTCTTTTTTAACTAATTCAACTAATTGATTTATGAATTCGCCTCTTAATGGGGTATCTTCTAACTTGTCAATTATTTTTATTAGTGTAGAAGTCTATTCTTTAGTCAAAACATTTACAGTTTTTTTCGCAATTTTTACAGTTACATAATCCTATTCCTAAACAATTATTCTGCTCATCTTTTTCACCATTTTCTTTTGTGCTTTCTTCTTCTGACATAAGGTCTAATTGTTGTATAAAATAATTTTCAGTTTCAAAAGAGTCCTCATAAATTAATTCTTTTTCTAATTCTGGGTTGATTAATATGGCTGTTAAAGCATGTTTAATTTATTTATTTTTTGTTCTGTTGTACACTTATTAGCGTAATGTCCTTATTTTTTACATTTCCAACATGTTACTTATTTTTTTTTACTAGAAGATTTAGGTTTTTCTTTAGGAGTTTTATAGAATTTTTTATAATGTTTCTGTTCATAATAAAGGGGTTTATCTATATTATATTTAGGGTTTTTATAGAACTTTTTCTTTCTAATTTTATGTTGACCACCGGGTATGTAAACTCCGAGTAATTAGTGAATAATTAGCTAATAAATTAATTATTAATCAAATAAATTAGAAAATAGAATTTTATGGTTTAATAAGGTAGAACTAATTAAAATAAAAATTTTGATACTAATTTTAAAGAATTTGGCCCAAGATTAGGTCGAACTGGGCCTGTATTGGGCCCAAAGCCCAACCCAAAACCCATTTAAATGAGGGACACAGCCACTTCTTCCCCTCATTCATCATCAAAATCACGCTGAAATTGGGAAAGGGGGAGAAGAAATCTCCAACCCTTGGCTCCAACTTCCATTCCCTATAACTTTTGATCCGGAGCTCCGATTGACGAGTCATCAGTGGCCACGCATTCGTTTTAAAATTTTCTACAAAGCCCACTAATCAATTTGGTAAGAAATTCACTTTTTCTTACCCGAATATTTCCTCTTCAGTTTCGAATTTAAGGAATTTTGGGTATTAAGAATTTTGTGATTTTGGTATCTTAGGACCTAATTAGCTTGCGGGTTTTGTTGGGTTTAGCTCACTTGGGCTGTGGACAAGGTAAGCTTCCTTAATTTCTTTATGAAATGTTGAGTCAGAGGATTCTATGTTGATTGTAGTGAATATTATGATGTTGGATTGAAATTGGTTATGGATTGGAGTCAATTTGAGAAATTGAAAGCTAGAGGATTAGCTTTGGAGGCTGGGTATCATTGGTGAGGGGATTGGAGTTGTGGAGCTTGTGGTTTAGAAACGCTTGAGGTGTTCCGGGTTATCGAGAAATCGGCCAAGGTATAGTTTTGGTTTCTCGTATATAATATGTAATGTATCGTAAAAACTTAGGCTAGTTGACCCATAGGATAAGTTGAATTAATTGTCGGTTGCTGAATTAAATTGTTGATTTGGGTTGAATATGAATTTTGGCAACTGATGTTGTAGTGAGAATGTATTGATACATGATGATTTTAATGATGAATGATGAGGATGATGAGAATGAATATATATATATATATATATATATATATATATATATATATATATATATGTAATGAATTATTGATGATCTTGTTGGGTTATGTTGGCTGTGAAAGCAACCCTAGATAACTGAGGAAAGGTTGGAAATGTGACTTTGGAAAAGGATATAAGTTCAAATGTGAGTTATGGCATGTAAAGTTGTTGAAAAGGTCCAAGGCAGAATTTTCTGCATAATTGACAGTGGAATAAACCAGTTTTTGGGAGCAGACCAGGCCCTATTTTTGAATGAAACTATTTTTCTATGAAATTTTAATGTGTTATGAGCGTCTCATAAAAAATTCAGAATTTATTGATAAGTGGTTTGGAAGAAATGAATTTTTAAAGATTGATGCTTTCTGCAGGAAATTCTGTTTCTCTACTGTAGAAGCACAACTTCCAATCCACTTAATTTACAATTATAATGAGTATTTGGGCTGAAACTAATGGCAGTCTCAAGCTTTAAGTGTTTAAAATCTTCAGTTTAAATTTCATGTCAAAACTCTTTTTAACCAATTAGTTATGTTGCAAAGAGTAAGGATAGCTCGTTGGATTTTGAAAACAGAATTCTAAAAGACAAGGCTGTGTTCCTAAGCTCATAACTTTTTTATGTGACATGGTAATAATCTGAAATTTAATTTTCTGGAAATCAGGAAGAGTCTTGTTTAAGTACATGAATTTTGAAAGGCAATGGGTAAGAACTGGATTTTTAGTGAATTTAACAAATTTACTGCTTACTGCTGTTTTTCTGCAATGATAGCAAAATTTTAAAAGATTTGTACAAGTTTCAATTATGGTCGGAATGTCCCAGAACCAAGTTTTATTTTCTAAACCCATGATTTTACAATAACTAAAGGGATTAATGAGAGTATAATGACTAATTAAGAATGTTTACCTGGTAAATTGTTAAGGAAAGTTTGAACGTTGTTAAAGTTGAGGGAACCCGTAAGGGTGGTTTTAGTGCTATTTTAGAGGAGATTATGTCCAAATTTCTATAAAAGTTTAGGGACTTAGTTAAATGAAAATGTGTAAGTTGTCCCCAAGAAGGTTTAAGGTTAATGGGTGATGCGGAGGTATGTATAATTAGACGGTGGTGCGGAGGTATGTTTATCTAGGCGGTGATGCGGAGGTATGTTTTATAATGTTGGTGATGCGGAGGCATGATAAAGAGAAAGTAAATGAGAAACCATGTATGAAAGAGATAATTGAAACGAATAAGTAAATTATGAAAAGTGTATGTTGAATGGGTCTTGTGCCAAACTACTAATGTGAAAGTGCCCGCCTAACGGATAGCCTGAGATTGCTAATGCGGGAATGTTCGCCTAACTGATAGCACTGTTCCTTATTGTGATACACATTAAAATTTTATTATGATGAGGCCTAACTGACACGGGTAACCGTGATGCCAAAGTGTCTAATTGACACAGTAAAGGTACCATATTCGGGTTTCACTCCAAGTAACGTCGGGTTGCGGGTAGACAACCGACGCATGAGCTCATGGCCTGCGCTAGGAAAGGCATGCATCATGTACATTTGTATATTTTGTTTGAGCGTGCATTGTCTTGGCTTGCTTAATTGTTTATTCACGTTAATTGCTAATTGCCTACTTGTTATATATGCTTTCTGTATGTGTTTGACTTGTCTGTTTTGTCTGTCTATGCAATTTTATCGGAGTTGGAGAAACGGAGGAAAGGCGAAGAGATTGAGGATTTTGATTAGATGCTGATCAAGTTTAGAACCTTAGAGACCTACCCTCGTTTATGGTTTTAGCTTTAGTTCCTTAAGATTTATAATCCGATTGTCGGCGTTCTAGGATTGCCTTTGGCTTTCCCGGGACCTTGCTTATTATATATGTGGGCACATTAACTATACTGAGAACCTCCGATTCTCATCCCATACAATATTGTTGTTCTTCAGATGCAGGTTGAGAAGCACCACTCTGTATTCTGGAGACACTGACGAAGCGAAGAACTCTTGGGATTCAGGGTCGTATCTTTGTTTATATTTATGAATGTATATAGATTCTCCACCTTGTATTTTATGTTTGTCCCTCTTAGAAGTTGACTCGGAGAAACAGGTTGTCGTTTTCTGCTTTGGGTCATTTTAGAATATATATATATATATATATATATATATATATATATATATATATATATATACTTGTATGTTCTGGCCGATTTATCTTTGCGAACCGAGTTGGAAGCTTTGTTAATTATACCTTTGACACTCCCTTTTTATTATTCATACACAAATATCTTACGTTTCTTCATATGCAAGTTTTCGTTTACGTGAGTATTACGAATTTTGTTTTAAACTTTCCTTCAAAGGCTCCTAGATATAAAATTTTTTCAACTATATTATATTTTTTTATGAGGTCGTAATACCTCAACACCTCAGTTTTATGACTTAAGCATAAGACTTTGTGTGGTAGGGTGTTACAGGGTACCTTCTCTGGAGTTATTCCGTATTGATAACAAAACGTTCCAAGTTCTCCTTTCCCCGTGATAGTTTCTTGTTTTATTTTTTTTTTTTTGTATCTTGGTATCTGTGCATACTACTATGCGTGTTTGCACTATTATGTTATGCAATTGTCCAAAAGTTAATAAGTTATAGGGAATATGGGTTCCAAACTGTGTTTGTAATTTTTGTAATACTTTTTCAGAGAATAATTTTGCAGAGCTGATACGAATCTTTCTTTCCATAAAGGTGCATGTGCATCATCTCTTATCATAACTTTTGACATAAAAACATCTTTATACCATCTATAATCAAACATGGTTGGACATTGGTGCACGGAATTGTGATCACACTTTTCACAACTCCGGTACAACTAACCAGCAAGTGCACTGGGTCGTCCAAGTAATAAAACCTTATGCGAGTAAGGGTCGATCCCACGGAGATTGCCAGCTTGAAGCAAGCTATGGTCATCTTGTAAATCTTAGTCAAGCAGATTCAATTGGTTATGAGTTTTGATAATTGAAAGATAAATAAAACGTAAATTAAAATAAAGATACTTATGTAATTCATTGGTGGGAATTTTAGATAACCGTTTGGAGATGCTTTGTTGCTTCTGAACCTCTGCTTTCCTATCGTCTTCATCTAGTCATGCGTTCTCCCTTCCATGGCAAGCTATATGTTGGTGGATCACCGTTGTCAATGGTTATCATCCGTCCTCTCAGTGAAAATGGTCCAGGTACGGTTTCTGTACGGCTAATCAACTGTCGGATCTCTCATCTCGGATGAAAAATACCATGCACAGCTACCGCACGGCTAATCATCTATCAGTTCTCACTTGTGTCGGAATAGGATCTCTCTATCCTTTTGCACACTGTCACTGCGCCCAATATTCGTGATTTTGAAGCTCGTCACAGTCATCCCATCCCAGATCCTACTCGGAATACCACAGACAAGGTTTAGACATTCCGGATCTCAGGAATGCTGCCAATTGGTTCTAGCCTCTACCACGAAGGTTCTAATCTCACAGATTCAAATGCTCTGTTGTCAGGAGAGGCAAGTCAAATCTGTGGATCAGAGACCCAAGAGACTATACTCCGGCTGTCGTCCAATGACTACGTTGAACATCATGTAGACCACTTGTGGTTGTCAGGCACGCGGATCTTGGCTAAGCGAGTAACGAAAATAGTGGGTGATTGTCACGGGTCACCCCTTCATTCTGACTTAACTGAGTTAAGTACGAGAGTATATCTTGGAGAAGAAGTAAGCGTGAATTGAAAGAGAAACAATAGTACTTGCATTAATTCATGAAGAACAGCAGAGCTCTGCACCTTAATCTATGAGGTGTAGAAACTCCATCGTAGAAAATACATAAGAGAAAAATATCTTGGCATGGCCGTGTGGCCAGCCTCCAAATATGAAAAATGGCAAAAGATTCTAAAGGTATGAATACAATAGGAAAGACTAGTATTTATACTAAACTAGTTACTAAGTATTACAGAAAATAAGTAACTAAGTGCAGATAGTGCAGAAATCCACTTCCGGGGCCCACTTGGTGTGTGTTTGGGATGAGCATTGAGCTTTACACGTGCATAGGCCTTTTCTAGAGTTAAACGCCAGTTTGGGCGTTTAACTCCAGTTCTGGTGCCAGTTTCGGCGTTTTACGCCAGAAAAGGGTCTCTGGCTGGTGTTTAAATGCCAATTTAGGCCATCAAATCTCGAGCAAAGTATAGACTATTACACATTGCTGGAAAGCCCAAGATATCTACTTTCCAACGCAATTAAGAGCGCGCTAATTGGGCATCTATAGCTCCAGAAAATCCACTTTGAGTGCAGGAGGGTCAGAATCCAACAGCATCTGCAGTCCTTTCTCAGCCTCTGAATCAGACTTTTGCTCAGGTCCCTCAATTTCAGCCAGAAAATACCTGAAATTACAGAAGAACACACAAACTCATAGTAAAGTTCGGAAATGTGATTTTTTCATAAAAACTAATAAAAATATAATAAAAAGTAACTAAAACATGCTAAAAACTACCTAAAAACAATGCCAAAAAGCGTATAAATTATCCGCTCATCACAACACCAAACTTAAATTGTTGCTTGTCCCCAAGCAACTAGAAATAAAATAAGATAAAAAGAAGAGAAAATACAATAAATTTCAAAATATCAATGAAGCTTAGTTCCAATTAGATGAGCGGGACTAGTAGCTTTTTGCTTCTGAACAGTTTTGGCATCTCACTTTATCCTTTGAAGTTCAGAATGATTGGCATCCATAGGAAATCGGAATTCAGATAGTGTTATTGATTTTCCTAGTTTAGTATGTTGATTCTTGAACACAGTTACTTTATGAGTCTTGGTCGTGACCCTAAGCATTTTGTTTTCCAGTATTACCACCGGATACATAAATGCCACGGACACATAACTAGGTGAACATTTTCAGATTGTGACTCAGCTTTGCTAGAGTCCCTAGTTAGAGGTGCCCAGAGTTCTTAAGCACATTCTTTTGCTTTGGATCACGACTTTAACCACTCAGTCCCAAGATTTTCACTTGGACCTTCATGACACAAGCACATGGTTAGGGATAGCTTGATTTAGCCGCTTAGGCCAGGATTTTATTCCTTTTGGGACCTCTTATCCATTGATGCTCAAAGCCTTGGATCTATTTTACCCTTGCCTTTTAGTTTAAAGGGTTACTGGCTTTTTGCTCTTGCCTTTTGGTTTAAAGAGCTATTGGCTTTCTCTGCTTGCTTTTTCTTTTTCTTTCTTTTTCTTTATTTTTCGCCCTTTTTTTCTCGCAAGCTTTGTGTTGTTCACTGCTTTTTCTTGCTTCAAGAATCAATTTTATGATTTTTCAGATTATCAATAACATTTCTCTTTTTTCATTATTCTCTCAAGAGCCAACAATTTTAACATTCATAAACTTCACTATAAAAAATATGCACTGTTCAAGCATTCATTTAGAAAACAAAAAGTATTGCCACCTGATGAGCGGATAATTTATACGCTTTTTGACACTGTTTTTAGTATATTTTTAGTAGGATCTAGTTACTTTTAGGGATGTTTTCCTTAGTTTTTATGTTAAATTCACATTTCTGGACTTTACTATGAGTTTGTGTGTTTTTCTGTGATTTCAGGTATTTTCTGGCTGAAATTGAGGGACTTGAGCAGAAATCAGATTCAGAGGTTGAAAAAGGACTGCTGATGCTGTTGGATTCTGACCTCCCTGCACTCAAAGTGGATTTTCTGGAGCTACAGAACTCGAAATGGCGCGCTTCCAATTGCGTTGGAAAGTAGACATCCAGGGCTTTCCAGCAATATATAATAGTCTATACTTTGGCCAAGAATTGACGACGTAAACTGGCGTTCAACGCCAGCCTTCTGCCCAAATCTGGCGTCCAGCGCCAGAAAAGGATCCAAAACCAGAGTTGAACGCCCAAACTGGCACAGAAACTGGCGTTCAACTCCACAAATGGCCTCTGCACGTGAAACACTCAGGCTCAGCCCAAACACACACCAAGTGGGCCCCGGAAGTGGATTTATGCATCAATTACTTACTCATGTAAACCCTAGTAGCTAGTTTATTATAAATAGGACCTTTTACTGTTGTATGAGGTATCTTTTGATCATCTTAGGATCTTAGGACCATCTTTGAACGCATTGTTCTTAGACCATAGGGGCTGGCCACATGGCCATGCCTGGACCTTCACTTATGTATTTTCATACGGTAGAGTTTCTACACTCCATAGATTAAGGTGTAGAGCTCTGCTGTTCCTCAAAGATTAATGCAAAGTACTACTGTTTTCTATTCAATTCTTCTTATTTCGCTTCTAAGATATCCATTCGCACCCAAGAACGTGATGAAGGTGATGATTATGTGTGACGCTCATCATCCTTCTCCCTTATGAACGCGTGCCTGACAAACACTTCTATTCTACATGAATTAAGCTAGAATGAGTATCTCTTAGATCTCCTAACCAGAATCTTCGTGGCGTAAGCTAGAATGATGGCGGCATTCAAGAGAATCCGGAAGGTCTAAACCTTGTCTGTGGTATTCTGAGTAGGATTCAATGATTGAATGACTGTGACGAGCTTCAAACTCGCGAGTGCTGGGCGTTAGTGACAGACGCAAAAGGAGGGTGAATCCTATTCCAGCATGATCGAGAACCGACAGATGAATAGCCGTGCCGTGACAGGGTGCGTGAGCATATTATTCACTGAGAGGAGGGGATGTAGCCACTGACAACGGTGATGCCCTTGCATAAAGCCAGCCATGGAAAGGAGTAAGACCGATTGGATGAAGATAGCAGGAAAGCAGAGGTTCAGAGGAACGAAAAGCATCTCCATTCGCTTATCTGAAATTCCTACCAATGAATTACATAAGTATCTCTATCCCTATTTTATTATATTAAATTCGAAAACACCATTATCACTTTATATCTGCCTGACTGAGATTTACAAGGTGACCATAGCTTGCTTCATACCAACAATCTCCGTGGGATTCGACCCTTACTCACGTAAGGTATTACTTGGACGACCCAGTGCACTTGCTGGTTAGTTGTATCGAAGTTGTGACAATTATGAATTAAGATCAAAGCACCAAGCTTTGGAGCCATTACCAGGGATTGTTCGAGCCTGGACATCACAATTTCGTGCACCAAGTTTTTGGCGCCGTTGCCGGGGATTGTTTGAGTTTGGACAACTGACGGCTCATCTGGTTGCTCAGATTAGGTAATTTTCTTTTTGTTTTCTTTTCAAAAATATTTTCAAAAAATTTTTCATCTGTTTTCGAAAAAAATAAAAATGTTTTCAAAAATTTATTCAAAATTTTTAAGAATGAATTCTAGTGTTTCATGAAGCATGTGAAGCTTGGCTGGCTGTAAAGCCATGTCTAAATTTATTTGGACTGAGGCTTGCACTTTGTTATCAAGATCAATATACTCTGGTGTTAAAGGCTAAAGCTTGGCTGGCCATTGGCCATGTCTAGTGTTTTGGACTGGAGCTTTCATTGAAAGCTTGGCTGGCTAGTGAGCCATGTCTAATTCCTGGACTGAAGCTTTAGACTAACATGGCAAGATTCCTGGAATTCATATTAAAAATTTTGGAATCCTTATTTTCCTTTTTCAATTAATTTTCGAAAAATAACAAAAAAAAAATTTTAGAAAATCATAAAAATCAAAAATATTTTTCTGTTTCTTGTTTGAGTCTTGAGTCATATCATAAGTTTGGTGTCAATTGCATATGTATCTTGCAATTTTCGAAAATTCTCATGCATTCATGGTGTTCTTCATGATCTTCAAGTTGTTCTTGGTAAGTCTTCTTGTTTGATCTTGATGATTTTTTGTTTTGCGTCTTTTCATGTTTTTCATATGCATTCTTGAATTCTTAGTGTCTAAGCATTAAAGAATTCTAAGTTTGGTGTCTTGCATGTTTTCTTTGCATTAAAAATTTTTCAAAAATATGTTCTTGATGTTCATCAAGATCTTCATAGTGTTCTTGGTGTTCATCTTGACATTCATGGCATTCTTTCATGCATCACATGTTTTGATCTAAAAATTTCATGCATTGCATAATTTTCATGTTTTTCATAAAAATTTCAAAAATCAAAAAAATATCTTTCCCTTTTTCTCTCCTCAAATTCGAAAATTTGGATTGACTTTTTCAAAAATTTTTAAAATCAAGTTGTTTCTTATGAGTCAAATCAAATTTTCAATTTGAAAATCTTATCTTTTTCAAAATCTTTTTCAAAAATCAAATCTTTTTCAAAATTCTTAGTTATTTTCGAAAATTCCAAAAATATTTTTCAAAAATCTTTTTCTTATTTTTATACCAAATTTTCGAAAATAACATAAACAATTAATGTTTTGATTTAAAAAAATTTGAAGTTTGTTACTTGCTTGTTAAGAAAGATTCAAACTTTAAGTTCTAGAATCATATCTTGTGATTTCTTATGAATCAAGTCATTAATTGTGATTTTAAAAATCAAATCTTTTTCAAAACTAATTTCAATCATATCTTTTCAAAAATATCTTCTTATCTTATCTTTTTCAAAAATATCTTTTCAAAATATCTTTTCTAACTTCCTAACTTCTTATCTTTTCAAAAAAATTTGTTTCAACTAACTAACTAACTTTTTGTTTGTTTCTTAACTTTTTTAAAACCACCTAACTAACTCTCTCTCTCTCATTTTTCGAAAATATCTTCCCCCTTTTTCAAAATTTCTTTTTAATTTATTAATTATTTTAATTTTAAAAAAAAATTTAATTTTCGAAAATTACTAACAATTATTCAAAAACCATTTTCAAAAATCACTAACTCCTTTTCAAAAATAATTTTCGAAAATTCCCTCCTTCTCTCTCATCTTATTCTATTTATTTATTCATTCATTAACTAACATCTCTTCCTCACATCATCACCAAATTCGAACCCCCTCTTCTATCTGTGTTCGAATTTCTTCCTCTTTTCTTCTACTCACATAAGGGGACCTCTATACTGTGGTAAAGAGAATCTCTATTATTATTATTATTTTTCTGTGCCTTCTTCTTTGTCATATGAGCAGGAGCAAGGATAAGAACATTCTTGTGGAAGCAGATCCAGAACCTGAAAGGACTCTGAAGAAAAAATTAAGAGAAGCTAAAATACAACAATCCAGAGATAACCTTTCAGAAATTTTCGAACAGGCAGAGGAGATGGCAGCCGAAAATAATAATAATGTAAGGAAGATGCTTGGTGACTTTACTGCACCTAATTCCAATTTACATGGAAGAAGCATCTCCATTCCTGCCATTGGAGCAAACAACTTTGAGCTGAAACCTCAATTAGTTTCTCTGATGCAGCAAAACTGCAAGTTTCATGGACTTCCATCTGAAGATCCTTTTCAGTTCTTAACTGAATTCTTGCAGATATGTGATACTGTTAAGACTAATGGAGTAGATCCTGAAGTCTACAGGCTCATGCTTTTCCCCTTTGCTGTAAGAGACAGAGCTAGATTGTGGTTGGATTCTCAACCCAAAGACAGCCTGAACTCTTGGGATAAGCTGGTCATGGCTTTCTTAGCCAAGTACTTTCCTCCTCAAAAGCTGAGCAAGCTTAGAGCGGATGTCCAAACCTTCAGACAGAAAGAAGGTGAATCCCTCTATGAAGCTTGGGAAAGATACAAACAGTTGACCAAAAAGTGTCCTTCTGACATGCTTTCAGAATGGACCATCCTGGATATATTCTATGATGGTTTATCTGAGCTATCAAAGATGTCACTGGACACTTCTGCAAGTGGATCCATTCACCTAAAGAAAACGCCTGCAGAAGCTCAAGAACTCATTGATATGGTTGCTAATAACCAGTTCATGTACACTTCTGAAAGGAATCCTGTGAGTAATGGGACGCCTATGAAGAAGGGAGTTCTTGAGGTTGATACTCTGAATGCCATATTGGCTCAGAATAAAATATTGACTCAGCAAGTCAATATGATTTCTCAGAGTCTGCATGGAATGCAAGCTGCATCCAACAGTACTCAAGAGGCATCTTCTGAAGAAGAAGCTTATGATCCTGAGAACCCTGCAATAGCAGAGGTTAATTACTTAGGTGAACCTTATGGAAACACCTATAACTCAACATGGAGAAATCATCCAAATTTCTCATGGAAGGATCAAAAGCCCCAACAAGGCTTTAATAATGGTGGAAGAAATAGGTTTAGCAATAGCAAGCCTTTTCCATCATCAACTCAGCAACAGACAGAGAACTCTGAACAAAATGCTTCTAATTTAGCAAATCTAGTCTCTGATCTATCTAAGGCCACTGTAAGTTTCATGAATGAAACAAGGTCTTCCATTGGAAATCTGGAAGCACAAGTGGGCCAGCTGAGTAAAAGGATCACTGAAATCCCTCCTAGTACTCTCCCAAGCAATACAGAAGAGAACCCAAAAGGAGAGTGCAAGGCCATTGACATAAGCGCCATGGCCGAACCTATGAGGAGAGGAGAGGACGTGAATCCCAAGGAGGAAGACCTCCTGGGACGTCCAGTGGTCAATAAGGAGCTTCCCTCTGAGGAACCAAAGGAATCTGAGACTCATCTAGAGACCATAGAGATTCCATTGAACCTCCTTATGCCCTTCATGAGCTCTGATAAGTATTCCTCTTCTGAAGAGAATGAGGATGTTACTGAAGAGCAAACTGCCAAGTTTCTTGGTGCAATCATGAAGCTGAATGCCAAATTGTTTGGCATTGATACTTGGGAAGTTGAACCTCCCTTGTTCATCAATGAACTAAGTGATCTGGATCAACTGACATTGCCTCAGAAGAGACAGGATCCTGGAAAGTTCATAATCCCTTGTACCATAGGCACCATGATCTTTAAGGCTCTGTGTGACCTTGGTTCAGGGATAAACCTCATGCCCCTCTCTGTAATAGAGAAACTGGGAATCTATAGGGTGCAAGCTGCTAAAATCTCACTAGAGATGGCAGACAGCTCAAGAAGACAGGCTTATGGACAAGTAGAAGATGTATTAGTAAAGGTTGAGGGCCTTTACATACCTACTGATTTCATAGTCCTGGATACTGGAAAGGAAGAGGATGAATCCATCATCCTAGGAAGACCTTTCCTGGCCACAGCAAGAGCTGTGATTGATGTTGACAGAGGTGAAATAGTCCTTCAATAGAATGAGAACTCCCTTGTATTCAAAACTCAAGGATCTCCCTCTGCAACCATGGAGAGGAAGCAGAAAAAGCTTCTCTCCAAGCAGAGTCAACCAGAGCCCCCACAGTCAAACTCTAAGTTTGGTGTTGGGAGGCCACAACCAAACTCTAAGTTTGGTGTTGAACTCCCATATCCAAACTCTAAGTTTGGTGTAGGAAAGTCTCAACAAAGCTCTGCACATCTGTGAGGCTCCATGAGAGCCCACTGTCAAGCTATTGACATTAAAGAAGCGCTTGTTGGGAGGCAACCCAATGTTTATCTAATTCTTATTTTTATTTTTTTTCATGTTTTCTTAGGTTAATGATCATGTGGAGTCACAAAATAAATATAAAAAATTGAAAACAGAATCAAAAACAGCAGAAGAAAAATCACACCCTGGAGGAGCATCTGTCTGGCGTTCAGCGCCAGAACAGAGCATGATTCTGGCGCTGAACGCCCAAAATGGGCAGCTTCTGGGCGCTGAACGCCAGAACAGGCATGGTTCTGGCGTTCAACGCCAGAAATGGCACACAAATGGGCGTTGAACGCCCAAAATGGCCACCAACCTGGCGCTGAACGCCCAGAGTTGGGTACAAAGGCATTTTTACATGCCTAATGGGTGCAGGGATGTAAATGCCTTGACACCTCAGGATCTGTGGACCCCACAGGATCACTCAGGATCTATGGACCCCACAGGATCCCCACCTACCTCCACTCACTTCTTCTCACCATTCTCCTTCACCACTCACATCCACCCACTCTTCCCAATAAACCTACCTTATAAACTCCACCTACCTTCAAAATTCAAAACCAATTTCCCACCCAAACCCACCCATATGGCCGAAACAATACCCCACCTCCCTTCCCTATATAAAGACCTCCATTCTTCATCAAATTCACACAACACAACCCCTCTATACCCTTCTTGGCCGAAACCACATCTCCCTCTCCCTCTCCATATTTCTTCTTCTTCTTCTTCTATTCTTTTGTTTATTGCTCGAGGGCGAGCAATATTCTAAGTTTGGTGTGGTAAAAGCATAGCTTTTTTGTTTTTCCATTACCATTGATGGCATCTAAGAACGGAAAATCCTCTAGAAGAGGGAAAGGGAAGACAAAAGCTTCCACATCCGAGTCATGGGAGATGGAAAGGTTCATCTCCAAAGCCCATC
The DNA here is from genome assembly GCF_059453495.1 of Arachis ipaensis. Lineage (NCBI taxonomy): Eukaryota > Viridiplantae > Streptophyta > Magnoliopsida > Fabales > Fabaceae > Arachis > Arachis ipaensis. The sequence continues at coordinate 132,814,629 of NC_142436.1, forward strand.
AAGACCACTTCTATGATGTTGTGGCCAAGAAAAAGGTGATCCCTGAGGTCCCTTTTAAACTCAAAAGAAATGAGTATCCGGAGATCCGACATGAAATTCAAAGAAGAGGTTGGGAAGTTCTAACAAATCCCATCCAACAAGTCGGCATCCTAATGGTTCAAGAGTTCTATGCCAATGCATGGATCACCAAGAACCATGATCAAAGTAAGAACCCGGATCCAAAGAACTATGTTACAATGGTTCGGGGGAAATACTTAGATTTTAGTCCGGAGAATGTGAGGTTGGCGTTTAACTTGCCATACATGGAAGAGAACGCACGCCCCTACACAAGAAGAGTCAACTTTGATCAAAGGTTGGACCAAGTCCTTATGGACGTATGTGTAGAAGGAGCTCAATGGAAGATTGACTCCAAAGGCAAGCCGGTTCAACTAAGAAGATTGGACCTCAAGCCTATAGCTAGAGGATGGTTGGAGTTTATTCAATGCTCAATCATTCCCACTAGCAACCGGTCTGAAGTTACTATAGACCGGGCCATCATGATTCATAGCATCATGATTGGAGAAGAGGTGGAAGTTCATGAGATCATACCTCAAGAACTCTACAAGGTGGCTGACAAGTCCTCCACTATGGCAAGGTTAGCCTTTCCTCACCTCATCTGCCACCTATGCAATTCGGCTGGGATTGACATAGAGGGAGATATCCTCATTAAAGAGGACAAGCCCATCACTAAGAAAAAGATGGAGCAAGCAAGAGAGCCCAGTCATGGAGCTCAAGAGGCGTATGAAGCTCATCACCATGAGATTCCAGAAATGCCTCAAATGCACTTTCCTCCACAAAATTATTGGGAGCAAATCAACACCTCCCTAGGAGAATTGAGTTCCAATATGGGACAACTAAGGGTGGAACATCAAGAGCACTCCATCATGCTTCATGAAATAAGAGAAGATCAAAAAGCAATGAGGGAGGAGCAACAAAGACAAGGAAGAGACATAGAAGAGCTCAAGGACATCATTGGTTCCTCAAGAAGGAAACGCCACCATCACTAAGGTGGATTCATTCCTTGTTCTTGCCTTCTCTGTTTTTCGTTTTCTATATTATGTGCTTATCTATGTTTGTACCTTCACTACATGATCATTAGTAGTTAGTAACTTTGTCTTAAAGATATGAATGTCCTATGAATCCATCACTTCTCTTAAATGAAAACTGTTTTAATTCAAAAGAACAAGAAGTACATGAGTTTCGAATCTATCCTTGAACTTAGTTTAATTATATTGATGTGGTGACAATGCTTCTTGTTTTCTGAATGTATGCTTGAACAGTGCATATGTCTTTTGAAGTTGTTGTTTAAGAATGTTAAATATGTTGGCTCTTGAAAGAATGATGACTAGGAGACATGCTATTCGATAATCTGAAAAATCATAAAAATGATTCTTGAAGCAAGAAAAAGCAGCAAAGAACAAAGCTTGCAGAAAAAAAAAGGGGGGGGCGAAAAAAAATAGAAAAAAAATAGAAAGAAAAAGAAAAAGCAAGCAGAAAAAGCCAATAACCCTTAAAACCAAAAGGCAAGGGCAAATAAAAAGGATCCCAAGGCTTTGAGCATCAGTGGATAGGAGGGCCTAAAGGAATAAAATCCTGGTCTAAGCGGCTAAACCAAGCTGTCCCTAACCATGTGCTTGTGGCGTGTAGGTGTCAAGTGAAAACTTGAGACTGAGCAGTTAAAGTCAAGGTCCAAAGCAAAAACAAAGAGTGTGCTTAAGAACCCTGGACACCTCTAATTGGGGACTTTAGCAAAGCTGAGTCACAATCTGAAAAGGTTCACCCAATTATGTGTCTGTGGCATTTATGTATCCGGTGGTAATACTGGAAAACAAAGTGCTTAGGGCCACGGCCAAGACTCATAAAGAAGCTGTGTTCAAGAATCATCATACTGAACTAGGAGAATCAATAACACCATCTGAACTCTGAGTTCCTATAGATGCCAATCATTCTGAACCTCAATGGATAAAGTGAGATGCCAACACTATTCAAGAGGCAAAAAGCTATAAGTCCCGCTCATTTGATTGAAGCTATGTTTCATTGATAGTTTGGAATTTATAGTATATTCTCTTCTTTTTATCCTATTTGATTTTCAGTTGCTTGGGGACAAGCAACAATTTAATTTTGGTGTTGTGATGAGCGGATAATTTATACGCTTTTTGACACTGTTTTTAGTATATTTTTAGTAGGATCTAGTTACTTTTAGGGATGTTTTCCTTAGTTTTTATGTTAAATTCACATTTCTGGACTTTACTATGAGTTTGTGTGTTTTTCTGTGATTTCAGGTATTTTCTGGCTGAAATTGAGGGACTTGAGCAGAAATCAGATTCAGAGGTTGAAAAAGGACTGCTGATGCTGTTGGATTCTGACCTCCCTGCACTCAAAGTGGATTTTCTGGAGCTACAGAACTCGAAATGGCGCGCTTCCAATTGCGTTGGAAAGTAGACATCCAGGGCTTTCCAGAAATATATAATAGTCCATACTTTGGCCAAGAATTGACGACGTAAACTGGCGTTCAACGCCAGCCTTCTGCCCAAATCTGGCGTCCAGCGCCAGAAAAGGATCCAAAACCAGAGTTGAACACCCAAACTGGCACAGAAACTGGCGTTCAACTCCACAAATGGCCTCTGCACGTGAAATACTCAGGTTCAGCCCAAACACACACCAAGTGGGCCCCGGAAGTGGATTTATGCATCAATTACTTACTCATGTAAACCCTAGTAGCTAGTTTATTATAAATAGGACCTTTTACTGTTGTATGAGGTATCTTTTGATCATCTTAGGACCATCTTTGAACGCATTGTTCTTAGACCATAGGGGCTGGCCACATGGCCATGCCTGGACCTTCACTTATGTATTTTCATACGGTAGAGTTTCTACACTCCATAGATTAAGGTGTGGAGCTCTGCTGTTCCTCAAAGATTAATGCAAAGTACTACTGTTTTCTATTCAATTCTTCTTATTTCGCTTCTAAGATATCCATTCGCACCCAAGAACGTGATGAAGGTGATGATTATGTGTGACGCTCATCATCCTTCTCCCTTATGAACGCGTGCCTGACAAACACTTCTATTCTACATGAATTAAGCTAGAATGAGTATCTCTTAGATCTCCTAACCAGAATCTTCGTGGCGTAAGCTAGAATGATGGCGGCATTCAAGAGAATCCGGAAGGTCTAAACCTTGTCTGTGGTATTCTGAGTAGGATTCAATGATTGAATGACTGTGACGAGCTTCAAACTCGCGAGTGTTGGGCGTTAGTGACAGACGCAAAAGGAGGGTGAATCCTATTCCAGCATGATCGAGAACCGACAGATGAATAGCCGTGCCGTGACAGGGTGCGTGAGCATATTATTCACTGAGAGGAGGGGATGTAGCCACTGACAACGGTGATGCCCTTGCATAAAGCCAGCCATGGAAAGGAGTAAGACCGATTGGATGAAGATAGCAGGAAAGCAGAGGTTCAGAGGAACGAAAAGCATCTCCATTCGCTTATCTGAAATTCCTACCAATGAATTACATAAGTATCTCTATCCATATTTTATTATATTAAATTCGAAAACACCATTATCACTTTATATCTGCCTGACTGAGATTTACAAGGTGACCATAGCTTGCTTCATACCAACAATCTCCGTGGGATTCGACCCTTACTCACGTAAGGTATTACTTGGACGACCCAGTGCACTTGCTGGTTAGTTGTATCGAAGTTGTGACAATTATGAATTAAGATCAAAGCACCAAGCTTTGGAGCCATTACCAGGGATTGTTCGAGCCTGGACATCACAATTTCGTGCACCACCACCACATCAAAATAATTAAACTATTTTCAAGATAGAATTCGAAATTCATGTACTTCTTTTTCTTTTTCAAAAAACATTTTTCATTTAAGAAAGGTGAAATATTCATGGAACATTCATAGCTTTAAGACATAGACACTAAACACTAATGATCATGTAATGAAGACACAAACATAGTCAAAACATAAAGCATAAAAATCAAAAACAGAAAAGAAAATAAACAAGGAGATTAAAGAATGGGTCCACCTTAGTGATGGTGGCTTCTTCTTCCTCTTGAAGAACCAATGGTGTTCTTGAGCTCCTCTATATCTCTTCCTTGCCTTTGTTGCTCCTCTCTCATGGCCTTTTGGTTCTCTCTGATTTCATGGAGGATGATGGAGTGTTCTTGGTGCTCCACTCGTAGTTGCTCCATGTTGGAACTCAATTCTCCTAAAGAGGTGTTGAGTTTCTCCCAATAGTTGTATGGAGGAAAATGCATCCCTTGAGGCATCTCAGGGATTTCTTGATGAGGGACTTTCTCATGCTCTTGTTGAGGTCCATGAGTGGGCTCTCTTGTTTGCTCTATCCTCTTTCTAGTGATGGGCTTTTGAGATGAATCTCTCCATCTCCCATGACTCGGAGTTGGAAGCAACTGCCTTCCCTTTCTTCTTCCTAGAGGTTTCTCCGGCCTTAGGTGCCATTAATGGTTATGAAAAAACAAAAAGCAGAGCTTTTTCCACACAAAACTTAAAAGGTTTTCTCGTTCTCGAGCAAAAGAAGAAAGAAAGGATTAGAGGAAGAAGAGATGGAGGAGATAGAGGTGTGTTAATGGTTCGGCTAAGGGGGGTTTTAGGTGGTTATGATGTGTGAAAATGAAGGAGTGATGAGGGGCTTATATAGGAGTGGAGTGGAGAGGGAATTCTTGTAATAGGGGTTGGGTTTAGGAGGGAGATGGTTTGAATTTGAATGGGTGGGGGTAGGTGGGTTGTACGATGGTTTGGAGGAGAAATGGAGGTGATTGGTGGAGGTTATTCTGGGGAAGAGTGTTATGGAAAGGTGTGAAAAGGAGAGAGAGTGAGTTGGGGTAGGTGGGGATCCTGTGGGGTTCACAGATCCTGAGGTGTCAAGGAATTCTGCTCCCTGCACCTTTCTGGCGTTTAAAAGCTCCTAGATAGCCCTTTCTGGCATTTAAACGCCAGTCTGCTGCCTTTCCTAGCGTTAAACGCCAGGATGATGCCCCTTTCTGGCATTTAACGCCAGCCAGACACCCTTTTCTGGCGTTAAACGCTAGTCTGTCTGCCAATTATGGCGTTTAACGCCCAGAATGCTGCCAGACTGGGCGTTAAATTCCCATTCTGCTATCCTTACTAGCGTTTAAATGCCAGTAAGCCTGTTCTCCAGGGTGTGCTATTTTTGATGCTGTTTTTTATTTCGCTTTAATTCTGCAGCTATTTTTATGACTCCACATGATCATCAACCTAAAGAAAACATAAATTAACAATGGAAAATGAAATGAAACAGTAATTAACATAGATAAATAAGATTCGGTTGCCTCCCAATAAGCGCTTCTTTAATGTCAATAGTTTGACAGTGAGCTCTTATAGAGCTTCACAGACACTCAGAGCATGATGGTGGCCTCCCAACACCAAACTTAGAGTTTAAATGTGGGGGCTCTGCTTGACTCTGTATTGAGAGAAGCTTTTCATGCTTCCTCTCCATGGTTACAGAGGAAGATCCTTGAGCCTTGAACATAAGGTAGTCCTCATTCAGTTGCAGGACTAACTCTCCTCTGTCCACATCAATCACAGCTCTTACTGTGGCTAGGAAGGGCCTTCCAAGGATGATGCATTCATCCTCATCCTTCCCAGTGTCTAGGATTATGAAGTCAGCAGGGATGTAAAGGCCTTCAACCTTCACTAAGACATTCTCTATAAGTCCATAAGCCTGTTTCATTGATTTGTCTGCCATCTCTAGTGAGATTCTTGCAGCTTGTACCTCAAAGATCCCCAGTTTCTCCATTACAGAGAGTGGTATGAGGTTAATACTTGAACCAAGGTCACATAGCCTTCTCAAAGGTCATGGTGCCTATGGTGCAAGGAATTAAGAACCTTCCGGGATCCGGCTTCTTTTGAGGTAATTTCTGCTGAACCAAGGTATTCAGTTCCTTAATGAGCAATGGAGGTCTATCCTCCCAAGTCTCATTACCAAATAGCTTGGCATTCAGCTTCATGATTGCTCCAAGATATTGAGCAACTTGCTCTTCAACAAGATCTTCATCCTTATTAGAGGAAGAATCTTCATCAGAGCTCATGAACTGCAGCATTAAGTTTCATGGAATCTCTATGGTCTCTATATGATCCTCAGATTCTTTTGGTTCCTCAATAGGGAACTCCTTATTGGTTAGTGGACGTCCAGCAAGGTCTTCCTCACTGGAAATCACTACCTTTTTACTCTCTCTAGGTTTGGCCACTTTGGATATAGTTATGGCCTTGAACTCTCTTTTGGGATTCTCTTCTGTACTGCTTGGAAGAGTACTAGGAGGAGTTTTAGTAACTCTTTTACTCAGCTGACCCACTTGTGCCTCCAGATTTCTAATGGAAGACTTTGTTTCAGTCATAAAACTGTGAGTGGTCTTAGTTAGATCAGAGACTATGGTTGCTAAGTCAGAGAGGCTCTGCCTAGAATTCTCTGTCTGTTGCTGAGACGATGATGGAAAAGGTTTGCTATTGCCAAACCGAATTCTCCCACCATTATTATTATTAAAGCCTTGATTAGGCTTCTGCTGATCCTTCCATGAGGAATTAGGATGATTCCTTCATGAAGGATTGTAAGTGTTTCCATAGGATTCTCCCATGTAATTCACTTCTTTCATTCCAGGATTCTCAGGATCATAAGCCTCTCCTTCATGGGAGGCTTCTTTAGCACTGCCGGATGCAGCTTGCAATCCAGTCAGATTCTGAGAAATCATATTGACTTGCTAAGTCAATATCTTGTTCTGAGCCAATATGGCATTCAGAGTATCAATCTCAAGAACTCCTTTCTTCTGAGTCATCCCATTATTCACAGGATTTCTTTCAGAAGTATACATGAACTGGTTATTTGCAACCATTTCAATGAGTTCCTGGGCTTCTACAGGTATTTTCTTCAGATGAAGAGATCCACCAGCAGAGTGGTCCAATGACATCTTGGACAATTCAGACAGACCATCATAGAATATACATAAGATGCTCCATTCTGAAAGCATGTCAGAAGGACACCTTCTGATCAATTGCTTGTATCTTTTCCAAGCTTCATAGAGGGATTCACCTTCCTTTTGTCTGAAAGTTTGGACTTCCACTCTAAGCTTGCTCATCTTTTGAAGTGGAAAGAATTTGGCCAAAAAAGTATTGACCAACTTTTCCCAAGAGTTCAAGCTTTCTCTAGGTTGTGAGTCCAACCATATCCTAGCTCTGTCTCGTACAGCAAAGGGGAAAAGCATAAGTCTGTAGACCTCGGGATCAACCCCATTGGTCTTAACAGTGTCACAGATTTGCAAGAATTCAGCTAAGAACTGATGAGGATCTTCCAATGGAAGTCCATGAAACTTGCAATTCTGCTGCATTAGAGAAACTAATTGAGGCTTAAGCTCAAAGTTGTTTGCTCCAATTGCAGGAATTGAGATGCTTCTTCCATAGAAGTTGGAAGTTGGTGCAGTAAAGTCACCAAGCATCTTCCTTACATCTCCACCATTGTTGTTGGGTTCGGCTGCCATGTCTGCTTCTTTTTCGAAATTTTCTGTAAGGTCCTCTCCAGAGTGTTGTGCTTTAGCTTCCTCTTCAGAGTCCTTTCAGGTTCAGGATTAGCTTCAACAAGAATGTCTTTATCCCTGTTCCTGCTCATATGAAAAAGAAGAGAACAAAGAGAGAAGAGGAATCCTCTATATCACAGTATAAAGATTTCTTTATGTGTCAGAGGAAAAGAAGAATAGAAGAATGAGGTAGAGAGAGAATAAGAAGAATTCGAACACAGAGAGAGGGAGAGGGTTCGAATTATTAGATGAGTAGAAGAGAAATGTTAGTAAATAAATAAAATAAATAGAAAGAGATGAGAGAGAGAGTATTCGAATTTTAAGAAGAGGGAAAAGAAAAATATTTTTATTTTATTTAATTAATTAAGTTAGTTTCGAAAATTTGAAAAAGAAATACAAGAAAATTAAAAACTAAAACAATTAGTTAATTAAAAAGATTTTTGAAAAAGTGGTTAGTGATTTTCGAAAATTAGAAGTGAAAAAGTAGTTAGGTGGTTTTGAAAAAGATAAGAAATAGTAAACTTTTTTAAAATTAAAACAAACAAGTCAAGTAGTTAGTTGAAAAAGATTTGAAAATAAATTTTGAAAAGATAAGAAATTAGAAAAAGATTTTGAAATTAAAATTTTAAAAAGATATGATTGAAATTTATTTTGAAAAATAATTGAAAAAAAATTAAAAATATTTGATTTTTAAAATTAAAGTTGATGACTTGACTAACAAGAAACTAAAAGATATGATTCTAGAATTTAAAGATTGAACCTTTCCTAACAAGAAAGTAACAAAATTGAAATTTTTGAATCAAAACATTAATTGTTAGCAAGGATTTTCGAAAATATGAAATAAAATTAAGAAAAAGATTTTGAAAAATTAGTTTTAAAATTTTCGAAAACATTAAAAGAAAAATGAAAAAGATTTTGAAAAAATTTAAGAATGAAATTCGAAAATCATAAAAAAATGAAAAAGAATTGATTTTGAAAAAGATTTGAAAAGATAAAGTTTTTAAATTAAAATTTTGACTTGACTAACAAGAAACAACTAAATTTTAAAAATTATTGACCAAGTCAACTCAAAATTTCGAAAATTATGAGAAGAATAAGGAAAAGATATTTTTTTGACTTTTGAATTTTTAATAAGGAGAGAGAAAAACAACAAAATGAAACAAAACACAAAAATTTAAAATCAAAACAAATAATGCATGCAAGAACACTTTGAATGTCAAGATGAACACCAAGAACACTTTGAAGATCATGATGAACATCAAGAGCATATTTTTGAAAATTTTTAAGAAAAGAAAGACATGCAAGACACCAAACTTAAGAACTTTTGTACTAGGGACACTAACAATTTGAAAATGCATATGAAAAACAAGAAAAGACACAAAATAAAAAAATGTAAAGATCAAACAAAAAAAATCATCAAGAACAACTTGAAGATCATGAAGAACATAATGCATGAATTTTCAAAAATTTTAAGAAAATTAAATTAAAAAATGCAGTTGACACAAAACTTAAAATTTGACACAAGACTCAAATAAGAAATACAAATTTTTTTTCGAAAATAAAAATAAAAAGCTTAAACATATAATAAAATTACCCAATCTAAGTAACAAGATGAACCGTCAGTTGTCCAAACTCGAACAATCCCCGGCAACGGCACCAAAAACTTGGTGCACGGAATTGTGATCACACTTTTCACAACTCCGGTACAACTAACCAGTAAGTGCACTAGGTCGTCCAAGTAATAAAACCTTACGCGAGTAAGGATCGATCCCACGGAGATTGCCGGCTTGAAGCAAGCTATGGTCATCCTGTAAATCTTAGTCAGGCGGATTCAATTGGTTATGAGTTTTGATAATTGAAAGATAAATAAAACGTAAATTAAAATAAATATACTTATGTAATTCATTGGTGGAAATTTCAGATAAACGTTTGGAGATGCTTTGTTGCTTCAGAACCTCTGCTTTCCTATCGTCTTCATCCAATCATGCGTACTCCCTTCCATGGCAAGCTGTATGTTGGTGGATCACCGTTGTCAATGGTTACCGTCCGTCCTCTCAGTGAAAATGGTCCAGGTACGGTTTCTGTACGGCTAATCAACCGTCGGATCTCTCGTCTCGGATGAAAAATACCAGGCACAGCTACCGCACGGCTAATCATCTGTCAGTTCTCACTTGTGTCCGAATAGGATCTCTCTATCCTTTTGCACACTGTCACTGCGCCCAACATTCGTGAGTTTGAAGCTCGTCACAGTCATCCCGTCCCAGATCCTACTCGGAATACCACAGACAAGGTTTAGACTTTCCGGATCTCAGGAATGCTGCCAATTGGCTCTAGCCTCTACCACGAAGGTTCTAATCTCACGGATTCGAATGCTCTGTTGTCAGGAGAGGCAAGTCAAATCCGTGGATCAGAGACCCAAGAGACTATACTCCGGCTGTCGTCCAATGACTACGTTAAACATCGTGTAGACCGCTTGTGGTTGTCAGGCACGCGGATCTTGGCTAAGCCAGTAACGAAGATAGTGGGTGATTGTCACGGGTCACCTTTTCATTCTGACTTAACTGAGTTAAGTACGAGAGTATATCTTGGAGAAGAAGTAAGCATGAATTGAAAGAGAAATAATAGTACTTGCATTAATTCATGAAGAACAGCAGAGCTCCGCACCTTAATCTATGAGGTGTAGAAACTCCACCGTAGAAAATACATAAGAGAAAAATGTCTTGGCATTGCCGTGTGGCCAGCCTCCAAATGTGAAAAATGGCATAAGATTCTAAAGGTATGAATACAATAGAAAAGACTAGTATTTATACTAAACTAGTTACTAAGGATTACAGAAAATAAGTAACTAAGTACAGATAGTGCAGAAATCCACTTCCGGAGTCCACTTGGTGTGTGCTTCGGCTGAGCATTGAACTTTACACGTGCATAGGCCTTTTCTAGAGTTAAATACCAGCTTGGATGCCAGTTTGGGCGTTTAACTCCAGTTCTGGTGCCAGTTCCGGCGTTTTACGCCGGAAAAGGGTCTCTGGCTGGCGTGTAAACGCAAGTTTGGGCCATTAAATCTCGGGCAAAGTATGGACTATTATACATTGCTGGAAAGCCCAAGATGTCTACTTTCCAAAGCAATTGAGAGCGCGCCAATTAGGCTTCTATAGCTCCAGAAAATCCACTTCGAATACAGGAGGGTCAGAATCCAATAGCATCTGCAGTCCTTTCTCAGCCTCTGAATCAGACTTTTGCTCAGGTCCCTCAATTTCAGCCAGAAAATACCTGAAATTATAGAAAAACACACAAACTCATAGTAAAGTCCAGAAATGTGATTTTTGCATAAAAACTAATAAAAATATAATAAAAAGTAACTAAAACATGCTAAAAACTACCTAAAAACAATGCCAAAAAGCGTATAAATTATCCGCTCATCAGACATCTTAAATTCATTAATTGGGTTCCTATCCTATCTTTAAAAGTACTTGGATCTCCTACAAAATTTTTAATAATGGTATAAATTAATGTGGATGTAGCATATTGTGACTGATCTTCTGTTTTAATGCTATTTAAAATTAATTCTTTTTCTTGGATACTGAGAAAATTATCCCACCATCTTTTTAATTATCCTGTAAAGCCTTGGGTGTAACACCCTACCATACAGAGTCTTATGCTTAAGTCATAATTCAGAGATGGCAAGGTATTACGACCTCTAAAACAAAAATTTAGTACGTATAGTAGTATGAATAATTGATTATAACTAGGAGCCTTTGCAGAAAAAGGGGTAAACAAAAACCGTAACTCGAACGCGCAACACTCCGATCGATAACGTAACGAGCAAGGGATAAGCTAACGCAAGATCATATATACAAAGGAGTGTCACAAACAGGAATATCAAGACTCAAAATTCGGTTGCGAAGATGACCGGTCCGAGCATAATAATATATACAAATAATAAAATAAGGAAAACCCCAAAGGAAACCCAAAGGGACACAAATACATAAAACCTATTCTCCAAAGTCCCCTCTAGAAGGAGTCATCACAGTGTATTATTCAATGGAGATAAAAGTATCTAAAAAAGATATATAAATCAAAATAGAGTCCCGAGAACAAGGATCTTCGCTAATCCAGAAGTCTCCAGCATGCCTTAACGAGAAGCCTCGCGTCCTGCATCTGAAAACCACAAAATCCGCATGGGTGAGAACCAGAGGTCCCCAGTACGGTAACAGCTTCCACATATATAATACATAATAATAGAGGAAAGCCGAAGGCAATCCTAGAACTTCCTCCAAATAATATCAAAGCTTATAAACAAGCTAAACCGTAAGTGGCAACTGACTAAAGATCCTTCAGTCTAACTAATACTTCCCTTTCCAATTCCTTCAGACCTCCCAACCACCAGCAGGAGTATAATATAGCAACCACAGTTATATCAAACAAGAGATATACAAATAAGAACAATTAAGGCATTTAGGCAATTAGCAAGTAATATGCAGTCAAATAGGCAATCTCAAACAATTCATGTAGTATGCTTATGATGCATGCCTGTCCCTAGTGGCTGATGATATCATCTGTCGGTTATAGAGCCAACCCGACAAGTCCTGGTAGCTAACCATTGGACTGTCCCTCTGTCGTGCATCCCCAACTCGAGTTATACTCATCATAAACTTGATCATAATCATGATCCATATCCATCACCCTCACTGGTGAATATTTATCCATCACCATCACTGGTGAATATTTATGGGGGCGAGCTCATCCGGGCCTTTCACAGTGCCCGGCCACACTTACGACATTGGGTTAACAGAGCTTCGAGTCTCAACCTGGAGCACATGGTGGCTAGCCATTGCTACTACCCAGGGAAACCCTCATCTCCAATGGTGGAAGTGCAAACATTCACAATTCAATCAACAGCATATATGCATTTATACTTGGCCATAAACATGGCTCCGCCGTAACACGGCAATAATCTAGCCATCCGGCTCACGGTTAAATCCATAACCAGCCAATTCATTAACAATTACGGCCCTTCGGCCCATGGCACAACAAGCACTTCCACCGCCATTCTCCGCATCTCACATAATCATCTTTGATCATCAATGATCATTCATTTTTCCCCTTGCTTCACTCGCAAGTTACCACATTCACTAGCCCTTTTCCTCATGCTAGGCATATCATAATGATTCAAGACATAAGTGGTGAGATCGGAGGCTTAGAAGTATGAAATTTGGCTTTTAAAACTCAAAAATCAACTTTGGGATGAAAACAGGTCCACGCGTACGCGCACTCCACGCGCACGCGCGGATGGCCTTAAAGCTCATCGACGCGCAAGCGTCATACGCGCGAACGCGCGGGTTGAAAATTAGCCAAACGACGCGCATGCGTCAGCCACGCGTACGCGTGGGTACTCTTGCGCCCCAGGCACAAAACTGGCACAACTCTGGCACAACTCTCTGGAAAATGGCTGGGCATTGGGTGCAGCACATTCGGCGCGCCCGCGCACATCACGCGCACGCGTGGATGGCGTTTCCTGGAAGAACGGCGCGTATGCGCCAAGTGCGCCTACGCGCGGAGGGTCATTCTGCTAAAAATTTTCTAAGTTAAAAGCTGCAGAATTTACAGATTCAACCCCCAATCTTCCGACGGACATAACTTCCTCATTTTAAATCGTTTTTCACCCGTTCTTCGAACGGCATGGACATCCCGGATCCAATTTCATTTCTAAACAGATTTGGCTCAAATCAGAGATCCGTAGCCCAAGTTATGTCCCGTCAAAGTATGCCCAAAAACCATGTTTTCATTCAAAACCACAAAGTGCCATTTTCAAAACAAGTCACTTTCAACTCTTTTCAAAATCAATCAAAACATGCCAATTTCATCCATTTTCTTTGAAATCAATCAAAATGTACCAAAATCAACATCAAGCCATCCTCAACTCACACATTGACATTTTACCCAAAATTTCCAAAACCACATCCAACCATTTTAACACTTCTCAATCAAATGGCTAAAGGACAAACACAATATCATGTCATACATCCTTCCTCATCCCAATTTCCAATAATACCATTTCCAATCAACCATCATTATACATGATCAACATCATACTCACCATCAACATGGTACCACCCATCAATTCAACCTCAATCATCCATCAAGCATATATCACAACATGCATTTCTCATATACCACACAATCAAGGCATCAATATTCATAATCACATATATGAACACATCATATATCTCAACCATTCAACCACATCAACAATCCAATGCCTATCTTAGGGCCTCTAGCCTAAGTATTTCCTACCACATTACATATTAGATACGGGAAACCGAAACCATACCTTAGCCGATTTCCCAAGCTCAACCGGAGCACTTCCAAACCACTTGTCCACAAGCTCTCAAGGTATCAACACCTCCAAGAACAGATTTTATCACACAAAACCCCCTTTCAAGCTTTCCAAAATCACCAATCAAGCTCCAATATTCACATATACACAACCTAAGCCACAATCATCATACCCATACACAACATCTCAATACCCAAACATCATAGAATCAACAAATTACACTAGGGTTGAGAATCTTACCACACCCAAGGTCCAAGGAGACAAGATTAACCTTCTCCTTCAAGAGAGTTGGGTCCTATAACATCAAAGAACCCAAAATCTCAACATTTCACCCATGAAACTCGAAATCAAGGGCTGGAATTTCGAACAGTAAAACGTGGCTTACTTCAAGATTGATTGTATGGGTTTTGTAGAGCTCTCCGCGGTGAACGCGTGGCCGCAAACGGAGCGGCAATCGGAGCTCTAGATCAAAAGTTATGGTGGTTTGAAGATCAACCAAGGGAGAGAACTTGAGAGAGTGTTCTTCCCCCCTCCATATTGATTTTCAGCGTGTTTGAGAGAGTTGTGAGGAGAGAGAATGCTGAAAACTAGGGTTTTGGTTTAGTTTAGTTGGGCCAAGGGCCCACTTTGGGTCCGGTTGGCCCGGTTTAGCCCGTTCGGTCTAATCTTGGTCCGATTTCTATAAAATTGGTACCGAAATTCTCGTCTCAATCTCCTCTATCATATTTAGCCATAAAAATAACATTTTTGGCTTTTCTAGAATAAATTCTCATTTATGGGTTAATTAGCCGTTAATTAACCGGGTCTTACATTCTACCCACCTAATTGGGAATTTTGCCCACAAAATTCAAATTCAATTACTTGAGAATAAATGCGGATAATCCGTTCGCATCTCCGAATCAAGTTCCCAAGTGTGTTCCTCAACACCGCCTCGACTCCAAGCCACTTTGACTAATGAAACCTCTTTTCCACGCAATTGTTTGATACTAGTATCATCAATTCTGACTAGAGCCACTGGAAGCGTCAAATCTTCCCTTAACTGAACCGATTCGGGTTCTAACACATGGCTAGCATCAGGGGTGTACTTCCGAAGCTGCGACACGTGAAATACGTCGTGCAGGTTCGAAAGATGAGGTGGTAGGGCCACCCGATACGCCACCGGTCCAATCCTCTCCAGGATCTGAAATGGACCAATGTATCGAGGATTCAACTTCTTCGCTTTAATCGCCCTACCTACTCCTGTGGTCGGAGTAACCTTCAGGAAAACATGATCTCCTGCCTCGAATTCCAAGGGCTTCCGCCTCTGATCGGCGTAACTCTTCTGGCGACTCTGCGCCGTAAGCATCCTATCTCGGATTTTCTTGACTTGTTCTGTGGTCTCAGCTATCATTTCCGGCCCCAACAAGCCTTTTTCTCCAGCTTCATACCAACATAGCAGAGATTGACATTTCCTCCCATACAATGCCTCATAAGGAGCCATTCCGATGCTCGCATGGTAACTATTATTGTATGCAAACTCCACTAACGGCATATACCGATCCCAACTCGCCGGTTGGTCCAAAACACAAGCTCTCAACATATCCTCTAGTGTTTGGATCGTCCTCTCGGATTGACCATCTGTTTGAGGATGGTAAGCTGTACTCAAGCTTAATCGGGTTCCAAAAGCTTTCTGAAATGCACCCCAGAATCTCGAAGTAAAACGAGGATCTCTATCAGAGATTATAGTAGCAGGTACACCATGAAGTCTCACAATTTCCTTTATGTATAACCGTGCTAGCTCCTCAAGGGTATAAGTCATCCGAACGGGTAAAAAGTGAGCTGACTTCGTCAGTCGGTCCACGATCACCCAGATAGCATCAAAACCAGTCCTAGTCCTTGGCAATCCCGACACAAAGTCCATTGCAATACTTTCCCACTTCCATTGCGGAATCTCTAAAGGTTGCAACATCCCGGAAGGTCTTTGATGTTCAATCTTTACCTTTTGACAAGTTAAGCACTTTGAAACATATTCCGCCACATCATTCTTCATACCCGGCCACCAAAACATCGCCTTTAAATCATGGTACATCTTAGTACTTCCCGGGTGAATGGAGAATCCGCTTTTGTGTGCCTCCTTTAAGATATCTTGCCTCAAAGTACCAACATCCGGCACAATGATCCTACCCTTGAATCTCCATAACCCATCTTTTTCTTCCGACACTCTCCACTGTTTTCCTTGCTCGATAGCCGGTAACACCTTCCATAACGCTTCATCATTTTCATGAGCCTTTAGGAGTTCGGACTTAAAGTCACTTGAGATTTCTAATCGGCTCAAACACAAGGTTCCAGATACTTCTCGAGCACCAATTTTTAGACTCTCGAATCCCTTGAGCAACTTCTCCTCTTGAAGCATCATCCAAGACGCATATAACGACTTCCGACTTAACGCATCCGCCACTACATTCGCCTTTCCTGGATGGTAATTCAACTCAAAGTCGTAGTCCTTCAATAATTCCATCCACCTTCTCTGCCTCATATTAAGCTCTTTCTGATCAAAGAGATATTTCAAGCTCTTATGATCGGAGAAGACTTGGAACTTAACCCCATAGAGATAATGCCTCCACACCTTCAAGGCAAACACGACCGCAGCGAGTTCCAGATCGTGCGTAGGGTAACTAACTTCATGAGGTCTCAATTGCCGTGAGGCATACGCCACCACATTATGATGCTGCATCAGCACGCATCCTAGACCCTTTAGTGAGGCATCACAGTACACCTCAAAAGGCTCGTTCGGCTCAGGTAACACTAACACAGGTGCAGTGGTCAACTTTTTCTTCAATGCCTGAAAGCTCTCTTCACACTCAGGAGTCCAAACAAACGGAGTGTCTTTGCGGGTTAATTTTGTCAACGGCAAGGCTAATTGCGAAAAGCCTTTGATGAACCTTCGATAATAGCCAGCTAAACCCAGAAAACTCCTTATCTCAGTCACTGTGGTTGGTTGCCTCCAATCCATCACAGCTTCCACCTTGGATGGATCTACGGCTATTCCCTCCTTACTCACCACGTGACCCAAAAACTTTACCTCACTCTTCCAAAACTCACACTTAGACAGTTTCGCATAGAGTTTCTTCTCCTTTAAAATCTGCAACACGGTCCGCAAGTGTTCCGCATGCTCTTCTTCAGTCTTGGAGTAAATCAGTATGTCGTCAATGAAGACAACAACGAATTTATCCAGAAACGGACGGAATACTCTATTCATGTAATCCATAAACACTGCAGGAGCGTTCGTCAACCCAAAAGACATCACTGTGTACTCGTAATGACCATAACGAGTCCTAAAAGCGGTCTTAGGGATATCCTCGCCCCTCACCCTTATCTGGTGATAACCGGATCGCAAATCGATCTTGGAGAAAACCCCAGCTCCTTGTAACTGATCCATGAGATCATCAATCCTCGACAATGGGTACTTATTCTTTATGGTGACCTTGTTCAGCTGCTTGTAATCCACACAGAGCCGCATACTTCCATCTTTCTTCTTTACCAGTAACACTGGAGCACCCCACGGGGAAACACTTGGTCGGATAAAGTTCTTACCCAACAATTCCTCTAACTGAGACTTTAGCTCGGCCATCTCTAACGGTGACATCCTATAAGGAGCACTTGAGATTGGTCCCGCCCCAGGCACCAACTCAATAGCAAACTCGACCTCTCGGTTAGGTGAAAATTCCTCAATATCATCGGGAAACACTTCCGAAAACTCACACACTACCGGAATCTGATCCAACCTTTGATCATCACCCGAAACACCAGCGGTTAACAACAGGATACCCTGACATTCGATTCCAGAACAGTTCACCATCATCGAATTCAAGTAATAATTATTCACCACAACCGGCCCTTCTGTATCCTCTGGCATAAAGTACACCGACTTTGTAGAACAATCGAGCAGGACATGGTTCTCAGATAACCAGTCCAATTCCAAGATAAGATAAAGACCGATCATCGGTAAGCAGATTAAATTATGGACAAAATCACGCTGCTTGAACCTAAACGAAACTTTCGGGCATCCTAGCCTAGTTACCATGGCTTCATGGGTAGCATTATACACTTTTAAGTCATAACCTAAGGTTACGATCTTCAATCCTAACTCATGGGCTTTCTCAAATGCAATAAATGAATGCGATGCTCCCGAATCAAATAAAGCATTTAAAGTTTGACCAGCCATTTCACAGTTACCTCGAATGAGAGTCTCAGATCCTTCTGCACCCACAGCTGAGGTGGTGAACACCCGACCAGTCTGTTGTGCTTTCCCAGCACATTGCTTTTGCTTCTCCGGACAACTTGCGGCTTTATGCCCCGCCTTTCCACAATTGTAGCACAAACCCCATCCGGCCTTGCATGGTACACCCGGATGGTGACTCCCACACCTAGTACAAGCTTGATCATTTTGAGGCTGCTTCTCAAACTTTTTCCCTTGGGAGTAGTTGTTGTTGGGCTTCCTAAAAGAACCTCCCCTCTTAAAGGGTGGACCTCTAGGTGCAAAGCTCTTCCCTCGGTTCTGTGGGAATGATCCTTTGTGACTTCCTTTCTCAACGGTTGCCCTCTTCACGCACTCTTCAGCGACCCTACACTTGTCCACCAACTCGGAGAAAGTCCTAATCTCCATTGGTCCCACTGAACTGAAAATATCGCTCCGGAGTCCTCCTTCGTACTTAACACACTTCCATTCCTCATATTCCACCGGAGTCCCTTGACACATACGAGAGAATCTGAACAGCTCCTCAAACTTGTCAGTATACTCAGATACGGACATAGTACCCTGCTTCAGCTGCAACAATTCAAGCTCCTTGGCCGTCCTAGCAGAAGTCGGAAAGTACTTCTTATAGAACTCCTCTTGGAAAACATCCCAGGTGATGTAATCATCACCCTGCTGCAGGAGACGATGGATACCTTGCCACCAATGCGACGCTTCACCTGTGAGCATATAAGTAGCGAACTCGACACGCTGTCCTTCAGGTACCACTTGTGCTTGCAGTGCTCGCTCTATAGCCTGAAACCATGTATCGGCCTCAGTCGGGCTAGTAGTTCCCTTGAACTTAGGTGGATTAACCTTCAAAAAGTTTGCCAGTGTCATCGGGCCCTGAACTCCACCTCCGTCATTACCACGGTTGTTCATCTGTTGGCCAAGAGCCTCGGCAGTGGCTTGCATAGCAGCAGCCATGTTCTCCAACGCAGTCATAAAGTTCACCGGGTCATTAGGGTTAGTCTCCAGCGCACGAGCATTATTACGACTCCTCCCACGACCTCTACCGCGTCCATGAGGCGCCATCTGGTTCCTATACACACCAAACAATCGATATTAAGTTGATCAGTCTCAATATCGGAAGTTTAGTGCTTCAAAGTCCCAAATGCATGCTCATGAACGTTTATGCCAATTATATCAAGCAGATATACTAACAGCACATGACACACATACAGAGAATGCACAGAAGCATAGTCAGTCCATTCCTCAGGCTCTACAGGAACGAACTGCTCTGATACCATAATGTAACACCCTACCATACAGAGTCTTATGCTTAAGTCATAATTCAGAGATGGCAAGGTATTACGACCTCTAAAACAAAAATTTAGTACGTATAGTAGTATGAATAATTGATTATAACTAGGAGCCTTTGCAGAAAAAGGGGTAAACAAAAACCGTAACTCGAACGCGCAACACTCCGATCGATAACGTAACGAGCAAGGGATAAGCTAACGCAAGATCATATATACAAAGGAGTGTCACAAACAGGAATATCAAGACTCAAAATTCGGTTGCGAAGATGACCGGTCCGAGCATAATAATATATACAAATAATAAAATAAGGAAAACCCCAAAGGAAACCCAAAGGGACACAAATACATAAAACCTATTCTCCAAAGTCCCCTCTAGAAGGAGTCATCACAGTGTATTATTCAATGGAGATAAAAGTATCTAAAAAAGATATATAAATCAAAATAGAGTCCCGAGAACAAGGATCTTCGCTAATCCAGAAGTCTCCAGCATGCCTTAACGAGAAGCCTCGCGTCCTGCATCTGAAAACCACAAAATCCGCATGGGTGAG
The DNA here is from genome assembly GCF_059453495.1 of Arachis ipaensis. NCBI lineage: Eukaryota > Viridiplantae > Streptophyta > Magnoliopsida > Fabales > Fabaceae > Arachis > Arachis ipaensis. The sequence continues at coordinate 132,834,650 of NC_142436.1, forward strand.
AACCAGAGGTCCCCAGTACGGTAACAGCTTCCACATATATAATACATAATAATAGAGGAAAGCCGAAGGCAATCCTAGAACTTCCTCCAAATAATATCAAAGCTTATAAACAAGCTAAACCGTAAGTGGCAACTGACTAAAGATCCTTCAGTCTAACTAATACTTCCCTTTCCAATTCCTTCAGACCTCCCAACCACCAGCAGGAGTATAATATAGCAACCACAGTTATATCAAACAAGAGATATACAAATAAGAACAATTAAGGCATTTAGGCAATTAGCAAGTAATATGCAGTCAAATAGGCAATCTCAAACAATTCATGTAGTATGCTTATGATGCATGCCTGTCCCTAGTGGCTGATGATATCATCTGTCGGTTATAGAGCCAACCCGACAAGTCCTGGTAGCTAACCATTGGACTGTCCCTCTGTCGTGCATCCCCAACTCGAGTTATACTCATCATAAACTTGATCATAATCATGATCCATATCCATCACCCTCACTGGTGAATATTTATCCATCACCATCACTGGTGAATATTTATGGGGGCGAGCTCATCCGGGCCTTTCACAGTGCCCGGCCACACTTACGACATTGGGTTAACAGAGCTTCGAGTCTCAACCTGGAGCACATGGTGGCTAGCCATTGCTACTACCCAGGGAAACCCTCATCTCCAATGGTGGAAGTGCAAACATTCACAATTCAATCAACAGCATATATGCATTTATACTTGGCCATAAACATGGCTCCGCCGTAACACGGCAATAATCTAGCCATCCGGCTCACGGTTAAATCCATAACCAGCCAATTCATTAACAATTACGGCCCTTCGGCCCATGGCACAACAAGCACTTCCACCGCCATTCTCCGCATCTCACATAATCATCTTTGATCATCAATGATCATTCATTTTTCCCCTTGCTTCACTCGCAAGTTACCACATTCACTAGCCCTTTTCCTCATGCTAGGCATATCATAATGATTCAAGACATAAGTGGTGAGATCGGAGGCTTAGAAGTATGAAATTTGGCTTTTAAAACTCAAAAATCAACTTTGGGATGAAAACAGGTCCACGCGTACGCGCACTCCACGCGCACGCGCGGATGGCCTTAAAGCTCATCGACGCGCAAGCGTCATACGCGCGAACGCGCGGGTTGAAAATTAGCCAAACGACGCGCATGCGTCAGCCACGCGTACGCGTGGGTACTCTTGCGCCCCAGGCACAAAACTGGCACAACTCTGGCACAACTCTCTGGAAAATGGCTGGGCATTGGGTGCAGCACATTCGGCGCGCCCGCGCACATCACGCGCACGCGTGGATGGCGTTTCCTGGAAGAACGGCGCGTATGCGCCAAGTGCGCCTACACGCGGAGGGTCATTCTGCTAAAAATTTTCTAAGTTAAAAGCTGCAGAATTTACAGATTCAACCCCCAATCTTCCGACGGACATAACTTCCTCATTTTAAATCGTTTTTCACCCGTTCTTCGAACGGCATGGACATCCCGGATCCAATTTCATTTCTAAACAGATTTGGCTCAAATCAGAGATCCGTAGCCCAAGTTATGTCCCGTCAAAGTATGCCCAAAAACCATGTTTTCATTCAAAACCACAAAGTGCCATTTTCAAAACAAGTCACTTTCAACTCTTTTCAAAATCAATCAAAACATGCCAATTTCATCCATTTTCTTTGAAATCAATCAAAATGTACCAAAATCAACATCAAGCCATCCTCAACTCACACATTGACATTTTACCCAAAATTTCCAAAACCACATCCAACCATTTTAACACTTCTCAATCAAATGGCTAAAGGACAAACACAATATCATGTCATACATCCTTCCTCATCCCAATTTCCAATAATACCATTTCCAATCAACCATCATTATACATGATCAACATCATACTCACCATCAACATGGTACCACCCATCAATTCAACCTCAATCATCCATCAAGCATATATCACAACATGCATTTCTCATATACCACACAATCAAGGCATCAATATTCATAATCACATATATGAACACATCATATATCTCAACCATTCAACCACATCAACAATCCAATGCCTATCTTAGGGCCTCTAGCCTAAGTATTTCCTACCACATTACATATTAGATACGGGAAACCGAAACCATACCTTAGCCGATTTCCCAAGCTCAACCGGAGCACTTCCAAACCACTTGTCCACAAGCTCTCAAGGTATCAACACCTCCAAGAACAGATTTTATCACACAAAACCCCCTTTCAAGCTTTCCAAAATCACCAATCAAGCTCCAATATTCACATATACACAACCTAAGCCACAATCATCATACCCATACACAACATCTCAATACCCAAACATCATAGAATCAACAAATTACACTAGGGTTGAGAATCTTACCACACCCAAGGTCCAAGGAGACAAGATTAACCTTCTCCTTCAAGAGAGTTGGGTCCTATAACATCAAAGAACCCAAAATCTCAACATTTCACCCATGAAACTCGAAATCAAGGGCTGGAATTTCGAACAGTAAAACGTGGCTTACTTCAAGATTGATTGTATGGGTTTTGTAGAGCTCTCCGCGGTGAACGCGTGGCCGCAAACGGAGCGGCAATCGGAGCTCTAGATCAAAAGTTATGGTGGTTTGAAGATCAACCAAGGGAGAGAACTTGAGAGAGTGTTCTTCCCCCCTCCATATTGATTTTCAGCGTGTTTGAGAGAGTTGTGAGGAGAGAGAATGCTGAAAACTAGGGTTTTGGTTTAGTTTAGTTGGGCCAAGGGCCCACTTTGGGTCCGGTTGGCCCGGTTTAGCCCGTTCGGTCTAATCTTGGTCCGATTTCTATAAAATTGGTACCGAAATTCTCGTCTCAATCTCCTCTATCATATTTAGCCATAAAAATAACATTTTTGGCTTTTCTAGAATAAATTCTCATTTATGGGTTAATTAGCCGTTAATTAACCGGGTCTTACATTGGGTTAATATGATTGCTGCCTCTTTAACAGAAGCTTTTCTCATCTTATAAGTAGTTGCGGCCATAGTCATATTACACATTTGATCTAAAATAGCTTGTTCACTTAATCCATGTATATTCCATTCTACTAAGTCTGATCCGGAAAAACGATCTTGTACTAATTGCGTTCTTTCTTCTAAGCCTACATCTACTGGTGATGATCTAGAATAATAATTTCTTATTTTATGATAATCTCTTTTATGAGATGTTTTATTTATTTCTAATTCTCCTTTATTTTTTAATGTATTAATCTTTATTTTTCCTAGACTAATACTTCTAAGTTTTTCTTTTAATTCATCAACTTCTGCTTCTACTTTAGATTTTAAATTAATATTATCCAAACTTTGTAATTTATATATAGGTTTTTCTATAATTTTTTCTACTTTAATTGTTTTTTTTTATATTTTTCACTCTTCCTAATTGATTTTTCATTATATCTAACATGGTATTAGTAAAGTTTAATTGTTGATGTAATTTTTTAATATCTCTTTTTTCTATGTTTCCTTTTGTATTTCTATCTTTATAGGGTGTTGTTTCAACTTCTAAATCTTTTCCAACTGGTATTTTAATAGTTTCTTTAGAAGGATATTCAGATTCTATTATTGATCCTGAACTAGTTTTCTATACAACAGTTAGTTTTGTTAACGGACATAATTTCTTGTTGTTTTCAGAATAATAATTAACGTACCAATCAAAGAAGTATAAATTAATTCTATTTTCTTTCATAAAGTCATAAAATAATTTTCTAAGCCTAATAAATTTATTTTCAGAATAATTGGTAAAATATCAGTCTCTTAATGGTTTATTATAATCAACATTAAAATTTTGTCTTATCCATTCTTTATCAATTTCAAATAGTTCTTCCTTGATAATTACTGATAATACTTGCGATTCAGTTGGGTCATAATCTGAAGGTGCTTTATATACAGGAACGGCTATATGAGGCCTTATATTATTAATTCCTATAATATTATCCATATTTCCTATTGACGAATTATCTATAGAATTTCTATGACTAATAGTTTTAACACTATCAGGAATTCTTAGTGATTGGGATCTATTCATCCTAATTCTAATATCTATTCCTTCTTTTATTATTTCTCTTAATCTAGTATTTTTTATTTGTGGTTCTTCAATAATATTAGGTATTACCCATTCTTCAGACATTTTGCTGAGTAATTCCTCATGTCTTAGCTTTCTAGGTGTTTGTATATTAGATCTTTTAAGATTTGCATGCATAATTATTGTTTCTTTTTTTGAGGATTGTCTTAACACTTTAAAGTTATAATTAACCTTAGTGATTTTATAATATATTCTATAGATTATTTTAAATGGATCATATTTTTCATTTATGATTTTCTCATCAGATTGGACATGCAATTTTAAGGCTTGCCAAGTATATTCATGTCTTAGATTTATAGCATAATTCGGATAACAATTGAAGAAAACTGGTCCATCATGACCATTACTTTCTAATATTCCTATTAATGAATCACTAAAATTTTGAAATCTTGTATTTCTTAATGTTAATATAGGAACATTTATTCCTATTCTAAAATTAGGTTTAACTGCTACTTGTATTAATCCTATATGGATGAAGTTGTATCCTTTGTTACTATGTTCTTTTAACTTATCTTCTTCTAAAATGGTAATGGTCCTATTATTACTTGTTCCTGGTTTACAACATTCTAACATATGTATTTCATAATTTCTTCTTTCCCAGAAAGATCCTTTTTTATATACTTCATTTTTATCTATTATAAGTATATTCCAATTATGAAAATTTTTCTCTAAATTAGCTATTTCTAATTCATTTTTAGTTTCGAAGGTTGATGCTTCACCGTTATCTGTTTTTATTACTAAAGAATTATTTTTTCCTAGATTTAAACTACTCATCGTTCTCAATAAACTAGCCATTTTATGGTTAGAACTTTGTGAGTTACGGGACCACCCTCGTTAACTAACAGATTCACTGCCTCACTAGGACTTACAACCGGGACCACTGCTACTTCAAAGTTTTAACTATAAAATTTTTAGTTTATCAAGAAGACTTGTAATAAAAATCCGGTTAAATATATATATATATATATATATATATATATATATATATATATATATATATATATATCAGAAAAGCTCTACATCCATGTAATTTCTTCATCCAAGCTATCCAAGTAATTTCTTCCAGAGGCGTCTCCCCCACTCCCTCACTCGTTTGTCATACACGCGCCTCATATAACATAAACATTCTGCTGCAACCTAAACCTTGTTCTCTTCTCACGTTTTCATTCTTCTTCTTCTTCTCTGCTCGCGTTCTTCTTCTTCTTCTTCTTCTTCTTCTTCTTCTTCTTCTTCTTCTTCTTCTTCTTCTTCTTCTTCTTCTTCTTCTTCTTCTTCTTCTTCTTCAACGTAATAAGCTTCATCGTTGATAAACCACTATTTTATGGTTTATCTTGTGCTTAATTGAGTGGATTTTATCCATCTTTCATACACTTGTTCATACAAAATGCATGGTTTTATAATTTCCTTCCTGATTTTGTGCTATGATTGAAAACATGCCTCTTTGGCCTTATATTTGCTAATATTAACCCTCTCTTATTACCATTTGATGCCTTGATATGTGTGTTAAGTGTTTTCAGAGATTACGGGACAGGAATGGCTTAGAGGATGGAAAGGAAGCATGCAAAAGTGGAAGGAATACAAGAAGTTGAAGAAATTGCTAAGATGTCCAGCCTAACCTCTTCGCATTCAAACAGTCATAACTTGAGCTACAGAGGTCCAAATGATGCGGTTCTAGTTGCGTTGGAAAGCTAACGTTCGGGGCTTCGATTCGATATATAATTTACCATAGCTTCCCCGAAGCAAGACGACGCGAACGCGTGGATCACGCGGACGCGTGACCTGGCAGAAACGCAATCCACGCAAACGCGTGGACGACGCCTCCGCGTCACTTTCCGCAACCTATACGTACCAAAATACGCTGGGGGCGATTTCTAGGATGTTTTTGACCCAGTTTTCAGCCCAGAAAACACAGATTAGAGGCTATAAAGTGGGGGAATGCATCCGTTCAACAGGGAGTCGATCATAATTCACTTTTCATAATTTAGATGTAGTTTTTAGAGAGAGAGGTTCTCTCCTCTCTCTTAGGTTTTAGGATTAGGATTCCTCTTAAAGGATTTAGGATTTCAACTCTCTATTAGGTTCAATATTCCTTTTACTCTATATTTCTCTTTTACTTTCAGATACTTCAATGCTTTTCTTTAATTACTTATGTTGCCAAATTGGCTTATGAACTCTTTGTGTTTAGATTAATTTTCTCTTATTAATGCAATTGAGGTATTTCATATTTATGATTCCTATTTAGCCTTTTTATATTCTTGGCTTTAATTGATTAACTGGAGACTCTTGAGTTATCAAACTTATTGTGATTGATTGTTATGTCTGCTAATTGAATTGAATTTCACTAACTCTAGTCTTTCCTTAGGAGTTGGCTAGGACTTGGGAAATCTAACTAATTAGTCCACTTGACTTTCCCTTGCTTTCGTAAAGGTTAACTAAGTGGGATTAACTTCAATTCTCATAAGAATAACTAGGATAGGACTTCCGAATTTTCATACCTTGCCGAGAGTTTATTTTATAGTTATTTATTTATTTTACTTGTCATTTAAATTACTTGTTCCTTACTTTCAAAACCCCCAATTTACAAAACTCATAACCAATAATAAGAACATACCTCCCTGCAGTTCCTTGAGAAGACGACCCGAGGTTTAAATACTTTGGTTATCAATTTTTAAGGGGTTTGTTAATTGTGACAACCAAAACGTTTGTAAGAAAGGATGATTGCTTGGTTTAGAAACTATACTTACAACGGGAATTTATTCTGAATTCTAAACCGTCAATCATCCGTTCTTCAGTCGTTCTCCTCTGTTCGCATTTTCTTTATTGTTCTTTTTCTTCTTCTCTGCTCGCGTTCTTCATTATTGATATGCATTGAATTCAACGTAATAAGCTCTGTCGTTCTTCTTCTTCTTTTTCTTCGTTTTCTTCTTCGATCTTCACTTCTGAATCAAAACAATGAATGATTCAACGTCAAATCAGTTGAATGAGAACAATTTAGTTTATTCTTCTGAAACGAATCATGCTTATGAGGTTTGGATTATTCAATTTTGAATCAAATTGAATGGAATGCAATTGTTAATTTTATTTGAATTGAATTCAATGGACATAGGTGTTTTTGAATCTGAATTGAATAGAATTGAATTGATAATATCTAAATTGTAGACAGAGGTATTTTGAATTTGATTTTGTATAATGGATTATGTTTCGTTCACTAAGTACTATACAATTGTTTCACCGTGAGTACCTGTTCGGTTCGATATACAGAAAGGAGTTTGAATTTAATTTTTTATACTAGATTATGTTTCATTCACTCAGTACTATAGAGTTGTTTCATCATGAGTATGTGTTCGGTTCGATATGAAGAAAGGAGTTTGAATTTGAATATATATAATGGATTATGTTTCGTTCACTGAGTAATATATAATTGTTTCACCATAATGACGTTTTCGGTTCACTATGCAGACCAGCTGTGTTGTGGATGAAAAATTTGTCCCAGAGATGGGGATAATTTTCAAGACACTAGAAGAAGCTGGAAAGTTCTACAAACATTATTCCAAACTTAGTGGTTTTTCTACCAAAATAAGAAACTTGACTCAGGACGGAGACAAGATTAAGAATCAACTAATTGTATGCAGCAGAGATGGAAGGTGGAAATCCAAGATATCTCCAACTCTGAAGACAAACCACTCAGCCGGGTTAAACTATCCAGTTAGGATTTACGTACACATAATGAAGGACGTCGGTCTTTGGACAATTTCGGTTCACTGATGTTATAGGAGGGTTAATTTCTGAATGTTGTTAGTCTTTAATGAATAGTAACTTTTTTTGTTTTTTATATTAGTTTTTGTGAAATTTTTTATTCAAAAGTTACTTTTTTTTCTTTATTGAATAGTCAATTTATTGTGCTATGTTAGAGAATTAAGGTGTTTCTGAAACTGAATACTAATAGAAACATTTTTTTTAATTAGCTCTCTGCTAAAATGATATATGCAATTTTTCGGTTCATTCAGTGTATTAATTTCGGTTCACTGTATTTTTTTGGGTTCTTAATATCTTGATAAATACCATGATTCCATTCACTGTGAACCTGGAACAAAACAGCAGCCATACAGTTCCAACAGATATATAAATTAACATCTCAGACCGACGGGACAAGGAGTAATGCATCTTGAATCAGATAAAAATATTAACATTAGATATATACATTGATATTAATATTAGATATATAGATTAACATTTACATTAATATTCACATGAATACATTGAAAGAAGCATTGTTTACTTTTTTAAACAAGTTAAACAAAATATTGTTAATTACAACCAGTGAATCACAGTATATCCTATTTACTCTCTAAATCCGCAGATGAGAATTTACAATAAGGACTGGAGAGGGCAGCAGATGACTTCGGGAGTCTTATTGCTTCAGATGTCCGAATCAATTGGTCTCTGATTTTGTTCGTTTCGTGCAACAGAATATTCGAACCATATTCGTGCCTGAAACCATCAATCTCTTCCTACATTTGAATCGAAAGGAATTAGTTACATAAGAAACGAGCCCAACTGAAATGATAAATGAAAGAATTGAAATGATAAAGGTCTCATTGTCTTGTTGAGTTTTGCTGTAATGAAAAAATTTGGTCATTACTTCACTCAATACACCGACAAGCACAAGCATGCATATGTTAATCAAGTCAATTAAAATGCTCCAGTCCACTGAACCGAACCCTTTTCATGCACTGAATAAATATGATAAATAATAAAACAGCTAGAAAAGCATTTTTGCATGCAATCAGAATAACTCTAAATCCTGAACACACTAATTATCAAGTGAATGAAAATCACCAAGCCCACCGAACCAAACAGAATTCATGTGGTGAATAAATCTTTATAAGCTTTCAATCATTAAGAATAGTATTTCTCCATGCAAAAGATGTCAACTCAATAGAGTAACAACCAAGTTGACATTTACATACACTATCTACTCACATTAACTATCCATTGAACTGAATAAAAATAAGAACAAATTTCATTCAAAGCCCTAGTTACACTGTAAAAATACAATCAGAATAACCCTAAATCCTGAACACACTAAATATCAAGTGAATGAAAATCACTAAGCCCATCGAACCGAACAGAATTCATGTGGTGAATAAATCTTTATAAACTTTCAATCATCAAGAATAGTATTTGTCCATGCAAAAGAAGTCAACTGAACAGAGTAACAACCAAGTTCAAATTTAGATATACTATCCACTGAACAGAGTTATAACCAAGTTCAAACCGCTAGTTACACTATCCACTAAACTGACTGAAAATAAGAACAAATTTCATACAAAGCCCTAGTTATACTGTAAAAATGCAATCAGAATAACCCTAAATCCTAAACACACTAAATATCAAGTAAATGAAAATCACCAAGGCTACCGAACTAAACAACATATATGTGGTGAATGAATCGTTATAAACTTTCAATCATCAAAAATAGTATTTCTCCATGCAAAAGAAGAACTGAACAGAGTAACAATCAAGTTCAAAGTCCTAGTTACACTATCCACTAAACTGAATGAAAATAAGAAAACATTTTATTCAAAGCCCTAGTTACACTGTAAAAATCCAATCAGAATACGTCGATCTACTAAACAAAGCAACTCAGTCCAGTAACTAAAATACAACTAGGAGAAACACTACATTGTAAGATTTCAAATGAACAGTAGTTTTTCTCATACCTTTGTCAGTCTTTGTTGCTGTGGTGGTTCGTTTTTGCTTCTTCCTTGTGAAATCTTCTCGCCATTCTTCTCCAGTAGTGGTTTTCACAGAGAGCGTGAGTGAAGTTCGAGTAATTTTGAGAGAAATTCAAAGAGAAGGAACGGTTTTATGTAGTGGTTTCGTGTTGAGAAAGAAGTAACGTTTTTTCATAATGAACGCGAAGTAACAAGGGATTTTCAGGCGCATGTTTTCACGCTTTATTAATGCGGGTGACTATATTTGGGTTTGAACCAACTTGGATATATGGATGTGTAGCATATATATATATATATATATATATATATATACCATCTGTAATAGAATTAATAAATGAGATTACTCATTTTCTGTCCACATTCACATGTTCTAATAGATAGCCAACCCCAAAAAAGCTCGAATTAAACTCCAATTGACATATTAGTCTTCCGAACTAGAGGATACATTGGAAAACCAAAAATCACATCAATGATTTGAATCTTTTTATTTTGTTACAAAACAGGGCATTTGCCCGGAAGAGATCAGGAGAGAAAAGAAAGAAGGCCGGGGCTGCACTATGTTCGGCCATGGCGACGCAAAGAAACCCCTCAGACTTCGCGGAGCAGCTAGTTGCACCATGGTGAAAAACTGAATGGATCGGCAAAGAAAGGTCGAGACATTGCAGATATGAAGATAGCTATCAAATTTTCACTTCGATTCAACATTTTCAGTTGCTGTTTAATATTTACTCTATCCGACATCTAAATTACAAATACAAAATACAAAATCCAGGAAGCGAGATTAAATTTTAGACAGTGGGAACAGTAAACGACCAGTATCCACAATTTCTCTGCTGAAACCTAGTGTTGTAACTTGCAACTGTGATGGTCATGCGTGTCACCAAGGAACTATAGTGTATCAAAAGTATTTAATAACCAACAGTGGCCATTCATAAATCATAATCTTTGCTTCAACAAACTAAACTACATTTTCGGTTTTTGCTGTCTGCAGTTGTCTCCTGACTAATGCAGTATAGACACCATTCTTGCCGAGAAGCTCGTCGTGCGTGCCACTCTCAACTACTTGGCCATCCGAGATAACCGCTACAGTATCGGCAGTTTTGACAGTTGATAATCTATGAGCAATGACTAGAACAGTTCTTCCCTTCATTAGAGAATCCATAGCATCCTACAACATATGGACCATAAAATTAGCGAATGGCAAATACAAGCCAAAGTTTATATGCTACATGATGTCAACTCACTACTCACCTGCACTAGGTACTCGCTCTCGGCATCCAGGGCACTAGTGGCTTCATCCAGGAGGAGAATTTTTGGATCCATGAGCAGGGCTCTAGCAATCGCAATTCTCTGTTTCTGCCCTCCCGAAAGCCGTACCCCACGCTCTCCAACAAAGGTCTTGTATTTCTCTGGGAACTTTGATATAAATTCATGTGCATTGGCCATTTTCTGCATTCAAACCCATACAAATGGTGAATAAACTAGAGTTAGGACAAAATGAGAGATGAGTTTCATTGGAGAAAGAAAGTAAATATTACAGCCGCATTTTCTATGTCAACTTCGTCGACTTTGCCGTCAAAACCATAGGCTATGTTCTCCTCTATGGAACAGTTGAACAATGTAGGCTCCTGACTCACTATACTGATCTGCGAAATTACAAGCAGACATCGTTAATCTCAGAAATTAGACTTCAGAGTGTTCAACCTTTCTTTTGCTAACACGGGCATATTAACACTTAGAATAAGTCTGCAATGTAATAGGTGAGTTCATGAGGCACAATATATAAATTAATAAATAGCACTTCATCTTGATTTCCTCAGGAATATTTCAAGATCCCCTCAGAATCTAATATGTTCAAAATACTATAAAGCCTTAAACTATAATACACTAACTTAAAATGAGTTAAACAGTTGTTATTGAAACATTATAATATTGGTGTAACTAATTTTAAGCAGCAAAAACCATAAGTTTATGATTGAGATACCTTTCTGTGCAAATGCTTGTGAGATATTTCTACCAGAGGAACCCCATTCAGCAAAATCTTTCCTTTGCTTGGATCATAAAATCTTTCAATCAAGTTAGCTATTGTTGTCTGCACAAAAAAGACATAAGTTCATGTTGAATAAGAACTTTGTCGAATAATAAACAGCAGAAAATAAACAAAGGAACAAAGAAAAATCATGGAGAAAATATGCACGATACCTTCCCGCCACCACTTGGACCAACAAGAGCAACTTTTGAGCCAGGCAGCAGTTTAATTGTAATGCCCTATTGAAGAAAATGTACTTTTTAGTAATTGTAGCCTTGAATTTGTATTGTATATGCAACAGCAGAACAGTAACTTAGAAGGAAACTGATACCTTGAGCACCATGTGATTAGGGCGCGACGGATAGGAAAACCATACATCATCGAGTTCCACTTCCCCATCTTGATCACTACAATATAATGTTCATTTGTTGTGATAAATAAGTTGGTATAGTTAATTCATGAAAATTATTCTGCAATTCACACTTTTTATGACAGAGGTGAAATTGACTTTTGTACTCTCGCCCTATGTAAGGTTTTCATCAACAAATTTCCACTTCGTAACACTGGCTGTCTTTGGTTTTGGGGTACAAAGTGAGTGGTAAAATTTCATGGATGAACTTCAACCAACATTGGAAATGTAGGCTTTGAATAGTGAATACATAATTGGAACACTGTAAATTCTGTGGTACAGGAATCTACACCTTGAACCTTAGGATGAGACACAATAGATTAGGGGTATTTCAGGATCTTAATATGCCAAAATAGGCAAAAGAGAAGGGGGACTATCTGAAAATAACATTTATAGATATATTTTACAAAATCTATGTTTACTGACCCAAGAGGACACTTATTTCCTGGCTTAGGCATTGACGACTCACGATCCAAAAGTTGAAATACCCTTCGGCTAGCACCTGCAGCTTTCATAACTACTGTATACAATCCCGACAAGCCAGATATAGAAGATCCCACTGCAAGGAAAAATAACCGAGTCAACATATATACTACGCCACAGCTCAAACACAACAGATCAAACTGGAATCTGATCAACAATCAACTATAACAATCATGCATCATACATACTTTCAACTGTTGATGTTCTATAGAAATCATTTAATGTAAAATTGCAGAATAGAATGAGGAACTTACCTGAAAGACTATAAAGAATGAAAGACGTGAGATCACCCGAGGTCATGTGACCCTTGATTGTCAAGCTAGCTCCATATATAACTACTACGATAACAGAAAGTGTGGACGCTGCATTAAGGCCTCCAGAAAAGAGTCCAACGACTTTCTGTAACATCAAGTGGATAAGGTTAAAATGCATAGGCAAAACAACTTAGTTTACAAAGTAGCACATAGATCAAACCAGAAAGGACTAACTCACAGCTTGCTTAAGGCCAAGGCTGAGTGTCTCACTAACTTTCTCAGAGTAGCGTGAAATTTCATAATCTTCTTGGGCAAAAGATCTTACTGTTCTTATGGCACCAAATGATTCCTAAGCAACATGCAAAATTAAGATTAGATTGGAAATGAATATCATCTCCTAATGTTGGTTTGATGGAAGAGGAATACCTCAGCAATTGAAGATGCTACTGCAGCTGCAGCTTGAGTTTTGTGAGATAGTTCACGCAGGAAACGCCCAAATTTACGGACAGCAACAGAAATTACAGGCACAACAGCCAAAGCCAACACTATAAGATATTGAGGGAAGAGGGAGAAGTTAGGATTTGAACAATGGCATAAATGTGTGTCTATAGTTTATGAAATAAACCTCCACTCTTCAACTACTCACATGTTAACTTCCAAGATGTTGCAAACATGAAGCTGAGACCCATAAGTGCTGTTGCTAGGTTCCTCATGGCCTCAGAAAGATTGGTAGTTGCGGCATTCTTTATGATCTGTGTATCTTCCGACAACCTACTTAAGAGTTCTCCCGTTCGAGTAACATCGAAGAAAGCAATCTCCTGAAAAATCGTGATTCCATAATAAACAAAAGCTTTCGTTGAGCAGCAAGGGCAGTTACAATCTGCAAGATTGAAAATTCCTACTCTCCAATTCATTGGACCAAAAATAACACAACGCAAGAGTCATTGCAACAATATTATTTTACCTGGTTTACAAGGTGACTGAACAAATCCTTTCTTAGCCGTGCGACAACTCTTTCACTAGCAGAAGAAAATAGCCAAGCTCGAAGTGCTGTGCAAATTGAACTGAAAATCCAGGAAAACTCGGTGAACCACGTGGGGATACAGAAAATCCACACAACAGATCACAAAACATAACTACATTCAGATTATAAAAAAAATGACCAGTGAAAGAGTAATCAGGCAAGGTTCATACCCAAGAAACACAATTAGAAAGATCTCTATAATAGTGTTCTTGACAGCATTTAAAGCCGCATCTCTCTGCTCTTGAGTTCTTAGATCTCCTGACACAATGTCAATTATCTTGCCACCATATTTTTGCTACAGCAGGAAATTCCATGTTCATTAGGAAACATGCTGGAAAAACTGTGTGCGCGCACGCAGGAAATAGAGGGAGTAAATGATCATACAACTAAGATACTTGATGTGGCCGCAATCAACAAAGCCCCTGTACCAATCACCAAATTTCCAGCCTCTGGTTTTGCCTGAAATTAATTAATTATAGAATTAAATGATCACAAAAATATGGCAGCAATTCATCCAAATAAACACCAGCACCAACCACTTACAAGTGAAAACACTCGGAAGAATCCCACATTCGCTGCCTGACAATTTAATTCATCTAGTTAGCAATTGTACACATAAAAACATGATCAAAGAGATTCTAAGGGTGTATAGACAACCGGCACTCCGTCACCGTGCTCAAGGTCTGAGACTTGGTCCTCTGAAGCTCCATCCCTTTTTCCCCTTCCCTATACAAAATCAATAGAATACAATCATAAAATGCAGTTCCAGATATATGTCTAGAATCCTTATTCTTTTATGCAGTTCTTTGGTGTAAATAAAGCATAACCATTATGAACAATTAGGAAGTTAATTTAACAGTTCCATTAAAACGATTGTCAAGAAAACACGCATGTCTCAATAGGTTTAGGAGGAAGCCATAGCAAAAGTCAACAAGCCAACATTTTGAAGCGAAAAATTTTCAAACTATGAAGACTGTGATTTGATGGATTTCAAAAATCAATTTTCATTTCTCAATTCTATGTAACTCTAGCATCAGATTTTCGAAATAGAAACAGCTCATTAAACACACTCTTTCACTCAAAATAATAACACTAACATTACGTAATAAATAAATCTGAACTAAATAAAAACATAGTAATATTCTTATCCAGAGTGAATGGAACAATCATATTTTTAGAGCTGCAAAATTGTTGGAGCTGAAAAGTAAAAAGGTAAGCAAACACAAGAATGGCAGAGTGACTGAGACTGTGGAATAAAAAATTAAAAATAAGAGAAAATATTGTGACTTACGCCGCGCTCAGCTTCCAAGAGAGGAGCTCTTTCACCTCTTAAACCGTTCATCTCTCTCTCTCTCTCTCTCTCTCTCTCTCTCTCTCCAATTTCTAATTTCTAGTTGTAATAGGAAGAATGCTACACTTGCACGTTACTAGTAATCTCTCATCGCCACTCCAACTTATAGATTCTCCCCTAGAAATTAATTAATATCCCCAATATTGTTAATACTGTTAATTAATAAAATCAATTGACGTACTATTTATATTGAGTTGGTCATTTAAAAATATATAAAAAAAATTAAATTAATTAATGTATTGCAAAAAGATGTAGTACTACTTATTACTTAATAATGAAGTTATTATTCTTGGTCAAAGATTTCAGTTCAGAAAATTGCCCAGAAAATGAATGTGGTCCAATATCACCCAACTAGAAGGGGTGGCCGAAATTAAACAATCACTGTGAAGTACTAACTGCTCACTTTCCATCTATCAATTCAATAGGGCCATTTTTTGCTATTGGTTTTATTCTCAGATACATTTATGTACAAAAATACATGCTCATATATAATTTTAGTCATTAATTTTAATTATATATATTTTATTATTAAAATTAATGACTAAAATTATCTACAAAATTTAATTAGAATTTCAATATATATATAATTAAAACAATTCAAATTTATTTTATTTAAAAATTATTAATTATTACTATAATTAATACAAAAAAATTTTATATTTAAGTCATTAATCTAACTAAATCCAACTAAGTTGTTATAATGTATTTTTTGTTTATGCACTTCTTCTTATGTATTGCTACTGCCTCTTCTTATTCTCCTCCTTTTTCTTCATTTTTCTTTTTCGTTATCATCGTTACCACCACCTCCTCCTCTTCCTCTTCTTTCTTTTTTCATTTGAATTTATTTTTCTCTTTCCTTTTCCTCCTCTTCCATCATCGTCGTTGTTGTCATCGTCATTGCTGCTGCTACTATCTCTTCTTATTCTCCTCATTTTTCTTCATATTTCGCTTTTATTATCGTCATCGTCATCGTCACCACTACGACCTCCTCCTCTTCCTCGTCATTTCTTTCTCATTTGAATTTATTCTCCTCCTTCCTTTTTCTTTTTCTCCTCCTCCATCACCATAGTCATTATCATTGTTAATGTCGTTTTCTTTTTATACGTAAATTACAATGTTTCTTTTCCTCTTTTATTTTCTTTTAAATTTTTGCACATGTAAGTTTTCAATCTAATAAATGTGCATTCAAGTCTAATTGAGAAATAATACTCTTAAAAGAAATAAGAGCAACAAAAAAAAAAAGAAGAATAAGAAACAAAAAATGCAGCATTAAAAAAGAGATTTCTGTATTTATGTAAGAACATTTTGGTATTAAAATTAAGAAATTTCGATATTTTTTGTTTTTGGCAAGAATTCAAATTCAATAAGTGGAAATTTACATTCATTCAACTAAATAAGATTCAAATATAGTACAAACATATTTATTCAAGTAATTTTGGTGTTATTTTGTGATCTTATAGTATACAATTTGTTTTTTATATTCATTCAATTAAATAACATTGTAATACATGTTCATTCAAATCTAACATGAGAAGTAATATTCCAAAAAAAAATAAGAACAACAATTCAAAACAAAAGCTCTTCCTCTTCTTATTCTTGGTTATCTTGATCATTATAATTACTTAGCAAGATTAGAACATCAAATTAAAATATTCCTTTTGATTATTTTTAGTTAGTAAGTAGAGAAAGAAAAGAAGCTCTCATTGAAGCATCAGAAGATATTAAAAAGATATTTATGTGTTTGCAGTAAAAATTTTAGTGTCAAAATTAAGAATTTTTTTGTTTTTGTAATATTTTGGTGTCAAAATTAAAAAATTTTAGTGTCAAAATTCAGAAATTTCGGTGATTTGTTATTTCTGGCAAGAATTCAATGCAATAAATATGAAACTCATTCATTCAACTAAATAAGATTGTAATATAGTATAAACATATTCATTCAAGTCATTTGGGTGCTATCTTATGATCTTTTAGTATGCAATTTACTTTTTACCTTCATTCAATTAAATAAGATTGTAATATATGTTTATTCAAGTCTAATATGAGAATCAATACTTCTAAAAAAATTAAGAATAACAATTCAAAACTCCTCCTCCTCCTCCTCCTCCTCCTCCTCCTCCTCCTCCTCCTCCTCCTCCTCCTCCTCCTCCTCCTCCTCCTCCTCCTCCTCCTCCTCCTCCTCCTCCTCCTCCTCCTCCTCCTCCTCGTCATCATCATCATCATCATCATCATCATCATCATCATCATCATCATCATCACCATCATCATCATAAGAAGCAAAAAAAAATGCAGCATTAAAAAAGCTATTTTTTTTAGTTAAATTTTGGTATTAAAATTAAGAAGTTTTAGTGTTATTGTTGAGATATTTTAGTGTTATTTTCTAATAAATTTTGCATTATTCCAAATTCTTCATCTTCCTCCTCTTCTTCTTTATCATTATCTTCTTTTTTTTTTTGTCTCGCATTCTCATCATTTTTCTTCTTTTATCCTATTAACAAGAATAAAAATAAAAAAAAGAGAAAAAAATCAAATATAAAAAAAAGGCATACATAATGCTGCAAACAATCGCTAGAAAAATGAAGAGGAAAAGAAAAGAAAAATGCAGCAACTGCACTGCATGTAGAGAAGAATAAGGAATACGAAAAAGAAGGAAGAACGTCAAGAAGAAGAGGAAGCACGCGATGTCGCTGGGAGTTGGAGCATGTCTACACGCTCTCACTATGAAACTGATTTTTGTTAGGTTTAAACCAAGTTGATTGAATTTAGTCGCCAAAAAAATTTAGATGTATAACGAAATCGTAATTAATTAAATACTAAATAAAGTAAATTTAAATTTTTTTATTTTTCTAACATTATTGTTATAATTTATTATATCATCCATTAGGTTTTCTAAAATAATTTAATTATAAAAATATTATTATTTAATAATGGCTGCTTTCATTAATTAATATAAACCAAAGACTTACACCCGCTTTTTCCCCCCTAGTGAGTGGAAAATGTGTGGGAAAAACAAAAAAGGCAGCAATTTTCTTAGCAAACGATGATGACTTTGACTTGTGTTTACATTAAATCCACGTGGAATTTTCTTAGCAAACACATAGAAGGTGCGGTATTGGTAATTTGCCAATAAGGCTTAGCACTTATCAATTATCAGGGTCATGTGTAATAGAGAAAAATATATTTTGTACTTTCAATATTTGTATTTAATTTTAATTTTATCTCTAAATTTTATATCAACCTTTAATTGTTAGAAGATTTAATTGAAAGATGCAAAATAAAATATTTTGAAAATTTTGGTATAAAATTAAAATGAAATAAAATTTAAAGATAAACTTAAAATAAAATATAAATATTAAGAGTATAAAATATTTGTTTAAGTTATTTGCCAACTGTATGTTTAGTGTATGGAATATGTTTACATTTTTTTAAAGGGTCAAAAAGTTTATACTCACATCAGATAATATAATATAATTAATTTGTCATGAAATATTTAACTCAAAAATTTAAACGGTATGTTGCATACAAATAATTTATTTTTAATTAACAAAAACTAAATTCTAAACTTTTTTCATGAAAACTTTAATAATATATTATAAAATCACTTAAGAAAAAAACTCAAACTAATATATATATATATATATATATATATATATATTTCATATATCCTAACATATTATTGTATTATTGATACTATATAAACATCTGGTTATGGAAAATTTGTGAATTTGAATATTGAAACAGAAAAATAAAAGGGAAAATTTTAAGGAATAAAATCGAAAAGAGAAAATTTTCCTTTTCATTATTTGCCATATAATACCGAAATGTCAGAGAAATATACTAAATATTTATAGTAAGTCAGCTGTAACCTTAACCTTATAGGGGGGAGGTGGTGCTGGGTGCGTAGTGCATAAATCTGATGGTTTGAAATATCTGTGAATATAAAATGTTGAGCCTTAATTAGAATAGAAATGTTGTTTTATGGGTATATGATAAAATAAGAAACGTCAGCAGGGACGTTATGGTCGATGTAAGTGGCGTAGGAGGTGTATGGAATATTCCTTCTTGTATTATTATTATTATTATTATTATTATTATTATTATTATTATTATTATTATTATTATTATTGAAGTTGTGAAAAATATTATTCCTTTTTTAATACATGTTTTTTATTTTTAGATTTATTAAAATTATCTAATTGCATTAAATTCCTAATAAACTTAAAAAATAAAGAACATTTAAATAACATGTTAAAATTATTATTAGTATATTTTTTAATTTGTTTAATAAATATATAACAAATAAATTAAAATTTTAAATTTTTGGTACTATTTTTAATTTTTAATTTTTAAGTTTTTAAAATACGAAGATATAATATATATATAAAATATAAAATATTTTTAGATAAATTTTAATAATATTTTGATATTTTATTTATTATATTAAAATATAAATTATTTTTTTATTTTTAATTATACAACATATTTAAAATATTTTTTTTAATAAATAATAACATATATTATTTTAAAATTTATTTTAAAAATATATAATAATAATAATAATAATAAAAATAAACACAATAATACATAATAATATTTAAATGTACCTAAATATGTCGAAATTTTTTTTATTTTTTGTTAAACCACATTTGGATACAAAATGAAGATTTTGATCAAGATGTGTTCATATGTGTGCCCGTGAATGTGCGGCGGTCCCATCCTCTGTCTTGTTAGGGCAGTTTTGGATAAAAATGAAACTAATACGGCGACCGCATCATTACACATTTTCACAGGTTAGAAATAAGAGAGAAATTTTAAAAAAATTTTGTGTATTATTTATATTGAAAAAAATACAATGTATAAGAGAGATATATATAACTGTTAGTAAGATTAAAATAATAAAAACATAAAATTCTATAATTAATATATAAATACACTATATAAATATAAATGATACTAATTAATCTAATTCAATTTTAATGATTCTCTTAACATCACAAATGAACTTCACTTCCGGAAACTGGAAATGTGTGTTGTAATATACGAATGTAAATCACTTTCCAATTACGTATATAAATTTTTTGGTGAATCTTACGTACAATATAATTTATTTATGTAACTTAAATTAATCACTTTTTTTTTTCATTTTAGTATTTTACTAACTTAGACCAATTAAATACTGAAAAACAACCTTATTTATATGAATGCAAATAACACATTTAACAAAATTCAATTCGTACTCAGGATATATGAATGGAAAACAAACTCACGTGAAAAATAGATTTTGTATTTGTATATATTTACTGAATATTTAACACTTTAAATTATCAGAAAATTAACAAAAATATTATATATTAACACAAAAATTATTGTAACTAAAAATATATTAGAGATATTTTATTTAAAAAATTATTTTAAGGAAAACATGCAAAAAAATTTGTCATCCAATAAATTACTGTATGCATAAAATTAAATGAGATTCAAATTCTAATACCTATTTAAAGAGACTGCCATTCAAATTGGTTAGATAAAAATATCTATTATCAAAACCAACATAACCAAAAGGATAAACTAAAAGGAGAATTTTTTTTTTTTAATGTGACAATACTAATGGAGACACTAATAAAAATAGGGGTTGGTTTGAAGCGTTAGAAGAGGCCCAACTCAGAAGTTTTTCTACATCTATGAAAATATCCACGTATACCCAATTTCCAACAAAACATATGTAGATTCAAAATAATTTCATTATCGAAGAAAAAAAACATTCGTAATCTAAACAACAAAACCTTTTGTCCAAAAAAAAAAAAAAAAAACAAAACCACTTTCACCCTATATCAGCAAGACTCTAAACCTCAGTAAAAAAAAACACCTAGTCCCAGAAAAAGGGAAGGTAAGTATCAAACTTATCATAATACCAAAAAAAAAGTATCAAACTTATCCGGAATAAAATTTGATATCTTTAACCAACCTGGGTCGATGAAATAGTCAATTTACTGGTCAGCTCACTCTTGTTTTTTTATCACTAAAACAGACATAATATAATTCTTCTAACATGATAAGATTACAATTTTATTTTTTGGTTCTAGAATAACAAAAATGTCCTCTTAAATACATATCATTTTTATTATCTATAAGAATAATATAACTATTCCATGAATAAAATATTTGCTTTTATGTCAAAAGAAAATTATAATTTTCTCTAATTCAAAATAATAGCATCAAACTTGGTTAAGGTTGTATTCATATTAGTAACATGAAAAAGTATAGATAGATAATGAGAATACTAAACAATGTGAACAATGAATATGTTGGATATTCAATTCAATAGGTATGCAGATAATTATGTTCATTATTTTTAATTAGATGGTTATTTCTTTTGATTCGATTTATTCATGCACAGTTAACAATGGCTGAATGTTCAATTTACTAGGTGTGCAGATGATTATCCTAATATTAAAATTTAGGAGGTAATTTGGAATGAAGTGTTTTTTTTTTTATTGAGTCAATTCAAAAGCTCATTATTCACATTATTTATAAAAGTTATTGTCTACCTAATAAAATCGTAGTAACATTCCTCATCAAATATTCTTGAAACACCACCATATATATATATATATACTATTGAAGAAACTTTTACTAAATTTAAACCTTTTTCTATTGATACATAATAAACATACAATAATATGAACTGTGTGATACGAAAATGCTGATGAAAATACAAGTTATCAACCACAATACATAGTATATATATGTTGATGTTGATGTTGATATTTTATATCAAGTTGGCCACCAGCATATGCATGCATGCATGCATGCATCATGTTCTATAATCAATAAGCTACATTCTCTATTTATCTATTAACTAACCAATAAATTAATAATCCCTGATATCTTGTATTGCTTTTTGAACGTGGAGAATGATTCCTTATTATGAACTAGCTAGTAGCTAGGTTACATAATAATATATATGAACTAGCAACTAGCTTGATGGTGATGACCATAAGAATTCCACTTTTTTTTCCATCTGGCTTTTAATAATGATTGAGGAATAAGAACCTTACAATAATTATAAATTTAAAATGGACCTATATATGATCCCTTTCGCATGATCCGATCGACATCCTTTTCTCCATCCAGAATATATTTATTGTAATTTACATGACAATTGTGCCTGTAAAAGTTTTGCTCCTTTCCCACCCATAAATCATATAATAAAGATGAAAATGTAGGTGAATATCCAAAGAAACTAATTAGTAATATATCTTTCTTATTATTCTATACTAAGGCAACTTGCTTTAGACCTCCTTTTTTAGTTTTTGTTATTTTCTATTGAGTAATTATATTCTCTCTCCTTGTCATCTTTTTCTGTATTTCTTTCCTTCTTCGTACAGAGAATTAATTTTTAATTAATTAATATTAACTAATTTTTTAAATTATATAATTATCTTTTCAATTTTTATTTTGTAAAAAATTTAAAATTTAAAATACAAAAAATTAACCGATGTAGGTATATTTATTAAAAAATTAATTTTTTAATTGAATTCTAAAATAGTGTCATCATCCATTATCAATATCCTCACTAAATCAATAAAAATATTATTTACATATTAAAATAAACTATTAAAATTAGTCATTATATTTATATTTAAATATATATATAATTTAATTTATTTTTAATATATATTTTATATTTTAATATATATTCTATACTAATAATTAATTTTTATGACTAATTTTTAGGTATACTAAACCAATGCCAAAAGTCACAATAGAGATGACTCGTCACTACTTATAGTCACAAAATTAATCGTCTTTTAAATTAATAGTTTTGAAAGTTCAAGTTACTTTTCAATTAATGAAAATAAAAAATTCAGAACTAAATTCTTTTAAAACAAAAGTAATTCGATACAACAAGATGGAACATAATAAGAACAAATAGAAGTAAATATAAAATAAAATAAAATCCTAGTTATTTCTAAGATTTTTATCAACAACTTAAAAGATTAATAACATTCCACTCTTTATAAAATATGAACAAGTGTAATACCCGTGTCATGTACGTGATAAATTTAAAATTATAATTTTAAATCTTTTGTTAAGATTAATTTGAATTATAATAATTTGATTAATAAAAATGTAACATATTATGTATATTTATTTTTTCTTAATCTAGTATTAAATGTATTAACTCTAAAATAGTTATTAATTAGTTTTAGTAATTTACTTTTTTCAATAAATCAAACATATATACTCAATGTGACCATAAATAACCTAGTAATACTTAGACCCACCAACAATTTTTTATATGTTGTTTTACTGTCAAGTAAGAACATATCAAAATCAGCTCAAAATAAATAATAAATTATTAGAGAATTCTAATGCACAAAATTCTCTAATAAACAATAAATAATTTAAACCCACTAAAAAATAACTCAACATTTTTCTTTGATGCCTGCAAAACATATACCTGAAATAATATTATAGCAATGTTAGTATACAGTTTTACAATTATCGAACGTATTTACTATACATAACTCATTCTTAAAAGTTATTCTACATACGTGTGCAGTCGAAAGATAAATTACTGGACTTTATTTTATTTTTCTAAATTATTATAATTATGCATTATTCATTAAGTGCTACTTGTAATATAATTGTAATATTGTAATATAATTATAATAAAGATATTTTTTTAAAATAAATTTAGAAGAGAGAATAGTACTTTCATTTTGGAGGAAAAATGAATTCATGAGGAATTGACACTTCACTTTTATTAGTTGATAATATATTAAATATTGATTTTATATAATTATAATAAAGATATTTTCCTAAATTAGTATAATCATGCATTATTCGTTAAATGTTAATTGTAATATAATTATAATAAAGATATTTTTCTAAAATAAATTTAGAAGAGAAAATAGTGATTTCATTTTAGAGGAAAAATAAATTCATGAAAAATTGACACCTCACTTTTATTAGTTGGAGGAAAAATCCAGTTTTAGTATATTTCTCGTTATTATATATTTTTCTCTAATCATATATCCACTGTTTTCTTTCCTTTGTTTCAGCATTTTGAATCTGGGTTTAACTTGTCGTAGTTCTCACTTCTCAGTCATTCTATTAGATGTAGTTGATAACTATCGAAATTCTTTGATTAACATAGGAGAAAAATATATTATTATATGATAGAATTAATATGAATATATTTTGTTATTAAATACACAAAGTTAATGTAAAATAAAATTACACATAAAAAAGCAAAGAAAATAAAATTAAAATAGCAAAAACGATAAAAAGATTATTTTTACAATTTTGTTTTGTCATTTTTATGTATAGAAGATTAGAAAATAATAAACTTTTGACTAAATTAATTTTGTATTTGTTGTATTCAAATTAAATAAGTAATAAGTTATATTATTTTAATTTATTCCTTAAATTTATATATCATAAAAATCAAATCAATATACATAATTTTAAATTATGTGATACTTAAATATCTAATTAAATCAATTAGTTGATATAATTAACGCATTATAATGAATTGTATTTAATGAGTTAAACAAAATAAATTAAGAAACACTCTCAGAAACATGCTACGTTGACTCTATCATTAAATGTAAAAAATCGATTTTAATATAATAGAATCGATAATATAATAGACGGCGAGAAAGAGAAAGATAAACATTTTAGATCTTAGGTTGTTTCATTTGGATGTTGTAATATGTGTATCACATTATTTTACTTATTCTACCCTATGGACCTTTTTGCAACTTTATTTC
Organism: Arachis ipaensis; assembly: GCF_059453495.1. NCBI lineage: Eukaryota > Viridiplantae > Streptophyta > Magnoliopsida > Fabales > Fabaceae > Arachis > Arachis ipaensis. The sequence goes on from NC_142436.1 coordinate 132,859,837, forward strand.
AGTATCAATAGAATTTCACTACCTTTTAGTAATAAATTAAAATCCAAAATGAAATTAAAAAAAAGTAAAGAATATAAAATTATTGATTGAAATAAATTTTATTTTATTTTTTGTTATTATAACAGGTATTTTTATTTAATATACCAACACCGTACAAAATTAATCATAAAAAAAGTATAAAATATAAATAAATATACTGAATTAAGAGATAAAATTATATTTGTTATCTCATTTTTACTTTTAGCAGCACAATAGAATATCATGTACTCAACATAATTTAAGATGTAAATTATAATTAATTATACTTTTTATTTTAAAATATTTAAAATTAATCTTAATATAAATAAAAATAATTTAATATATTAAATAAATTAATAGAATAATATAAGTTAACTATTTTTTATTAATTTTTTTTGTTTTTTCTGACTACCTTTAAAATTACGACTTTTTTTTTTAAATTTGACCGTGAAATAAAATTAGAGTTGTTGGTCTACACCATTAAAAAAAATAATACTATACAATTACATTTGTACATATAACATATTTCTAAATTTTTATATTCTAAACTTAAGATTTTGTATTTCTTTGTTTATGCCATAAATAAGTATTATTTACAATGATTCGTATTGATTTAAAAGCTTAAAAATTTTTGTACGTATTAATTTTATATTTAATATTAAAACATAAAAATTTACTATATTATTTTACTATTAATGTATGTAGTATTACATTACAAAATACAAAAATTAAAATGATTATTATATAGCTTAGATTGATTGAACTAAATATAAAAATATAAAACAGAATTGCATTATTAAATTTTAGTAATTTTAATTAGTTAATAATATAAAATAAGATAAAAGTGACTATTTATAATTGAATATTTTTGGTTGATTAGACTAAGAAAATTGAAAAACACTCTAAATAAAAAGCCAAATTAACTTTAATATTAAATTCATTAATACGATTTTAATTTTATATAATAGTTAGATAATAAATTAGTAAAAGTAAATGGAAGGATGACTTTAATTAGTATTTGATAAAATATTCATTTAGAATAATTAAAAAAAGTAAAAGTATGATATTATTAAAAATAATACATTTTTATGTTTAAAATATATTTAAATAAAATATTTGTAAAATATAAAATTTAGAATAACATAGCTTCATTAATCAATTATGAACTAACATAAAATTATAATATAATTTATTGACGAAAAATAATCAATAATTAATATTAATAAATATAAAAATCATCCAAACACTTTGATTAAAAGTATGAGTGATTAATTATCATTTATTATTAATAATATTTTGTTCATAAATAAGACTAAAAATATAATTATTCAGATTTAGATTTTAGAAGAATAAACGTATAAGTAACAAATAATCTATTTTATCATGCATATTATAAATTAATGAATTAAACTAACTGATATAATGAATTATAATTAATTAATTGGTATAAATTATAATAATTATATGATATTTAAAAAAAAATAAAATGAATAAGAAGAAAATAAAAAGAAATAGAAGAGATAAAAGACTACAATAAAATAAATTACGTGTGAGAGTTTTATTTTTTTAACAAATTTTATATCACTTCCGTTTCAATAATAATAAATAAAAATACATCAACTTGATATCTAAGAGAAAAGGATGAGATAAAATCATAACACGGTTCTAAAATAAAAGCTTAAATTAAACCATAATATCATTGCACAACACAAATTGAAAGTAATTTCACACTATAATATACCACACAAACAGGTAAATGACTTAAGTTTAATTACGGAATTTTTTTTATTTATGCATACATGATAACACCATGGTCTATAAATGTTTCATGGATAACATATCATATATTGCTCTGAATGATGAGCATAGGAGTTGAAGAGTGTGTGGTAGTTTGTGTCCATGATAGTTGACTTCTTGCGACGACGCCTCATAGGAAGAAAAAGAATTATTGTAAAAGCTACCTAATTAAAGAATAATTGGTAAATGAATGATATTTTCTTCTAGCATATATGGTCTTTTATAGTGGTAAAATAAAAATGGAAGGAATAAAATTTTATATTTTTATATTCGAAATAGAATTTGATATTTATCGTAATAAAATCAAATAACTAATCAGTTATAATTCATGTATTTAAATAAATAAAATAAATCAAATAAAAATATTTTTAAGAATTAATCAAATCAGTTAGTTGATACAAATAATTAGTATAATTGATTTTATTTGATTTATTGAATTCAAAAAATTAAATTAGAAAATAATTGATTAAATTAATTAGTTGATATAATTAATTTATTATAATTGATTGGATTTAATAAATTAAAAAAACAATAGAAAAACATATGAGACAATGATTTTTGTAACTAAATTAATCTGTATTTATTGTATTTAATTATTATAAGTAACAAATCATCTATGCTATATATTATGTAGTTTATAAATTAATGAATTAAAATAATTAATATAATAAATTACAATTATTTGATTGATATGAATTATAATAAATTGTGTGATATTTAAATATCTAATCAAATCAATTAGTTGATATAATTAATTTACTGTAATAAATTGTATTCAATGAATTATAAAAAGTAAATTAAGAAACACGCTCAAAAGTAGTGACGGATCCAAAAATTTTAAATAATAGAGGTAAACATATAGCATATAAAAATAATAAAAAATATTTATAAATATATCAAAATATATAAAAAATAAATAATATAAAAATATTAAATATTAAATAATTTTTATATAATCATTATCAATATTAATATATTGATAAATAATAATATGGTTATTAATTTATCTTTCTGTAAATTAATAATAATAATAATAATAATAATAATAATAATAATAATAATAATAAATAAAATTAATCAAAATATAAATAGGTTATCTTCTAATCAATAATAAAAGTGAAATATATTTTTTATGAATTATATACAATAAATAATATTTTAAATAAATAATATTTTTTATGTTATATTTTTTTCAATAAATGATATCATGGGTAATTATCATTATTATTATTATTATTATTATTATTATTATTATTATTATTATTATTATTATTATTATTATTATTATTATTATTATGATTAAAAGTATTTTTAATTAATAATTGATAAGTAGTTTCATAATGCATTAAATATTGATTTGATATAATTATAACAAAGATGTGTTTCTAAATTAGTATAATGATGTATTATTGATTAAATATTAATTATAATATAATTATAATAAATATATTTTTTATAAAATAATTTAGAATAGAGAATAGAAAAGTTTATTTTAAAGGAAAAACGGAGTCACGAGAGATCGACATCTCACCTTTATTAATTGTGAGAAAATCCAATTTTAATATATTAAGTAGATAATCCCTCAATTATTTCTGCAATCCATGCTATCTTGTGAAAACCATTTAATTCCTTCCCAACCAAGTATATATATTTTAAATAAAAGCAAAAAAATTCAATAACCAATTTTTTCGTTCCAACTTCCTCATAAAAAATATTGTTTAACTCTCAAAATATTACTTTATTGCTTGTGTTTAGAATATAGTCCATCGTCTACCAAAGTCAAACAATCAAATGTCGCATATCTACCCAAAAAAAAAACTCACAACTAAAAAATAAATATTGCACACTTTCAATATATTTTTTACATACTATATTATTACTCTTTTTAATTAATAACACTTAATTTATACAATTTGTTCTTGGTATTAACACTGCGTACCCACTAAAATAAATTAAGCAAACAATTCAACTCTTGGTGATATCAAGGCCTTCTATATATTTTTTGTAAAGCTATAACTAGACATAGTCTTTGAAAAAATATTTACTTGCAAGATCTATATAAATAAGTTAGTAGAAAAAATACAATTTTTATCAAATTAAATACAATATTGTCTTCTTTATCTTCTTTGTTTAACTGACTGCAAAATTACGTGGAGTTTGTAACACCCTATCATACAGAATTTTACGTTTAAGCCATAAGATAAAGATGGTTTGGTATTACGACCTCTAAAATAAAATATATATGTAATAATATTGAAAAGGATATAGTATACAAGGAGTCTTGAAAAATGGATAAAGCAAAATTGCAAAATAAAAAGTACAACACTCAGGAAACGAGATTACTTGCGTGTGAAGAAATCTAAAGTTTATAAGCACAAATAAACGGAAAACAGGATTAGAAGATCAAGAATACAAGATAACAAGTCTCCGACTCAGTCTGCGAAACTAAGGCTGGCCGGAGAATATTTATATACAAAATATACAACTTTTAGCCCAAAAGTACATGTTTTAAAAGCCCTAGTTCTCCATAAAACCTCTAAGAGGTACAAAAGTAAAGTATCCATATATACAAGAGGAGAAACTATACATATATGTATCAAAATATCAAAAGTAGTGAGCCCCGAAAATGAAACCACTTCGTTGCAGAAGCTCCAGACGCCTACCGAGGTGCCTCTCAACCTGCATCTGAAAATGACAACATAGTATGGGATGAGAACCGGGGGTTCTCAGCATGGTAAATGTGCCACATACATAAGATATAAGGTCCTGGGAAAGCCAGAGGCAATCCTAGAACGCCGACACTCAGATTATAAAGCTTAAAGTACTAAAACAGAAACCATAATCGGGTGGTCTTCTAAGAATATCTAAGCATAGCTTAAACTTAACTTTAAAACTAAGTCTTTCCACCTTTCCTCTGTTCATTTGTCTCCAGTGAGTTTGCAAAGACAAACAAACAGACAAATGCAAGCACAGGTAGAAAACAAATAGTGCAAGTAGCAAATATAACAGTTAACATAACATATTCAATTAGGCATTCCCAAATAATGAATAGCAAACAGAACAAACAATATACACATGATATATGTTTGTCCTATGGCTGATGAGTCTCATCTGTCGGTTATCAAGCCAACCCGACAAGCCGGCTGTTAAACCATGGACTGTCCCCCGTTGCGCATCCCCATGAGTCTATGCATAGTTTTTTCACATACATAAATATCAATTGCTCAATGGAGGGTATCATTCTCGAGAATTTATACGTGCCTGGTCACCCTTACGACGTAGGGTCAATAGAGTATCGAGTCTCAACTTGGAACACATGGTGGCAAGTCACGGTACTTTACCCAGGGAAACTCGTATCTCAGATAATCATTTCATATTCATTCATTAACATTTCATAATCATTCATTACTTACTCATCATATAATTGCACTTTTATATATAACACATCTTAACCCGGAGCAAGTGGGGCAAAACCACAACCCTTGCGTCTACCCGAAGAGCCTCTATACTAACCAACGTGGAGCAAGTGGGGCAAAACCACAACCCTTGTGTTTACCCAAGAGGTACGTTCTCATATGCCCAGGAGGAACAAAGGAGGGGATCCTAACCTCCCACCATCTCACTGGGGGCGATTTTACAATACCAGGAGGAACAAAGAAGGGGATCCTCACCTTCCACCATCTCCTGGGGTCGCACTTTCGAGAAAGAGTACTCAGATGTAACATTTATTCTTTTCTTTAGCCAGTTTCATAATTCAAGTAGTATACATATACATATACAGTTGCACCCTACTTCCTCATATCTAAATCATCACTTCTCAAACTTTCTTCATCTCCAAGTTACCACCTATTCCTAACTTCAACTCATTACTAGGCTTACTAACAAAATCTAGGACCAAAGGAATGAAAATAGAGGTTTAGAGGATCCAAAATTAAGCTTTAAAACAAAAAAATTCATTTGCTGAAAATATGGGTCATGCATACGCGTGGACCATGCATACGCGTGGGAGTGCATTTACTGAAAGGTCATGCGTACGCGTGGGCGTATAATTCTCTATGCTCGCGTACGCAAGTTATGCAGAACAATAAAAATGCTGAATGCTGCAGAATTTTCAGCTTTGCACTCCAAACTTCCGACCCGCATAACTTTTTTGGTTTAAAATATTTTTCATCCGTTCGAAGAATGGCATAAACTTCACAGATCCAATTTTCAATTGAAATAAGTTTGAAATAATTTGGGGGTCCAGAAACCAAGTTATGGCTCGCCGAAGTTTGGCTAAAAATAAGTTTTTGCACAAGATTTCCGACATCCATAACTTCCTCTACAAAATTCCATTTTCCACAAAACTTATACCGTTTTAAAGCTTGTAAAACTATCTTTGCTTTGAAATAAATTTCATTTTTATCCAAAATTTGAGGCTCAAGTTATGGACCGTCGAAGTTCATTAAAATCAAGTTTTTCAACCAAAACACCAAACCTCTATTTTTTTTACCATATTCTCAACTTAAACAATCTTTCAAGTTTCCAAACCAACCTCTAAAAAACTGCATTCAATTCCAATTATTCCATTACTCATTATCATAACATTATTATTCATTCAACACATTAACTCACCAACCATTCTCCACATTCATAACACCCAACAATATATCCAATTATCCACATACAATCTCAACACACATAGCATTACTAAACCACTAAACATACATCAAACATACATTTCAAATTATCTTAAGTCGTCTAGCCTAAGTTTTCACAAAACCTTACATATTAAATACGAGAAACCAAAACCATACCTTGGCCGATTTCCACGTATAATCTGAAACACCACCAAAGAGGCACCAAACACAGCTCCAAGAATCCAAAATCCCCAAAGTAATGGCACCTAAACTCCACCAAGCCACCAATGTATACAATCAAGCTCCAATTTACTTATACACAAACCTAATTCACCATATATCACACATACATACCCAAAATTTAATACATAACATATTCAATTAAGGAATTAGCTAAGGTTCTAGAATTCTCACCTTACACAAGCACCAATGAAGCAAGATTGAACGTTTCTCTCAAACTAATTCGAGCCTAAACACCAGAATTGAACAATTTTAACATCATGGCTCATGAATTTCGAAACTGAGAATGAGGAAATTGAGGAAGAAAATATAAATTTCTTAACTTACAATATTTTGGGTTTTTTAGAGCTCGACGACGCGAACGCTTGGTCGCAAATGGTGCGGCAATCGAAGCTCTGAATCAAAAGTTACGTAGATTTGAATGAAATCAAGGGTTTTGTGAATTGGAGGGTGTTCATCCTCCCTTTTCAGTTCCAGCGTGAAAATGGAAATGTTTAAGGGAAGGGAACTAAACTTTTGGCCTTTTATGTGATGGGCTTTGGGATTGGTTCAGGCCCGGTTCACCGGTTCGGCCTAATTTTGGGCTAAATTCTTTAAAATTAGTATCAAAATTTTTATTTTAATTAGCTCTATCTTATTAAACTATAAAATTAGTATTCCTAATTTTTTTATTAAAAATTAATTTATTGAGTAGTTATTTGATAATTTTTATGGGCTTTATAGAGTTAGTTTACTAGTTTTATGTTCGCTATAAGAAAAAAACTGAATATCGTCGGATCTGTCAGCAGAATAACGAAAATAATCCGCTGGTAAATATATTACCATCAGATTTACCATTAAAAAAATCCAACGGCGGTATAACTCTTATCAATAACTAATTACCGTCGGATTGAAAATTACCGGCGGATTCTTTGATCGAAAAAATTTGGTTATCGACGAAAATTTTTCGCCGGTAATTTTGGCACACAACACTATATTGTTTCGTGCCAACTTACCATAGATTTTTTTCTGATAAATCCGATAATAAATTCAATTTTTTATTTTTTAAATATTTTTAACACAATTAGTTGTCAAATACTAAATAACAAGAATCAAATGAGGATTTTATTAAATATCAAGTGTACATACAGAATAAAAAGTCAAATAAATAAGATATAATCAAATATTTTAGAGCAAAATCCTAATCACTACGGATCCTGATAGTCGTCGTTGTCGTCATCCCCTAGTCCTACTGAGGCAACAGTCTAGGCGGTAACGTCGGTACCCCTCTAGCAGCGCTGCTACCACCAGCATGCATATGCTCGTGGTACACCACCATATGTTGTTGCATCTGCTGAATTCGATCCAGCTCTTGCCTAAGCTCCAGCCTAAGGGAATATGTGTCTAACACGCATGCGAAGATCTCATTATACCTCTCCTCAGATAGCTGCAACTGCTGAGCCTGTTGGTGAAGACTCTGGGTGAGATTCTGTACTTTCTCCCTCAAATCAATGTTGTCCACGGGATCGACAGGACTGGTGGCAGAGGCAGATGAAGCCCTTAATGTAGATGTGAGGAGGTTGTTAGCGAAGAACGATCCCAACCCGTAAACACGATTCTTGTACATCTCAAATGCAGTCTCGCGCCAAATTGTATCAGGATCGACGACTGAATCAGTGGAGTTGCTGTCGTCCTCTCCAATATGCCGATATTGTTGGGTTGCGGTCTCTAATCTCTACGTGTAGGAGTCCTGTGTAACACATGTTATGATTAGGATGACAGTTAATTAAAAACTTTATATCACATAATTTTTACTCACATAATGATCCGCTGACTGCTAATCAGCAAATTTTGTTTTTGTTCTCCTTCAAGATGTGAGTATACTTGAAGGTCTTTGCCATCGTTGCATCATGATTCATTGACTTAGAATACACATATTGAAATATTATGTTAAATCAAGTAATAATGATATTATATGTCAAAGAAAAAACAAACTTAATAAAAAAATAAAACAAGTTACATATCAGCCCGACCTTTGTCTTCATGAAAGTTGTTGACCCATCGGTATACTTTGATGGCCTAGCCGATGTCCTGTTAGCTCTGTTTGTGAGATGGTGATGCCTGAATCCCTCATTAATCTCTCAATGGACGTACAATGCCTTCTTAGCATCTGGGGGAGCCACTGAGTGAGGTGTTTGTGCCTCTCACGTACGTCCTGTATCATCTGCTGAAGCTACCTAAACATTCGATGGTCGAAGATCTTCCTAATCATGGTATCTCAAGTCTTAGCCCATATAAATTTTTCTTGCACAAATAAATATTTAGCACTATTTAATTAAAATTAAATACATAATTAAACAAAATAGAAGATATAAATTGGCTAAAGTTTGAATATGTTGAGTTTTTATCGTGCACTTATAAAATCATCGCTCTCTGATCTTAGCAGAGATCTTCTTGTAGCTAGGTCATGGGTTTTCGTACATCAGCTTAGTACACTCTTGTGTACATGCATTATTATTTAGCGTGAACTTATCAATGAAAAACTTAAGATTAGCAAACACATATGTTGAATAAGAATATCAAAATAAATTACATCTAAAAGACATTAAAATAGTACTCACACCGTCAAACCATCAAACCAAATCATCATCTGCACGACGGGCAGTGGTGGAGGAGCATCTAGCTAGGATCCATGAGAGAATTTTAGCACTGCGGTGTCTGTCCCTGGAGGAGACGTCGTCATCGAAGTTGTCGGCTGCTAAGCGGGTGGAAGTGGTGGAAGAGTCTATCCTGGTGAAGTAGTCGGAAGACTTTCCGGTGGCGGGGGTGATGCAGTAGAAGGACCCACGTAGTTGGGGTTAGGGACCATGATAAATGGCTGATCCTGTGCACCCGTTGCCTGTGATGTTCCAGCGGTAGTCGGGGTAGAAGACGATGATAGAAAAATCCCAGGAGTACCAGTAGTAGACACCTTCTTTCTATGTTGACCACGAGATCGATTCGTGAAACCTCTGCCTATTGTCATGTCTGCAAAAGAGAGAAATTTTAAGAATTTATAGATAAAGCAAATTAGTTCTTAATCCTTTTTAGACATATTATTCATTTCATACCTATTAATATAATATTTTGTATTTCATGACTATTATTCATTCAATGCCAAAAAAGATTTGTTTTTAATTTCATCATTTAATTATATTTAGATATTTTTTAGAAATTTCAGCAGAGTTTCGTATATAATAAAAGCCTCCTCCAAATTTAATTTTTATTTTTTTTTACAAACCAAACAAGGATTTTAACGAAAATTCGACAAAGTTTTTCCTTAATTTAGATACCTCAACCAAAAAAATTTATCAAATTTTTACATAGAAAACAACTGTAATTAATTAAAATAAGCACGCATTAAAACAAACATCAATTCCTAGCCGTTTTACTATGCAATCCCTTATTACTCTACAATTTTTCAGCAAATAAGGATTTTGAGAAGGCACTACAAGGCAACCTTCTCCCACTTCGTCCTAAAACTCTATCCTAGAAAAAGTAAGTCTGACAAAAAAAACTTAACAATTAATTATATTCAGAGATAGAAAACCAACCTAGAATATAACTGCACAAACTAGGAAAGAAGTGAATTCTAATTTATCTTAAAGAAATAACACCGTCCTAATAAAAAAGATAACAACTTATTAAATTCACAAGGTAAAACTAATTCAAAAAACTAATTTGGAAGGAATAAGTAAAATTTAACATTGAAATTAATTAAAACCTAATTCTATTTTCACCAAATTAACGACAAACATAACAAAAATAAATTATATAATTCCAATGCAATTGAAAAAAAAAACTCATTCACTAAATTCAAATAAAATTTTTCAACAACTCAAGCACTCTTAAGTGTGTGTATAAAATTCTCCACCTCAGAACAAATCCTAAATTACACCCTATCTAACCTAACATTATTTAATTTATAATTATACTAAATTAATATAACAAACCCTAATCATACACTTCATTAAAAAATTTAATAAAAACTTTAATAAAGTACCTAATAAAATCCTAAATAAAAAAATCTGAAAAAAAAAACTATAGAAAACTTACCTCTGATAGTGGCTGCAAGATGGTAGAAGCGTAGTGGTGATAGGAGGCAGCAGTGACAGCGACAAGGAGATGACTTTTGACTATAAGAGACACCAACAGCAGCGGCAAAGGCTCTCCATGGAGACTTCAGCAACAGTGACGACGACGTGCAGCGGCGATGACAGTAGAAGTTCCAGGTGGTGGCATAGCAACCTCCTTCAATGGAACAGCAACACAGAGAGAGAGAGAGAGAGAGAGAGAGAGAGAGAGAGAGAGAGAGAGAGAGAGAGAGAGAGAGAGAGAGAGAGAGAGAGAGAGAGAGAGAGAGAGAGAGAGAGAAGAATTTTTCATTTGAATTTTATTCTAAATTTATCGTCGGATTGCTGGCGGAAAAAATTGACAGTAAGATGTCTATTGTTGTTTAAACATCGCATTTCACTAAATCTTGTTACGCTAAATTTGACGCTAATAAAATTAATTTTTGCGCTTCTATTTACTGTCGAATTCAGGTACAGAATTTTAAATCTAACAGTAGCTTATTTGAGTTACAAATTTCTACTTGTAATCGTATGAAACTTTATTGATAATTTCCGTCGCTAAATCCAAAGATAAATTCGACGATATTTAATATTTTTTTGTAATAGTTTCACTGGTTTTCTTTTCAATTCTATTAAGTAACTAACTAGAATACTAAGTAAGTTAAAATTCTAAGTTATAAAATTTAGAATTACACCAGCCACTGGTATGATTTCTTCATTAAATTCTAAGTTATAATAAAATTTAGAATGTAATTATTATTAACTACAATAATTTGGTAATATTTATTGGCCTAACTAACTTATAAACCCAAATAATAACACTCTCTAATGCGCCTTACTAGTGCGTCATTTATCAAGAAAATAATACTCTTTTTTCTTATGGGATGTAATAATATTTTTTTATTTATAAAATATATACTCTATTAAATTTTTTCCGTAGTTTTAAAATAATATATATTATAGTCTATTTAGTCAAAATATCCTTAAATAATTGTCTAATTATATAAAAATTAGTAAAAATATTTGGTTGATAATAATAATAATAATAATAATAATAATAATAATAATAATAATAATAATATATTTATTATTATTGTAAGAAAATTTATTTATTATAAAATGAGCCTGCAAGTGGCCGTGCGTGCCACATACAATTTTATAAACTAGCTCCCGTGGATTATAGCGTTCCTTTTCCGATCCTTTGACTGCAAATTGCATTATATTCTTCATGTTATTTTGGCCACTGTAAAGTACTTTTATATATATATATATATATATATATATATATTTTGAAAGAACGGACTACGAGGGTCAGCTACCCAACTAATATGTATACTTAAATACCGTTATTTTATAGCTAGATTTCGTTGTGAAAAACCTATTTTACTGGATATTTCATGGGTAGAGCCAAAGAGTGTGAACTGTACAAGTTAATAATATGAATGAAATTTAGAAAAAAACTCCGGTGTATAGAGAGGATCTCGCCGTTTAAAAAGTAATCATAGAAACGATGGAACCTACCATTTCTTTATCTATTTCTATTTTATTTACTATGTTTTTTCTCAATTCAATACACTTTCATATGGATAGGTTAAACGCTTTTAAATAAAAAGCAAAAAATGGTAGCCAGAAAGATTATAGTAACAAAAGCCATTGAAATTCTTACACACATATATATATATATATATATATATATATATATATATATATATATATATATATCTATATCTATATCTATATCTATCGTCGACACTTTAAGTGGTGACAATCAAATTGAAAATGGCTAATAATGGATCCAAATCGCTCAAGTGAAAAACTGTTCTAGACTTAGTGTCTGAATTTTTAATGGATTCAATATAATTGATTTAAAAATATTTTTGTTATCCTAACAGTTTGGAATCGTCTCTACTTCTTAACCATTTTTCGAATGATAAAAGATAGGACTTTTTATTTTAAAGATAAAATAACTTACACTATCTATAAAAAAGAAATTTTATCACTCTTTTAAATATAATCATTTTACCCTAACACTTACTTTCTACCTCTCTAATTCTCTGACTTAGACGTTAGAATGTCTTTGCAGGTATCACTCCCGCTTTGAGAATTCTATTTTATCATCTTGCCAGACCAATGGGCATCCGATCCTTCTTCACCTAAAGAAGAACTATTTGAACCTTCAGGTACCGACCTGAATATTGGCGTCATCTGTGGGGACCATAGAGATTCTGGTAGCATGGCGACATCTATGAGGAGTAACCCAACCAAAACCCAAAACCTAACCCTCATTGACTGCCTGATCAATCTGAGCCTCAAAACCACGATGACCCCCAGGCTAAGGAAGGGTGGCCAACGTGGTCCACAACCATGCAATGCGCAGTCACTGAGACAACAGTCTCGAGAAAAAAATTACCGGTCTAACAGAAGCAGTACATTCAACGGCCTAGGAGAAGATACAAACCACATAATCTATAAGCTTGTCCATCGAGTTCAAACCCTGGAAGGTAGGATCGCCACAAACAAATGCTACCAACCAGAGCACACGGGCGAAGCAATCTCTCGAACTGCCTTCAGAAGAGAGCACAAAACAAGAATCCCAGATCGCCATCACGAGAGGAATAGGAATCACAGTCGATCCCGAGATTCTGATCGAAGGACCATGGAGGAAGACACTAGAGAGATTCCAAGCGAAGGCGACACGAATGCATGGTAATGGGAGCAACCCATTCACCGAGAAAGTCCTGAGAATAAGGTTACCAAAAAGGTTCGATAAGCCAACCGACATGAAGTATGACGGCACCAAAGACCCTCAAGAACACATAACGGCCTTTGAGGCTAGGATAAACCTGGAAGGAGTGGTGGATGTTGTCCGATGTCGGGCCTTTTTGGTAACCATAGCCGACCCGGCTATCAAGTGGTTCAACGCACTCCCAAATGGCTTGATCTCATGCTTCAGCGACATCTCCCAGAAATTCCTGGCACAATTCATCACACGTATAGCCAAAGCAAAGCATCAGATCAGCCTCCTAGATAGTACTCAACACTCGGACTAGTCTATGAAAAAGTATCTCGATAGATTCAACGACAAATGCCTAACCATAGATAGACTGACCGACTCGATGGCTAGCCTGTGCCTAACTAACGGCTTGATGAATGGGGACTTCCGGAAGTACCCCACAACGAAGCCTGTTTAGTCAATGCATGAGATCGAGAGTGTGGTGAAGGAATACATAAATGACGAAGAAGTGAGCCAAGTCGTAGCAGCCAATAAGTAGTACCACGACTACACGGCACCTCAAAACAATCCTTCACTCGAAGACACAAACGAGGAACAGTTAAGCCAAACACTCAAAACCGACTGCCGTGGGAATCGTCCTCGTCGATCTAGACACACATCAAGACGACCTGCCAAGACCAGAACTAGAAGAAGACTTAGAGAAGCTACAAATAAGGCAATCCAGAGAGAAAGTCACTTACATCAACAAGAATTTGAAACTTATCTTTTAGCATTTTTCCTTTTTGATACTTTGTCTTTCTTTTTTGCTTTTAAAGGGCATTCTTTCCTACCCAAAGCAGTAGGAGTTTTCAACGAGGTCTTCACCTTGTAAACATTCTCCATTTAAGTAAAGTTTTTTACAAGTAAATCCAAAATGTTAAACGGAACTCGACAAAATAACTACCATGGGGAATGATCACCCTCGAGGTCAACGAAATGGATATCAAAATTTACAAAACTAAAATATCAAACCAGCCCACCAAGAGTCCCAAAAGTCTTTAAAATACAAAGTAACGTTTCACTTTCCTATGCAAGATTCACAATCTCCCAAACCACAGAGAACCGAACTCAATCAGCATGAAGACTAAGCAATTTTACCCGCACACTTCGGGGGCAATTGTTTCGGACTTAGTGTCCGGATTCTTAATGGGCCCAATACAATCGAGCCAAAAACATCTCTTCCATCCTAACAACCCAGGATCGTCTCTACCTCCTAACCTTTTTTTGAATTATAAAAGGTGAGACCCCTTATCTCAAAGATAAGATAACCTACACTATATATAAAAGGAGAGTCTCACACTACAAGAAAAATACTGAGTACCATCGGATTTACTAGCGGTAATGGCGTTGATTTCGTAAGATTAAGTGATTACCGCAGATTTTGATTTCTGACGGTAAATTTGCTAGTAATATTTGGAGAAAAAATAAATTGGTGCATCACCATCAAATTTACCATCAGAAAAATCTGACAATAAACTCAATTAGTGAAACGCTACATTTTGGTGACCCGCAATGGTTTACCGTCAGAGAAATCCGACAGTAACAGGACATAAATTCAAATTGTGAACCCTCTTCCCCCTCATTCGAGATTCACTCTCTCTCGCTCTTTCTCTCACTCAACCACCATTTCCTCCCCTCTTCCCAACACCACCATCTGCCGCTGCCGACACCACTACCATCACAGCCCCTAGCCTCCTCTCCGTCGTCGTTAACCCACCTACTGCCGATATTTTTTCTTCTTCTTCTTCTTCTTGCCACAGACCCACCACCGCTACTGCCCAGCTTCGCCTTTCTCCCTCCTCACGTCTCTGCTTGACTTTGCTTCCTGATCGTGTGTCGCCACGCCTCTCTCCGCCTCTCCTCCGCCTATGCAACAATAGGTAACCATTTTAATTTTTTTCAAGTTATTCTAAAATTTTAGATGCTATATTAATTTTAAGTAGTTGATTCATTGATGTTATTGCTGTTAACTTTATTATTGATTGGTTTATGATGCTGATTAGAATATGCCAGTGGTTGAAATATTGAATTAGTTTTGTTGATTGTTGAATTAGTTTTATATGAATTCATAATGTAAATAAAAAATTGACGTTATTCTAATTATCTAATGAAAATTTTCTTATTTTGAAAATGTGACAACACTTGAAGAAATATTATTTTGAGTATATGTGTTATGTACATTATTAAGCTTCTTGTTGATTTTTTCTTATTTTTAACTGGCAAATATTTTGAAATCATCTTTGGTGCATTAATTGAGTTGAATTTGAACTTTGAAAAGTGTTTTAATTATTGAACTGAATTGCTAAATATTGTTGTTGGAGTTGTTTGAAATTGTCTGAATTATGTTGATTCACTATGTTCCGGCTAGTTTTGCTCTTTGCAGACATGACGATGGGTAGAGGTGTTGCGTATCAGGCTGCTGGTCGTGATTGTAGTCGTGGTCGGGGTAGAGGGAGGGTTTCTTCCAATATCCCTGGGAATTTTGGATCCTCTCCCTCTACTCCGACTACCCCGGTAACGTTACAAGTTGCGATTTTAGCAGATAGCCATTCATCATGGTCCCTAACCCTACCTATGTTCCTCCGACTAGAACGACGACACTGCCTCCAACCGCTTAGCAGCACCACAACAATGCCACCTCTTGCGACGGAAGTTGTGGACTTGGAGTCCTCTCACGGAAGTAAGGCAGCCGATGCCCCTCCACCACGTCCCATCGTACAGTTGACGATTTGTCCTGATGGCGATACGGGGTAAGTATCACTTTAAGTCTTCTATATTTCCTGATTATTGAATTATTGAAAGTGTCTAATTATTGATTCTAGTTTAATGGATTTAGGGTTGTAGGTTTGAATGGATGAAAGTGTTTCATGTTTTCTGATTATTAAATTGCTGAAAGTGTCTAATTATTGATTCTAGTTTAATGGTTTTATGGCAGTAGGTTTGAAAGGCTAAAAGTATTTCATATTTTCTGATTATTGAATTGCTAAATATGTCTGATTATTGATTCTGGTTTAGTGGATTTAGGGCTGTAGGTTTGAATGGCTGAAAGTGTTTCATGTTTCCTAATTAGTGAACTGCTGAAAGTGTCTGTTGTTCATTGGTTATTGATATTTGATATTGTTTAAGTTAATTGTTGATGGAAAGAGTTTGTAGTACATTCCAGTTATGGATGAAACTCTGTCGACATTTCTATAAAAATCTCTATATATTATGGGTATTTGCTTCTGTAGTTTTAATTTATATTGCCATATTGGTTTGCTTGTGGATTGTTGATAGGTTCGCGCCGAACAACAACGCATGTACTCAGGAGATGGCCAACGTCAACAAGCTAATATACGACCATCCCTGACCTAGCTACAAGAAGATCCTCGTTGAGACTAAAGAGCGATGATTTTAGAAATGGATTGTAATTAATTTATTTAATTTTTAGTTTTAAACCTTTTTAGCGAGTTTATATCTTCTATTTTGGTTAACTAATTTCAAAGTTTCTTTGTGCAGCTGCGCTTTATATAGGACACCTCTCATGATTCTCTCATTAGGAAGTTCTACGACCATCAAATGGATCGGCGGCTGCAGCAGATGCTGGAGGATGTTCGTGAGGGGGCGGGACTATCTGACGACCTGGCTCCGACCGAAAATAAAGAAGGCTCTATTAGTTCACTTGGAGACCGATGAGAGATTTAGGTATCGGCGTCTCACCAACAAAACTAACAGGGCATCGGCCAGGTCGTCTAAGTATATCGGAAGCTTAGTGACCTCCATGAAGACTAAGGCCAGACTAGTATGTGGTGTCTTTAATTTTGTTATTAACTTAGTTATATTCTTTTACATATCATTATTAGGCATCCTAATCATATTGTTTTAATGCAACATGTGTAGTCGAAGTCGTTGGATCGCGATGCGACATTGGCGGAGATGTTCAAGTACCCCTACATGTTGAAGGAGAACAAAGCGAGATTTACTTATCAGCGGTCTCAGGAATCAGGAGAGGTATCAGAAGATCTTCACACGCGTGACAGACATCGATGATCTCAAGCTAGAGTGGAAGGGGATCGGAGCAGCGCAGCTGGAGAGGCTTCAGCGGATGGAGGCTCAGATGGAGATATACCAAGCTCAGATGCGCACCACTAGCATCAACTCTGCTGGTGGCAGCACCGCTACTGGTGGCAGCACCGCTGCTGGTGGCAGCAATCCTGCTGGTGGTACACAGACATCACTGCCTTCTGCGCCAACTCATCAGGGCCACGGGAACGACGACGACGACGAGGACTACCTGGATCTTTAGTTATTAGTGTTTCATTTTATTGTTTTATTGTATTTATTTGATGTACTTGACTTTTAATTTATTTAAACATGTTATTATTTATAAATTGACCATTAATTGTGTAAAAAATAAATTTAAATAAAAAATTAAAATTGACTATTTGTTTTACAATTTTTTTTAAATTGTCATTACCGTCGGATTTACCGAAAAAACAATCCAACGGTAAAATACGGGAAACAACATATTGTGACACCAATATTACCGTTAGAAAAATTTGCTGGTAACTAAATGATTTTCGAACAGGTAATCCATTGCAAAGTTACTGTCGGATGAAAAAATTTTGACGATAAATATTTACCGGCAAAATTTATACTGTTTGATTGCTTCCGATGGTAAATATGACAGTAACTTAATTATCGCCAGATTTTGTTCATTTTTCTGACAAAATTCAAGTTACTCAACGTTTTTCTTATAATGCCATCATTCTCCCATATATAATCATTCTACCCTAACACATTTTTTATTTCTCTAACTTTTTGACTTGGGCGTCGAAATACTTTTGTAGATACTACCTCCGCTCTAAAAATTTTGTCTTACCATTTTGCCGGACTAACAAATTACCCGATCTTTCTTCACTTAAAAAAACACACTTTAAACTTTCAGGTACCGACCTAAACAGAAACGTATATCGAGTTTTATTTATTAACCATAGAAAGTGAAATTGAGTGGAATTATTACAACTGCTTCTTGATGATATGCGTTAATTAACAAACTTCAAACTTCAAAATGATCAAATAATATTAATGTTCGCAACTAGAGTGTTTAACAATGAAAGTTATTACAACTAATTAAACAAATAAAATCCTTTAAAGTTACGTTGTTGTAGGTTACAACTTACAATTGAATACATATATCATAAAATTATTTATCTCAAAAACTTAACAAATTAATACATATATGAATTGTGTTATTTGTATATTTTTTCAGTGTACCTTATTTGTATACCACCTTTCATTTTATATCTAAAACTGAATATAATAAGAATGAAAAATAGGAAATCGATTATATCTATTATATATTCTATTATATACATCTAATTTTACAATTAAAATGTGTCACATGTCATATTCTTATTGTAATTAGAATCAAATTTTTTCCTCTAAAATTAAGAAATTCTCCTCTCCCTCAATATTAATCAATGACTAATTACTAATTTGATAATCAAAATGTGCAACATGACATTTTTTAATTGCATTAAAATTAAAATTAAAATATTAAAATTAAAATTAAAATATACCTATATTATGTATTATATATTATTATCTAATTTAATAATTAAATGTGTCATATGACACTCTCTCTTATTAAAATTGAGAGAAAATATTTTTTTTTCAAAATTAATAAACTCCCTTCCTGAATTCTCTCATCTACCTCTCTCCATTTTTCTATTTCTCTCTATCATTTTTATTCTATATATAATTTATATTTTATATTAATAATTTGACAAATAAAAATATGTCACTTGGTAACTTTTTACAATTAAAATAATTTTTTTCTTCTAAAATTAACAAACTCTCACTCTCACTCTTCATCTTTATCTTTCTCTCCCTTTTCTCTCATTCTCTATTTTTTCTATTTTTCTATTCTACAGAAAATAAAATTAACAAAATAATATAATTCAAATAAAAAATATTATTATTATTATTATTATTATTATTATTATTATTATTATTATTATTATTATTATTATTATTATTATATACATATTTTTTTAATTTTTTATTTAGTTTTAAATTTTACTTCTTATCTTTTTAATCTATATTTTTATTTTTCTTTTTTAAAATATTTATTACATATAGTTTGGAGAGAATACTAATATTATAATTAAAAGTTAGAATCAAGATTCAATTATTTTAAAAAAATTAATTTTAAGTTAACTTTATAACTATCAGTATAATTTTTTATATTAATATTTAATTATATTTTTATATACATAAAAAAATATTATTTTTAAATAGCAAGTAACAAAATTAATTATTTCTATTTGTGTAACAGACTTAACACCAAATTAAATAATGTAAAATTATACACGTTAAATTATTTTTAATTTTAGATAACGAATGTTAAAATTAATTATTAATAAAAAATTAGACTTTTTATATAAAAATAATAACTAAAAATCTTATTATTTAATTTTTTATCTACAGATACCTTGGTCTTCTTAATCAGAGACTTTTGTCCATCTACGATTTTTTTTTTGTAAAAGTAGTTTAATTTTATAAATTTTTTGTGTCATGTATAATCTATACTATCAGAATAAAGTGAACCATAATTTTAAAAAAAATATATTCCCATAATATTATTATAAGTAAAAATACTAGTATCTACTATTTATTAACACATACACACCAACAAATTAATATTAGTGTTCGGTAAGTCAGGTTACCGGACGGTTCGGGGGTAGGTTGTGTGTGAAAATGGGTCTCTGCCTCGGTCTGGACGTTGGGAACGGTTTGTGTTGCTGCCGATCTGCCGGGCTCTTGATGAAGTGAGGGGGTGTCACCTGCAATGACACTCCGACGCCCAAGTCAGTAGAGTGTATAGATGATGCGAGAATTTGGAGTAAGGTGACGTACCTGGGGGGAGGGGTAGGACCCTCCCCTTATATACCTTGTCAGTGAGGGGGCCCCACAAAGGGAGGCCTCCTTCCTGGAAGGTTCCTTCCTCCCAGCTGTCAAGCAGCTGGCACCTGGGGTGCGTGGCCGGGTCGCTAACCGGACGGGTCTTGCACCCTGACCCATCCGAGCGGGTCGCAACATTGTCGGGCCGGACCGCCAGATGTGCCCAGCTGGGCTGGGCCGTAACAGTGCCCCCAACGCGGCAGCTGCAGCCACGAGCGCCGTTGGTGGCGCGTTCCGTCTTCCCTTTTGCAGGTCGTCGATGAGTGTTCGGTTGCCCGTGGAGGGGATGCGCCTTGCGCGCGTGTAGTCCTGTTCGTTGCCAGAGAAACCTTCGTCGCCTCGTTCTCCGCGTCGAGCATTTAATGCTCATAATGGGTTATTCAAAACCCTGCGAGTAAAGACCTTTTTACCCCTGTCTTTCGCGCTTCCTGAGTCAGTTTCCAAATCTCCCATTCAGTTTCATTTCTCATCCACTCTTCACTATCTCCTTCTTTCTGCGTTTGCTTCCTCCATTTCCTCATTCCCTGGGCGACTTCTTAGTTTGCTTGCATTCGATTTTCCTGCTCTCCAGATTAACACAAGCGCATTTGGTAAGCTTTATTTCTTACTTGCTGCTTTGTTTTGCGGTTTGTGCCATCTATTTCCTTGCTTTGCTTCTGCATGCATGCTGCTTCCTTGATTGACTTGTATGTTGGATGTCATTAGCGCCAAGTAGGCTTTTTAGGGGGTTGCCATTCCAGTACACTAGTTTTTAGTCCTTAGGGTTTGGTAGGATTTGTTTCGACCATATTTAGTCGTAGCCATTTGATGAGCAAACTGTAGTTTCTGAGTTAGTTCCGACTTCTCGGTCTTCCTAGTCTAACTGAGTTGTGCCCCCACTGTAGGTATGGCCCAACGTCGTGCTGCCCAAGTCCCCATCGCGGGCATGCCATACGATCAGTATGCCTGGGTAACTTCTGATGTGAAGGATTCTCCGAATCAGATGGGCGTGGAGAAGCTCACCAAGTTCTGCAAAGCCGAGTACTTGTGTGGTGGGACCGACGAGGAATCTAACTACGGGGTTTTCGTCCCTGCCCCCCATGAACGGATTTACGAGCTCAACCTGCACTCCCCCCGTGTTGCCAACTGGATCTGGTTTTACAAAGCCATGTTCACCCAGTTGGGAGTTCGACTCCTCCTTTCATCCTTTCAGATGGCGCTACTCAACCGGTGTGGCGCCATCACAGTTGCATCCGAACAGCTGGACTTCGATCCGATGTTTCGAGATGGTGTGCGAGTACCTAGATTTGTCGGTTTCTGTCGAGGTGTTTCTTTTTCTCTTCACCTTGACGAATCCCTCTAAAGAGGGAAAAGCCAAGAAAGGTTTCATGTCCTTTCAGTCTGCACAAGGTCGGAGGATTTTTGGTTTGTTTGAGGACTCTTACCATGGGTTCAAGGACAAATACTTCAAGGTTCGCCCCACCAGAGGTCGTCACCCCTTTTGGTTGACCCTGGAGGGGGAACGCCGCATCCCAACATACTGGAGTTTCGGGGTGGGCGCCAATGCCTTCACCAAAGTTACCTACAAGGGGATGAGCCCTGAGAATAAAAGAGTTGCCGACGTGTTGTTGGCCGTATTTGGAAAAAAATCACGTCAATCCCCATCTCTTCATGGGTGATCGGGAAGTCGCTAGGAATTACATACGTGAGTGATTGGTTTGAACATGCATGATTTTCATTAATATAATTATCTATCCCCCCGATCTGATGGTTAACAATTTTCATTGTTTGTTGCAGTGTCAATGTCTGCCGAGGTTATTGGACTTGACGTGTTATTCAATACGTTCCTTGCTGACGATGTTGACGAGGACCCGGCCAATGACACCCAGGAGGTGCCTCCTGAAAATACTGAAAACCAAGCGGTGCCTCCTCCTCATGATGCTGCCGAAATGCATGACTCACCTACCCAGGATGAGGTGGTCGGCACTGGCGATGGTTCATCTTCTCAGCACGAGATGGAGGATGAGATGATTATTGTCAGCAACCCGAAGAGGAGCAGGTTGTCCTCTAGCCCCGAGGGAGTCCTCACTGTAATGGAGAGAAACTTCGATGTCGGAAACTTTATTGATTCTCAACTTCTTCCTGGCACGGAGGATTTCTTCCAAGGTGGGTATCTTCCCGGTCAGACGAGGTGGATGTATCACACCCTTCTTCGTGGAGCCGCCATAGCGAGGAAAGCGGAGTTCGCTTTGGCGGGGACACAATCACTGCAAAGAAAACTTGAGTCCTCTGCTCAAGCCAACAATAAATACAAAGTTGAAGTTGAATCACTTCGGGAGTAACTGGTCAAAGTAGAAGAGAAGCTCAAAGTTTCCGAGGAGAAGTCGAGGTCGCTGAGGAGAAGTTGAAGACTTCTGATACCGCCGTTTCCCGACTAACCGAGCGGGAGATAACTTTGGAGGGTCAGCTTAACGCCGCTCAGGGTCGGGTGGCTGCGTTGGAGAAGGAGCGCGACGAAGCTGCCTCGTCGGCTAAGGCTGCTCAAGCTGAGGCTGCTGAATTTAAGAATAAGTATAAAGAGACAGTGAAACAGGGGAAGAATGCCATTTTGATGACTGAGGAGGCTCTTAAAGCCCAGGTGAAGATCGTGACTCCTGACTTCGACACATCAGCAATTAGGATCTTTAAGACGATTGGAGATGGTAAGATCGTCGATATGTCGAGGAAGTGATTTTTGTGTTGTATAAACTGTAATTTTGGGGTTTTGTAAACTTTTTCGTTTTGTATGCTGGACGTTGTAACTTTGAATTACTTTGGTGAAATGGTAGCCGCTTGGTCGGCTTATGATTATTGTTTGTTCCTACCTTAATCGGCAGTGAGCGTTTGTTCTATTTTGTTACCATTTTGTGGGTGTTGGCTTGTCGCTCGTGTTTATTTACCGTTGTGTTGGTAACTTGACAAAGCTAAGTCATGGCTTTATTGTTGCTATAACCGCTTACGTGTTATTTTGGGTGGTTCCCGGGGTGATCAGTCCCAGGTTACTGTGTCGTCGTCGCGCTTATCACTTATCATAAGAAATTTGTTAACATGGAATAGAAAGGGAAAGAATGAACTTAATCATGTGAACATTAGTCGGCTGTTGGTTAGACCTTTAGTGATAATAAGTATTTGATAGAAATTATTTAATCACTAACCAACTTGGGTCATACTGAGTCTAGGAGGTCGCATAATCGGCGCACTTGGTCTAAAAATAAAATCTTCTTAAATTAACCGCGTTCCATGTTCTGGGGACCTCCTTGCCGTTAAGTCTTTCCAACTTGTAAGCGCCTTTGCCGATTACCTCCTTTACCCTGTACGGGCCTTCCCAATTCGCCGCCAGTTTACCTTCCCCGTGAGTCGGTAGGCCAATATCGTTGCGCCACAGGACCAGGTCGTTTTGTTCAAATTCTCTCTTGAGCACCTTAGTGTTGTAGCGCAAGGCCATTCTTTGCTTTAGCACTGCTTCCGACAAATGAGCCATCTCTCTAGCCTCGTCTACTAGGTCTTTTTCCACAGCTTCTTCTACTCCCCCCAAGAGTAATCGTGGGCTCAGTTTGTCGACTTCCACTGGTATCATAGCATCCACCCTATATGTTAGGCGAAATGTGGTCTCCCCAGTAGACGATTGCTGGGTTATGCGGTAAGACCAGAGGACTGAGGCGAGCTCGTCAGCCCATGCTCCCTTTTTCTTATCAAGCCGCTTTTTGAGGCCTAGCAAGATGACCTTATTCGCGGCCTCAACTTGGCCGTTCGTCTGGGGGTGTTCCATGGATGAGAACTTTTGCTTTATGCCCAAACCAGCGAGGAACTCTCCGAACTTGTTATCAGTGAACTGGGTCCCGTTATCAGAGATGATGACCTCAGGGATACCGAACCGAGTTACTACTTGCCTCCACATAAACTTCCGACAATTGGATGAGGATATGCTGGCCAGTGGCTCGGCCTCTATCCACTTGGTGTAATAGTCTATAGCAACTATAAGGTACTTGAATTGCCCTGGACCAACCGGGAAGGGTCCTAGGAGGTCAACTCTCTAATGTGAGAAAGGTCGGGAAGACGTCAGTAGATTTAGCTCGGTTGCCGGCGCCTTGTGAAAATTGGCGTTCTCCTGGCACTTGACGTATTTTCTTACGAATTCCTTGGAGTCCTTCATCTCGATGGCCAGTAATAACCAGCTCTGATGAACTTCCTTGGTAGGGCTTTGCCCCCGATGTGGTGACTGCAGCACCCCTCATGGACCTCTCTGAGCACATAGTCCGTCTGGTCGGGATGTAGGCATTTCAGCAACGGTTGGCTGAGTCCCTTCTTAAACAGCTGACCTTGTATGATTGCATACTTGGCCGCCTCTCTTCTCAACGCTTTGGCCGACTTCTCATCATCCGGGAGCTTGCCGCTTTCCAAGAAGTCGATGATCGGGTCCATCCAAGAGGGATCTACCTGGGTTAGCTATAACAGCACTGCTGGTTCTTTCATCAAACCTTAAATGGGGGACCGGTTGCCAGTCCCTAGCTTTGTGCTTGCTAGCTTGGTCAGGAGGTCTGCACGTATGTTCCTTTCTCTCAGAACGTGTTGGATCATGACCTCTTCAAACTGCTTGCTCAATTCTTTGACTTTCTCCAGGTACTTCTATAACAGTGAGTCTCTGGCTTGGTAGGTCCCATTGATCTGAGAAGTAACGACCTGCGAGTCACTACACACTTCTAGTCTTGTGGCTCCGACCTCCCTTGCTAGAGCTAGGCCGCCCAGCAGAAACTCATATTTCGCTTGGTTGTTTGACACCAGGAAGTCAAATTTGACTGACTGCTCGTATATAACTCTAGCTGGGTTCTCCAGGATGATTCCTGCTCCTCCGAATGTTTGGTTGGATGCTCCATCAACATGGAGCTTCCACCATGTGCTTGGCGCCCCGTCTGGGTCCCCTGTTACTTCTACCAGGAAATCAATCATGGCTTGAGCCTTGATCGCGTGTCTGGGTTCATACTGTAAGTCATACTGGGAGAGTTCGATGGCCCAAGTCATCATTCTACCCGCCAAGTCGGGTTTCTGGAGTACTTGCCGGATTGCCTGATCCATCCTGGCAATTACTTGGTGTCCCTGAAAGTACTGCCGCAGCCTGCGCGACGATGTCAGGAGCGCATACGCCACTTTCTCCAGCTTGCAATACCTTAGCTCTGCTCCTTGTAGTGCTTTACTCACAAAATATATTGGTTGTTGAGTCTTCCCCTCTTCTCGCACCCAGACCGCCGCCAAGGCCTCGTCGGTTACTTCCAAGTACAAGTATAGCGTTACTCCTTTTTTAGGTCTCGCGAGGACGGGTGGTGCCGAGACTATTTGTTTGAATTGCTTGAAAGCTTCTTCACATGCCGGGGTCCACTCGAACACAATTCCCTTCTTTATTAGGTTAAAGAAAGGTAGAGCTTTGGCCGCTGACGCGCCGAGGAAACGAGATAGTGCTGTGAGCCTGTCCGCCAACCTTTGGACATCCTTCATGCTTCCCGGGCTCTTCATCTGAAGGATTGCATCGCATTTTTCCGGGTTGGCCTTCACCCCTCGTTGGGTTATCATAAACCCCAAGAACTTACTGGCTTCGACGGCGAAGGCGCACTTCAGCGGATTGAGCCTCATTCCGTGCTGTCGAAGAGACGCAAAGACACTTTCCAGGTCACTCAAAAGGGCCTCGGGCCTGGCGGTCTTGACCAAGATATCGTCTACGTATACCTCTATCATCTTGCCGATGAGGTCCTTGAAGACCTTGTTTATCAGCCTTTGGTATGTGGCCCCCGCGTTCTTCAGTTCGAACGACATGACTTTGTAGCAATATGTCCCTCCCGGCGTTATGAATGTCGTTTTCTCTTCATCTGGCGGGTGCATCGGTATCTGATTATACCCAGAATAGGCATCCATGAAGCTCAGATATCGGTAACCCACCGCCGCGTCGACAAGAGCATCGATGTTCGGTAGGGGGAAGGAATTTTTGGGACATGCTTTGTTAAGGTCGGAGTAATCCACGCACATTCTCCATTTCCCGCTAGGCTTTTTAACCAGGACAACGTTGGTAAGCCAATTCAAGTAATCGAGTTCCCGAATAAAGCCCGCTTCCAGTAGGCTGGCCGTCTGTTTGGCTACCTCTTCTGCCATTTCTTGTGACATTTTTCTCCTCCTTTGGGCCACTGGCTTTGCCTCCGGTCTCACGGCCAGCTGGTGTGACATGAACTGGGGGTCTATACCCGGCATGTTGGCCGGCGTCCAGGCAAACAAGTCGCCGTTAGCTCTGATCATCTCTATGAGGGGTTCTTTCAGGTCATGGGGAAGATTCCTGTTTACAAAGGTAAACTTCTCGTCTGAATCGCCGACCCTGAACTTTTCAAGAACTCCCTCTGGTTTATGCCTGGGTTTGTCATCAACCCTGGCGTCTAGGTGAGTAAGAAAGACACCGGATGCTTCTTTAGATTTCTTTCTCAGGGAGAGGCTGGCGTTGTCGCATGCGACTACTGTCTCTAGGTCTCCCCTGATGGTCCCAACTGATCCATCATCAGCTACAAACTTCATTAGCAATAGCTTGGTGGAGATCACCGCCCCAAATTCGTTGATGGTCTTCCTCCCCAGGATGAGGTTGTAGGCCGTCGAGTCTCTTAAGACCACGAACTCCGCCATTAGCGACCTCTTCCCCCTGCCTCCGCCTATGGAGATCGGGAGGGAGATTACGCCGTCTGGCTTGATGAAGTTATCACCTAGGCATACCATGCCGTGCTGGTGACCTCTGAGGTCGGTGTCTCGTAGGCCCAGGGCGTCAAAAACATTGCGAAACATGATGTTGGAATCAGCTCCTGTGTCTAGCAAGATCCGCTTTACTAGGCCGGTGCCCACCCTGGCCGTGATCACCATTTGCGGACTCTCCGCAACCTCCTCGAACCATTGATCCTCGGGGCCAAAAGATATCGAGGGCAACCTGTGAGAGGTCAGCGCGGGGCCAGAGGACATAGCTAAAACCTTGGCATCCTTCTTACTAGCCGACTTCAACCTGGAAGGGACATCCCTTCCAATCACCATATTCACCACGGTGAGGGCACGCTCCACGTCCTCCTCGGGTTCCCATCTCTGCTTTACGGCGCGACTTTTGTCCTCGGTTGACCTGTCCCTCCTCCTAGATTCCCTTATTAGGTGGGCGAACTCGGCCAGCTTTCCTTCTCGGATGGCCTGCTCCAGGGCGTCCTTCAGGTCGAAGCAGTCTTGGGTCTTGTGGCCATATCCCTTGTGATAATCACAATAGAGGTTTTTGTTTCCTCCCGTCCTGTCCCTGAGTTGTCGTGGTTTCGACAAGATGCCCTTGTCGGCAATTTGCTGATAAACCTCGACGATTGGAGCCGCTAGGGGGTGTAGTTGGTGAACTTCCCAACACGGGAAAAGGGTTTGAAAGTCTTGGTTGTTCCTCCGTCTCTGGAGTGTTCCTTGGACCTCTCACCACCACTGGATGGGGGGGCACTAGGGTATACAGGCTGCCGTTTATTGGCTGCCACGACCTGACTTACCTCTTTGTCATTAATGTATTCCCTGGCTACGTTCTGAATTCCTGCATTGTCCAGATGGGCTTGGTGGTGAGGTATTTTCGAAAATCCTCATTTAGCAAACTGTTGGTCAAGCATAAGCTGGCCACCGAATCAGTTAAGCCGTCTATCTCGAGGCACTCATCGTTGAATCTGTCCAGGTATTTTCTGGTCGGCTCGCCGTTTCGCTGCGTCACCCCTAGCAGGTTAATCGGGTGTTTTGTTTTGGCGATGCGCGTGGTGAACTGGGCCAAGAAAGAATGACTAATGTCGGCAAACATGGTTATGGAGCCTTAGGAGAGGGAATTAAACCAACGAATCGCCGGCCCAGCTAAGGTTACCGGGAAAGCCTAGCATCTCACTTCGTCACCTACCCCTTCCAGGTTCATCCTGGCCTCGAAGGCCATTAGATGTTCCTGGGGATCTTGGGTACCGTTGTACCTCATATCTGTCGGCTTGTCAAAGTGCTTTGGTAGTCGTACTCCAAAGATCGAGTGGTGGAAAGGGGTTGCCCCCATGACTATCGGTTGCCTTTCCCTGCCATCTTCTCTGTCAGGTCGGCCTCTCCTCGTCCTTTCTCGGCGGTGCACTTGCGATGGTCGGCTTCTTCTTCTTCGTTCTCTATCGCTTTCCTAGTCTTCTTCTTCAGTGTCTCTCGTTGGCGATCTATTGTAGACCAGCGGGTCTCGCCTTCTCCTTGGCAACTCTCTGCTCTCCTGGCTTTCTGATTCTGTCCAGGGGCTCAAGGTGCGCCTGGAGCGACTCCTCCGGAGACTCCTTTCTCCCCTTTGAGTGGATCGGAAAGGCTCCTGGCTAGGAGTGGGTTGACGACTTTCACGGTTGGCTACTTCTCGCTCCATGTTCTGCACCCTGTGGCGCAGCTCTTATATTATCCTGGCGCTGTCGCTGCCTTTCCCTCCAAAGGGTCGTCCCTCTGTGTGTTGCGGGGGAGATCTGCTGCCTTTGCGAACGGTGGCTCTTGCGGCTACCCCACTGCCTCGGGGATCTATTCCCTCCCCGCGGGTTCCAGCTCCACCGTCGGCTGCGCCAGAAACCAAAACAAAATCCATGTTGGGGAGAGTCCCCACAGACGGCGTCAATGTTCGGTAAGTCGGGTTACCGGATGGTTCGGGTGGTAGGTTGTGTGTGAAGATGGGTCTTTACCTCGGTCTAGACGCTGGGAACGGTTTGTGTTGCTGCCGATCTGCCGGGCTCTTGATGAAGTGAGGGGGGTGTCACCTGCAATGACACTCTGAGGCCCAAGTCAGTAGAGTGTATAGATGATGCGAGAATTTGGAGTAAGGTGACGTACCTGGGGGGAGGGGTAGGACCTTCCCCTTATATACCTTGTCAGTAAGGGGGTCCCACAAAGGGAGGCCTCCTTCCTGAAAGGTTCCTTCCTCCCAGCTATCAAGCAGCTGGCACCTGGGGTGCGTGGCCCGGTCGCTAACCGGACGGGTCTTGCGCCCTAACCATCCGAGCGGGTTGCAACATCGTCGGGCCGGGCCGCCAGATGTGTCCAGCTGGGCTGGGCCGTAACAATTAGAAAGTCTTAGGAGCAACCTATCTAATTCCACAATGAGGTAGAGCTAGCATAAATTAAATGTGGAGAAATTAAATAATTCTAGTCGAATAAAATTAGGAGGAATAATAATGCTGGTGATGTATAGCAAAATCTAGTAACCGGATATATCTATATGCTTAATTTGAATATGATAATCGAAGTTTAGAGTTTAATATAGAAGAATAAACTTTTACTGCTGTCAAAAGGAAGAAGGGAGAAAAATACACCTGAAAGTTCGCACGCTGGATACGATTACACTTTAATCATTTAATGAGTCACACGTACACACCATTTATACACTCCGGCAGACACATTTACCCTTTCGACCATCGGCATGTAGCGGCGTTAAATGATTGAAGTATAATTGTGACCAGCGTGTGAACTTTCAGATGTATTTTTGTCCTTTCTTTCTAAACAAAATAAACACGAAAAATATTGTGTTTGTCAGAGTGTATAAATGGTGTGCACGCGTGACTCATTAAATGATTGAAGTGTAATCGTGTCCAACATACAAACTTTTCATATGTACTTTTGTCCCTTCCAAATCAAATATATATATTATATATATTATATAATATATATATTATTGTTAGAATTATTTTTTTAACCTTCATCTTTTGATAGTTTAAGATTTAACATGGCTTATGGTAATAGTCACTAGAGAGTGGTCAACGACGACGGTTTTCCTTCCAAGAGTGATTGACAACGAAAAGTAATTAAAGTTGCGGTGATATTAAAAAAGTGGTGTGAAGGAAAAAAAAAAGGAGTGAAAAGAAAAACTAGAAAATACCACTCTCCTCTCTTATGAAATACTAAAATGATATTTTCCTTCTTTTTATTTATAAAATATATATTTCTATTTTTTATAACTTTTAAAAAAAATTTTTTTATTATATTTTAAATTTTTGTATTAATTAATGTTAATTTTATCTATTTAAAAAAATAAATTATTTTTTATAAAAATATCTTTTAACAAAATTTTTATTTTTTATCATTAAATTTTGTTTATCAAAATACTCTTTAATAAATTATTTTTTTATTGATTAAATTGTATTTTACCAAAATATTTTTAAAAAAATTTAATAATTAAATTTATTATTTCTAAAATACTCTTTAATAATTTTTTAATTATTAAATTATGGTTTTATCAACATTTTTGTTAACAATTTTTTTTTATATTTTATTATTAATTTTCTGATATTAATATATATTATTTTAATATTAAATAAAAAATCTTAGTAAGATTATTTTTTAATATAAATATATATTAATTATTATACATATTAATAATAGTAAGATTTTTTTATTTAATGTTAAAATAATATATATTAATATCAAAAAATTAATAGTAAAATATAAAAATAATTGTTAACAAAAATTTTGATAAAATCACAATTTAATAATTAAAAAGTTATTGAAGGATACCTTAGAAAAAAATAATTTAATTATTAATTTTTTAAAAAATATTTTAGTAAAAATACAATTTAATTAATAAAAAAATAATTTATTAAAGAGTATTTTGTTAAGCAAAATTTAATGACAAAAAAATAAAATTTTTGCTAAAGAGTATTTTTGTAAAAAAATTTATTTTTTGAAAAATGGATAAAGTTAACATTAGTTAACGCAAAAAAATTTAAAATGGATTAAAGATGAGATTTTTTAAAAGTTATAAGAAAGAGAAATATATATTTTATAAATAAAAAAAAAGAAAAATATCATTTTAGTATCTCTCAGAAGAGAGGAGTGGTATTTTTTCAAAAAAAATTAATATAAGAGTAGAAAGAAAATTTAAAGAAATCAATCATGTTAAATATATACTATAACTAGTCATTAAAATTAAATATTAATAAAAAAGTATAAAAATATATAATATATATTAAAAAATAAGTTAAATAATATATATTATATATAATAAATACATAGTGATAAAATTTAATAGTTGATTTTAGTGTATATATAATATTTAAAAAAAGGTTGATTTTAATTATCAAAAATTAATTATCTAATTAAACTCTCGTGTGTGTGTATATTTGTAAAT
Organism: Arachis ipaensis; assembly: GCF_059453495.1. Lineage (NCBI taxonomy): Eukaryota > Viridiplantae > Streptophyta > Magnoliopsida > Fabales > Fabaceae > Arachis > Arachis ipaensis. The sequence continues at coordinate 132,891,484 of NC_142436.1, forward strand.
CCTATATATCACTCAATAAGTGAAAATAAATATAAGAAAAAAAAAAGAAAAAGGTTGAATTATATAAAACCTGCGCCGCCTCCTCAACTAAAAATAAATAAAGGCTTGGGGGAAGCATATGAACGAATCATCTTCCTCCACCACCACCTAAAAAAAGTGTAACTAACTGTAGGGAAATTTTTTTGTATTTGTTAATTATAACGTACTAATGAAGTGATTAAAGAACCTAATTCTAAACTCTTTTTTTTTCATTGCATTGCATGCGCCTTGAAAGCATACACGTGGCTGATTAATTTATGAAAAAGTACCTAATAGATAAACAATGAGAATATTAAATAATCTGGATAATAAATATATAGATGATTATGTTTATTATTTTTAATTCAATTAATATTTTTTTAATTCAATTTACTCTTCAGTAGGTGTGCAGAAGTTATTTTAATGTTAAGATTTAAGAGGTAATTTAGGGTAAAATATTTTTTTACTTTATTAGATCAATTCTAAAATCTATTGTTCACGTTATTTATAAAAGTCATTATTTATCTAGCAAAATCATTTATTTATTAGTAATGTTAGATAACTAATTTTGTTAATTATTATCAACTAATTTTTTTATAATTATTTTATTAATCTTAAAATTTAGATCTTAAATTATAAATTATAAATCGAAACACTAAAATTAATTAATATTACCCAACTAAAATTAATTACCAGCACGTTTTCTTAATTTATTAATCATGTATTACCATCATGCTTGCTTGTTGGATGCTTCACCAACATATGCTTCAACATGGTATATACATAGGGAACATTGGGGAAGAAAATTATTCCTTCCTATGATATGCTCTGCCTCATATATTAAGGATACAACCAACATGATTAAAAATACATCTTTTATTCGTTTTTTACATAAATATTAAGAATAAGATGTATGTTTTAAATATTTAATTTCAGGTATGTAATTAGATTAAGCTTGAAGGCTGTAAACAATTTAGATAAACTAAAAAATTAAGTTGAGAGAAAATATTATATGTATTATTTTTTTCATATGAAATTTTGTTATAATATTTAGAATTAAACTTAGGTAAAGAAAATATAAAATATTTGTCTTTTAATCTGAGAAAAGAAAAATGTTCACTAGCTAGAGACCTAGAGTTGTACCAAAAAAAGTTGTGTAAGTTTTTTTCTTAAATTAACATTCCAATTGAGAAACTATTTTTTTATTAATAATTAGCTAAAAAAAAATTTCAGAGACAATATTGATCTTTTAAAGCTAGGTATCTAACAATCAAAGAAAATAAAAGAATGAATAATGAATTTAATTAAATGTTTGCCGAAAAAGTTGATTATAAACAATGCTGTTTGAAAATTTTTTAAAGTTATTTTTTTGAGTTTTTCACTTATAAAAAGTTATATTAATGATGTTTGTTATAATTTTTTAGATATGTTTTTAACTTCTCAATAAATTGTTTAAGAGTTTTTGAAGAAATTTAAAAATTTGACTTCTTTCTTTCTCAAAAAGCTATTTTATCATTCTTATTTATTTTAAAACTTTAAAACAAATACTTCTATAATAACTTTTCAAAAATAAAATAACTTATTTATAAGCTGTTTTTAATATAAGTCTTTATATTTTAAACTCTTTTTTCAAAAGAACATAGATCCAATTTTAATAAATAACTTAAGTTTTTTTTTGAAAAAAGAACTTAAAGTATAAAGACTTTTATTAATACCAATTTATTATAAATAATTTATTTTGTATTTAGATTTTTACTTATAGAAATACTTATTTTAAAATTGTAGTGTTTGGATAAATAACTCAAAAAATATAATTTTTTTTACATGAAAGAATTGATATTAAAATAACGTAATTGAGTATGGGGAGACTATGCCATTTGAGCTATTACTCATTGGCAATAACAAATACTTTTCAATATTGAATAACGGTGTTTTTGTATGTGGTGAATAGTAATAAAATTCTAATTCACAATAATCTTGATGGCAATGCTAAAAAAATTATTGTGTAGTTAGTGTTTGCTGTTTTATTGTGTATGATATGGTAGGTGAAAATAAAAAATAAATATAAACTATGTATCAATGTATATTTTATTATTTTTTATTTTTTTACTCCTATTAGAACTCCCTTTTCCTTTATTGGGATCAAGAACTTGTTAGTTGCTATAATTAACTATAAAAATAATAGCAAGTTATATAAAAATAAAATCATAGATAAAAAAATAAAATTAAAATTGAGATTTCATACCACACATAATATTAGATACAAACTTAATAATAAGAATAGAATGATAAAATGATAAAAAAAAAATAACTGAACAAAATATATGCATTAAGTAGTTCACATGGAACCTTATGTGAAGATGGTGTAGGAGGGCCAGAACAAATATTTTTCATAAAGCCAACAATAAAAATAGATCTTTTTTATTTTGAAGTCATTTTTTTAGGGGAGTAATAGAATAATTTTTATCGAAAGAGAGAAAAGTCATGTATTTTTACTTCTTTAAAAAGCTGTAAATTAATTTTTTTGAAAAGATAAAAACTTTTCTTTAAAATGGTGCTAAACACGCTTATTATGACTTTTTCATAATGTAAAAGTAAAAAAAAATAGCTTCTGTTACTTCTCCAAACGAGTTTTTAGTTAAGTTGTTTATTCAAATTGGCCATAAGTTTGGGTAGAGTTTAATTAAGCTCCTTTTTAGGTAAACAATTTAATTAAACTCTTTTTAAAAAATAGTTTAAACAATAAATATTTATATTAAAAGTAACTTATAAATAAAGTATTTTGTGTCTAATTTTTTAATTCTAAAAGTGTTTATTTTTAAAAAAATATGATAAAAAATTTTTATTATGAAAAAATAATTTTTTTAAAAAATATAGCATTTCTATAATTTTATTTTAAAATTACACCAGACACTAATAATATATATTTTCATAAGTTAAAAATAAAAAATTACTTATAAACCTATTGAAATAGGCCCAAAATAAAGTGCTTTGTTATTTCTTAGCTTTATTAGAAAAAATAAAAAGTATCTATAAAAATACATTATTCAAATATATTTGTTTTTTTAATTAAAAATTGAGAGAGAAATTATTAAAAGGTCATAAAAGTAAAAATAATAATAAAAAGGAGTTTACATCATGATATATGCATGCGAATAATTACGATATAAATGATGATGAGATCTCGTAATTAATTAAGGGTAGGTAAGGTTTATATGAGTGCCTCTTCATTGTCCAGCATCTCTATATAAATACTTTCCCACACCTTTGCTCCTCAACAATTCCATCCACTCTCAAAAAATTGAAGAATACACACAATAATGTCATCATCACAACTATGCTCTATGCTTCTCCCACCTTCACTTTGTTTTGCATCACTCAACTTTCATGTCTTCCTTACTCTCCTTCTATTGCTTCTTGTTTTCAACTATTGGTTGGTCCCTGGTGGTCTTGCTTGGGCTCTCTCCAAGTTCCGTTTAGAATCACCACGTGCCCATAATACTAATAACAACAACAAAAGGTCGATTCCTGGGCCTTCAGGTCTTCCAGTTCTTGGCCTTGTTTCAGCCTTCACTGGAACCCTAACTCACAGGGTTCTGGCGAACTTGGCTGAAACATTTAAGGCCAAGAACTTGATGGCATTTTCCATTGGGGTGACCCGGTTTGTTATCTCCACAAACCCTAACACGGCCAAAGAGATTCTTAACAGTTCAGCTTTCGCTGATCGACCTATCAAAGAATCAGCTTACGAGCTTCTCTTCCACCGTGCAATGGGGTTCGCTCCTTATGGCGAATACTGGAGGAACCTTAGAAGAATCGCCACCGTTCATTTGTTCTCTCCACGGAGGATCGCTGCTAGCGGTGAGTTCAGAGCTAGAGTTGGTGAGCACATGGTGAAAGAAATGGTTGGTTTGATGGAGAAGAAGAGTGAGGTTAAGGTTAGAGAGGTGTTGCATTTAGGATCGTTAAACAATGTGATGATGAGTGTGTTCGGGAAAAGCTATGAGTTTGGTGAAGGTGGTAATGGGTGTGAGCTTGAAGAGTTGGTGAAAGAAGGGTATGATCTGCTTGGTGTTTTCAATTGGAGTGACCACTTCCCTTTCTTGGGTTGGTTGGATTTGCAAGGTGTCAGAAAGAGGTGTAGGAATCTAGTAGCGAAAGTGGATGATTTTGTTGGAAATATCATATTGGAACATAGAATGAAAAGGGTTGCCAAGGATGAAGCCTTTGATGACTTTGTTGACGTGTTACTAGATTTGGAAAAACAGAGCAAGCTTCAGCACTCCGATATGGTTGCTATTCTTTGGGTGAGTCTGTGACGGTTATCCTTACGTGAATATAATATTATGAATTGTTAGATAATTTAATATATTTTACTGAATTTTTTGAATTTATTTCAGGAAATGATATTTAGAGGGACTGATACAGTAGCAATTCTTTTGGAATGGATTCTAGCACGGATGGTATTGCACCCTGAAATCCAAGCAAAAGCTCAATCTGAAATTGACTCTGTAGTTGGATATGATCGTACAATCAATGATTTAGATCTTCAAAATCTACCATACCTACGTGCCATAGTGAAAGAAACCCTAAGAATGCACCCACCAGGCCCACTGCTATCATGGGCGAGGCTTGCAATCCACGACACACAAGTGGGCCCCCACATGATTCCAGCTGGCACAACGGCAATGGTTAACATGTGGGGCATCACGCATGACAAAGAAGTTTGGTGTGAGCCGGAAGAGTTCAAGCCAGAGAGGTTCATAGAAGAAGAGGTTCAAATAATGGGGTCTGATCTTAGGGTTGCACCATTTGGTTCTGGAAGAAGGGTGTGTCCTGGCAAGGCTATGGGCTTGGCCACTGTGGAGCTTTGGCTTGCTATCTTGCTTCAAACCTTCAAATGGATTCCTACAAATCATCTTGACTTATCTGAGTGCTTGAAACTCTCTCTTGAGATGAAGTCACCTCTTCTTGCTAAGCTTATTCCAAGATTTGGTTAATTAATTACTTTTTGTTTTTTGAAATTTAAATTAAACCGTGGGCTATGTTTTTTGCGAACTACTAGTGTTTATTGGGAAAGGTTTGATCATCAATAGTTTTTTTTTTTAATTAAAAAAATGGGTTGTGGACATGTATTTGCTGGGTATATTTCTTATCTATTTAATTATATAAAAAAGTTGAGTAATTATGTTTATGTTATTAAAATTTTGTTTCTTTGCATATCAAATTGTAATGGAGTTTGAGAATGTGAAATTTGATAATTATCAACAGATATTTCTATTTTGTAATTTGTATGTATGATGTATTATCATGCATATGTTTTATAATTTATACTCATATTTTGTTTTTTTATTAACAACTTGACACTTCGTTGGCCTCGGTTATTTAGTACAATTTAATTATTCATTAAGGTATATAGGATACATAATATTTTGATTGTACCAACCATAGTGTGTGCGGATTCTTTTATAATTTAATTTATATCTATAAATACAATTATAGTGGAAAGTAGGAATAATTGTTTTTCCCCATTAAAAATGGCATGTATTTTTTTAAGATATGACATATTGTGTATAATTAAGAATGATTTGGATTTTGTAGCATGCTAATTTTGTACAAATATTATTATATAAGTAATAGTCATTCCGTATTTAATTTAGAGTACATTTGTACTCTAAATTTGATAAATGATAATTAAATTAGTTAAATTTAATTTGTTAAAATTTTTTAATAAAATATCAAATTTGGAGTACGAATATATTCTAAACTAAGGTAATGATTATTAATTATATAACAAAGATTTAATACTAAAACATTCTATTATTCTATATTTTATTTGCATGCATGTTCTACAAGTTTTAAGGCATGTCACCTGAGACTAGTTCAATTGATGTATAAATTTAGACTAATTTTCTTATCTCACATGCCATGGTTCCATATCCCAAATATATATATATATAACGAACAAAAAAAAAGCATTAATGTAAGCAGTTGGGTGCATATTACTAGGTAATACTACTTTCTTCTCCTCGCCTTTTTATTTCTAACGAAAAGGCACTAATAAATACTAATAAATATAATTTACAACTACATAGAAAGAAGTGATATATGAATAATTATCATCTCTTGATCAATCAATATAATGATCATGCATGCATGTGTCAATTTCATTTGATGATACATTATTATTCATGTGAAAATGCAATCTTATCCTTTTGGGTCTCTATAATCTGTGCAGTAATGGGAACAGCCTAAGGTTATGGTAACAGCCAATAAGATAATTTGATTGATGAATAAAGCAGTCATGTATCATTATTGATGAATATGAAAAGTTAGTTTTGTCATCTTTTCAAAAAGGAGGATTTGTTAATTCCATCAGAACAAGTTGCCTAACACTAAAAAGATTTGTGCAGGTTGGTTCCAATTCCCATGCGTGATATTATTATTGCGTCTTTTTCTTATTTGTCTTTGTTGGGGAAAGGAGCTATTGTGATCCGAAAAAATAGCATTTCTTAAAAAATATATATTATTAGAAAAAACAAACAAATTAAATTATTAAGATCAGGGTAAGTCAATTAAAAGTTTTGGATTTTTAATTTTCATAATTTTAATAAAGAAGTAATTAACTTAATTGATAGATAACTTTTTAAATTTTAAATTATTAATATAAAATATAATATTTATTTAATTAACCAAAAATACTAGTAAAAAAATTTAAAAATAAACTCTCAAAATTTACACACCATACAAATACATATTCATAAGTATAGATAATTCGATTATTCGATCAAAATTGATGTGACTTGATTATATTAGTTTTATACCTGATGGATAATAAAATGTAATCAGATCAGATCAAATTCGATTAAATCCAACATTAATTGATTCGGATATAAGTTTTAGGGTTAAAAAACTTGAGCCAACTCGATTACCATATTAAAATTATATTAATTTAAAAAATAAAAATATAATAATATATATATACAGGTCTATTTCTCTTCAAGTCAAATTATAATATTTATTTAACTATAATATAATTTTGATTATATATTACTCTTTATTATTTTTACTATGACATATTGTTTACATAAACTTTTTTTTTATATATTTTTTATTTTTTTAAATTTCATTTTTAATAGATATCTAATCATCTGAATTTATCCAACTTGAATTTAATCAGTTTAAATTGGTTTGCGTCAACTTACAAAAAACTTTATATATAAACCAATTCAAACTAATCAACATTTAATTGATTCTCATTTTTTTCCAAATTCAAACTAACTGGCCGACCCGTAAACATCCCTAACAAAATGCTATATATTGAAATCAAAAATTAAGTTCGATTTATTAACAATCAAATTTATTTATAAAATTCAAACCTAACTTACTAAAATCCTATGAGTTAATTAGAATTCAGGAGCTAGCTCAAATTACAAATACAATCTATATTTTTATATAAATAAATTATAATTTATACATAAAAACTACCAATTATATATGTTATTTATCTATTTATATCATCTATCAAATCATATAAAATCAACGAAGATATTAAAATTTAATATGACAAAAATAAAAAAAAAACAATACATCGTCATGTATTTAACAAATATGAAAGTTATAATTATGTGTGTATAAAATGACATATTATTAATTATTATAAATTAAAAATATAAAATACGTAATATGTACAATTGAATTAATTCGATCAACTCATTTAATATATGAACTCAAATTCAGATTTAAGTTCAATTAAGAAGTTTATGACTTTAATTTATTGAATATTTAACAAATAAAATTTGAGCTGGTTCATGAGTTAACTTGATTCACTTATAAAGTTATAATATTTTCTCTCTTTTTGTTTTTTGCTTTTTTTGGCTAAACATGCATAAGGCCAAAATCATTTAATAGGACAAAGACAAAGTATAATTTTTGCATTGTCTCTAATGTTTGTAATTTTTTTTTAAATATTCTTAAGGTTTAATTTTATTTTTAATATTTTTTATTTCAAAATTACCCTAGACGACTTTAACCCCATCTAAAACATTAGGAACGAAACTGAAAATGTCCAATAGTAGTTTTAACATAAATTGTAAACATAAGATATGCAATTAAATAAAAATTAAAAATTTTAGAGTCAAAATTAAATAACATTAAATATTAAAGATATTCTTAAAAAAATTGCAAACGTTAAAAAATATAGTTATATATTTTTTCATTCTAAGTTATTATAAATATCTAGAACAACTTGCTTTTTGATGTGCGTGGTGATTGATTCCTAAGTATAGGTTATGAACTTGCTTGTGCATGTTGATCATCATCATGAGAATTTCACCTTTTTTCTCTGTGGTTTTAATCAAAATGATTGAGGAATAAGAACCTTACAATAATACAACTATAAAATGGGCCTGTGATCTCTTTAATTTGCAAGATCCACATATCCCTTTCTCCAATCTCCAGAATATATATTGTAAATTAAATGATAATTGAATATGTGCCTATAGAAAGCTTTGCTCCTTTCTAGTTCACCCATAAGGAAATTAAGTAATATAGTATTTCTTGTTATTATTTATTAATTAGTTATTTCTATCTGCATCTATCAAATGCAACTTGCTTTGGACCTGTCTTCTTTTTTGTTATTTTCTGTTGAGTGCAGTTTCTTTTCCTTTATAGCCGATTCCCTCTCTCTTTCATCACTCCATATTCTTTTCTTCCTCTTCTTCCTCCTTAAGAATCACAACTAGGAGAATAGCTACCATATCATATACATTATTGCTCATCAACCAATATGCTAATAATAATAATAATAATAATAATAATAATAATAATAATAATAATAATAAATAGACGATTCGTGTCTTCAATATATGTCGTGTAAGGTATTATTATTATTATTATTATTATTATTATTATTATTATTATTATTATTATTATTATGAGAGACTTAACCTTTTTTTTCATTCATATACAAGAATAAAATTCGAAATCTCACCTTTAAAAAAATAAAAAACGTTAAAAATATGTACTGCTTATTTTAATCTAACCATGTTACGCATATACGTAAAAACAACTCTCTAAATAAAATGTACATTAAAATATAATATAAAATATACATTAAAAATGAGATACACAATATATATATATAGGGATAAATATTATTTTAGTCCCTCACGTTGAGGGTTGGAATCGAATCTATCCCTGATGTATATTTTGATTTAAAATCATCCTTAATGTGTTTTTTTTATATTAAAATCGTTCTTTTAATTTTTTTGGACAAAAATGCCCTCCACTACCATCAGCACCACCAGCATCTTTACTCCCACCACCACTACCAGCACCTTTACCTCCACCACCAAGAAAAACAACATCAATAAAATCAACACAAATTCAACAAATCCAAAAATCAGAAATTCAACAAATCCATAAATAAAAAATTCAACAAATCAACCCAAATTCAACAAATTCAACAACCAAATTAAAAACAACAAATCAAAATCAGAAGCAGAGGCAGTAACAAATGCAGAAGCAGAGACAGTCATAGAATCAGAAATAGAAACTCAAGCAGAAGCAGATGCAGAAGAAGAAGATGCTAATGCAGAAGAAGAAGCAGAAAAAGCAGATGCAAAACCACCGGCGCTTAGCCATCCATTCCCAGCGGCGGCGGCGCACTCCACCCTCGGATCCCTCTCTCTCCTCGGCCACCCATCACCCGCGGACCGGCGACGGAGCATGCGCGGACCAGCTCAGCCTCGGATCCCTCTCTCTCTCCTTCGCGCGCCGCCCTCTTCGCGTCGTGCTCCTCTTCCCAGTGACACACTCCACGGCGGCAGAAGCATGCGTGAACGGTCCTCCCTTCCACCGGCGCTCCCTCTCTCTTTCCCCTCTTCTCTTCTCCCCTGTCGCAGCCCCTCTCCTTTCTTCTTTCTTCCGGCGACGACGACGGCAGCTCCAAGCTTCGCCGGCGCCGTCCCCTCTCCCCCCTTCCCCTTCCCCCTCTCCCTCCCCTTCCCCTTCGCATTTCCTTTCGGCCCCCCACCCCCAAAAACACGTTTCCTCTCCCCACCCCTCCCCCCAAAAACGTGTTCTTTTCTTTTTTTTTTTTATTTTATAATTTTTTATTATTAAAGTAGGGGTATTTTAAGAATAAAATTAAATTTTTTTTAAAAAGGACAATTTTAATACAAAAGAATACGTTAAGGATGATTTTAAATCAAAATATACACCGGGACGATTCCATGAGGGATCAAAACAATACTTATCCCTATATAATAAATAGATAATATTTATTTAATAACTTAAATGTGCATATAGCATTTTTAAATTCCGCCTCTTTGATTTTGATCGAGTTAGGAATATAATAAATTTTCTTACGTGAAAATTTACTTAATCCAGTCACATAATCTATTATTATTATTATTATTATTATTATTATTATTATTATTTGTCAAACATACGCCATATTCAATATAGAGAAATATTAAGAAATTAATAATTTTTATTAAATATTAGTCAATATTTAACTAACACATTTTATTTTTTTACTGTTAGAATTTAAATTTAGGATTTAGAATATAATACTTAGTGTTTATAATATTAATCCAGTATTGCCAAAAAAAAATATTTTGTTTCGTTGCTCTTCAATAAAGTATGTAGGTGAAAGTTCAACTCGTTCTTACACTAGTACCAATCAACTCCGAGGCAGTTGCTGACCTTCACAAAAATCTTTGGGGGCCAAACATATTTTTAACACAAATGATAGCAAAATCAAATTAGAATTTTGTTTAATGAATATTTTTTTCTAGAAATCTTAATGTTAATCGAGAAATATTTTCGATTAGGACAAGCTAATTCGGAGTATTAAAAAAATAATGAGAAAGGAAATAGATGTCGAAAAAAGTGTATGTGCGGACATTAATTAGGAGTTGCTCGTCATGGACTCGATTTTAGATTCCTTTTTAAATCGACCAGGCCTAATCGAACGGATATTCGAATGAAAAATCGAATAGTTGCTCGAATAAGGGATTAAACGGTTATATAGGTGGAGAAGTTGAAGAATTTTACCACGTGAGGAATTGATGGGTAACGTTTCATTAGCAAAAGAGTGGGAACGGTTACCAGGGAGTACGCGCGCAAGACAGCACTTAGACTATAAATACTAGAAAGTTTTAGGGAATAAAGGTTGGAACTTTGCTTCAGAAATTACTCACGCACTCTCACATCTCAGAGACTTTCTGAGTTTGTCTCAAGTCAATTATCTGTAGGGTTCCTTCCACATGTCTTTACTTTTCATTTACATTTTCTGTAAACTTTATCTTTTTCAAGCAAATTTATATTTCAAGTAATGATTTAACTTTCGAATGCAATTTATCTTTCAGTATCTTTAATTTTCTTGCCAAAAGTCCTTTGACTCACTTCAAGGCACCTTTACTGCTTTCTTTAAATTTCAATGCAAACCTTTTCCGATTTCAACTAATTTACTTTTTGAATTTATTGTCTTTAACTTCTTTTATCCTTTTATAAATTTTATTTACTTGTTATTTAAATACCCGTCTAATTGAAGATACTTTGATGCACTTATAAAAAATTGGTATCTGTAAAAGAGGAGTTGGTTTTGCTCCCAAATCATTAGAATCAAACCACCATCGATTTGCTAAAAATCGACAAAACACTTACCAAAATTTGACATTTATTAGTCAAATTCATCAAGTTATCGACAAATTATAAGATAAAATTTAAAGAGTAATAATAATATGATAAATTAATTTTTAAAGATAAAAAGTATATAGAAAATCTCAATATTATTTTAGACTATACTACCTATATACTAAAATTAATTAGCTACCACAATTAACTATTAGTATAAAATACATGTTAAAATATAAATATATATTAAAAATAAATTAAACCACATACATATGTATTTATACACAAATATATTGGGGGCTAATTTTAGTGACTGATTTTGATGTATAAATAATATTTTTGTATTATTTTATGTTATTTCAATAACTTGAAATCATAAAAAATAAAAGATTTACATTAATAAATCAGGACAACAAAAATTTTAAAAAGAATGACTTTATAAGACTATATACTAGCTATCTGAATATTGTTGAAAATGTGATTTGAACTCACAAATCCATAAAAGAAAAATCTTAACTTTAGTAAGTTAACCAAATAATCAACAATAAAGACTACTCTTATGCTATCATATCTATAACTATAACTAATAAATTTTACACACTTTGAGCTAATGAAGCTCTGTCATTAATTCATTATAGATAGGTGTGGTCTATATATAGCCCCTTATTTATTTATTTATTTATTTTAGTGAGAAAGTGGGGTCAATGACCCCAAAAAAAAAAAAAAAAAACTAAGAGAACCCTTTCGAAAGGAGAATACCTACAGTATCTAGCATAAGAGAATTAACTACATTAAGAAGTGTAGCTTCAAGAACGTGAAGTTTAAAGAAAAGGTTATGCCCTTTCTTTGCTAGAATGTCCTCCACAGAGTTAACTTCACGTAAAGTATGTGGCCATTGGACATTATGAATACACGCCTAGCAAGAATGCCAATGTCAGCAACAAGGGGGGCGCACAGATGTGTAGCAGGATAGTCTTAACAAAATTGATAGCTGCTGAAGAGTCAGACTCAACCATTAAATTAGTGAAATTGTTTGCGCTGATAATTTGAAGTCCATGGATTATCTTCCAGAGTTCTGCATGCGTAATAGAGCAATTGCCCAAGTTAGAGGTGAAACCTTTAACAAATTGGTCAAAATAATTTCGAAACACCCTTCCGCACGCATCACTATTAACTTGAGACAGAAAAGAACTATCGACATTAAGCATGATAAGCCCATCCACTGAAGTACTCCATTTAATAGCTTGCTCTTGATCCCTTTGGTTCTGTCGAGGACAAATAGGGGCTTTGATGACTTTGGGGATCTTTGCAAATCGTGCCTTTACCTGCTCCACTCTATGGTGGGAAGCAGTGGTGTCTCCTTCAAAAATAAGTGTATTCCTAAAGTACCAAATGGAAGAGATAGTAACCCTGAACAGACAGGGCCAATTTCCTTTGGTAATAAGGTTATGGATCAACCATTCATTCAGATTAAGATCAAAGAAGTTCTTTGGACTATCATCTATCATGAGGGAGAGCCAGATACTAGCAGCATACCCACAATCCCTAAGAACATGTAGACCAGTTTCCTCTTGCAGAGGGCATCTTGGACAAGATCCTCTTCCTATAAGGTGGCGTCTTCTTCTTTAGACATTTGTGAGGATGGCATGGTGCGAAACCAACCAAAGGAAGGTTCGAATGCGTTCCGGACCCTTCCACTTTCAAAAAAGATCGAGTAGTCTGTTCGAATTTGTTGGTTCACCGATCGATTTCTGGTAAGCCGACTTCATCTCAAAGGTCTCGTCCGAGAAAAATCTCCACGTCATAAGGTCCACATTCTTCGAAGATGGGGGGGAGGGACATCAACAATTTTCTTTATCAACTCCTCTGGTAGCTAGGTAGCCAACTTCCTTTCATCCCAGTTTCCTGAAACAGTAAGAAAGTCCATCAGAGTGTTATTCGTGTTAATTTGAATACTAACCTGGTTAGCATATTGACTAAGACAACCAACGTCTGGGACCCAGTTATGGTTCCAGAAGTTAATCTTAAACCATCTCCTATCCGCCAAATGTAGTTTGTTTGGACATCAGGCCGCGCTTCGCATATTCCTTTCCAAAGGTTGGACTCGTTCCTCCTCCTCTCCACCTTAGGGATAGTATCATTTCCACACCCACATTTGGATCGGAGAACTTTTTTCCACAGACAATCTTTTCTTTCAATAAGGCCCTAACCCACCTTTGTTGTAAAGGCATGGTTCATAGTACTCATATGACGTATACTCAGTCCTCCTGTGTTCTTAGGTGCACAAACTTTGTTCCTGCTTAGAAGGTGAATTTTCTTTAACCTCTCAATATTGTCCCAAAGGAAGCCCCTGCATTTACGATCAATAGCATTACAAGTAGAGGAAGGTAAAAGAGCAGATTGCATGTATAATAAGAAATAGTAGAGAGAACAGATTTCACCAGAGTACATCTCTCTACAAGAGTAGGAACGCCCAGATATTTACCAAGATCCTTGGTTCTAGAGAATCCCAAGGACTCGCTTATATCGCTTATCACATTATGACCAAAATTCATAGAGAAGAAAACTCTAGTCTTGTCATGGCTAACTTTTTTATCGGAGCTTTCACAGAAAGTATTGAGGCATTTATTAATAATACCTGCTTGATCAAGGCTAGCCTCTACGAACAAAATAAGATCATTGGCAAAGCAGAGGTGAGAGATATTGGGGATTCCCGCTTAATACAAATGGGTTTCCAGAAGCCACGGTGAACAACCACATTAATAAGCCAAGACAAGCGTTCAATACACAAAACAAAAATGTATGGTGATATAGAATCACCCTGTCGAATCCATCTAGTAGGAGAGAACTCATCAAGTTCCTCACGATTCCATAAAATTCTCATCTTTACAGTAGAAATGCATGATAGAATAAGGTTAATAATATGAGTCAGAAGGCCGATATCCATAAGAGTATCCTTAATCAAACTCCATTTAATCCTATTGTATGCTTTCTCAAAATCGATCTTATATCCATCCAACCTCTATGGCCCTTCTTATTCCGCATGGAGTGTATGACTTCTTGAAAAATGGCAATGTTATCCGTGCTCTGCCTCCCAGGTACAAAACTACATTGTGTCGGCGCCATCCATTAGCCTTCTTATGCGATTGGCTAAGATCTTAATTACCACTTTGTATGTAACATTGCACAGACTTATCGGACACAATTGTCGAAGGCTAGTTACCAGATCAGTCTTTAGGATATGGGTTAATAAGGTCTCGTTAATCTCTTTAAGGAGTCCCATTAGAGTCAAGGAGCGAGGTTACCTTATTTTTTCTTCTTCTGATCATGGTTGAACAATCGAAGTATTTAGTGTTGCGATCGCCAAACTTGATCCATTTGCATCTTGACTTTTGGTACCATAATAATTCTTCCTGAGCAAGCACATTCTCATATTCTTTCCAAAGATCAGTGCGAAGTTTCTCCAAAAAATCATTCCTATCCTGAGAGAGGCTAGAGGCAATACCCTGAAGTCTTCTGAGAAGTGTCCTTTTCCTTTTAAGTATATTCTCAAAAACATTTATGTTCCATTCCTTCAAAGAATCCCTGAAGTTTTTGATGCCTTCAGACTAGAAGTTTTGCATATCCTATGAACTCTTTACCAAATTTTTAAAGTCTGGATGAGAGAGCCAAGTAGCAGTAAAATGAAATGGTCTTCTTCGCCTATTATTCATACCAGAGTTAGTAAGTTGAAGACAGAGGGGTGCATGATCCGATTTAAACATGGGCAGATGTTTAATAACAACTTTTGGAAAAGCAATCTGCCGATCCAAATTAGTTAAACCTCTATCCAATCATTCAACAAGATTTTCTCTTCTCCACGTAAAGGGCCAACCCGTATAGCCAATGTCAACAAGCCTGCAATCAGACACACAACTTTGGATCTCAGAGCAGGCTCCTCTCTCAACCTTGTTAAAACCTTCACTCCTTTCATAATCATGTAACATAGCCTTAAAATATTTGAGAATACACCAAGGGATATTGATATTATCAGATAGACTGCAAATACTATTCCAAAGATGCCTTCTAGTTAAACGCTGGGGGCTACCGCACACTGTCGAAAGTAACCAGGGATCATAGTTAATACCAAACACCTTGAGGTGGATTGGTATGTTCAAGAACATCAACCTTTGAGATAGAGGAGTCCCATAAGCACCAAATTCCACCCGAGTGACCAGCCGCTTCGACCATAAAGGAGCTGTCCAACCCAAATTTGCTTCTTACAAATTCACCCCTTGTTCCACTGAGTTTCCATAAGAATGATAAAATTTGAATCATATTCTCTTCTAATGTCACGAATTAAGGACGGAAACATTCTACTCCTGTACCCCTGCAATTCCAACTTATAATATTCATTGAGCCAAAGACAGTTAGAGTGTCACCGAGGATGATCACTAGTGTAGGATAGATGTCTGGGCTTCCAACTTCGATGAAGCAAGACAAATATCTATGTTTCTCGCACTTCCATCTTCGGAGTTTGTCATCACCGCATCAGGTAATCTCCCTGTTAACGTCCCTGTTCCGTTCCATATCTCATAGTTGGGGGAGGATCGATGCACCAAACCAGGGCTATTCATTGGATTATTGCGAACAAGAAAGTCTTCTATGGATGAATGTGCACTCTTTGTCGCCAAGAAAGCTTCGTATTGTTCTCGCCCAAATTGCCACATGTACTCTGAGACAACATCTTCCATAGCTTCAGCCTTTGGATTCTTCTTCTTTGAGTATGTGCTAGTGCTATCTTGAATGTTCCAGGGGTTTTCAAGGCTTGCTTATTGCTTACCTTTGGATTGGGCTTTGCTCCTTTAACACTAGGCTGAGACCCAGGTTTGGCGGTAATTGCTTTTTTTCCTGTTTTGGGGCTTTTGCCCACACCTAATCTTAATATTTTTTTTAATTATGGGCTGTACTATCTCCTTATCATTATGGGCTTTAGTGGGTTCATACCTTACTTTAATAGTAGTATTTGATTACTCCCTCTCATGCATATCACTTATGTCTGTGATGAGTGCCCCTTCCTTCTGCAATGCATTGAACCGATATCCCTTATCAACATGGCGAAGATTGATGTAGAATTTATGTCGGTCTAGAATTTCTCAAATAAAATCTCGTTGCAAGTATAGTTGTAAACGAATAATGAATCCTCAATCAAAATTTAATTTATTTGTCACAAGTACAAACCCCAATAAAAATAACCGAAGTATTTAAACCTCGGGTCGTCTCTCAAGGAATTGCAGGAAAGTGTGGTTTATTATTGGTAATGAGAAAGGTATTTTTGGGGGTTTTGAAATAACGGACAAGAAATGTAAATTGCGAGAAAGTAAAGAAAACTCAAATGGTAAAAAGGTCTTGGCAAGGGTTAATGGTTAAGGATCTCTATCCTTGTTACCCACGACATGATAATTGTAGGAATCAACCCCATTTCGTCATCTCTCAATGAATGAAGAAAAATCAAATGAGTTATATCAATCCCAATCCATAAGTCATAGCCAACTCACTAATTGACTTAGTGAAAGACTAGCGTCAACGGACACCAATTATCAATCATTTGGACATCTCAAGGTCATCCAAGTTACCAACCCAAGCCAAGAATAGAAAAATCTTCTCTAAAATCCAACGAAGTATTTTATCAAATACTTGAAAGGCATAAAAGGAAAGCATAATAAAATGACAAGAAATATAAAATCTAACACTACCAAATGCAAGGAAATAACAATAACAAAGCAATTAAACAATAAATGAACATAAAACATAAAATTGCATTAAAGAAAATTAAAATCAACAAAGTGCTCATAGACATGCAAGCAGCAAAATAGAAAAAATTAACAAGAAGAACTAAGAGAGAAAAGATGTAGTAACAAAGAATTGAAAGGAAAAGTAAATGGAAACAACAATTAAAACTAGATCTAAGAAAATCTACCCTAATTCTAACCTAAATTCTAAAGAGAAGAGAGAGCTTATCTCTCTAGAATTCTAGCCCGAGACATGGTGAAAACTAAACTATGACTACTTGGTTCATTCTCCTTTCAATCCCTGGTTCAATAGCATCAGAAATGGGTTGGATTAGGCCCAAAATGCTTCAAAAATTGCTGGTCACGTGTTGCCTTTAAGTGAGTTACGCTGATCCTGCGACGCACATGCATGGGCAACGCGTATACGTCACTTAACTGCAAGGCAACTATGGCAAATTGCATATCATTTTGAAGAGGTCAGGATTGACAACTTAGCAATTCCTTCATTTCTTCATAAGTTCTCCATTTTCACATGCTTTTTCTTCATTCCTTCAATCCAATCTTTGCCTTTTAAACCTGAAATCACTTAACAAACATATCAAGGTATCGAATGAAATTAAAGTGAATTAAATTTATCAATTTTTAGGCCTAAAAGCATGTTTTCACTCTTAAGCACAATTTAAGGAGAATTTACAAAACCATGCTATTTTAGTGAATAAATGTGGGAAAAGTTGATAAAATCCTCTAAATTCAACACAAGATAAACTCTAAAATTGGGGTTTATCAAGGATCTTTACTAATAACTATATCTTGATTAGCATTTAAATCTATCACTTGATTATTTCTTCCAAATCCAGGGTTGGTTGGACCCTTTTTCTTGCTAATTGGCCGTTTGACCATCATCCATGGCCCAAAATTAGGTGGTGCTTGATCATACTGCAATTGTTGCTGATTATCTGATTCTTGGATCTTTTCTTTTTGGGTCTCATTATCTTCCGGCTTTTGGCTTCCCTGACAGTGTTAGCCTCCACCGCCGGCGCCATCCGACTTTCCTAGTTTATTCTGTGATCTTGCGGTGATTTGGTGCACTATTCCGATCGGTGGTCATATTTTTCACAGAAAAAGTAAATTTGATAGAGTCCTTCATATTCAATATTAACACTGAACCAAGGACAGAAATATTGAGAATTAATTATTTAGCCAAGCCGATCTCAACACAGATACGGGAAAAGTGGCCCCTAGAGTGGATTGAAGTAGTGCGATCAATCTTGAGCATGTGACCTAAGGTAGAACCCACTCTCGACAAGAACCTGTGGTTATACAATTCAATAGGGAGATTAGGAATATGAATCCAAGCTACGATCTTTCTGACTCTAGAAAGAATGGTCTCCAACGTTGAACAATTAGATAATGCCCCGCCACCATCCACGGTCCTTCCATAAGAGCATGAGAATAATCCACTTCATCTATAAAATGAACCAAAAAATAGTCACGATCCATGTCAACAACGTTAATCTTACCTTTATTCGCATAGTCTCTTCCAAGACGTTGCTCCATGAAACTGAGGTCGACTCTTTTCCCTAGAACCTTGACGATGAGTGCGAATTTCCATGGTTTACACCATTCTTCGGATTCATCCTAAGAGACAGGAATCTTGGAGCATGGATCAAACGGTTTAGCCTCTTGATCTTCCTTCTCAGCATCATTATACCACATATCCTCCGAATCATGAGTATCTTCATCAATTGGGTCACCCTCCATAGCGTCTCCAGGACAACTAGGACCCATCGGTGTGAGGAGAGATTCCTTGTACGACACTTTGTTTGAGCCATGAGGAGTACCTTCACTTGGATCCGCAATCTCCACCATGTCATCCCTAAGTTGATGAAGATCAACATGCCCTCTAGTTTTGACTTATTTAGTACTTCGTTCAACCAAATCCTCCACTTGTCTTGAAACTCTAGCAGAGCTCTCTTTTGACATTATTTGTAATGGGTCTCCCTTTTTTATTCACTTAATCAAGAGAGTAAGAGTTTGAATTTCACATTAAAATTGGACAACATCTTATAATCATTTCTTTCTGTCATCAATAGATATTTTAAAAATAAAAATAAAAATATTTAACAAACATATGTATGACCTTCTTAGACACATGTTAAAATTATCAATTAATTAAAAAAATTTATACAAAATATAAAGTTTAATTTTTTTAATATATTTATTATATATTTATTAAAATAAAAAATTTAAAAAACTTTTACTAATAATAATATTGATACATATTAGTTAAACCTATAAAAAATAATCCTGATCATTGCATCATATCTCTAACAGAAATCTAACATACCACATGGATTGATTATATATATATAAAGAAAATATGAAAGTTTGGTGTCTAATTCTATCTTCTCATTTTATTCCTATTTTCTATAATAATATATAAAGAAGATATAAAAATTCAGTGTTCTATTCTATCTTCCTATTTACTCCTACTACTATAATTCAAAAATAGTTAGTTATTCTTTGAACTTATACAAAACTACAAAAGTCACGTTCTGTAGTAGTTATTATATGAAAAGCTATTACAAAAGTCAAGTTGTCTAACCGTTTTTATAATTATTGAAATTTATATATAAATTTTTATTTATTTATTTTGAATACTCTATTTTTTTATTTTAAAAGTGTTAAATATTTTTTATTTTTTATAATGTAAATAGTAACCTTTTATTTTATTTAGAGGTAAATACTAAATCAGTACTCAAAAGATTCTGACGCTGACAAAATGATATCTCATTATTGTTATTGACAAAATAGTACATGAATAATTTAAAAGTTGACAAGCATGTCCTCGTGCTTGCCGGACCATAGCTCCGGTGAGGATGATGCTGAGCTGGCCACCGATTTTTGCTGACAAGATAAGTTTAATTTTAGCTGAAATTTTTAATTAAATAAATCATTAACCTAGCTGGAAAATCCCTAATTGAAATTGATTTTGCCCAAAATCAAATGGATTTTTCCTAAGCCCTAATTAGCTACATTTGTTACTAGTTACTGACTTACTGTGACTAAGTGTATCTCCCATTATTTCACTACGAGTAAAACTGAAAGGTCACGTAGAGAGTGCGAGACGTTGCTGTGAAAGCTTGGCGTGAAGAAGAACGAAATGACGTGAGAGACATTGTCGAATCTGGAGCTTCAAATGTAAGGGATTGCAAGTGGCATCATCGCGACTCCATTCTTCGCTGTGAATGACCCTACGAAGAGGTAGGTTTTGTGTTATTCCATAGTTTTATATACATTGCTTTTGTGGACAACTTTATGATCATTTTGATTATTTTAGTAGTGCACCATTTTTGTTGTTTGTTTTCTGCGCTTATAACTTATTGTTTATTCATTGTATCTTCCCTCTACTATTTTTTAGATTGATCGTCTAGTTACATTTGTGTATCATCACATGGGTGCCTTGAAAAGGGGTGGAGATGGTAATGTGATATACGACGAGAGTTTAGTAACTGAGATACATAAGGTGAATGTGGAGACATGCAATTTATTTTTTGTTGAGGGCTTATTTCTAAACTTGGATTACCCTGGATATAATGAAGTGTATTGGCTGGAACCTGGTTTAAATTTAGCTAAGGGTCTAAGAGTTCTTAGGACGGATGCTGAAGTGATGAGGGTGTGTGAGAATGCTATGAAAAATGATAACATTGTCCGTCTTTATTTTGATCACCCTATTGATGCCAACCCTGATATTGTTGACAAAGATGTGGTGTCTGATGGTAGTAGTGAGAATGTATATGAAATCAATCCACCTATTGATAATGTGAATGAAGATAAAGTGACTAATAAGATAGTTGGTGAGACTAATGAGAGGGAGAATGAAGTTGTGAATGAGGTTACTGTTGAGGTTAATGAGTTGAATAAAGGTGTGAGTGGTGTTGTGAATGAAATCGTGAACGAAGTTGTGAATGAGACCACTGTTGAGGTTAATGAGTTGAATAAAGGTGTGAGTGTTGTCATGAATGAAGATGTGAATGAAGTGAATGGGATAAAGACACTGAAGTGGCATCAGCTCCAGAGAAGGGTGTTAAGAGGGTTAGAAAGAAACATCCAAGACCACCACCAAGTGGTTCACCCCACAAAGAAGAGCTGGTAAAACTAGACAAGCTGAAGGTGATTCTGGACAAGTTGATATAGTAAATGAAGCCACACATAAGAATAATGTTAATGATGCTAATGATGCTAATGAAGGTGCTAATTTTGGCCATCCAATTGTGGATGACTTGATGCCAGAAGAAATGGTTACAAAAAACACAATAGGTAAACCTTTTGTTTCTGTTTACTTAGAGCATATCTCAATAAACATTGTATCATTGCATAACTTGGAGAAGATGCTTACCTATCTTAACTAATTTTGTAACAGATAATGTTATACAAACAAATGAGAAGACAAATACAAGAAGAAATCATCCAAGGCCTCAACCGTCTGGACAGAGAATTGTACCTGGAAAGGATAATGAAGCATCAAGAGTAGAGGTGTCTAACCCGAATAGAGAAGATGGAGATAGTGGATCTGAGATGTATCAATACGAGTTTGAAGAACTATGTAGCTCTCCTGGATCTGATGATGAAGAGGAACCTGTATTTCCTCAACATAACCCCAACACACCACATGAAAAAATTACTCTGGAGTTGAACATGGAGTTTGAGACCATTGACCACTTCAAAGCAGCAATGTAGAATTACAATATACAAAATGGGAGACAGGTATTCTATCTTAGGAACGAGAAGAAGAGGTGCAGAGTGATATACTATGACCCTGATTGTTCTTGGCTGTGTTACTGTGCCAGGACCAACTATCCATCCTCATTTCAGATTAAGACATTTGTAGATGAACATACGTGTCTGAAAAGCAATAACAGTAAGTCAGTCACATGTGCTTGAGTTGCTGAAGAGCTGGTGTTGAAATTCAGAATCCATCCCAATATGTTACAGAGGGAGGCACAGGTGGTACCATTTTGACATAATCCTATTATATGAGTGATAATTTTAATTTTTATTAGAATAACTATTTTTTCTTATTATAATACTGAGATTGGACATTTTTTATTTAATTTATATTGATTATAATATTTTATTTTGTTTAATACCTAATAAATTAAACGGAAAATAGGGATTTGGTGCCTAATTTTTTCTTTTCATTTTACCCTTGTCACTGTAATTTAAAACAGCATGTGCAGTTATTTGATGAAATTATACAAAAGTCACGTTCTATAATAGTTTTCTGACCCCTTTTTCTTCCTATATCTATATGTGAAAACCCACCAATCTGTATAATAATCCTACGTCCATAACCTCCATATATCAAAATTTTTTTCTTCTCTTCAATATTGTGATACATTTGAAACATTCATCTATTGAACAACGAATATTAGTTAGTTTTAGTATCGCCTGTACTCTTCCAATCACCGTCCTTCTTTTCCTCTCAATAATAACTTGCTTCTACTTGATTGCTCAAAAACATCATATGCATGCTTCCTCCCTTGTGCCATTGTTTGTTTGTACCTTTGTACGGTATGTCTTACACGGTGAATAAATATGTATAAAGATCTTTTAAAAAATGTTGGATATTTATTTATTTATATTTTTATTTAATTTATGCGCAAAAAATAATATTTTATTTTATTTAATATCTAATAAATTTAGACTATAATTTTCAAAAATTTTCTTTAACATGGTTGAATTGAAATATTTTTATTGTATAATTGATAATTTTAATTTTTGTAATAATTGTCAGCAGTGTCTTATTAAGTTTCGTCTTCATCAAGTAATATTTATAGTCTTTAATTTATCATCTCACAAATTTAGTATATATACCAAGGTTCGGAAAACCGGACCGGTCATCAAACCGCTCTAGTTACTGGTTTATTAGTTTATTGGTCTAACCAATTCAACCGGTGGTTCAACCGAAAAAATTGTTTCAGAATAAAATAATAAATAAATTATATATAAACATCATAAAACATAATTATAGTCTAATATAAATCTTAAATATCTTCTAAATTTAAAACATTATATGAAATGTCAACCAAATCCATATGATCTTATCAAAATACAAAATTAAATGGTGAAAAGAGCAATGGTGCAAACAGCAATACAACTAGAAATAATCATTAATCACTCCTAAATTAATTCAAGAGTTCTTTGCATAGACTTTAATTGCTCCTGTTGCCTAGCAAACAGTAATTGTATCACTCACAGGTTGAATGAAATGCCCGAAGTTGTGTTTCCCTACATAACATCGTTGAACATTAGTGGTCTACAATTCTAATATCACAATGAAGTAAGATGCAGGTAAAGAAGTTGCATCATGAAGCGAAGGTGTAAATCAGCATGTAAAGTGACTATTATACAGAAGCAATTATGAATACTACATTCAGAAAATTTTATTGAAATAACAGAGTAAAGGTAGAGTGTATATATAAAAGAAATGTTTAGTAGTGCATATTCTAATCAAGACAACACAATTAATCATCCAGAAACCTGCATTGTTGTTTAGGCTAAGATCATAGCTCTCAAATTAGTAGTCAAGAACTATAGGAAATAGAACCTTATAACTCAGGCAGGTATGCAGGAGATGGAAGACATTCAAAATAAAAGAGAACTCCAGCATAGTAGTGTTCTTAGTTCTTACCACCATCACCTGTATCAATCAGAGAAGTGGTTAATGGAAATACAAAACAATCAAAATAATGCATGCTTTTTTTCTCAAGGTGTGATAGAATCTTATGGCATGGGAGAGGCATTCACCAATTATCTTATGTTCGTGGGGAGTCATGATTCTCTGATCATAGACCTGTGTATAGCATATTCTCAGCAGAAGTTGATCAAAGAAGCTATAATGGCCAAAACATTTCAGCAAAAACCAGCCTTCAGCATTCCAAAACCAGCAAAACTAGCAACTACAAAACACTAAAATCTGCCTACACCATTAAGCATTTAGCACATTATGAAACATTCCAAAACACTAATTCTTCACCCAGCAAAATCAGCAACTACAAAACAAAGCCGTTAGCAAATTTGAACAAAAAAATTAGGAGCCATCAGCAACTAGTAAACCAGAGTAACAAACTAACAGAGCCATCAGTAAACTAACAGAGCAATCGAGCCATTGAGCAATTAGAAAATAGTCAAACTAAAACAGAGTAACAAATTAACAGAGAGAACAAGCCATCAGTAAAGAAGAAGACCGAAGAAGAAGACCAAAAATTGAAAACAGTCACACTAAAAATGGAACAAAAATTGAAGAAGAAGATCGAAGAAGAAGACCAAAAAACAACAATTTCAGAACTTAAAAGTTCAAATCAAGAAGAAGACCGAATAATCAGTGAAGATGAAAACGAGAAGCCACTAACCTGGATTCCGTGCCGAGAAGCATGTGAAGATGAAGACGACGTGCCGCGCTACTGGGTTCGGGACACGGGGGAGAGGAAGAAGCAGCGGCGCTGACGACCTGGGGACGGCGGCGGCGCTCTGAACCTGGGAACGGCGGCAGTGATGAAGGGCTAGGGTTTCCCTTGGTAGCGATGAAGGACGATTCACGAATAATTGGGGAAGAAGGGGGGGGGTTGGCTCACGAAGACTTGGGCCTGCTTCAGTTTTTTTATTTTTAAATTAACAAAACGACGTCGCTTTATCCGAACCGGCCGGTTACCGGTTCGACCCAACCGACCGGTTCTCGGCTGGTTCGACGATTTTTTAAGTTTTTCTTTCAACGGTTTTAGGAGGAGGACCGGACTGTTTACATCGCTGGTTTTCGGTTGAACCGGTTCGACCGACCGGTCCGATCCGATTTTCAGAACCTTGATATATACGGATAATAATTAAGTTCGCCTAACGTGTAACTTAAAAAAAAAAAAACAGATAACGATGTTAATATATTAAATAGATAAATATTTATTTATTTTTAAAATTCTAATTTTCTTTTATTTATTTTAAAAGCGTTGGATATTTTATATTTAATTTATACTGTAAATTAATAATATTTTATTTATTTAATACACAATAAATTTAGACAACAAAAAAAATTATATGTGTACCCGATATATTTGACCATTTACACCTATATTAAATCGTATTAACACAAAATCAAAGAAAGAAGTAAAATTTTTCTTTTGTAGAAAAAGAATTTAACAATGAATATTTTTAAAATAAATACAAATAAGAATTAAGAATTACGTCAAAAAATTAAGTATTTTTTAAAAATAATTTTTTAAATCAATAAACATTTTAAAAATTAAGAATTACTAAAAAAGTTCTTATAGTTTATTTTACATTATTTTATTAATAAAAAATAAAAAAATAAAAAAACATGATAGCTAATAAAAAAAATAATTGACCGAAAATATTTATCATATTTTATATATCATGATGTCATTACTTATACATGTATATGTAGTTATGTGGTAAATTATTTCAATGTAAATGACAATAGCATAGTCATTTAAATAAAATTAGACACTCATATTACATACGATATCAGAAAAAATAAATTAAAAAATTTTTAAATAGACAACAATATGGAATAAAAAATATTATTTTTTGTGACAAAATTTGATCTACATATAACATATCTATTTAGATTTGGCTGTATAGTAGTATGTCAACCTAACGGATTAGATTGGGACTAGAATGAGGAATATAAAATCTAACATAAAATATCAACGATGAACATTAAAACATGTTTTCTTTAAAATTCTAACTCAAATCTAATAGTAAAGAGAATCGAATTAAAAAAACGAAAAATAAGAAAGCAATTTGGAGGCATTGAAGAAAGAGATGGTTATTAGTTATATTATTCTATAAATATTACTTAGAAGTGTCTTAAAATTAAAATACTTATTTAACAATTTAAAATTTTTTATTTTTAAAATATTTATAAATGTTAAAATCTCATCTTTTTTATAAATTTTTAAATTTAATTATTGATAGATGAATCCTAAATATAAAAATAATTTTATATATATATATATATATATATATATATATATATATATATATATATCCAATTATATATTGTTAAAACAATAAAAATAATAATTATTTATTTATATTTACTACTTGAATAGTCATAAAAAAAAGCTAATTTATCTTTCTACTTTTTTATTATTTGTAAAAAAATGAAAACTTTTTTATATTCAGATCTATATATATATTTTGATCTAACACTTTTAAAAGATGAAGATAAAGATAAATATCTATGATATTTAAGTATAATTTATCTTTTATAAATAATTAACATATATTTTATTTTATATTTACTTTTTTTTATCAAAATAATATTATAACCATTAATTTTTGAATTATTTACTTTTTAATAAGATAGATATATGTTTATTGTGTACTTTTATAATTTAGTATTTTAAAGATCTTTAATGTTTAAGTGATTTTATTTTCAAAACAATTAATGATATAAATAAGATCACGATAATATTAAAATAATGAAAAATACTTAATTAAAAAATTGAAAGATAAATAATATATTAAAAAAGAAACAAAATTAATTTTATAAAAACAATAAAAAGTGGCTGCTACTTGTGAGGTCGCTAGTTATAATAATCATGCTACGCATATATTAAAAATTAACTATCAATTAAATCAATTTTAAAATATAAAATATACATTAAAAATAAATTATATACATAATATATATATTTATATACAAATATATCTTATTAATATATATATATATATATATATATATATATATATATATATATCATTTTTATTATTATAATTGAGAAAGGTTAATTTGGTCTAAGATTCCAATTCAATTAGTTTAGAGTTTATGCAGTGTTGTGAACCAAGTAAAAGGAAACAAGAATAATAGCTAAACCAATAATGTCCTTATGGGATATATATATGGACCAACTTCATGACCACCTGCCCAATATTCCACCAGCAAAAAGCATACTTGAAGTATAGCCATATCTAATAAATAACAAGATGTGTTATATATATCTGCTTTCAATTCAAAAACAAAGTTTAAATTAAATCTTCAAGTCGATCTCGCAATTCGTTTAGTTTAAGAAGTGAATGAAACAAAATACTAAAACAGAAACTGAAATAATCAATACATAATTAA
This sequence comes from Arachis ipaensis, assembly GCF_059453495.1. Taxonomy (NCBI): domain Eukaryota; kingdom Viridiplantae; phylum Streptophyta; class Magnoliopsida; order Fabales; family Fabaceae; genus Arachis; species Arachis ipaensis. The sequence goes on from NC_142436.1 coordinate 132,919,060, forward strand.
CGAGCAAATATTATTTTAGATAAGTATTTGACCAACAAAAATTTATATTTATATTTATTTGAATTCAGCGTGGTAGAATCTCATAATAAGAAAGAAAGATAATGATCTTTTTAATTTTAATTTTTTACATGTAAATTATATGTAAATTTCAATTTAGTCTTTTTTAAAATTTTATTTTAATTTTATTTTATTGTGTAAATATTTTTGACTCTCTTCTAATATTTTATCTAGCTCTATCTCTCTTTAAATTTACACATATAAATCAATACAATTTATATTTATATTTATCAAAATTTATATATATAAATTAATAAAATTTATTTATTAAAAATAATTTAATATTTATACTAATTAAATATTAGTCAAAATTGATAAAAATGTTGGTCCAAAAGTTTCTGTAAACAATAACAGTAGAAGAACTTGTGACTTAAAAAAACCTGCGCCGTCTCGTCCACTATGATGAATAACCTAGGGGCATTAAAATCTACCAATTAAGAAAACCTAGGGCATAAAATCCCTAGCTAAATAGCACCAGAGCATATGAACGAATCATATCATCATGATCTTCATATTGTACTAATGAATTGATCAAGTGATTAAAAAGAACCTAATTCTAATTAATCTCTTTTTGTATTGCACGCGCCTTAATCAAAAGCGAAAAATGCATGCATATACATGTGGCGGATTTATTAACCATGTTGTTTCACCATCATATTAGGCTAGCTGAACATTGAAGAAGAAAATTAAAGGTACTTCCTTCCTAATAATATGCTCTCTTAGCTTCAATTATAGTAGTGCTTTTTTAAGTTATATATAATACGAGTATAATTATATGATGATCGTATAATAATGATACGCATCGAGTATTTAACTAGACTAATAAGAATCACAATTATTGATTGTATGTTTGGATCTCATCATATAGCTAGCTAGCTAGGAGCAATGGCCGCCAATCGAATCATGCTTTAATACAAAAAGTTGTGTGTTACATATATATTAGTACTTTTTTTTCCTTCCAGATTTTGGCATGCGTCGTGGTTCATGCTTAGAAACCTTCTTTTTTTACACTACGGCGACCCTAGTTGTCTAACATATGCACAATGTAAATAAAGTGTGATATAGATATATAATATAATGTGATGGGATACGATATCATATGATACCTAGTGGTTAACTATGCGTTGCAGCATTATAATCATGATCATAATCTGCATGAGAGAAAGTACCGAAAAATAATGATAATTGTAAATAATGTGAATAATAAAAAAAAAAAGATAAAATTAAAATTAATAATTATATTATTAATTAATTATTTAATTTTAAATTTTAAAATTTAAAAAATTAGAATTAATATTCAAACACATTCACATTACGTATAGTTATTCCTAATCTTATCATAATTTCTAATACACGTTCTCGTCGTCATTGTTCTTTGATCCTACCTCGCACCGCTGCACCTTCCGCCGGTCGTATCGACGCCGCTGCAACCTCCCGCCAACACCACCGAAACCTTTTCCCTAACCCATCACCCTTATTAGTGCGAACTCTCTCCTCATATGCATATGGAGTTAATGTCTATCATCTTCTTCCGGTCGTGGCAGCCACGATAAGATTGCCGGTGAGGAGCATTTTTGACAGAGGGATGTGGCTCCATCCGACCTCCCACTCCCAGCCCCTATCACCCTTTCGTCTTGTAATTTGTATTTCTCTGGAGCTGTGAGGCGGCGATTGAGATCCGAGGTTAAAAGTAACTGTTGTTGGGGATTGTAGAGTGTGTGATCGGAATTCGTTCTTGGTTCTACTGTCGTTGTTAGGGATGTTGTCCATGACTCGTTAAAATTCATCGTTTAGTCATTGCATCATTTTTAACACGGTCTTTCAGTGAAGCTACTTCAATGACCAGTTTAGGATGGTCATTTTAGTAGGTATGCGGATATTTATTTTAATTCTTATGTGGGTGATTATTTTGATTGGATTGCGTTTAGTTATATATAATTAAAAAATGTTGGATATTCAATTCATTAGGTATGTGAATGATTATTTTTATCCTTAAGTGGATGATTATCTTTACTAGAGGTGAGCGATGCCAGTGACAATGTGTGGCAAACTAAGCAGCGACGGCAAGGAGGAGCCCGACAGCGCCATTTGTTTCCGACCTGGAGTAGAGCGACGCTGATGAAGATCCTTGTTAACGTTAAAATTTTTGAATTACTGAATGAAATTTTTTTATTAGGTAATTTAGGTGAAGTGTTTTTTTTTTAAACTTATTAGACTAAATTTTCAACCCATTATTCACGTTGTTCAGATTTTTCGTTATCTACCTCACAATCATAATCTAACCTCTATACAAATAATATGCATTGCAGCGTCATAATCATATATAGTCATAATCCATACTTCTATACAAATAAAATTAGAGAAGTTTAATTTGATTTTGGTCTAAAATTAAAAAAAAAAAATAAAAACTCGGGCCTTCTAAGTTATATTTCTTAAAAATTCTTAATAACAATAACTAAACTATAATTTTAATGTTTATGGTATTATATGAAAAATGATAATTATAATGTACAGATGCAAGTGTATAAAGATTTACAGATATTCTCATTAGAAGAAGATAATAACAACACGTGTCCATGAGCCATGATAGTGGGAGCAGCGTAGAATTGTGCAGAGAAAGCTAACCCACTACAGAGCCGAGCTTCCTACGCTGGAATGGTGGATGGCTCTGTTTGGTTTTAATTTGTGTTTTTGGACAATATCCAAATAGATAGTTGGATCATTGCATACCTTTGCCTTTGCAATGAAGGGGCCCGAGAACAAAAAAAATAATCAACTGAAGGCCTTGGGTGATGTATTCGATTTTATGGGCAGGAAAAAATATGCTCTATAAATAATATATAATTGAAGAGCTGAACAATTTGGAAGGAGGGTTAGCTCCCAAAAAGAGAACCAGAACCCACATTCTGACCAACAGTCAGAGAAGAAAAACCAAAGAGATAGAAAACCAACTCCGTTAAACCTGATTAAAAGCTTTGCAAGTCTTTCAGTTAATGAGGCTAACACGCGAAAAGGAGTTGAGGATGATGAGGTGGAAAGTGAAACACAGAAAGAGAAGAGGAGGATTTTGGGCCTTGCTGATCAGCCAATTCAGGAAAAGCAATATAATAGTGAAAAAGTAGCACAGATGGAGAATAGAGAAGAAAATTCAGAACAGAATTATACCTCAAATGGCATACTCTCTTTTAGTGCTTCGGCCAATTCACCTGAGATCAAAGGAAAACTCAAGTTGAGTTGGAAGCAGATGGCAAGGAGAGGTAAAATGGGCAACAAGGTAACATGGGTTAAAAGGAGAACAAGGGAAAAGGAGGATATGGCAGCAAGTAAGAAGCATTGTTCGATAGAAACAAGTCAAACTGAGAAGGGGGAGGGTGCCGCCCAACAATTGGCGCCCAAGGATCCATGAAGATGACAATGTGGAACTGTCGGAGTTTGGAGAAACCCCTTACAGTTCACAACATTAAAGGGATTGTTAAATCCCATTCCCCCGAGGTATTGTTTCTCTGTGAAACCAAAAACAATACCTCGCATGTGGAGAGGGTGATTAAGGATGTTGGTTTCTCGAATTTGTTTTGCTTGGACCCGATTGGACATGCAGGAGGGTTAATGGTTGCTTGGAAGGAGGAAACGAAGGTGCAAATCAAAGCTTTTGAATCTTTTCTAGTGCACTTTGCATGGGAGGATAGTCAAAATGCAAAGACATGGGAAGTTTTTGCTGTGCATCTCCACACAGATGAAACAATTAGAGAAGCGCAGTTCGGACAGCTACTTCAGATTATGGATACTTTGGGAGAGCATTGATTGGTGGTAGGAGACTTCAATGCTATAAAGGCCCACCATGAGAAGGAGGGAGGGAGGATGAAATCAGCATCATCCATTCAGAAATTCAATGATTTTATTAATAAAGCTGAATTGGTGGATATGGGATATGAAGGTAAGAAGTTCACATGGAGTAATAGGCAGTTCGGAGGCAGTTTTATTCAAGAAAGACTAGACAGAGCACTTGTGTCGACGGAATGGAAAGCAGAATATCCAAACGGTTTCGTGTGTCATTTGGATGGTACAGGATCTGATCACTGCCCCTTGCTCCTTAATTCAGAAAAGGAAGAAAGAAGGTCAAGAAGAAGATTCAGGTTCCAAGAGCGTTAGTGCGATAAAGAAGAGGTATCAAATATTGTTAAACATGCTTGGGACTTGGAAGTAGTGGGCTCACCCATGTTCAAATTGGCTACAAAACTAAAACATTGCAGGCATAAATTGTTTGAATGGCAAAAATCAGCAGATTCAAATTCAAAACAGCAGATCCGAAGAGTGCAGGGGAAATTGGAAGAAGAAAAAGAAAAAGGAGCAGCTGCAGATGGCACAGTAATAAGGATATTGGAGGCTGAGTTAGCAGAGAACTTGGAGCAGGAGGAACGATTTTGGAAGGAAAAATCTCGGGTGCAATGGCTAAATTGGGGTGACAAAAACACAAAGTTCTTTCACTCTAAATTTCAGTCAGGGTGCCGGAGGAATAAAATCCAAGAACTCGTAGATGACAGTGGTAATGTGGCCTCTGATCAACAAGGTATTGCGGCTGTAGCTCAGGAATATTTTGTTAATCTATTTACTTCTGACAATCCAAGGGAACCTACGGAAGTTTTAGAAGAAATTCCTACGAAGGTAGATGCTCGGACAAACCGAATGCTCACTAGAATAGTAACAGACAGTGAGATTAAAGCAGCAGTGTTTTCTATTAATCCATTTTCGGCTCCGGGAGATGATGGGTTTACAGGAAAGTTTTTTCAATTTTATTGGGAGCTAATTCAGAAGGATGTAATTAGTGCAGTCAAGAGTTTCTTTTTAGGAGGTAAATTGTTGAAAGCTTTCAATCATACAAATATCTGCCTTATTCCGAAAATTAGAAATGCTAACACTATGAAGCACATTAGACCAATCAGCCTTAGTAGTGTTTTCTATAAAATCATTTCTAAGATTTTGGTACACAGACTACAACATGTAATGAATCAGGTGATAAGTGATACTCAGAGCGCTTTTATTAGAGGAAGATTGATTAGCGATAATATTTTAATTGCGCATGAGTTTATGCATTTTCTGAAGAATAAGAGTTATGGAGACTATGAATTGGCTCTAAAACTTGATATGAGCAAGGCTTATGACAGGGTTGAGTGGACTTTTGTGTGGGAGATTATGAGCAAGATGGGATTTTGCAAAAAGTGGATGGACTGGATCAAAGAGTGTGTGACAACAGTTTCTTACTCTGTTACTGTGGAAGGTCAACCTCATGGTTTTTTTAAACCATGTAGAGGATTACGTCAGGGTGATCCTCTCTCCCCCTATCTATTTTTGTTCTGTGCAGAGGGTTTTTCCCGTCTGCTCCACAGAGGAGAACGGAGGCTAGAATTTTCTGGTTTGAGACTGAACCCCAGATGCCCTAAGGTCAGTCATTTATTCTTTGCAGATGATTCTATTTTGTTCAGTAAGGCAACAATGAAAGATTGTGAAAGTTTACTAAAGTTGTTTAGAGACTATGAAGAAGTGAGTGGTCAGGTGATAAATTTAGATAAGTCTTCTGTTTTCTTTAGCAAGAACACTCCCCTATCAGTCCGTGATCAGCTAGCTGCCCTGTTGTCTATACCACATGTTGGCTGCCAGAACAAGTATTTAGGCCTTCCAGCAGTGGTCAATAGATAAAAAAAGAGACATTTAACTTCGTCAAAGACAAGGTTTTGCAAAAACTACAGCATTGGAAGCGAGCTTTGCTGTCGGCTAGTGGCAGAGAGGTTTTAATAAAAGCAGTGGCAACTGCAGTGCCTCTATACACACTGAGCTGCTTTAAACTCCCCGAGACACTATTAGAGGACATCCAAAAGTCAATAATGCAGTTTTTCTGGGGCCAAAAGAACGCAGAGAGGAAGATACAGTGGATTAATTGGCGGATTGCTTGTAGACCAAAGAACCAAGGTGGTCTGAATTTTAAGGATCTCAGGGCTTTTAACTTGGCAATGTTAGGAAAACAGGGATGGAGGCTGATCTCTCGACCTCACTCTCTAATTTACAAGGTCTATCAAAGCAGATATTTTAAATTTTCAACCTTTCTACGCGCAGAAACAGGTAATAATCCATCTTGGGGCTGGAAAAGTGTTCTGGAAGGTAGAAAAGTTTTGGAGAAAGGCATTTTTTGGAAGATTGGACGGGGACATTCAGTTAAAATCTTAGAGGACAACTGGATAAAGCAAATTCAACCAAATGAAATTCAAATTATCAACCATTCACACAATCACCCGATTTGAGTTTCTGAACTACTCCTACCAGATCAAAATTGGAATCAAGAGCTAATCACCTCAACATTCACACAAAAAGTAGCGCAGGCAATCATGAACACAGGCATCAGAACAACAGAAGATATCGTTACCTGGAGTAAAGAGAAGAATGAATGCTACTCGGTTGCCTCTGGATATACGTTGGCCTTTTAGTTCTACCATGCACCAGTTGAATTTTTGCCGGAACAATGCAGAAGAAGAGAAGTCTAGAGTTCAATTTGGAAGTTAAAATGCCAGCCCAAAATTAAATTTTTTCTATGGAAAGTAATGCATGAAGGCTTACCAGTTAAAGAAAGATTGCACTCTAGAATCCAAATGGTGAATCCAATCTGTAATCATTGTGATGCTACAGTAGAATCAATTCTCCACTGTCTCACCTAGTGTCCGAAATCAGAGAATGCTTGAAAAATAGCAAGCCTTCCCTGGACAAACCAAGAAACAGAAACATGGAGATAGTGGTTATGGCTCCAAGAACAACTCAAAGAGCGTAGGCAGATGCAAAAAGAAACTCATTTGGCAGCAATACTAACCTGGCAGATTTGGAAGATGAGGAACTTGAGAATTTTTGAAGCCAAAGTCATTTCTCCTCAAGAAGTAGTAGCTATTGCAAGATCCGGAACTTTGGAAGCAGTGACTCACCTCCATTGATGAAGCTCCAAGAACGACACTCCTTCTCCAAAAACTCTTCCTTTTTTACTTTACCCTTTTTCACGTTCTATGTCTTAATGAGGAGATAACATCTAATACTTTTACTTAGTTGGGGAATTCCCATTTCTCTGTTGCTGTAAGCCCAAAATGGGCCTTTTATTTTATTACACCAATAAAATTTGTCTTTTGAAAAAAACAAAGAGCTTATGACCCAAATGGACCAAATATATCTATCTACTTAATATATTAAAACTGGGTTTTCCCTCGATTAATGAATGTGAGGTGTCGATCTCTCGTGATTCTGTTTTTCCTCCAAAATGAATACACTTTTCTCTATTCTAAATTATTTTATACAAAATATCTTTATTATAATTATATTATAATTAATATTTAATGAATAATATATAATTATACTAATTTAGAAACATATCTTCTTTATAATTATATCAAATCAATATTTAATACATTATTAAACTACTTATCAATTGTCAATTAAAAATACTTTTAATAATAATAATAATAATAATAATAATAATAATAATAATAATAATAATAATAATAATATATGATAATGGCACCGATCATAGTAATCATGATAAGAATATTTGATTCTAATCATAAAATGATCAAATCTTATGATATTAATAACGCACATTAATTTTAAATATTTTTAGTCATTTTAATTATATTAATTTTAAAAATATTGATATAATTCTAATTCTTATTCATTATCCAATAATAATAATAATAATAATAATAATAATAATAATAATAATAATAATAATAATAATAATAATAATAATAACTTGAAAAACCCGTATATAATCTATTTCAATTACTCGTGAATTATTATTAAAATTCTATATGTTCCTAAAATATAGGTCTTGAAAAACACGACATGGCCCGTGCTATTAGTGTAGAGTTGTTTAGGTTTGTTTAGGAAGATATAATAGAATTTATATTTCTAAATCTACTTAATATGCTAAAACTGGATTTTTTCCCAACTAATGGAAGTGAGGTGTCGATTTCTCATGAATCTATTTTCCTGCCAAAATGAATGCACTATTTTTGCTTCTAAGTTTATTTTATAAAAATATCTTTATTATAATTATACTATAATTAGCATTTAAGTAATAGTACATATTATACTAATTTAGAAAAATATATTTATTATAGTTATATAAAACCAATATTTAATGTATTATTAAACTACTTATCAATTATCAATCAAAAATATTTTTAATAATAATAATAATAATAATAATAATAATAATAATAATAATAATAATAATAATAATAATAATAATAATAATAATAATAATAATATGATAATTATATGATAATGGCACCGGTTATTAATAACTAATTTATATTTCTCTAAATAAATTTATTTTAAAAAAATATTTTTATTATAATTATATTACAATATTACAATTAATATTTAATGAATAATGCACAATTATACTAATTTAAAAAATATCTTTATTATCTATCTATTCTATTATATAAAAATCAGATTTTTGCACTTAATAACAGAACTAATGCGACATGCTCTTAAGGTGTTTCCTGATTTATTTCATTTGATTCGTTAAAACAAATCAATTATAATTAATTAATTATATCAATTAATTAATTTGATTAGACATTCAAATTTTACCATTTATTATAATTAATTATATCAATTAATTAATTTAGTTAATTATATTAATTATTTGATTTGATTAGAGTAAATATCGAATTATTTAATAAATAATAAATATGATAACGAAACATATAAACCATGAGCCTTGAACTCCAAACTTGGAAGACCTAAAGAACGAAAATCGTAACCCTAATCTACAAAACACAATTCGTATACCCTTGAGAGACGAAACGATATAGACAAATTTCTAAAAGACAAATCCTGAACCGTAAAAAGTCAGTTAATTTGGTTATTCTTTTTTGGAACAGTACACAGCAAGATTAATTCTAGAACCTGAACCCCGCAAGCGGAACCCAGAAACTCGCAACCGTGAAAACGGTGAACCATGGTCTGGGAGCCAGAGAACCAAATTTCATAAAAATTATACTCGGAATCGTAAATCGCAGTTGATGTATTTATCTCTTTTAGTAAAAGGACATCGTAATAATGTACGTTGAACCGTGAACCCTAAACCCTGAACCATGGAGGATGAGATGTGAATGTTGAATCCGAATCTGTAAATTGAAATTCGTATTCCGAAGTCAGCCAACCATAAACCATAATCTGATAAACCGATCAGTAGAATGGGTTGAATCATAGTTGTAAGAATCGAACCGATAAAATTACTGGTTCACTATTTATTTGGTTTAACTGATTAATTATTAGTTAAACCGATAAAACCGGTATTGCATAGATAAAAAATATAAAATAGTCAAAAGTGTGAAACTAAAATTTAAAATAGATGTGTTCACTAATACTTGTGCCAATTCAATCAACTTTCACTAAGTTATTTTCAACAAGTTATAGTGGTGAACCCATAACCACCGTTGGAGTAGTTCCACCTTTTAAGGAGGATAACCGTCCCTTTATCTTAGGGATGTTGAGGTTTGACTCTTGGAAGTGGATTGAGAGATTTTAGGGGCAGTTACTTATTCAAATAAGTGTTATCTGCTAGCTAACCCTCGTTCCCGACTTCCTTATGGTGGAGCCTGTGTCAAACCCGACCTCTTGCGAGGAGGTCAGTTGCGTGGGGAGGCCAATCTTATGGATTGGTCCTTTTTGTCTTATTTGGTCCTGGATCTTAGTGTTGAGTCAGGGTATGAACAATTCTATTTAGTTAAAATAATCATAATGTAGAGTTTATTCCTTCACGTCCAACGTATGCTATCTTTTAAAAGAAAAATATTTTGATCTTATGAATTATGCAGCTTTTGTTAGGAGCGTTTCGTAATAAATTAATGAGAAAATTTTACTCTCCTCTCTTAAAAGATGTTAAAATGACATTTTCTTTTCTTTTATTTGTAAAATATACATTTTTCTTATAACTTTTAAAAAAACTTCATCTTTAATCCTTTTTAATCTTTTTGTGTTAACTAACGTTAACTTTATCCCTTTTTTAAGAAAAAATAAATTTATTTTTTATAAAAATATTCTATAGCAAAAATTTTATTTTTTTATCATTAAATTTTGTTTATTAAAATACTCTTTATTAAATTATTTTTTATTGATTAAATTATATTTTTGCCAAAATATTATTTAAAAATTAATAATTAAATTATTTTTTTAAGATACTCTTCAATAATTTTTTAATTATTAAATTGTGATTTTATCAAAATTTTTGTTAACAATTTTTTTTGTATTTTACTATTATTTTTCTGATATCAATATATATTATTTTAACATTAAATAAAAAAATCATACCATTGTTAATATGTATAACAATTAATATATATTGATATCGGAAAATAATATTACCAAGGTTTTTTTTGTTTAATGTTAAAATAATATATATTGATATCAAAAAATTAATAATAAAATATAAAATAATTGATAACGAAAATTTTGGTAAAATCAAAATTTAATAATTAAAAAATTATTGAAGGATATTTTAGAAAAAAATAATTTAATTATTAATGTTTTAAAAAAATATTTTGATAAAAATATAATTTAATCAATAAAAAATTTATTAAAGAATATTTTGGTAAGCAAAATTTAATGACAAAAAAATAAAATTTTTGTTAAAGAGTTTTTTGTAGAAAACAATTTTAAAAAAAAAATTGAATAAAGTTAACATTAGTTAATATAAAAAATTTAAAATAGATTAAAGAGAAAATTTTTTAAAAATTTTCAGAAGAATGTACATTTTATAAATAGAAAAAAATATCATTTTAACATCTTTTAAAAAAAAAAATAAATTTTTTTCTAAATTAAATTATTAAATTAACCTAACTTTGGCACCTTGTGGAAAAAAAATACTTGTATCTTTCACATTGATAAATCATTTAGAGCATGGATATTTCACAATCAATACATACACAAGACATGAGTGGCACTTTTAAACACTTGCTCTTGAAGATTAATAAATACAATATGATGAAGAGAGGTGAAGGGTGGAACCAAGACCCAAGTTAATACTGCCTTTCCTTTAATTTTTTTATTCCCGCTCAGCAAAGCCCAATTTTTAACAAACTCCCACCAACGGGTCCAGCACAATCAAACTCCATTGAATTTCACGCCACCAGCTCGGCTCAATCAGCCTCCCATGAGCGCCAGTAACCTTTTAAAGACATGCTTGATCCTGTAAATTGAAAACAACACGTGTCAGCATCGTATATAAGAAAAAGGTACATCTATATATATGTATAAAGTTGTATTTTTACACTAGAGCGACCCTATAAAAAATAGTTAATAAAACATGCAATTTGATGGGTTCAAATATTAGGAAAGTTTTCAAATGATCCATTCACTTTCACTGGGCTTTTTTTGTTCCATGCCCCAGTACCGTGAAGATATATAATTAAAGATGTTGATGGTGCAGATTTAATGGTATTATTATGGGGTAGAAACATAAAAGAATGGTGCAAGGTGTTTCTTAAACCTGTTCAACGGTTAACCTGGGAAGCAGTAGGGGTATTGACATTTTTGGTAGGTGTGTCGTGTTGTCTATTTAAAAAGCCACAGTTGCGAAGTCGGCTCACATGTGTAGCTCTTGGAGTGAGTTGGCTTTTTTTGGACTAAAAGGTATGGGCGTTTGAATTTTTTTGACAAGTATGGACATTGATTGGGCTAGGTAAGGTTTAAGCATTCATGGTTATTTCATTAGTAATGGTTTGGAGCAAAGAAACCCTATGCATTATAAAGCACCGTCACCCGCTTACCGAGTCACCTATTCATCCAAACCCCATTCTTGACTACGAAAGGAACCATGCGAAGCCTACGTTGATTTTCTGCAAAGGCAGAAACAGCAAGTTGTTGTTCGACGAACGTATGGACGGTGAAAGTTGGTGACCTACTCAACAGACGGTACGGGCAGTGAGATATAAACTCCCCCCACCCCAAGGAGCGGGGGTTGTTTCATCTTCACGCGGAACAAGTTTCTGCCAAGCTTGAGCGACAAACGGATGGTGCCGGCGTGAGGAGTCAGCAATGAGGAGAGCACATCCAGGAAACGAAGTCAGATACGGCCGGTGGCAACCTAACCCGAGAGGATGACATCGTAGGAAGCCATAGTGTAGGCGCGCTTCCCGTCGTCGCGGTGGCATTTCAAGGAAGGGGAGATGGGGGGCGATTGTTGAACAGAGTTACAGTGACGCTTAGGAAGAGGTAGGCGAAAGCTCCGATACATGGGACGACAGGCGAGAAGATATACTTCTAAACCGGAGAAGGCACGGGTATAGGAGCCGCGGCGGCAGTTTCGGGAAGGAGGATGCAACAAGTGTCGCGTGCAGTAGCAGGTCGCATGAAGGGTTGAGGGATCCCATTTTTTTGTGGTCTGGGCTTTCTGTTAGGATGGAAAGTTGCCAAAAAAAAAATTAATGTGTAATTTGGTGCGAGTTTTATGGGTCCAATTAATTGTGGCATGAAGGGTGGGCATCGGTTTTTTTTTCTGGTGGGCTGGAGTTTAGTTGGGGTAGGATTGCGTTGTCTTATCCGAAGAGGATAAGATCAAAATAGGTGACTGTAGAAGGTTTCAAGTAACGATAACAGATATTTCTAGCATAATAAATACCATATCCTGGATTCTACACAATCAGAATGAGAGGTGGAGTCCATGGTTTCTACCATAATAAAAACCCCATCCTGGATTGAACGCAATCAGTATGAGAGGTGGACTCCATGGTTTCTATCATGCGCTGCGGTTTCCGTCGTAAGTCGTCCGGTCTATGTTCTCCCATTCAGGTCTGTGTAATTGTGTGTCAGTGAATTGAAAGTCATTGAAAATTTCGGTGTGATTTATTTTATCATTGAGTGTGAAACATGTTTGATAGAGGTTGAGAGATGTGCATTCGGACTGCTCTAATACACCCTTCGATTAGGTGGATGAAGTCGTGAATGTTGATGTCAGCGATTACCGAGTGTTCATAGAGGCGGGACAACTGTAGGCGGCATAAACCGGGATTGAAAATAATGTTAGTTTCATCACCATTATTTTGAGATCGTGGTATTTATACTTTGGTTATGAAACATGGTATTGATTTGTTAGGTTTAAAACGTTTAATTTATTTGTTATAAATTTTTTGTCATAGACTGCTTTGGGAGTGTATGGGATGACTGATGCGGATGCAAAAGTAATATTGTTCTGGAAGTGCAAAGGTAATTCAGTTGGTGTGTCTCAGCTAGCGACGTCGGTGACCATAAGGTATGTCCTTTTCTCGTTTTTAATTTTTTTATTTAAGTTGAGGATTGCCTTAAAATTAGTGGATAATAAATTAAGACGTGGATTGATATTGGTAAATATTGTCGTACATATGTGATAGGTGCTCGAAAGTACGGGAGAAGTTGATAATTTCGTTTCTTTCCTGTCGCATGGAAACCTCCTCTTTTGTCAACTATCCTTTGTTGTCCCAGTTGGAGATGAATATCGTTGGTTGAATGCCTATATTGAATAGTAAATGAAACGATGGTAGTGAATTTAGAATTTTCCTCGGTTAGAGTCTTCCAAGTAAACAAATTATGGGAAGAAAATCCATTAAAAATCGTGTTCGATACTTTATGAATTATATATAATTTTCAGTTATATATATGTGTACCCATCCTGGAATGATGGTAATTGTTAAAGGGTCTAAATGCGTTCATGAAACGTAGTAGAAGAATTTGCTTGCATAAAGTGTAGTAGATGGTAGTTGACATTATAAATATTTCTCAATTGAAACTTGAAAAGCACATTTAATTTATGAGCATGGAGTTGGTCCATTGAAATAACTTTCTGTGCTATTGTTATTGCTGGAAAGGTCTCGTGTTACATGATTTCTATTTGTGCACAAGGAAAAGAAATTTATTTTGAAAGTATGCTGCAGGCGATAACAAATTTAGGTGAAGCCTTATTGGAAGGTTAACCAAGTATTAGTAGGTTTGTCATGAAAAGTTGTAAGACCTTAATGCCGAAGTTGGTTTTGGGTTATTTAAGCAGTGTCCTTAATTTATTTATTTTGTGTGAGAGTTCTCTAAATTTGTTTTATTCAGCTTGTTTCCGTTATATTACCGATGCATTTTGTTGTGTTTCTTCACCATTTGTGTTTGTTAAGGTGCTGTTTTGACCTAAGTCTGATTAGAATTGAGTGTATGAAGCAGTAGGAGTAATATTTGTTCCTAGAAAACCGGCATTTGAATTCGGATATTAATAATTTGGAATAATGACTGGTTTATAGAAGAAAGTGAATTTAAATAATAAAATTCGTTTGTAACGGATTTTGAACTCTTGATAGGGTATTCCGATATAGATGCAGGCTGGCTTTGTGAAAAACCCAAATGATGTCCACCCCTATTTGTTCCTTGCGTAGAACGGTTAGAGAAGAAATACTCTGACTATATCTCATTCATTCCAGAAAATGACGTTGTTCAATTTGTTGAAGAAGTTACGGAAGATGCACATTCAGTAATACGTATTCCTCTGTTGTCATATTAGTTATTTGAGTATTACAATTCCCTCAATCGTGAGAAAACATTTTATTTGAATAACTGGAGTAGTACATCTAACTATTGTTGTTTTTGTTTGTTGCAGTACATGTCCCCGTACCGCAGGCGCCCCATGGAGACCGGTCTGTGCAGAGTCGTAGCATTTGGTTTCTGTCCCAACGAAAATGTAGAAAAGAGCATCTTCAAATTCGGTTGAATATCCCAATTTGATCAAGCAGCTCCATGTTCCTTCCAGCACGTCGTCATGTTGAATCGGTTAGTAAAAAATCGTAGTTCGTTCAGCCTATATTGGTTTTATGACGTAAGGTTGTTTTATTCGAGTCTATCAATCTCCACCACAATCGTGAAACAATACACGAAACAGATGATCCATTTCATTCTCGTTGATTCCTTTTCAACATTAAATGTTTTCCAAATGTCCGCTGCGCATACAGAACTAACATTCTATTAAGTTATCGTAGTTGGTTGTAAATATGTAAAGGAGCATGTGTTGCCGATCACAGTTGCTCGCATAAATTTTCCGGAAACATGTTTATCTCAACGAAAGAAAAAATTTTGGATATCGTACGGCGTATCAGGCAGGGATGATATAGAAGTAAAATGGATAAAGAGAGAAGATCCTATTGTTTGTTTGAAGGAAGGTCGTTAATGAGTTGTGGAGTTGTTGGAGCTAAAGCAACAATATTTCGTTGTTTTTAAGTGCAACGGGGAATTTAAATTTAAATTCCTTGTGGTCCGTTCGATTGACTCCGAGATTGATTATTCAAGTTTCACAAGTTTCCATCACGGTGACCACCGTATGGGAAATAAATTTCCGATTCATTCGGGGGGTTTTGTATATGGAAACTTCTGAAACTCGAGTAATCAATTTAGGAAGCATTCGAACGAATCACGTTGGATTTAAATTTAGATTCTCCTTTGTACTTAAATGCCACGAGATACGGTTGCTTTAGTTTTAACAACTCCACAACTCCTTTCCGACGTTGATTCAAACGAGCACTATTATTTTATTTCTTGATCCATTTTACTTCTATTTCATCCCCGGTTGGTAGGTGTAATGATGTTGTCAACCATAGGCATTTCGAAATGTTATCTTTATAAAACACAGGCTACTTCGTCATAACTGCAACACTTGGCCACTTAATTAATAACCGGTACGTTGTTAGCACGGTATTAACAACATCAGTTACTGTTTACGTTGACTAGGTCGTTGTAACGTACATTAGAATAGGAAGTTGGAGCAATTGCATAATTTTTGAGTTGGAATATGCTTTTCTTTGCATGGGTAACGTCATATGAATCTGAACGTGATTAATTTTTCTGTAACATGCATGATTTTGCTGAACAACTGTTGTGGAGGAGGAACACAATCGGGGATAAAAAACATGCTGCGGATGGAGACTATCTTACTGGATCAGACGACGAATATTGTGAATTTTATGCCTTCATTTTGTTGAATCTTGTACGTAGCAGCCTTGTTTCATGTTAACAAACATGACAGACGGGGTTCGACATTCTTCGTCAGCTGAAATGCGGCCGGAAAGGTACAACCATGTTAAGGAGACTGTGTTTCTGTTGTGCTATGTTATCAGCTTCCAATCATTCTGTTGTGTAGACATGGTTTTCATTTTGGAGTTGGCTGGATAGAGGAATCTGCATTTATTCAGCCTTTTTTCTTACTTGGAAATAAACTTATTGAATTTAACGTGACTTGACATTTCTTTAGAGTGTGTATCTTTTTGTGGCCCATTTTTTATTTTCAGTTCTTCTATGTTATTTGCAGTGAAAGCTTTATTAGCATAAGAGTAATGTTGCATCTTTCTGCATCGTTTTGGCTTGGTTCTTTAGTTTTACTATGTAGCATAGGTTCGGTAGTTTCTGTTCTGTTACATTGTTAGAAGGTTCAATGTTCGGTTCTTTCCGTTTTGCTATGGAAAACAAAATATGGGTTTTGTGTTTTGTTTACTGAAAGGAAAAGACAGGGTTTGCTCTCTGGGCTGGAACCCATGTTTGTGTTCTATGCTTATCCGGTTCAGGTATGCTTCTTTTTTGTTCTTGTCTTTGTTTGTTGTTTTTCCCATTGTTCTGCCACTGTTCCTTCTTTCCTTTTATTGAAAATTTAATTATTGTTATGAATCGTTCTGCCCATGTTTGTTACTTTCTATTGTCCCTCTAAAAAACTTTTGTTCTGATTTGATGAGGAAAATAGAAAAGATGATGAACCACTTTAGCTGTTTCGTACTTAGTTTTTGCCAAGTTTATGTTCTGTATCTTTCTTTTCGGCTGATATTTTTTTTAGATTTCAAAACTTGCCTTCAATTTCCACACTTTTAACTCAAATGTGTCACTTTGATGACAGGTGGTTGCTGAAAGATCTTCTCCAATTCATCACAGAATGTTGCCTCTATAAAAGAAACTTCTGTTTCCTATAAATGTAACAACCGAGCTGTACAGAATCTATATGTAATTGGACTTCGCTTGAATGAAGAAATACAGTCTCAATCGGATGCATGAATGTCAATAATCTAACGATCATTGCAGTGCACTAGTTTTTTAACTTGGAAAATTGTTGTCATGCCACTCCTTTTCCTCATTTCCATTTCATCAAGTCTCGTTTTCTACTTCCCAGTAGGGTTGAGAGATGAATTAAACCTCTTAATGTACTTTGTGCTATACATTTTCATGTCTCTTTTAGCAAGTGAAGCAGTTGTGTTTGTCATGGAAGTTGTTTATCGTTTTGCTGTGTTCATTTTTTTATGCAGATAATAATCTCTGCGTTTTAGCTGTAGGTGTCATCGAGTGGGTACGGAATTTAGTAGTATTTTTGCCTTACTTGCATCGTTGCCTTGTACAATGAAATCATCCTTTATGTAATTTGCATTTCCTATATCAGTTTCCAGTTTATAACGAATTTAAGTAGCTGTATCAGTTTATAACGATTTGCACGAGATCTTAAGATTGTTGTGGTTTTTGTCGTTACTTACATTGGACAAGATATTTTGTTTATATAAAAACAAATTTGTCTTTTTTACAAAAGGCGTACGACGTTTTGTCTGTTCATAACAAAAAAATTTTTATTATTCTAAAACGACGTTTTGTCTTTTCATTTCTTAAAAAATTAATTGCTTTAAAAAACCTCAGTAACGTTACGTTCTATCATAATAGGACATTTAAAATATGAGAATGAACAAAAATTATCGGTGTTCACATTAAAATTGTGTATACCTACGAATGTTAGCCTTCATGTACTGTATGTGTTCATATGTCGTAAACAATGGATTAACTGCTTAAGCTGCTAAAATCACGTATGAATAATTATACTTCGCTGAGTTAATAAGACTTAACCTGGAATAATAAGCAGACGTTATGCGTGAAGTGAACATTAGAGTAACTAACAGACTAGAATATACATTAAAAAGTCAAGAATGCAACACAGTGAAAAGTAAGACTGCTACAAATCAGGTAAAACATGCTGGTATGATAACTAAGGTTAACATGAGCCTACTTCCTAACCAGAGTTAAGTATAGGACGAGGATGGTGACGAAGATAAATAGGATAAACTGGTATGGATTACGTTGCCGGCGGCCCTGGTTGGATCGGTTGCTTTGACGGACAGTTGACTGGTTGTCCCTTCCTTCAATTTGACGTTGCTCCTGTATACCTTCGTCAAAAGGGAGTAGTTGGTTAGGAATCGGTGATGGGTTGTGTCGCATGGATGTTGCATCAATTTGATGCAATGGAGGACCATTGTTGGTGAGCTGAGTCTGCAATCGTCTGGCAGATAGGAATTGTTCGAACGCGAAACGAGCTTCCTCGAATGTTTCGTATGACTTATGGAGGTTGCCGCTAAATTGGTTAACTTGGCTATGACAGGCCGGCCAGGAATTATAGATACCAGGGACCCTCCCTATGAAAACAACATAGTATTTCTTCTTGTCACGGACCATGTTGAGATTCCAAAGGAGAGATGTGTCGAGTATTTTCACGATGGGAGATTGGCCTTGGTGCTTTTTAAAGGGATCGAGGATGGCTCCTGTGATTTGAACAGGAAATTCAAATTCTGCAACTGTGATATTTCCAACGGTTGGAAAGTTATCAAATGTGGGGGTGACATGTGTCCTTTTGCAAGAAGCATCAACTAGCCTAAGTTTTGGTTTGAAGAAGAACATGGTTCCGGTTGTAATAAAAAATTATTAACTAAAATATAAATTTCGACAGTTAATTATAACACACGAAATATATAACAAGTATGTGACTCAACGGTACGGACTGATTTATTAAATTTTTAAAATACAGGTTGTAATTTTACTGTATAAACTCATGCGAGGTTGACGAACGCCTGCATCTCGTAGTTTGCGCGACAGTTGATGCAGGGGATATGAGCGGCACCTCCGAAAGCATGGACGGAGTTTCGCTCTGCTGCACGTCTGCGATAGTCATACAGAAGAGGCATGTGGCCCCTGGTGGAGCACGTAGGTGAGTTGCAGACGGTTTGTTGTGCTTCTATACGGGGCATTTGGACCTCACCTGGCCACGAGATTGTCAGAATTGAAAAGCACATTGCCTTACAATCGGCGAGTGAACCAGCCGCATCAAGCTCGCGAAACATTTTCATCCCTCTTTGTTTTTCGTCGTTGTCGTCCGTGCGAAGCAGCAACGTCATGGTCAGTGCGTATTTGGCTGCTACATGTCCGGTATTTGTTGCACTATTCAGCATCTTCATTCCATCGTTTTCGTTACGTCTGATGAAGAGTTCCCGAAGTGCCTCCCGGAACAGAAGCTCTGGATTGCTAGCTACCATGCATCGATCAAAGAATCTCTTTGCCCCCGGGTTGAGGCACCACCACCACGGCGTGGCATGCGGTGGTGGGATGGAGACACTCCGGTGTACAATCTCGGCCTCTCCCGCATCGCGTGCAGCCTTGAAGGTCATTCTGAGACTGCACAGGTCGCGAATGGAGTCTGCCGCAACTTTAATGGTTATTTCTACCCAGATGTCGTTGGGAATGAAAGCCATGTTACAACAGCTTTCGACTGTCATTTTCAGATTGTTCCTGCTGGTTCCTATTTCGATGGGGATGAGGATACGTGTTTAGAGTATAGGGTTTGGAGTGTGTCATAGTAGTGTAGCCTCCATATTTATAAGTCCACCGACCCTGTTGGAAACCTGCACTTGAGTGTAGTAGACCAGGGATCTCTTTAATGCATGCGTAATGTTAAACGTTTAGAGCAACCGTATGTAAATTATGGTGAAAGCTGGACACTGTATGGGGAATGGTATTCATTATTTGAAAATAATAGATGACGAACAAGATTTTTCAACAATGTTGCCCTATTACTCTCCTAATTAAATTTACTCAATTAATGTTATTATAATACACCGTTCAGACCTTGTTAAACAGATGTTATTACTTACCTACACCTTTCTAAACCTATAGTAGTATACATTATTCAACGGGCAGTCAGTAGAATGTTAAAGGTTCGGTCAGTTACTAAGCCATTTAATGTATGGTTAGTTAATACTTAATCTTTAATGTAATTTGCATAGTTTAGGGTAGTTTAGTATCATGGATGTGAATTTTGTGTTTTTGAAACTTGTTTCATGTATCACATAGAGACTAGATGATGCGACGCGTTTAATGTGAAAATGAAAAAGCGTTGTAGATATGGTGGAGGGTGGGAAAAACGGATAGGTGAGGTTACTACATTTATTATCGAATTTAAAGCCCTGGGGAAGCGGTGTGGCTGTCAACTGAGATAACTTTGTATACATAGTTGGAAGTGAGAATGTGATGAGGCATGTCATATATAAATATAAATAAGTTCGATGCTTGAGATTACTTGGCTAAGGATTTTGTTAATAAGACTGAAGGTTGTTACTTCGTTTTGTGAGTGACTCGCTGTTCATTGGGTTTGAACAATGTCGAGCCCCAGCGTTGGTGATGGTACTGCTTCTTCCGGAGGAACTCGCCCAGGCGGCCCTCTCCGCGATGACGGTAGGTGGTTTCACATAATCTTTCTCCCGGTTATCCTTTACGTTTACTCATTGTCATTTTTTTTCCTGGTTTGAAATTCTAGAAGTTGTCCCCACGGTTAATCCTGACCAGTTTATCATCATCGAGGACCTTGAGCAGATGCTGCGCAAGGCATGTGACGCCCTTAAGACGGAGCCTCCAGTGTTTCAGCCGCACGATTGCGTATACGTCGAGGGCGACCGCTACCATGGGTTTGTGGTGCATGTCGGGGGCCCACCGGACGGAGTGAACTTTGTTGCCTACGGCAGGTTCTCAGCCGACGAACGCCTCGCCAGGCAAGATGCCGCTTTTTCATCCCTGCAAGCGGTTGTTGGAGAGTCTGGTAAGGACATACTCGACTACAATTACTACGTGGCACAGAGTTACAGGGAACGTCTTTTGGAGTTGGAGCGGATATCTAGTCTGTCCGTCGACGCCCGTGTTGCTGAACTGGAGGCTGACAACGCTCGGCTAATGGAACGCCTGGCTACTTGGTCCACCTTCCACGGCCGTGTATAATCTTTGTGTAGTATGTGGTTGACGGTTTACTGTTTCGGGGGTTTGTTGTTTGTTGGTTAGGGTTCATGGTTGACGGTTTTAGGGTTTGTGTTGAAGGTTTTGTTATGGATCTTTTTGGGTCGTGACTGTAACAATTATCTTGTTATTACCTATACTTTTCCTATTATGTAATACTTACAATGTATTTCGTTATGCGTGGGTTACAAGAGTTCGCGAAAAAAAAAATTTTTAATAGTAATATTAAAAACACGCAGCTTCGAATAACATCTAATATTTTCATTGCATAAACAGTCATTAAGCTATCCGTTAGTTTGTTCTAAATTAAAGTGCATTGCATGGAATTGAAGTTAATTTGAAATTCTTTCCATACCCTAATCAAAGTTTTTTGGAGATAGAAGTGTAACATTTAATACGGACTAAATCGAAGGGCACACAAGTTTCTATCGTAAATGTGGTAGTCGAACGGGTATATATTGTTTGCTGGAAGGTTGTGGAAAAGCATTATAGACGTTAATGTATTCATTATGGGAATTAATTATGTGGCTCGGGAACTGGTGTCATTAGGCAGTTCCAATCAGAATTAAATTTGTTTAAATGAATTAAAAAATATAATTTTAAATTTTAATTTACGTAATACTCTTATAGATAATCTTATAAAAACAAAAATACCGTTATAAAAATTAAGGACCGACTTACAAGCTCCAACAACAAATCCAACAATAAATTATATAACTTTTATCTAGATCTAATTTCACTTCAATTATCATTCACTTTTTTTTATTTATATTTTTTTCCGTTCTAGGAATTTTTTTTCTTTTATTTACAACTCTACTTCTAATTCGAATTGAGATCATTTAATAAATTTACAATGTTAAATTAGACATTTGATTCTAAAAGAGTAACATGTACTTTTTATATAATTTTAAATGATAAAAATACTCTTTAAATGGTTAAAGTTATTTTGTTAAATTAAAAAATTGAATTTAAATCTTTTTTTCATTAGTAACTAAAAGAAACTAACACGGGAATGGGAACTTGAATTTAATAGAACCAAATATATTATTTAGTATTGAGTTTAAATATTAAAATTTTCTTTTAAGATTAGATACTTAAACGAGTTCGAAAGTAAAATTTTGAATTTTATTTTAAAACGTTAACATAGGAGTAAAAATAGAAGATCAAAAAAATTAAAATAGGAGAAAAACAGAAGAGCAGAATAGGATCACCACCCACACTACATGGGACACGTAGGCGGCGAGTGAGGCGAAATGCCTCCGAGATGGCGGCGATGCAATGATAGAAACGACGAAGGAGACGCGACGTTGAAGGAGACGCGAGTGACGGTGGTGAACGGTATCTACGAAGTTGTTTAGAAGTGAGATTTGACAAAGAGAGTTATGAATTAAAATAAATATAAAGAGTTTTTTAATTTAAAGCAGAAGAGGTAAAATAAATATAAAGAAAATAAAAATTTTAACTGCATAAAAGTAATTTAACAATAAAAATATGTAGAGTATTGATTCACTAAATAATTAACGACTTTATAGATTATCGATTGAGCAAACTATTAGAGAGTATTGTAAACATAGCCATATTAAAAACAACACGAGTATATTAATTTTTTAATTTATAATTACAGGTTTTAAATAGTTACTTTTTTAAATTCGAGAAAATATAATCAATCATATAAGTTTAATAATAGAGAAATTCAGTCATATCAGCTAATGAGTGACAAAATTTACACATATCAACCAATACAAAAATTGGTTCACGAATCAACGCAGAGGGCATTTTTATGTAGTTCGAATTAAGCTAATTCAAACTCCACTCTCAATGTAATTCGAATCAATATGATTCAAATAACACACAAACGCACATACCCTCTAATTCGAATCAATCTGATTCGAATCCCACACACTAATTCAAATTAGGGTGATTCGAATTACACACAAACTCACGTACTAGTTCGAATTGGACTCATTCGAACTTGTTATGAAATTTTTGCAAAAAATATTACAAAAAATATTAGGACAAATATACTACCTAATATAAAAAATATAGTACAAAAAGTATATAAAAATTATAAATACGAATTGAACGTGAATTTCACAGTATAAATGTAATCCATGCAGTTATTTTAATACACCAACATTTATATCTATATGGAGGCAAGGCTAACTCGAATTCAAGTAGTTCCACAATACGGTGTATGAAAAAAAATTGCATTTTATGAAGTTTAAAAGTTTTTATTATGTGATAGGTTAGTAACGAGTACATTAGAAATGTTGATAGTACTCATCGTAACAATGTTTATTTTAATAATTGTTATAAAAATTTTAGTTGTACTCTTTACAAAATAAATGATGACAATAATTTGTAATAGCTCATGAAAATTTTTTAATAAAATTATTTAAAATATATGGTGAGATATTATATGTCTCGAATTACGCATGGGGAAGTTCGAATCAGTCTAACTCGAATTATATGGTGAGCAATTCGAATTCTATACAATACTCTTCTGCCCAATTTTTAATAGCTCACGAATATTTTTTAATAAAATTATTTAAATAATAAGACAACAAATATTTATTCTATACAAAATAAATTTAAAAATGGCTTAGAAGAGGGTAGAAGTACTACAAAAATTTATAATGTCATAACGATTTAGGACACTAAAGAAATACTCTACATAGTTAATAATAAATTAGAAATTAAAGAAAACACAATTTTTTTCCTGTATGTACCTAAATTACTAGAATATTACAAACTTAGATAGCACTCATAACATCATTTAACCCATTTTTTTAAAACTATTTTGTATAGAATAAAATATATTTTTTAGTTGTTTTCTATAAAATAAAAGTTTTTTTTTAATTTCTAAATTATTACTGACTATGTAGAGTATTTTATTTAAAATATGAGTACATGCATGTATTTAACTAAGTCATCAGAACATTACAAATTTTTATAGTGCTCCCAATATTTTTTAAGCCATTTTTTTAAAAATTGTTTTGCATTGACTATAATATTTTGTGTGGTGTAATCTCAAAAAATTTATTAAAACAATTTATTAAAAAAAATATTAATTAGCTATTAAACATGGACAAAAGAGTACTGCATGGAATTCGAATTGATAGGTCATTAATTTTTTATTAAAGTATCGTAATTATATATTTTGTTAGCTTTTTTTCAAAAATAAAACAATTTAAACAAATTGTATTTAATATTTAAAAGAATAAGCTGCGAAAAAGTTGAATTTAAATATATAGTTCACGCTTGGATTTAATAAAAATAAATAAATGGTTTTTTAATTATTTGGCCACTAAATCAATTATTAAAATCATGATCATATAATGGATGTACTCCAATAGAAAACAGTTAACATTATTTCATAATTATTTTTTTTGTTAGGAACGAAAGACTTTACCAAAATATATAACACCATATTAATTCAAAACCTGTTTTGGTTTTTTTTTTTTTCAATATTGCCCCATGTAATTATCTACCGCACTATGTGTAAGTTATGCTGGCGTAAAACCACTTCCACTATTTCGTCTTTTCTCTCATCACAAACATTCACGTTCTCTCCTATGCCGTAAATTCACATTCAAGCAACCTCTATCATTATCGCTAACCTCCCGTGCTATTGATCATATCGTATTACTTTGAATGTACAAATTAGAAAACTATTTGAAATCCAACTTCTCTTGCATCCGTGTCGTTTTACATTAAATATATACTAAAATCTAATTTACTTTGCCTGAAAAAAATTTAAGTAAATTTTCTCATTTTACAATCAATTTAATAGTGACCGTGACAAAATACTATTTATACACGTCAAAAAATAATAACATAAATTAATAATGTTTAGCATGATGTGTTGATATTTTGAAAATAAAATTTAATAACTATAACATAATAGTAAAATTGAAGATAATTAAAGATGTTCAATACAATATCACCAAAATAAATTTTATTTTCTGATTACAATTGTATGTCTTTTTAAAGAGTGTCTTGAATATGAATATGAATTCGCATATAGTTAATCCAGATTAAATATGACTCACAAAAAAAAAAACGTTTAATATATAAATAAGTCATCTATAAATAATATTAGCAGATGTTGATATTCATTTTGTTACGCATAATACGTACATAAATTTAGTATTTTTTAATTTAAATTTAATTATTACATAATTTTTACTTATATCCTTTAAAAAATTAATTTTTTGCATGGGTTATCGAATACGAACTAAAATTAAATTTATAATGTTAAATATAGTAAAAAAATTTTTTTTTTCGCAATATAAAATCGCCTCTTGAGGCACTAGTTACCTCATAAGCCGTAAGTAAAAATTCGAAAGGTTGCAACATAAGAAAATTAAAATTTTTAATTACTAAATTACATTTTAAATATTTGGGTAGCAGAACCAAAGTAAATTATTGTGGCCCAAGAGGCACGAAACCGAATGGCTTCTGGAAGAAGACTCAACGGAAGGCTAAAGGCACTTTCTCCTAGGTACTGGAACTCTGAATAAATAACTTCACTTAGTGAATAAGATAAGATTCACCGTTGATATCCTCTGCTTCCACACGCTATCCAATCTGTGAGGGTTGTTGTACGTTATAGATTATCCCCTTCTTCGTCTGTGTTGGTGCTCTGACGAACCAATGGCCGAAGAACACGCGAAACATGACGCCGTTAGGGTTATCAAAGCGGCCGGAGAGCCGTCGCGGCCCATGGTAGGTTAACGATTCCGCTCCTTTTGTTGCGATTATTTGTCACTCTACCTAATGCATTTTTTGTTATCTCTTAACCCGACTCCGCTTATGCCCTTATTTGCAGCGTCTGCCTTTACGGAATGGGCTCCTCCCCAAAGATAGCAACCACCTATACGTCACCGTCGCCGATGGTTCAAACCGTACTTACAAGATTGCTTGCAGCCCCAAGGGGTGGAAAGAGATCACTCTCGGCAGGGGATGGCAAAGGTTCTATCATGAATACAAGCTACAACCATCTAACATTCTGCTTTTCAAGCACAAGGGCAGAGACGACTTCAGCGTTCGCATATTTCAGTCACCCGGTGTGGAAAGGTCCTATGATACGGCCGGTGATGACTCCGTCGACATCACACCCCCGAAAGTGCCAAGGAAATGTAGACCCGCTACTGAAGCGCCCCGGCGTCGAGTGGGGTGTATCAATGTCCCTAGGAGCGCAGCTGCAGCTGAGGTGGAGCAGACATTTCAGTCCGACCACCCTTTCTTCATCATGCACATCACAAAAAGGCTCTTGGGCATCCACTTCCTGGTAACGGCTTTCCCTCACCACGATATATACACCTCTATCTTTGTTTACCTTCGGGTACCAGATTATCTGTTTTGTTCCCCTCCAGTTCCATATTTTTAAAATAATCTGGCGGCCTACCTGGTCCGAATCAATTGTGCTTCTTTCGCTAGTACTAACCTTGTATGCCAATGTCCCTTTCTACGTGGGCCATATGTTGTGTCTTATGCTGTTGCTTAGTTGATAATGGTTGGCTGTCTGCCGGATCTGTTTTTGAATTCATATTGATTACGGAAATTTGCTGGGAATGTGTGTTGGTGTTAAAGACTTAAATTCATGCCAAAAATAAGGTGGTAATGTATGTTGTTGTTGATATGGTAAATTGCATTGTTTGGGAAACGTGCAGCACATTGCATGATAACCATTCAATATGCCATCATCACTTGTTGGCGTTTCATTCTGTTTGACTTAATGCACATTGCAAGCTTGTTAAACATCCCCTTAACTCCCTATCATTCTTCATTTTCTTTTGCCCAGCCAAATGTCCCTCACTTTGGAGACGGAGTCAACGATGATGTCATCGTCACTCTGAGATCGGGGGATATATCCGTACACGCCGTTTATGGAAGATACGTTGGCCAAAGAAGGCGCAACTGTGGTAGCATTAGCCAAGGGTGGGCGGAATTCTTGAGGAAGTGCAACATAACTGTGCCCAAGCTGGCCGTGTTTGAGATCGCCAGTACCCAGCCAGAGGTGGTGTTGTTGGTCCAATTTGTTGATTTCGAATGAATCCAACTGGGATGAATTACATGCTGACTTTGTTATTTTGGATATTCTATTCTGTTTGTCAAAAACTCTATGAGCGGTGTTATTAATGCTCATGTCTAATTACGGCATCACTAAACTCATTTTCTACATGAACCAATGTTATGTCCGTTAACTACGTAGTTTGAGACAAGTTATGTTCGTTACCTTAGTATACAATATCAATGCGTACAGCACGGTTGCTTACTCTCTACCGTTATTTGGGTTTTCAATTCACACAGCATGATGCAGGGTTTGTAGAGTTACTGAATTTAACGTTACTCTACCGGTGTCTACAATGTGCACATGGTTGTCGTGCTTTTTTTTGTTCCGCTCGCTTAGGTTAATTGTCCTGCTCCCTTATGTTATTTGCACTGCAACCTTTATTAGCGTTACAGGAATGTCGCATCCTTCTGCATTGTTTTGGCTTGCTTCTTCACTTTTAGTATGTAACATTGGTCTGACAGGACTATTTTCATCTTTGTGGTTCGGAATCTGTTCTGTTACATTCCTCGAAGGTGCAACTTCGGTTATTTCTTGTCACTGTATCACCATTTTTGAACTGCAAAATACAACATCTGTTTTATGATTTGTGTACCTGAAGGAAAAGTGATGGTTTGCTTGGTTGGGTGGAGACACATGTTTCTCCTTAATTATTCATTGATTGTCGTTCGCTGATTTCATCTTATTATGCAGATAAGTATAACTGCTCAGTAGTTGTAGGAGTCAAAGAGTGGGCGCAGAAATGAGTGGTTGACAAGGCGTACATGCATCGTTGCATTGACCTGTCTATTCAGAGATTATCAAACATCACCCTAATTAGATTCTTTTTTGCAACCCAGAACAGCAATGTAGGAGCACTTACCAAAGAATTTAAAGGAGTTAACTAAATATTTGGGTTTGCGTATTTGGCTTTGCAAGGGTTAACATCATGATCGTATCCCTTTGTAAGCTATTGAAATTATTATCAAAGTAAGTATCTG
Organism: Arachis ipaensis; assembly: GCF_059453495.1. Taxonomy (NCBI): domain Eukaryota; kingdom Viridiplantae; phylum Streptophyta; class Magnoliopsida; order Fabales; family Fabaceae; genus Arachis; species Arachis ipaensis. Next base: position 132,947,290 of record NC_142436.1, read on the forward strand.
TATTAGCTGTTTCCCAGTCTCATTTTAGCAGGGCATAGATGACATGTAATGAGAAACAAAATAATTCAAGCACAAAGTCTTACAACCTCTACATACACCTTTTCATAGAGACACGGAAATTACATACTGTTGAACATGCAGGGACTAGACGCAAGAAATATACGTTTATGTTTGCCTACTTGCCATGATTTTAGCTTCAATCTAGGGGGTAATGCAATCGAGGCTATTGTCGCAAATAGATTCAAGCATGCGTATCTTAGACTCCAGCCTAGTTATCTCTTCCACAAGATGCGCGTTTTCCCGCTGCAAAGACTTAGCGCGAAGATAGTTGAAGTCCCTGACCTCATATCCCGCGTTTGCTAAAAGAACCCACAACATGCTGAACGCAGCGTCCTCCCTCGCGTCATCCTCCAGGACCGTGTAACGACCCTTCGCCCGGAGGTATGATCCAAACGGGTTTCCAGGGATGATAACATTGAATGCATAAATAGGACCAAGATCGCGGTGGAATTTTTCCTCACGAAAGAAACAAGGGGTCGGTATTTTAGTGTCGTAGCAATACATCAATAGCCAGAGCTCCATGCTGTTGCTAAGGGCGAAGTTATGCGACGCACACTCATCTTCTGGAATCATTGGTGCTCCTGTAACGGAGAACATTAGATTTTTTACCATGCAAGTGTTTCTCTGTCAACAGTCTATGCGTTGCTAGCTAATTAGTTAATTACGAATAAAGCTACATTAATGGAAAGGTAAATCACAAATTTACCACCAACAACAGCAGCAACGCGTCCGTCGAATGTTGGGAGGGTGCGAGGTATCCGCGGCGGTGACTCCACTGTGCCTGTCTCCGACATAATTTCCGCAGTTGCCTCCTTGTCCCCCATCAGCGTTTCCATCCTTGATTCATAGGCGTTTAGTGCCAGGAAGTAACTATTGAACCCGGTGTATTCCGGTTCGGGGTGATTGAGAACCTGCCTATTGGCTTCTTCGAAGGACATGTATACTCCCGTGTTGTGACCCTTTGTGACAACAAAAAATGTGAACTGTTTCATGGTCGCCTCCATTGGGCCCGGACAATGGTGGCTGATTTAGGAATTCTTGGGTTTTTACGGTGGAAGGAGCTGGGGATTGAGAATTTGTTTGGTATTTCCTCTGTCCCTTTCACGAGAAAGGATGTCTTTGTAGGGTTAAGGAGACTTCCAGGAGAAGCTTTGGAAGTGATATTTTCGATAACAACAGCCTAAAAAGCATGAAACAAGGGTCTAATCTCTTCAATCACGTCACATCAAATTCTTTTTCTAAATGATATGTCTACTATTATTCGACAAACGTGCCCTATCCAGATCATGTAAGCTTAGGCAGGTTCATACAACAGTATCCTTTTGGGCCACTAGAGTGGTGAACGCTATGAGAGATAATTTACATTAATGGGAGCTATGGTATGTGAGTGCACGCGTTGTATGCTTGCAAATCTATACTCATTGGTGGGCCACGGACTCCTGCTAAGATGAGGGATTTGGGTGCAAATCCCGCTAACGTATCGACGTCAGGAACCACTTCATCATTGGAAATATAACGATGTGACATTAGGCGATCGTATTAGTGTTTCCACTTGAACACGTCTGTTGACCAAATGATTTTTTCTTTTACTATAACTATAGCAACATCAAAGAATTACTGTGGCAAGGCAAATGTAATGTAAGAATTGTTTGTTACAGCAAATTTCAAATGCTTTTGCCCTAACAGGTTGCAGATGTATGTGTTTTTATGAGGAAAATGCTTAGGCCCTTTTTGGGTTACCAACTTAAGTAAGTTCGTTTCGATAAAATAACTTAAACAATTCATGACTCTGGTAAAAGTAACTTAGAAATAAGTTATTTTGTGTTTACATTTATTGTTCTAAAACAGCTTATTTTATACAAATGAAATAAAAAGTACAAGTATTATGAGAGAAGTCAATTTTATTAGCTACTCAATATGCTCCAAAATAGGTTCTTAGAAAGTTGAAATTTGATTTTTAAAATTGCCCTAGACATTAATACTAACACTTTTCATAAGTCAAACATAAAGAAAAGGTACGTATACAGTTTCCCAAACGGACCGTAAGTATCCTTTAAAATTCAGTTTTTATTCAGCCTTTGCATATAAAAATTAATAATGAATCAAAATTTAGTTCAAAGACATTCAAAATTTGTTGTGACACATAAAACATATATCTGAAACACATCCAGAAAGATAATTCGAGAATTTAAATTTCAACGTTATAAATAAAGTTTAAATTTTTAGATTTCCTGCAATAACATGACCAGGAATATGGAAAATTATATTTTATTAACCTTGTTTTTATTGCAATGAATAATTAAGCCAAATTTGTTTAGATTCAATTCAATAAAAGCATATGTAACATATTACCGTTAAATATGATATTTTTTGGGATCTAACATGCGTGGGTTAACAATTAAAACACTTCAAACATGTTTTTTAATATTTAGAAATAAATCATTGAATTTTGACTTACTTTGTTTTTCTTAATGTATATTTAAATGATAATCCTTTAATAATTTTTCATGCTAAAACTGAACTATGTTTTTTGAAATTTGATTTTTATAATTTAAAATTTTCAACATCAGTTTTATGTACCTTATATTATGGTTGTATGTATAAATTTAGTGGGAGACTAAATCTATTTAGATATATTTCTTTTAACAAAATTTTAAATTACTGTAAGTCATGGCTGAGTAAAGGACAACTTTTCCTGGATACTTACTCCGACTAATTGTTGTAATATTTCAAATACGGCATTGACTGTATCTTAATCGAAACAAATGTTATATTCCTTACTATAACGGAAGCAAATATTAAGTATAACCTTGTAAAACGTACATAAACTAAGTTGGACAATAATTTAGGGAAAAAGAAAATTTATCTATCATGAGAGCAAAATTATAAGGGCTGGAAAATTGCCAGCCTGCCCGCTAGGGCCATGCGGACTGGCATGTGCTCGGCCCGGAATGTTCTGGGATCTTATAAAATAGGCACAGGCCCAAGAACCTTTAAAAGCTTTAATACGTTAACAGGCCAAGCCCACTCCATTCAAGTGTATAACCAGCCTTGCCTGTTAAGAGCAATGTCTGGTCTGGCCCAAGCTGTTTCCACCCGTAAGCGCAGTTGTTATTAAAGCAACTAAAATAGTTAAATGTGAATGTACCTTTTCTGTAACGGGTATCAAATTCAAACTCAAATTTAGATTTAATTTATTAAGTTAAGAACAATAACGTTAAAAACAATTTACCTAAACATCGATTCCGTCAACCGAGAATTACACACAACGTTATATTATTTCCAATTTGTCATTATCTGAGTAATCAAGTACGTATCCTGTATTACAGATGTTGCTTGCTCTATTAAATTTTAAATAGTTAGGAACGAATTGAGGAAAAGTCCAACATGCATGGGATAATGATCAACACTTTTAGGTTCATTGTTAGCCGATTAAATAAGGCTCGGACGGTTCCACTTAATCCGCCGGCCATTAGCTGGCCGGTCCGATTAGCTAACTGCAATAGGGAACAAACCTGTGTGAGTCGGTCAAAATCGGAGGAGACCGGTGAAAACTATTCAACGCCGGTCAGAGACATTTTACCTTCTTGACTTATTAACTAAGTTTACCCAAAGTGTTTGATGTTTCTGGTCGCACAACCGTTGACAACAAAAAATAGAGTTAGGAAGGAGCACACATAGATGTATGATTTGAATATGTTAAACACCAATGATGTTCAACACTAAACCACGACAAATGCAAACAAATTATTACTTTTGCATCGTTGTTAGTGTAGAAATATGATATATATGTTAACGGTATTCCGTCTTTTGCAGTAAGATATAAAAGGGTTATCGTGTTGGGTTGGAGCCGGTTGCCCACCAATTAGGGGTTAAAACTGAAAAAAAAAAACCCACCGCACCCTAAACCCCACTGAACTCGTTAGTTGTGAATCGAGTCGCTTTGATGTAATGTTCCTTCCATAGTTGTCATAACCGAACATGTTATCTAACCGATCAGTTAACTGGCTTACTGGGTCAGGAACCCACGATATAAAGCAGTTTTGTTATATAGTGTATAGATTTATTATCATATACAATCACAACTAAATATCCAAGAATACTTGCGTCACTTATCCGAACCTACGAAGCAGACAATGGTTCAAAACAACCCTTGTATGCATATTTGGATATTGAAAGCACCATAGAACGGGCCGGTTTATTAGGTTTTGTATTGTGCAGGCCCGGTTTAATCGGTTTGGATAATTGGTATAATAGAAGATTATTACGAACCGAGCAGTACAAAGGATATGTGGTTTCGCGGCTGAATAGGGCGACACGGTCCAGTTACTTCAAACATGGAAGCATTTATGTCGTTGCATGTATCGAATTGTCGATAATTAAAAATACTTACTACAACTGTTAATAATTTAAAATTTGTTCTTCAGACTAGTTATGCAGGCTTAAGTTACTTAATTTACGAAAGCCTCAAATCCGATCCATTACAAACCGCATAAAATTCGTTTGGATCGGATCGGATTTTTTGTTAAAAAATGCACCCAACCCAAACCGCACCACAAACAAAACAACTGTTAGTGCTACTAAAGGAGGGTTTGTTAGTGTATCATCCACACTTTGGAAATGCCAAACCGTAAAAGGCAAAACTGTTCATTTTCTTTACAAATGCAAGTGACTAAAGGAGTCGAGTAGTGTACAAGAAGGAGTATTTCCACAAAGATTGTCACAGGGTGGGTAGCACAGGACTAGGTGGGTCAACCTGATAGGGTCACATCAATCAATGTTGCCACCCACTCTTCACTCAGGGGAGCCCTATAAAAGGAAATCTTAGCTGAAGCAACAGAGGAAGACACAAGCAAAAGGACGCCTAACCCAGTTACTCCAACCAATTACCAAAGGCAGAACTTACCCTCACACAGCAAATGGCGGGAACGGAGGACCGTGAGCATCAGCAGGAAGATTCCCAGGAGCATGACACCAACGATGCGTAAGTTACATTTTGTTTCGTGTTTGTTGCTTCTCCGCTGTGGGTCTTTACAATACCAGGCCTTCTTAGGCCTAATCCGGTTGTCAAAATATTATATTCGTCACTGTTCGTGCAGTCTGGTTAATTTGCTAACAGTTTTTACCTTCATTTACAGTGTTGTACCGACGATAGATATGGGAAACCTTCGAAGCGTATCGATCGCAGATGCAACGTCGACGCTTAATCTAGAGCTAACAATGAGCGTGGTACGAATGAGACTTCCCTTTATTGTGCTAGCGTCTTATATTTGTTGGAAACGCCAGATGGTTATTATGTTTCTCTAACAACATTTTTGGTGCAGAGCCCTAATGGTGGTCTGGGAGAAAACCTAACTGAAGATCTGAAGCCCCAACATGATGGTCTACTGTTGCTCGCAGTGAAGCTGCTGGAGGTATGTGAGCCAATTGATTTTTTCAGGAAACATTAATCAGACTATCAACCAAGAGAGATTAATGAAATGTGTCTGGGTTTGGAACAAAGGCAGTACCTTTCTTAAGCAATGTTTCACATGCCTTGTGTTACTGTACATGTGGTGATCCTTTTATCGTCCAGATTCTTTTATCTCTGTTGTTTGACCGTAGTGTAAAATTTTTTCCACGTCACGATGTCTTACGAATCCAACCTTTGACACGTTCTAATATGATGGTTAGCTTCATTAGTGGTTTTCGTATGTGATATTGTTTGTTGTTTGTTTTTTTGTGGTGTGTTAACTGAGTACGCAGAAGATCGATGCTAGGACAGTTGCTTTGGAGGATCGCATGTCGGCACTGGAGCGACCTATGTACCACACAGGGAAGTCCATTACTGAGATCCAGTCACTATTAACCACTAAACGGGGGAGTCCAACTGCAGCAGCCACTATACCATCCACAGCATCCACAGCTGCCGTGACAATGCCAACTGATGGTTACCTCGGTGCTGAAACCAACACAATGGGGCATAGGCAAAGTATAGTAGCAGTTAATAACGATATTGGGACGCCAGGACAAACACTGAAAATATTGGAGAAAGGAAAGGCGCTGGCCATGTCGAATGTTATTTCCTCCCTAGACATAGTCGTGCCCAACTCTCCTGGATTTGACGACGACCTCATCATAGACGAGGCACGTTCAACTCCTCACCCTAGCAAGGCCGTGAACAGTTCAGCCCATCCAAAAAGAACACTTGCGTAGTACTGGTGCTCTGGTGTGCCTAAAAGGACCACCAACTCTGGGAGCATTACAGATGACTCAGTTGACGGAGTGTGTGAAAAAGTTAGTAACAGCCTTCATAGCTTGACTAACACCCTTCGTTTGTCTTATAAATAAATGACAAATAAATGACACCTCTGCTGTGCAGATTTACAGGGACCTACCCAGCATGTCTAAGCTTGAGTGCACAACAAAAGTATGTGAGATGTTCTCTCTGCCAGAAACATGCGGCATTCCACTGAAAATTCCAAAGTTGGAGCCAATCGATTCTAAGCATATCATCGGGGAAGAACAGCCGGACTGTACGAAGCTCGCAATCACTCAGCAGAATAGCCTCACGAATGTTATTGTATCTTCGATGGGGGGTGGGAGTGCATTCAAACCGTATGGAATGGTTAACGTAATGGAGTCTCCTGTGCTATTAATTCCACTGGCAAGACTCCCAACCATTGAATGCATAATATATAACTCGTTACGCAATTAATTTCTTAGTACCATATGTCCGGTGAATAACTAACATTAAATTTATTTTTCTTAAGGGATTCCAAATGGTTTTTAGGCCGACCGTTCACATGGACCTGACACTTGAGGAATGCAAGATCGCCGCTTACATTTATGGAAAAAATGATCAATATTTGTAAGGATAAGTTGTTGTTATTAAAACGTTTACAATGTCCCTAATATTTATTCGTAGAGAAGGATGTAATGGATATGAATGTTGTTTGCCTAAATACCAGGGAAATCCTGTTCAAGTTCTCAACGTTGGAAGTTCCAAGAGCAGGATTCCACTCCTTATCGCCGGTTTATACGCCCAATGTTGACGTGAGTTTAAACCGAAGGTCCCGTTAATATTAGAAATATGATGTAGATGAGTACGCTGACACGTATGTTTTCCTTCGTGCACAGATTATGAACATAATCCTTATGAGTGCGTCCATGCGAGCCTGCTGCGTTCTGCCACCCCGTCTTTGGTACACACCTTCCGTGTTTGCCGATGACGTCCTAGCTATGAGGCCATTCAACGTCATAAGAAGAAAATACATGAACAGATGGATGCCGTCAACTAGTCATCTCGAACATGTTGTTAGCTTACCGTTGAACTCCACATTTGCACCTTTTTCATTTAAGTTATAACCTATCATTCATGTAACTGTGTTGACAGGTTTTCGTCCCGGTGTGCGAAGTAACATACACGTGGTACCTCATGGTGGTGGATGTTAAGCATGGGAGGGTGTACTGCCTAGATGTGACAAGAGCTCCGGAGCACAGGGATCGCAGGGAACGCGACATGCAAACCATTGTTAGTGTAACAGAATTTGAACAACATTTTACCGCACTGCAATAGTCTATAAGTTTTGCATGTCTGATTGTGGTTATCCTTCCGTGAGATGTGACTACTCTTCTTTTCTTGTATGCAGCTACTAATGCTAGGCCAGTTTTTCAAGCTGGAGACTAACATACTGAGCTTTACCCATGTTAGTGCTGATCCGACCACTTGGGGACCAATTAAGTATCCCGATGGAGTGCCAAGTTACCCTGAATGGTAATTCTTTATTCTTAACGTCTGTTCTGTCCAACCCAAAGCGATTTGTCATTGAAATGCCACGTTTCGAATTTGCAGCAACGATTCATGTCTGTGGATTTTGAACTGGATCCAAACAGAGGGGAAATTCAAAGTTTCCAACCTTCCTTGGCAGGTTCGTCATCCATTATCTAACCATGTTGTATATTTAATGAAGTAGTACATGCAATTTTACCGGTTATGTTGGTTACAAGCAGATGGACCGCCTGAAATTAAGGATGAAGACCGCAACAAAGATTGTCCTCTTGGAGTGTAACGAGGTGAGAGCAACAGTGGTCTCGAAGGCAGATGCAGCGTGGGGGAAGCTAATTCGAATGAGGGAATGAAAACCTTTCCAACTGTGGGCATACGACACAACTCTAGTGCATTTTGTTATAGATTAGCGTTTATTAAGTTGCCGGAAACTGTGATGTTAGTAGAAATCGTATTAGTTGTTTCGTTATATGCTATTTGGTATTGTGTGGTATATGTATGTGTGCTTATATATGTGTATGATGGCTACTTTTGTGTGTGGATACTAGTGGTCCTGTCGACAGACTAGAGCACAATATCCACACCCCCCAAGTAACGCCAACTGTCATTGAAAGGAAATGGGGTATATGGCCAAGTCGTATTTTGTACCCAGGTTGTGTCAATTTCGTTGCCCTTCCTGCCATATATGGCTGACTGCTTTTGCTAGGAAAACTATGTCAACCATATGAAATTTATTAATGAATGAAGTTCTAGCTAGTTTAAAAGTTATAGCAGGAGTTGTGCCCGTTGTCCGTTTGTTACATGGTGATTGAAGAAGAAAAGGGATAAAAAATAACATTCACTTGATTCTGGTCATGATAATTGACCTAAGGTATTCGAATGATATCTAAGTGTTGCTATATCCACTGTGCAGCAATATTATGGTATGGTATCAAATGAAAATTATAAAAAAAGTTCGGAAATGAAATTTAGTTGTAATTATAAATTGTAAAGTGGTTCGTTATTTCATAAGAATTTGTTTAATGTGTTAGAACAAAAAACTTGCGTCTCGAAAGTTATAAAATTTCCACTCGTTCATTTTTGGAATACGCCAAACTTAGGACTATTCTTTATATCAATAATATCTAGGAAACAATATAGATTCCTTAACTATAAATAACGATAGCTTATTCTCTTTAACAAAATAATCAATTAAATTCAACCTTTTTTTTTCAAACTATAAACACTTATGTAATGTAACAACAATGAAGAATCCTAGCACAATACACAAGCTATTGACGGGGGCAATCATTTTTTTGAATATTACATATCTATATTTTTTTAACCAATTAAAATAATAATTAAGATTATATATTTTTTTCCCGGAAAGAACAAATTTGTAATATTATAATAAATTAATTCAATCAATAGTTTTAATCAATTGTTTTTTAATAGACGTATAAATACAGTTAATTAAAATTAAGAATCTGGATCTGTGTATTCGTGGACCAATGAAACACCGATCAAGAGGTTACAGGACAAATGACCCCATCTGAAACGTATGACCAGTTATGACCTTGGAGATATAAATATCAATCAACCCAAATGGGTGAGAGGGTTTAGGGTTGAACTTCATGCACGATTTATGTCACTTTCGCTGCATTGTGGGAAAATTTAACGGGTTACATTACCTAAATCAATAGCTTCATGCATCTCTTCTAAACGCAGAGCGTCAAAATCATTCGGTAACTGCACGTAAAATACAACAAATCGGCATAATCCCGTCCATAATGGAATTGATAATTCCAACGCACAAGGGATCTTCTGTTCTAACCAATAAAAGGAAGTTGGAGCAGAATCTAACATTGTACCCATCAAATAAGATAGAAGTTAGAGTTATCAGTTTTTGATTAACATTACCGCTACATGCAAACATAACACCTCAGTTAAAAATCGGTTTCAGGCTAACATGTTCTCCTTATCGTCATACTTTGAATAACAGCTCACAACTAAGTCGACTGTTGTCATGGGTCTGCAAGCGAAAATTGATCCCGTTTGTCGCTTCCGGCTTGAAATGCATTTTCAGCGTGACAATTATCCGGGACAACGACGGGTACCTGTTGCATTAACAAGAACGTCAAACAAGACACGTGTTAACACCAACATTATGCAATTATAACGGATCTCCTTGCACCATGATCATTGTAGTGGCAAAATCATGCTAATGCACACATTCATTACAATAACCAATTGGGAAAGATTCTGCCTTAATAAAATCTCCAGTACTGTGCTGTTACTTAAATTTCGTTACAACTACGACTGCTTCTTCCCCATCGTCAACACCATAGCATATACCGGCAATACAAGTAACATGTTAAGATACAGTTCAGTGGGTTTAAAAAAATTAAAACATTAACAATGGCATGCGTGCATTAATTACGAACTATATATTATTGACCCAGATGACTTATTTTATAAATTTTTACCAAAGAATAGTGAGCCACATAATAATGAAATAACTACTGCTACTACAAAATAGCATTAACTTTAGTTCAAAGATTTAAATGCCATTAATATTGAACCGCTGGATAGAGTTAGTTTTATTGGTCACGACGCATAGTAAATAGTCCATGCAGGAAAAACTTTCGTGCTAACCTTAGATCGCTTGCGTTTATTTCTTCCACCATGTGATTCATTGTTCCTCGTTGGCGCTTGCCCGGCTCCGTTGGGGCATCTAGTCCTCCGGTGTCCTAGCTTCCCGCATGTGCTGCACTTTCTTTTCGTTTTCGACGCAGAACCGCCTCCTTGGCTCATCCGACCCGTGCCTTTTGTTCTGACACGAATAGGGTCCTTCACCCCGCAATCATTTGCTGTTGTGATATCATCCGTTGATGGTCTTAACCCGTACTTTATTTCAAGGAACAGAGCATCGCTCAAAAGCTTCTTTGAGTAAAGTTTGAAGTCTTCATCACTCATGCAAGCAACGCGCCCTAAGCGCTTACACAGCTGGGAGAAAGCACCCAATCGTGTCCTATAGGTCACACTTGGGTTAGCAGTATGTTGCTGAACACATTGGTTATGGATCTCCAATTTGGCTGCCTTAGACCATCTTCGGAGGACAAGGCTTTTGGGGATTTCCACCAAGTCTAGACTTACACACACGGAAAGGATATGCACACAAGGAATGCCAAACGACTCCATACGCATGCAGGTGCAACTAAATCTGTTCGAGATATGGTCCCTATATACCTTCCAATTCATCCCAGGCCTCCGATACTTCTGGAGAGTATATGCATGAGGGTTCTCACTGTCATTAAGTTCGCATATTCTAACACGAACACACCGTTTCAGGCTATCCCGGAATCTGAGAAACATTTCGCGGGTGAACATACTCCATCCAGACTTTTCCAGCTCAACAAACTCCGTTTGTAGCACAGGTGTTCCGTACCATGAACGAAACTCTAGCTCGTCCTCGGTGTCACGAAGAAAGTCCACACACCTTTGAAAATTTCTGACAAATTCTAACACCCCGTACCTGCTCTCAACAAACCTCCCTAGTTTGGCATGTAGTGACTCGCACCTAGAGGTTGTCCGTACTCCAGCAAAAAATCTACCACGAATGTATGCGGTTGCCCAAGCGTGCTTTTTGGCGTACAACTCCTTAACCCACTCAACCTCCCTAACACCGCACTCATTGACCATTAATTCCCAATGCGCTTCGAACTCCTCGATTTCAATATCTGCCAGCATGCAGTGTCTAAACATTTGTGTGAATCTCGGGTCGCTTATGTTAGCAGTCGCGTTCCTCAACAGATGCCAGGCACACAACCGATGATGTGTGTGTGGAAAAACGGACTGGATTGCTATCCGCATGGCCGGGTCTCCATCCGTGATGACGGAATGCGGTGCCTTACCTTGCATGCATTCCAGAAACTGGCGAAGAACCCAAATATATGACTCCTGCGATTCGCATGAGACCATTGCTGTTCCGAATACGCATGTCTGGTTGTGGTGGTTTACTCCGGAAAAGACTACAACCGGTAGGTTGTACTTGTTACGGCCGTAAGTAGCGTCGAATGCTAGCACATCGCCGAATATCCCATAATCTTCCTGACAACGACCATCGCTCCAAAACAAGTTGCATAGCTGTTGCCCTGACCCCAACTTGTACCGCCAAAACATTTTCCCATCGATGCGTGCCAGACCATCCAAGTAACTAATAGCTGCAGTTACGTCTCCGCCTTGTAGACCTCTCTGTTTCTGTATCTCATTATACATATCTTGTTTTGTGAATGTTACCAGATTAAAACCCCCTAGTTGTGCTGCGAATGACTCATAAATCTTAGGTATGCTAATCCCAATCTCCCTCATGCTTGTTAGCTGAGCAACTTCTACCTCAGATATCTTCCTGTGTGACCGCAGATAATCAACAAGCTTCCCATACGCAAGTTCGTGGTTATGCTCCTCGACAAAACGCGACACATACCACCTCCCACTACCCTCTTTCCGCTTTATCCTCAGCTCCGCCATGCATCCGCATCGGGTTACAACCTTATGCTCCCTTTTGCGATCAACCTTTTCCAACCATTTCTTCTCTCGAAATCCCTGCCTATTACAAACGAACGTGTACCGCACTATCTCTCCGGCAGTGTTTCTAACCGTCTTGCCTCGCCTAGATGCAAAGCCCTTTAGTCGGCTGTAATTGTTATAGAAGCCGCTTGCCTCTTGAGGTGAAGAAAACTCCATTTCAAGAACATCTTCTGCTTGCAACCCATCCAAACCCAACAAAACGGGCAACATTGAAGCCCCCCTCCCCTCCCAATCGGATAACTCAGCATCTTCCTCCACTCTTGTATCATACATTGTGTCCTGAAAGAATAACACAAACATTTCGCTACCAGCTGGCATTATGTGGAATGCGTTCTGTTTAAATATTGCATATCGATGCATATTAAAACTAGATAACATCAAAGCCTTGCATTTTCAATTAGTCTCAATGTATACTTTGCAGATGCAATGTTCATACGCGCAAATATGGTTATTGATTCAAACCTGATAACTTGAACTGAAAAACTCCTTTCACGATTATTAATTTCATTTAATAAACATTAACATGTTATAATTTAACATACAGTTTACCCAATCATCATAATGGTTGGCTACTACAACATGTCCATGCCAATCTATTTAATAAAGGATTTGCTTCTCCAGGCTCATTATCACAGATGCAAGTGGTGCATATTTCTTTAAAATGGGAAACTACAAAAACGAAAACTTAACAAAAACTACCACCGCGGCTAACTTAACAACAAAACACAAATCTAGCATTTCTTCTACGCATCACACTCGTCACATCATAGTCAGCACATAGAATACAACTTCTCACTACATAAGCCTCACACCTGCTAAGAATGCAACCAACTCCATGAACAATACCACCGAAATGGTGTAACAGACCATCCCCATCCAATTCGATCCCACTAACACACTATAAATACAGATTCGGGCGTATACCCGTCGTACCTGTGGATTCGACACACCAGCCTTGCCCTCCATCCAGTTGTCCGCAAGAGGCTCATTCCACATACACGAATCCTTGCAAAACTTGCTACTTGATGCCATTGTTACCTGAAAGACAAACCTGTCAAACTAAAACAAACAATAAACTAGGGATTGCACAAACTTCTTTGCCACAGTTACTATAATCAACTTGCCCGCCTCAAAACTGTCTCACCCGACCAATGAAAAAAATATGCCACTTACATAGATCAAAAACCTTTAATTTACCACCTCATCTACTATCCAACATGCTTCCAACATCCTCACAGCCTCCACTTGCCTACTACATACACAAACTTCCAAAAATACGACATGCATTACACCTACGACACAAACAAGCAAACACATTCGCCATTACATCCTAATTGCTACCAATATACGGACAAAGCAATTTGTAACAAAATAAATACCCAAGGCTTTTTCAGAAAAAAACAAATACAGTACTAAAAAATTCATTTTTTCACAGACAGGTTCAACTTTCAACGACAATGTCACGATCGAGAAATTAAATTGAAAACAGTACGAAAACTGGCAGAATGAGTCTCACCCGTCGACGGACTTACACACGGCGATGGGACCACCGCGTCGACGAAAAAAATTGCGCGATGTCGACCTTGTGTTATTAACACGAGCCGCGATCTCTCGTGCCAACTCCTGCGATCGGGCGGGTGAGATTAACAAGGCCTCCGCCGCGATGACCGTTTACTTCGATTCCAACCTCCGCCGTTATCAGGGATCCAGAAGTTGAAGGCCGCCGTCACTTTAAGTGCATACACAAACAACACAAACGATGAGCGATGAGGACGCCATCCAAGCATCGACGGCTGGGTGCTCACCTTCACGTTAGGTCACCGGGGGTTTACAAAACGCCACCTTTTCATTTCTCATCTAGCAACTCTTTTCCTTCCACTAAACCTCCCTCCATGGACCATTTTCATCACGGGCTTCAGTTTCTTTTCCTAACTGCATCACTATAACCATCAATATTCCAACAATGCAACAATGACAAAAAGGCCCATAACAAAAAAGTCTTCCAAAATTTAATACAAGCCCAAATTCAGTCAATTATGTTCTTACGGGCCCAAAGGATACAACTTTTCATCCAACTGGCTCAGCTGCAACTTGGCTTCTATAATGCTGTAAGCTGATCATGGATCACTACCCCTATGTGCAATTTTACTTTTTTGCAGGGACATTCACGATATTCCACACCATGCTACAAGACAAAATCAACACCTGTAACCTAACCGTACATGGACCATGAAAGTTCCAGAAAAGTGGTCTGGACCACTTGAAAACTTTCCCAAATATTATATATAATTATCAGATACACAATTACACCTAATTTCAATCTAGTTGCATTGGTTTTAGGGCTTAGCGTTACCTTCACATCTTGGTATCTAAACCAAACCGTTCCAATTCAGTCAAAGCGGTTGACAACCCAACCTGCAATGGATAGAATCGCATTTGTGTGCCAGACTAATCTTCTATCCAACTTGCACTTTAATATGTAATGTGCATGTTTATATGTGACCCATATATATCTGTTTTAATTTGTTATCTCTTACATATGACGAGGGAATGAAGATTTAAGCCTAAGTTTATTTTTTTTGTACAAATACTTAGTGTCATTAAGTTAGTAATACATAAATGATATTTAATATTATGAAACATGGAAGAATTAAATGTTGTGCTTTTAGTCAAAATAATTTTGTTTTTTATAGATTAGATCGAGTAGAGTTAGTTCAAGTTGGAAAGTTTAAGGTGCACGTAGAGTTCTAATTGACAATTTTAAATCTACAAATAGGATTAACGTGAAGTATTGAAGTCTTTTGTTTTTGGCAAAGTCTTTGGTATAAATAGAGAGAAGACATGTACATGTATAGATTTGTGTTGGAAGAGTGTTGGCTAGACAAGTGTTCATTGAAGGCGACAAGTTCTATGGCGCATCAGATGGTACCTGTACTACTTGTGACAGTAGTTGTCAGTGTGAAGCACGTACAACTTTTGAAATTAAGGGAAGGTAATTACGTTAATTAGAATATGTGAGATTAGCTAGTAGGATGGGTTGTTTCATGGTAGAAGGGGCTGGACATGTTTTCTAGGCTTGTACACTTTAAAACAATTTAATATAAAAATATAAGATTTTGTAAGCTTTTTTAATTTATAGTTTTATTGTAAGATTTTGTGTATAACAATTTTTTGGAAATGACTATGTTAGTGGGTTCAGTTAGAAAATGGTTGACATTTAGATGGAAGATTTATTTTAGTGGGCTTAGTCACAAAATGATAGTTATAGATGGTGAAGGATTTTTTGGGGAGAAAATGCTTGTGCCAAGGGAGGAAGTTTGGATGGTAGAAGAAACAAACCTCAATGTCAGGAGTTAGAATGAGTTTTCAAACGGCTTGATAGGGCTTTGGAAAATGCAACTTGGAGAACTAGATTTGAGGAGGCTCGAGTTGATGTTCTTACGAAAACAAACTCTAGTCACCACCCCCTCTTAATTACCTTCAAACCACAAGCACGACAACGAAAAGAGAGACCATTCCGTTTTGAGGTAATGTGGAACCTCCGTTCAGAATTCAAAGGGTATGTGGAGAATACCTGGAAGAAACAAAAGCCGCTTGGTACTGCCTTAAGAAACCTTTCAAGGGAATTGAAGGAATGGAACAGAGATATTTTTGGTCATATTAGAAAGCAAAAACAGAATCTGCTCAATCAAATATGGGGAATCCAGAGGGCGCAAACTAGGGGCCACAACCCTTTTTTTGAGAGGTTGGAAAAAAAGCTCGCAGCAGAGCTTGAAAACATTTTGGAGAAGGAGGAGCTAATGTGGCTACAGAAGTCAAGAGAGAGATGGGTGGTTGAAAGTCACAATACGAAGTACTACCATACCAACACCATTCTAAGAAAGAGAAAGAACAAAATCTTAAAGTTGCATACCGAGAATGGGGAGTGGATGGAAGAAGAGGAGACCATTGCCCAACATGATATTAACTTCTTTAAGGTGCTGTATAAGGAAGAGAAAAATAATAATCCAGCTCAGTTAGCTATCATTAAGTACCTCCCCTCCCCACTAGATGAAGAGATTAGGAGGGATATGGATGCACTTCCAACCCTAGAAGAAATTAAAGGAGCTTTTTTTAAATTGGTTCTCTTAAAGCGCCGGGGAAGGATGGCTTCCCGGCGAGTTTTTATTAAAATAATTGGAACTGTATTAAATCTAATGTTCTCTCTATGGTGGATGTTTGTTGAAAAGATCTGGCCTACATTAGGGAAATGAATAACACGTTAATTACACTCATCCCAAGGACCCCTACACTAGAGTTCATAACCCTGTTCAAACCCATTTTCCTCTGTAACGTCAGTTATAAAGGGCTATCTAAAATAATAATTGACAGCATTAAACCTAGGCTGGCAAGCAAAATTGTTTTCCAGCAATTAAATTTCATTCCAGGTCGAAATATTCATGATAATATATTGATAGCCAAAGAGATAACTCATATAATGAAAAGAATGAGAGGTAAAAAAGCTTCATGGCGGTCAAATTCGACTTTGAGAAAGCCTATGATAGAGTGAGGTGGTCTTTTCTTAACCAATGTTTGGAGGAGTTCAGAGTGACAAGCAAGCTAAGAGAGATTATCATGACATGTGTGTCGTCTGTTTCATACAATTTTTTGTGGAACGGAGAAAAAACAGAATTTTTTAGCCCCACAAGGAGTTTGAGGCAAGACGACCTTCTATCACCTTATCTTTTTGTAATTATGATGTATAAATTATCCCAGATGATAGAAGAGTATGTGGAATCTAATCGCTGGAAGCCAATCACATTTGGAAGAAGGGGACCGACAATCTCCCACCTTCTCTTTGTGGATGATCTCTTCGTATTTGCGGAAGCAACTGTGGGGCAAATTGTTGTTATTACAGATATGATGAAGGAATTTTGTGAGGCATCGGGGGTTAAAAGTCAATGTTTCAAAAACAACCAAAATATTCTCAAATAATGTGAAGGAAGAGGAGAGAGAGACCATAAAGAAAATCTGTTAGTTCCAACAAAATCAAAGCTTGGGCAAGTATCTTGGAGCAATGATTACAAATCAACGAAGAGGAAAGGAAAAGTTTAAACATGTACCACAGCGAGTGCATAACAAGTTAAAGGAATGGAAAAGACAGTGTCTATCTTTAGCGGGGAGAGTAACACTTGCAAAGGCGGTGCTGAAACCTTTAGCATACTATGACATGCAACACACCAGGCTCCCAAAAGAAATTTGAAGGGAGATAGAGAAAGGTATTCGATGTTTCGTTTGGGGGGATAACCAAAATCAAAAAGAAGTTCTTCACATTGGATGGGAGACGCTGTGCCAACCAAAATAACAAGGAGGGATAGGTTTTCGCAAGCTACATAAGATGAATGAAGCCTTTATTATGAAAATTCTATGGAGACTGTTCACAGAACAGGGAACTCTATGGACGCAAGTGGTTACTCACGATAAGTAGGGAGTGTTGGATGGGCTGGAGAATATAAATAGCAGTAATAAAAGCTCTCCCTTTTGGAGGGAACTGCAAAGAGCCTGAGCTAGGATGAAGCAGCATTGTAAATGGATCGTAGGTGACGAAAAAACAATTTGATTTTGGGATGACATTTGGCTATCAGGAGAGAAACCTCTTAAAGGAAATATTTTACAAGACATACCAAGAGAGTGGGATCAGTACACAATTGGAGACTTTGTAAACATAGATAATCAATGGTAGCTCAATATATTAGAACCTTTTCTCCCACAAAATCTAATAGAAAAAATAAGGACAAAGATGCCATAGTCCCATAAAGAAAAAGACACTATAAGGTGGAAATTTACTACAAATGGAGTTTTTCTATTGCAACTGCATACAAGAGTCTAACCAGCCATCAAGGTGAAAACAACAAAATTTAAAAAGCAATATGGAAATGGAAAGGCCCAGAAAAAGTGCATACCTTTTTGTGGCTCATGAATAATGGAAGGTTGATGACAGCAGATAAAAAAGCCAGAATGATGGGAACATCCCTCTACTGTCATAATTGTCCCCAAGTGAAAGAATCGATCCTCCATGCTCTGCGAGACTGTCCTAGCGCATCTAGGATCTGGGCCAAAATAGTACACCCAAATGCTATTGCTATCTTTTTCACAATGCCTCTGGAGTTATGGATACAGACAAACTTTAGCAATGACATGGGCAAAAGCTCTGAGCACAATTGGATGGACTAATTTGTGCTAACCTGCTACAGGCTTTGGAAGTAGTGAAATGAAGAGGTTTACAATCTAAGTTTCCTCCGCCCAGTGAATCCCATTTCAATCATAAGGGAGAAAACGAAGGAGTATAAGAGAGCACATCAGAAAGGCAAACTTCTATCTATTGAAACATCTCAAAGTAGAAAAAACTTACATTGGATCCCACCCAAAAGAGGGTGGGTTAAATTGAATACAGAAGGCACATCATAAGGAAGAACAATGAAGGCTGGGTGCGGAGGTCTTCTTCAAACCCATAATAGAGAGTGGAATGGGGGGTTTTTGGGCGAATTTGAGAAGATGCCAACCAGTGCAAGCTGAGTTATGGGGTGTCCTCCATGGACTTCACATGGTGGCAGACCTGGGAATGAGAAGAGTGGAGGTGGAAGTAGATGCAAAGGAGGCCTATGAGGTTTTGAAGGAGTATGATGAATCCATATTTGACGATATATTTTGGTTTGATTTGAGTAGATTTCATCACATAAACCCACATTTATTCATCTAAATAGCATACTTTTGTGTTCTCCCCCTAAATTGAGCCTAATTGTGAAAACATGCTATTTTGTGCTTAATTTAATAACCTTTATCCAAATTTTATGCCATTCGATGCCATGACATGTTTGTTGAGTGATTTTAGATCCTAGAGGCAAGTTTAGCAAGGAAAAAGTGGAAGGAAACATGTAGAAAGGGAAAAAGCATGAATAAAACAAAGGAGAAGCACACATTGGAGTGTGCGTGCGCACAACAACCTGTGCGTACGCACAAAAGTCACAAAATCATGTGTGCGTAAGCATGACAACCTGTGCGTATACACAAGAAGAAAATCAGCATGTGTGCGTACGCACATGCCTATGCGTTCGCACACGTCCCAGCGCGTGACTCATTTATTGCAAATCGCTGGGGGCGATTTTTGGGCCTCCAGGGCCCAATTTTAGGACTTTCTGAAGCTGATTGAGTGCTATATGAAGGAAGGCCTCACCCCATGTGAAGGGGGGAGGGGGAGGAGAAATTAGAGTTAGATTAGTATTATGTAGGTTGTTCTCTAGAGAGAAAAGCTCCCCCTCTCTTTAGAATTAGGATTCTTTAGTTCAATTTCTTGTAATTTCTACTTTTAATTCTTGTTTCTATTTACTTTTCCTTGTCATTTATTGTTATTACTTCTTTGTTCTTCCTCATTTCTCTTGTTATTTCCTTTATTTTGTCATTTTTATGTTTTATGACACTCTTGTTATTTTAATTTACAATTAATACACTTTATGTTTCATGCTCATTTATTGCTTTCTTTAGTTGTCATTGTTATTTTCTTGCTTTGGTATCTTTAGAATTTATTTTAATGCATTTTAATATTATTTTATTTTCATGCATACCAAGTGTTTGATAAAATACTTGGCTTAGTTTTTACTTAGTTGTTCCCCACTATTGGCTTGAAATTGATAACTTTGGTGATCCTTGAGTTATTGATGTCCATTCTTGCTTGATACATTAGAGTAGTTAGTTGATTTGGTCTCCCTTGACTCTATGTGACCCCCTTAGTGTTGACATAGGACTTAGGAATTAAAATTAACTATGCCTATTTGACTTATCTTCGATGTAAGGTTGACTAAGTAGGATTAACTCTTGATAATCATCATGTGTTTGTGGTCAATGGTTAAGATAGGTAACTTTAGCTCTCAATTGCTTGCCAAGAGGTTTCTTGCATTCGAAGTTTCCTTTCCTTGCATTTAATTACTTTGACTTTTCTTGCTTTGATTTTTAATTCCTTGCATATTTATTTAATTGCTTTGATGTTTAATTTCTTTCATGTTTAGTTTTCACACTCTTGGTTGAGAAATTGGGTGTTTGGGTAGAATTGAGTTGTGGATGTCCATTCCGCATTGTGTGAGAATGGTTAATTGGTTTGGTTTCCATTGACACTAGTCTTTCACTAAGTAATTAGTGAATTGACTAGGACTTATGAATTGAGATCAATTACGCCTTTTGACTAATCCTCAAGGAGGATTGACTGATTTGGATTGCTTCTGCACAATTGCCATATTTGTGGTCCATAACTAGGATAGAAAACCTAGATTACCCACTTCTTGGCAAGAGTTATCATTTACATTCCTTGCATGCTCATTTACTTTCTTGCCATTTACATTTTTTACTCCCTCGCTTTCATTTCCCAATTCCCCATGCTCTCTCTCATAGCCAATGATTATACACT
Organism: Arachis ipaensis; assembly: GCF_059453495.1. NCBI lineage: Eukaryota > Viridiplantae > Streptophyta > Magnoliopsida > Fabales > Fabaceae > Arachis > Arachis ipaensis. Next base: position 132,968,124 of record NC_142436.1, read on the forward strand.
TAATTGCAACTCCTAGGGAGAACGACCCGGGAGCTAAATATTCTCGGTTATTTTGTATTGGATTTAATATTTGGTCTTGAGAATTCATCGTCGTTTGAACTGTGCTACCAACGAATTGATTCTTGTTTTGATTGATTCTGAACCGACACAAAAAAATTATCTTTATCAAATTTGGCGCCGTTGCCGGGGAGTTGCAATGGTGTAAAGTTAGTGGCTATTGTATATATGTTAATATGTAAATAGCTTGCTTTTTGGTTGTCTTTTGTTTTTGTCAATAGTTAGGATTGGGATCCCGGAGGACATTGGACATTCTAACATTAGTGTGGAGGTCAAGCACAACTCACCATAGCAAAGGCTCTCCCAATTGTCTAACTTAAAGACATTAAATAAAAGTGTTTGGTAACATTGTTCTAACTCTTCTCTTTTTGTATATATTTTGGCTTAATTGCATGTTTTCTTGTTTTGGTTAGCTTAGGATTAGTTTAATTTTGAGTTTAGATAGGTTAATTTTGGTTTAGATCATGAATTTATGGATTCTTGCATGTTTTGGTGTTGAGTTTTGATTGAGCTAAGGCTTGATGCCTTAGATTTTAAAGAAATTTTTTTTGGGGAAAAACAGGGCATGTGCGTGCGCACACCCTTGTGCGCACGCACACAACAACGAAAATTCACCTTCTGTGCGGACGCACCCAGCTGTGCCTATGCACACAAGCCTTTATGCCCTCTGTTCGCAGCGCCAGCACACCTTGTGCGCGCGCATTCTCCTGTTTTCTGCGACCTGTGCGTGCGCACGTACCTGTACGTACGCATACATGCCCTTTTTCGCACTCTTTGTGCGAGCGCACAAGCTTGTGCGCCCGCACGCCAACTTACCTCCCTTCTGGTGGGAGCGTTGGCACAGCCTGTGCGCATGAACCCCTGCCCCTTTAAGCTTCTGTGCACGCACACTAACTTGTGTGCGCACACACACATGATCCAACACATAAAAAAAAACTACCTATGCGTGCGCATAGCTTTGTGCGCACGCACAACCCTGGGAACCCCCTCTGCTCGCAGCACACGCACCTCTTGTGCGTGGGAACACCCCCCCTCTTTTTCCCTTCTCTACGCCCGCACACGCCTTTGTGCGTGCGCACAGGTCCTTATGTTCATTCTGTTCGCAGCACCCGCACCCTGCTGTGCGCGCGCATAACTCGCCTTTTCCACTTAGTGTGCGTACGCACACATGCCTGTGCGTACGCACGCCCCTATTTTCACCCACTTTACTTCTTTTCCTCTCTTCTCTCTACTTCTTCTCTTCTTTTCTCTTCCACCCCTCTCTTCTCTTGCTTTTGCCCTCTTCTCTACTTGTTCTACTTTGTTCTGTTTGCTTCTCAATTTTGCTTTATTAATTATATTGAGTTTTTGTTTAGTTATTTGTTAATTAAATAAATTGCAAGTGTTTCTTGATGATTGTTGGGTTGCTTCATGCTTGAATTTTGATCTAATAAATATGTGCAATGAGCATTGAGTTTTTGTTTGATTGCCTAGATGAATTGTGAGTTTGATTCATATGTTGTAGCCACCATATGCATTAGACTTTATCCTTGTGTGGCATTTTGAATTGTGCACTTTTACTTTAGTGAATTGAGTTGAGCTACTTAGTCATCATGGTTCTTAAGTGAATATAATCACATAACAAGGTATTTGTTCCTTGTTAATTCTTTGCATTTTTTTTGAGTTGACTTGACTTGATTCTTATCAAGACTTGTCACTTTTTGTAACAAGCACCTTATACATGTGATTATTTCCTTAGTCCTAAGGGTGAATAAGTAGTCTCTTTTCATCATTGAATTCGTTGTTGTTGATTGTGTCATTTTCTATTCACCATGCGCTTTCACTTGCACGATTTCAATAACCAATGTCTTATATACTCAATTCACTTTAGTTGTGGTTACCTAGGTTGTTTGTGCCTTAAGTTTTGCTTATTTATTACTTACAACCCAGGACTACTTGATTGAGGAACATGCTATTTCTTTTGATTGTGTGGTATCTGTTTTTAATTGACCAATGGTTTGTGTTCTAAACCGTGCGCATTTAGAATACGCATATTGCCCTTTCTCATACCACACTTCTATGACTTCTTCCTCAATTCTTGTTTTATATAGCAACCCCGAGCCCCTGGAGTCCACTAGCTGAAGGTGGAGCCTCACAATCCTTCACCCCCAGATTATGTACATGCACGGAGGAGCGTGCATTATTTAAGTGTGGGGGAGGATTGCCAACTTCAAGGGGGTAAAATTTCTTTTCTTAGACACTTTGCAATACTCCTTTTGTCCTTTTTCTTCAATTTTTGCAATTTTTGTTCTTGTTCGCATTTTGTTTGGTTTGTTTGTATATATCTCTTTAATGTTTATAGTTATATGATAGTACATACTTGCATGTTGCATGTTAGATGAATAAGTTTGGTAAAACAACAAGAATTTTCATGAAATCTCTTTTAAGGCGTGCCATTGATTAGATTTGAATATTTGTTTTTGAGCTTGCTTGAAGTATTTTTAAGGAACATAGAAAAGAGCTTGAACAAATTACCTAGTGAGATTTGAGCTTTAATTGTGTGGTTGCACATTTTCAACCACAAATTTTGTTCTTGTGTGATATACTCCTTTTATGATTGTGATCTTTGATTTGCTTTAATCTTTATGTCCTATATTTGTTATTTTGAATGCATTTAGTATGATTGATGCCATCTTTGATTAAACTCACTAACCCATATGGCCAACCCTTATATCTACCTTTGTAAACTACTCTTGAGCCTTTTAATTCCCCTTTGTTCTAATATTAAGCACATCTTTTTCCCTAAGTGAAAAACCATTAATGTCCATTAATTGTATCTTTGATTAGCTTGGGGTTGAGTGTATGTGTTATTCAGGTGTGGGGGGAAATTTGTGGGAATCATTGGTAGTTAGTTTGCTTTGGGTGTTCATATTGAAAATTTGGAAAAAAAATGGGTAATTACTCATGCATTTATCATTTAAAATATATGCATCTTCTTTGTGATAATAAAAAAAGAAAATAAAATAAAAGAAGAAAAAAAAGAAAAGAAAATAAAAATAAAAATAAAGGATGCATATGTGGTTGAATTGGAAAGAGAATGCATGAGTGAGTGTGAAAAAGAGGATAAATGGGTAGTTAGGTTGTTTTGTTATGTATATAGGAGGATATAGGATTAGGTGGGATACTTGAGCTAATCAAAGATCTAATCTGTTAGCCCACTTAACCATATTAATCCTATCCTTACCCTAGCCCCATTACAACCCACAAAAGTCCTCATGATATTTGCATTCATTCATCAAATATTAGTTGATTGTTAGATGACTTGCAAATCTTTGAGAAACATGATTAAATGAGGATTGAGTGATTAAACTGTAACACCCTAACTACCAAAGTTAACACTTCCGGCTGCGCGACTCTGATAGCTCGGACATTACGACGACTTTTATACTATTTAATACTAAAATATGAGCCTGTTTAAAACTTTATACCGCAAAACCGCTCCCACAAATACTTTTGCTATACAACGTACATCCATACATACCATACAACTTACAGAAACTCATAAAGAGTACATCCATATATATACATACATATATGCAAATATTATTACAAGCATTAACCAATACAATTCCTATCCCTCTTACAGAATATATCAAATAATGGCGAGGGTTCAATAAACCATAACTAAAACAAGACAGAGCATCTCAACAACAACTAAATAAACTCTTCGTGACTTCTGCGCCCATATCCTGAAAGGGGAAAAATGTAGGGGGGGTGAGAACATCATCATCGAAAGGGTTCTCAGTAGAGGGTTTTTTGGAATTACTGTAATAGGATACATGAAGATAAACCGTACCAGTGATTAATAACCGTCTCATGCCTCTTTTCAAAAATAACGGTTTATAATAAAAGTAAAGTCGGAAATCTTTTCTGAAAGAGGAACCATTCAATTCTCAAAAAAACTCAAAAGTCTTTCAAAACGGTTTATCTATGCTGAAACAAAATAGCCTTTCATATTTTATAACAAACCAGAAACACAAAATCGAAATCAACCATCGGTTCATCTCATTCCAACCACAGCCCTAGGCCCAAACAATCCAGCCATCAACCAATCACCACAGTCCAACAGAGTCCCAGTAGCAAACACAAATAGGAAGATGCAAGCACAAACAAACAGTTATTCCAAGTAGAACAATTAGCAATTAATCACATAGGCAAACCAAGTATAATATGCACATCCAAACAATGTCACATAGATGCATATGATGCATGCCTGTCCCTAGTGGCTGATGATATCATCTGTCGGTTATATAGCCAACCCGACACGTCCTGGTAGCTAACCATGGACAGAAACACCCATCGCGGAGTAAGTAGGTTTGAGCTACAACCCCATTGCTACTACCCGCTCAACGCAGAGCCAGTGGGATAACCACTACTGCGGCTACTACCCAGGCGGGTGTTTAAAAGCTCAACCTGGAGCGAGTGGAATCACCACTACTACCGCTACTACCCAGGCGTCACAGTCTCTGACCTGAAGCAAGTGGGACGAACCACAACCATTGCTACTACCCAGGTATCTCAAGCATATATTCATTCAGTCCCAGCCATGGATCAACATCCATCTCAGCCATCCGGCTTAAATTCATAATTCATAGTCAGCCATATGGCCCATAACTCATTCGGCAATCAGCCATGAATCAATATCATACACAGCCATTCCGGCTCACGGTTCAATCCAGAACCAGCCAATATTCATAAATCATACACAGCCATTCCGGCTCACAATAAAACATCACTTCCACCGTTCAACATCATTAAATTCATAAAATCGGCACTTAAGCCATAAATCATTTTTCTCAATTCATTTCACTTTGAAATCGAGTTTCAACTCTTTTCAGCCTTGGCTTTAAAGATCTCATTTCTCAAATCATCTCAGGCTCATAAGCCACTTTTACTCAAGGTAAATTCCCCTTTGAAAACAATGCCACTCTCGGCATCCTCTTTCCAAACTTCCATAACCATGGCAAGTTAAAGATTTATTTTGAAACATTCAAAATCTTCCATTCAACAATGGGATTTTATAACAAAAGTTCCTTGGCAGAGTCCCAAGTCTTTAGGGGAGAATAACATAACTCATTTCGCCAAATTCATTTAAAATCATTAAAACCTTGACTTTCCGATTTGAGCAGTAAAATAGGATCTAAGCCAAACCGAGTCACGTAATCATTTACTTCTTTCAAAGCCGTTTCCTTTACTTAGGCAAAAACCAACTTCAACCCCCCATGATAAATTCTAGAATGTTTCAACTGTTCAAAATTGTTTTAGTCTTGCAAGAATTCAGAATTCAAAGAGTACTTAAAACCTTTCTCAAAACATTTCAAAATGAAACTTGTCAATAGACATTCAGGTCCTTTCAAAATTATTAAAACTTCTTTAATTGAAACCCCCAAGTCAAATTCAAAGGCATAAACCCTTTTCACATTCAAACAGCTTTAAAACACAAGTTTCATCTAAATAACTTTCTCCTGAAAGAGATACAATGCCTTTCTTAAGAAGCAAGACTAAATCACAATTTCCTATTTACTAACTCATTTCGAAAGCATGAATCATCCTTTTCTTGATAATTCAAATAAAATAGTAGAAGTCTTTAACTCATCATTTGCCCGACAATATTTCAATAAAGACTCGGATTTTATAGAAATTTCGACAGCACCTCCCCTAAAACTTGGACTTTGCCACCCAGTTCGGGTCCCAACTAAACCGTTTCTCATTCCTTTTTAACAGCCCAAAACCAGAAATCAATTCAAAAGCAAGCTAAATGCCTCAGTGGCATATCTCAAGGAAACCATTTCAAAATCAACTCAATATCAACCGATTTAACTCGTTCCCAAAGTTTAAAAGAATCAGTTCAGCAATAAATCATTTATCAAAACCAAATCAATTAAAGCAACCCAGGCTGAATTTCAAGAGTATTCTATCTTTCACATCATCAAAATAATTGACTCACTTTGAACCAATCCTCAACGGATTAAACTCATATTTCAAATCTTTAAAGAATCAACTTCCAAACATTACATTTCACAAAGCCGCACAACAATTCAGCCAAACAAACATTCATAAGCTTTCGAGACAATCAAATAATACATAAGGCCGATATAATCACCAAATACACATTTTCCCACATCAGTATCCATATGTAATAATTCCAATACATAAAGTATAGTTTTGGAAAGCGCCCCTACCTCAAAAGGCAATTCCATAACCCAAACGCCTCATAAGTTCTTTTCGCCTCAACTCCAAATCACCGGCAGTCAAAACCTCGGCTCCAAGCCACTTTCGCAACAGTCTCAACAACTCTAATCGCAACATACAACAACCGAAACTCAATCTCATAGCAATTAATGCCACAAACCTCAGCGTATGATAACAGAACGGTAACTAAAGGGCTTTCAAATCAAAACGCTTACCGAACTAAAGAAAGAGCGGCTGAACCGAAACAGCAATGGTCTCTGAACCGGTTCGGCGGCAGCTCGGCAGCCACCTCAAGCGACAGCCGTGACCTGAATAACATGCAGTGACAATGAGGTTCCCCGAAACTCAACGGAAAGGAGAACCAACATAAAACCCTTACCGACAAAGTTTTCCGGTGGCGGCAGTGGCATTTTTCCGGTGGTCAGGCACGGCGGCGCGATTCCCTCCTTTGCTGACAGCGACACTCGCGGTGACAACCTCCCCGTTTTCTCTCTCCCACACGGGTTCCTCTTCCCATCAACCCTAACAACGACAGCGGCACTAGAATGGCGATCCCGGCATCCACCGAAACAAAGTAGAATCAGATCGGCAGTTCTAACTAACCTCGGCAACCTTCTAGTGGTAACACCGAAGGCATATGCGGTGGGAAAACGGAGGCAGCAGCGATGGCCTCTCGGCAGTAGTGACCGACGACTGGGTGGCGCGACTCTTTCCCCCCATCGCGGTCCTCTCCCTCGTCTCAGATCTGCTCTGCGACAGCACAGAGACGGCGGCGCGACTGGAACTGGGTGCGGCTCCACCAACCTCGCGTCTTCTCCCTCAGCGGCGTCCATGGCTCGCGCCTCCAACGTGACAGGCAGATCGATTAGGAGGCCCGGCGGCGCTAGCTTTCCCCTGGCGATGACAAGGACGCGTGGACTGCTGCAGCGGCGCGACGCGGTGAGGGCGATGGCGGCGCGGTGAACTTTCTCTCGATTTCCACCCTTGGATTTGCGACGGCGTTCCTTTCTCTCCCTCTGTTAGAAACGGCGGCGACGGTGGCAGTGGCACCCACCGCGCCGCCTCCCTCTTCTCCCCTCTTCCCTAATTCTGTCTTTCCTTTACTTTGCTTTTGTTCGTTTCTTTCTTTTCAGGGAAATGGGAAAGGAGACCGTGTGCTACTATTTTGGATAGCAAGGATTTTGGCTGCTGCTGCTGGGTGTGGGGGGAGAAGGAAACCGGGTCGGGTAACGGGTCGTTGGGTTAGGATTTCATTTTCAAAAAATTAGGGTTAGGGGCATTATGATAATTTCGCATAAAATTGGGAATAATATAGTAATTGAAACTCAATTAAATCCAACCCTAATTATATATAGAAAATACTATTTGTTCATCACTTTCGCAAATTATTTTCAATAAAATGCCCAAATCTAAAAATTAGAAATAATATAATTAATTTCTCTATTTTTCCAAAATAGCAGTATTAATATTTAAAAAATATTAATTATTTAATCCAAATAATATAAAACCCTATTATTTCATAACTGCCAAAATTATAATCTAAATATAGAAAATAATCCAATAATCATTAAAGTGGATAATAATCATAACTTATCTCAAATTCAATAAATCAAAACTTGCCTTAATTATCTTTAATAAAAAAATTTCTGAAATTAAGGCTATAAATAACTATATGATTTGAGACTTGATCATAATAAGACTTTTCAAAAGTTCTGGGTCTTACATAAACCCTACACACTGAGCGATTAGAGCGTAAACACATCCGGTGATGGTTTCAATTGCTCAATTCTATGTTCCCAATCCTTATCTTGTATCTTCTTGCAAGTTGCTTGTTAGTTTTTGAAAATTTCAAATCAAATCTTTGGACATTGATCACATTGCATCATTTCCTTGTCTTGGCCCTAAGTATATTTTGGATTGATTGAGATTTTGTTGCTTGTTTTTACCAAACTCAATAGGAACCATAGTATAGATATAGATAGATAGCATTTAGTATAGTTGCATACATGTAGGTAGTTGCATTTAATAAATTGCTTGCCCGCCTTATTCTTCTCCTTTGATTGTGATTAGCATGAGGACATGTTATTGTTTAAGTGTGGGAGAATTGATGAATCCGTATTTGACGATATATTTTGGTTTGATTTGAGTGGATTTTATCACATAAACCCACATTTATTCATCCAAATAGCATACTTTTGTCTTCTCTCCCTAAATTGAGCCTAATTGTGAAAACATGCTATTTTGTGCTTAATTTAATAATCTTTGTCCCACTTTCATGCCAATCGATACCATGACATGTTTGTTGAGTGATTTTAGGTCCTAGAGGCAAGTTTGGCAAGGAAAAAGTGGAAGGAAGCATGTACAAAGGGAAAAAGCATGAAGAAAACAAAGGAGAAGCACACATTGGAGTGTGCGTGCGCACAACAACCTATGCGTACGCACAAAAGCCACAAAACCATGTGTGCGTACGCACGACAACCTGTGCGTGCGCACAAGAATAAAATCGGCATGTGTGGGTACGCACACACCTGTGTGTCCGCACACGTCCCAGTGTGTGACTCATTTATTGCAAATCGCTGGGGGCGATTTTTGGGCCTCCAGGGCCCAATTTTGGGACTTTCTAAAGCTGATTGAGTGCTATATGAAGGAAGGCCTCACTCCATGTGAAGGGGGGAGGGAGAAATTAGGGTTAGATTAGTATTATGTAGGTTGTTCTCTAGAGAGAGAAGCTCCCCCTCTCTTTAGAATTAGGGTTCTTTAGTTCAATTTCTTGTAATTTCTACTTTTAATTCTTGTTTCTATTTACTTTTCCTTGTCATTTATTGTTATTGCTTCTTTGTTCTTCCTCATTTCTCTTGTTATTTCCTTTATTTTGTCATTTTTATGTTTTATGACACTCTTGTTATTTTAATTTACAATTAATGCACTTTATGTTTCATGCTCATTTATTGCTTTCTTTAGTTGTCATTGTTATTTTCTTGATTTGGTATCTTTAGAATTTATTTTAATGTAATTTAATATTATTTTATTTTCATGCACACCAAGTGTTTGATAAAATGCTTGGCTTAGTTTTTACTTAGTTTTTCCCCACTCTTGGCTTGAAATTGATGACTTTGGTGATCCTTGAGTTATTGATGTCCATTCTTTCTTGATACATTAGTGTAGTTAGTTGATTTGGTCTCCCTTGACTCTATGTGACCCCCTTAGTGTTGACATAGGACTTAGGGATTGAAATTAACTATGCCTATTTGACTTATCTTCGATGTAAGGTTGACTAAGTAGGATTAACTCTTGATAATCATCATGTGTTTGTGGTCAATGGCTAGGATAGGTAACCTTAGCTCTCAATTGCTTGCCAAGAGGTTTCTTGCATTCGAAGTTTCCTTTCCTTGCATTTAATTACTTTGACTTTTCTTGCTTTGACTTTTAATTTCTTGCATGTTTATTTAATTGCTTTAATGTTTAATTTCTTGCATGTTTAGTTTTCACACTTTTGGTTGAGAAATTGGGTGTTTGGGTAGAATTGAGTTGTGGGTGTCCATTTCGCATTGTGTGAGAATGGTTAATTGGTTTGGTTTCCATTGACGCTAGTCTTTCACTAAGTAACTAGTGAGTTGACTAGGACTTATGGATTGAGATCAATTACGCCTTTTGACTAATCCTCAAGGAGGATTGACTGATTTGGATTACTTCCACACAATTGCCATATTTGTGGTCCATAACTAGGATAGGAAACCTAGATTACCCATTTCTTGCCAAGAGTTGCCATTTACATTCCTTGCATGCTCATTTACTTTCTTGCCATTTATATTTCTTGCTCTCTTGCTTTCATTTCCCAATTCCCCATGCTCTCTCTCATAGCCAATGATTATACACTTAATTGCAACTCCTAGGGAGAACGACCCGGGAGCTAAATACTCTCGGTTATTTTGTATTGGATTTAATATGTAGTCTTGAGAATTCATTGTCGGTTTGGACTGTGCTACCAACGAATTGATTCTTGTTTTGATTGATTCTGAACAGACACAAAAAAATTCTCTTTATCAGAGTACAAGACAGGAAAATTATGCCACAATAAAGTGCTCAGGGAGATTTACGAAATCCTTCGTAAACCTTGGAAAATTGCTTTTACACATATTGGAAGAGAAGCCAATTAGTGTGCACACTGGCTAGCGCACAACAGCATCACGTTCAGGGAGACTTTTTACTTTTTGGATGCTCCCCCATTAGATTTAGTAAAGTTAATGGGAGATGATGTAGAAGGAGTTCTTTTGCCCTAAGAACCTTTAGTTTTGTAGTTTATTTTTTGTGGGCCTGGTGCCCCTTTTCCTTACCCAAAAAAAAAAGAAGAAGAAACAGTTACCAAAGAAGGACATAAAAAACAGAAGTCTTTTGTACAAACAGTAAAAAATCGCCCAAGAGATGAAAGTATGGAGGATGATCAACTATTAGAAGAGGAAGAAGCCGAAAAGAATATTGAAGGTATGTTCAATGATAATAGCCCAGAAATCAGAGTGGAAGTACTAGAAGGGGTCTATACAATATTATTATAAATGAAGACACTAAAAAAAACTATAGAAGTTTTGGTAGAACACAATCATAGTGAAACTACTAGGGAGGAAAACCATATATGTGGCTATGAAGAGAAGACTAAAAACAATGTAGAGTAATAAAGGAAGCATTGAGATAATAGATTTGGGGCAAGGATACTACCTAGTGAAGTTCTTTTCAAATGAAGACTTTGATTATGTTCTCTTGGAGGGTCCTTGAAAGTTATATGACCATTATCTCACTGTGAGGATGTGGGAACCCAACTTTGACCCACAAACAGCAACTATAGACAAGATTACAACCTGGATTAGGCTATCTGGGCTGCCCAGAGAGTTGTACGACAGGAGTATTTTGAGAAAGATTGGAAACCTCGTTGGAAGAACTGTTAAAATGGATAACATACAACACATCTGGACTTTGTAGGGGAAAGTTCGCAAGGCTGTGTGTGGAAGTGGATCTCACAAAACCACTTATAGGGAGGTATTTTATTAAAAGAATCCCTGGTGATGCAATCTCTTTTTTGTTTATGAAATTAACGTTTTGTGATTTTTTTTTTGTAACATTCATTTCTTCGGGGAAGGTATGTCATAGTTATTGACGTTAAATATTGTTATTGGTGCAGATATAGGTCGTGTTGTGGTTGAGTCCATCGTAGACATTACTTTTATGTATGTGGAGGACATGGAGCTCATGTTGATGCATGCATGCTTGTTTATTCTTCCAAATCGGTTCTCTTATATTTGTTCATCAAGAGATAAACTCAACCGATGACCGTGTGATGTTTGGTTTCATGGTTGTGCTTTCCCATAATGGCAGAGGTTTAGATCTTGTGGCTTACGGTTGTCATACGAGGAGAGCTTCGCTCGTTAAAAAGTGGCATTCGCCATGCCTGAGAAGATTCTGTCGGCTACGGGTTATACCATCCATGATTACAACTATCACATTCTTGGACATGTCAAAGAGCAATTGACTCAGAGCAGGGAGAAGAAAGTTGGTTTATTGAACGAACACATTCATAGGGTAGATGTTGAAAATGAGGAACTAAGGAGTGAAGTGAAAATTTTTGGTTTAGGAAGAGCAATTGACTCATAGCAGGGAGAAGGAAGTTGGTTTATTAAATGAATGCATTCATAGGGTAGATGTTGAAAACGAGGAACTAAGGGGTCAAGTGAAAATTTTTGGATGAATAGGAAGTTCAAGATTCATTATGAAAGTTTGTTGGTGAAGGTACATGAATTTTGTATTTTTCTTTTTGATATATATTTTAATATTGGAAGAGGTGGCTCCCTAGTGTTTTGTTTGGGGTTAGGATGGAGGGGAGTAATGGGAAGTTAAGGGTTAAAACTTAAAAGTGGTTAGTGCATTGGCCTTTGGTTTATGGTTTTGGACAAAAAATAGTAACATTGTGTAGCTTGTTTATTCCTTTTGTTTAGCCCTCATTATGTTTGCATGTAATCACTTATTGCAGGGATAACGAATTGTCTTTTCGATGGTAATAGTTTTATAAAATTGAATAGAGTGTGCAATTAATACAAATCAACTGATAATAATATAGTTTAGGATGAGTTATTTCATTGTTAAGCTCAAGGCATAGAGACATTATTTTGTAAAATTACTTATTGATAAAGATTTTATTGGCATTGAATATTAAAATAAGTTTTTTTAATTTATTAAATTTTTGTCCAGTTATCCTAAAAATTGGAGGAATTTAGTTTCTTATATAACTTATGTCATTTTGATTAGGTTTAAAAAGAAATATAATTCATTTGTGTGAAGGGTTTGGGTTACCTAATTGAGTTAGTGTTATGAATTTTAATTTTGTTTCAGGTTCAGAGTTCTGTACTTTACATAAGTTAAAATGAAACACATTGTTATACTAATTATTCTTTAAACTAATGATATTTTTGTCAACAAGACTTTTGTAAACGGAGACAATAATTGGTAATGTTGTTATTAATAAGTTAGTATAAGTTTTCTTAGATTCAGATTTTAACTTGAACTAATTTAGTTACATTGATAAATATGTTTGTTGATGGTAAAACAAAATACTCGATGTTAATATTCGAAACCACTTTTTAGATTTTTTTTTTGTTATCCTAATTAGAAGAATTTTCATATAATGTTTGATTAATGGAGAAATAATTTATTGAACATTAATGATAAAGGTATTTTGTAATGGCTTTTGTAAATTATATACAATGTGCTATTGCAAAATTTATTTTAATGAAGGAAAAAAACAAATTGACATGGCACTAATTTTAAATAATCAATTTATTAGTAAGATTGAGTTTTCTTAACCTTATTTTTTGCATTAAATTAAATTAAGGCCATTAATTTAGGCTCTTGTTAATTGTAGGCTCAAGAATTTGATTATAGATTTATTATTGGTGAGTGTATTTACAGTTTGGTGGACGTGTCAGATCCAAGTTCTAACACACAGGGGATATGTTGCATGCAGCACATGGGGGGCGTGGAAGACACGTGGCACATTCTTCTTGCTTGGGTCTGCAGCACATGGGGGGCATGCTGAGTCAGCACGCAGGGGGCGTGTTGATACGTGGTGAAGTCTAGTTGGTTGGAGCAGAAGCACATGGGAGGCGTGCTTAGTCAGCACGCACGGGGCATGTTGACACGTGCCTCACTCTGATTGGCTGATGAAGCAACACATGGAGGGCGTGCTAAGTGCTCCCTTCTATATAAGGTAAAGCTCGGTACCATTTTCATTATGAAGAAGAGTGTTCTTTGAGTGTGTTGGTAGTGTAATGGAGGGTACCGCAAACTTGATAGTATATCGCAATAGTGAGATTATACAGAATACTCATGAGGGAGTGAGGTTTGTGTGTCAAAATCTATTTTTGTTTGTGGTTCCATGCACCATGATGTATGTTGAGGAGAGTGAGCAGTATTCTATACTGGAATTCGGTTGTAGTTTTTGGTGGTCTAATACAGTTTGATATCATGTCGATCATTGACGAAGTGAGTATGCAGAATATGTTCCAAATTTACCGGCAGACTTAAATGTGACAGCCACAGATTGAGCTGTATGTTGAGTTTAAAAACGTAGAGGCAGATGTGATTCAAAATGATTTATATATAGAAGATGATAGAGTTGCAGTATACGAAGGACTGAATAGTGACAGCAAAGAGGACTTCAAAGCCACTTATGAAGCCGGTGACGAAGACGAGGATGGTGATGTGGGAGTTGAGGCAGGAGCAGAAAATGTAGTGATTCATCTCTCAGTTAGTCAACCGATGAATGTTCCATCTTTTATGCATAACTTGGATCTTGACGCCATGCATGCACCGAAATTTTCGGAATATTCAAACATAGGCACATGATGAGTGAATAATACATTTTTGTTAATTTATATTTTGGATTGAATAATGAATGATGATTTCTGCTTTTTGTAGGCATTGCTGATCCAGAGGACGGAGAGTTCAGGATTGAAATGGAATATAGTTCTAGAAAGTCGGTCGTCGTAGCAATTAGAAGTTACACTATCTTTAGAAGAGTTGACTACAATGTGTATGAGTCTGAGCCACAGACGTTCTATACAAAATGCAAGACATATGGGTATGGGTGCGATTGGCTTATCTGAGCCAGCTTGATACGGAAAAAAAGGTTATTAGGAGATACGCAGATACAACGGTAAGCACACGTGCACAATGGGAACGATTTCACAGGATCATTCCAAGTTGGACTCGGATACAGTTCCTGAGGCTATAACGCCATTGGTCGAGACTGACCCGTCCATCAAGGTGAAATCTATAATAACGGAAGTTCAGTCAAGGTTCAACTATACCATCAGTTACCGAAAGGTTTGTTGGCAAAGCAGAAGTCCATAACCAAAGTTTTTGGAGGTTGGGAAGATTCTTACCAAACTTTTTCATGGTGGCTCTCGGTTATGGTTTAGAAGATGGCTGGTTCAATTGTCCAAATTGAAACACGACCACTGTACAACGGGAGTGAGGAGGCGGACAGTGTCAGAAATACTTCATCACGTATTTTGGAGTTTCAATCCATGCATTAGGGCGTTCAGGCATTGCAAGCCTCTAGTTCAAGTTGACGGCACACACCTATACAAAAAATACAAAGGTACACTTCTGGTTGTTGTTGCACAAGATGGGAACCAGAACATTGTGCCTATCGCTTTTGCCTTGGTGGAGGGGGAGATAGCTGATGCGTGGCACTTCTTTCTTAGGAATTTGCAAATGCATATTGTTAGAAGAGACGGTGTGGGTATGATTTCAGACCGACATGAGAGTGCTGGCTGTGCCGATTGTGCTTACTGTGCCCACTGTGCCCATCATGCTGACTGCGACGTCTGTGATGACTGCCCTTGCCGGACTGAACGTGGTGGCTGGACTCACTATGGTGACTGTGATGGCTACCATGACTGTAGTACATAATAAGAAAATGGCTCAAAATATTATAAACAAATATTTATATTTACATTTCTTTTTGAAAATAAATAAACATACATGATTTTTTTTTCAAAATTAAATAAAATTTTTAATAATATTTATTTATCAAAAATATTTACTTTTGCAATGTTTAATAATAACATATTTTATAAATATTCACATATTATAATATTTATTTATTAAAATTTTGAAAATAAATATTCGCATATTTATTTTTAAAAAATAAAAATATTTATTTATTTATTGGTATTTTTATATCAAAAATTATAAAATATATATTCCATTATAGTATTTTTATAACAGAAAATTAATTCCATTATAACAAAAAAATTATATATTCACGTTTATATAAAATAAAATATAATTATGTTATACAAATAAAAATTTTATTCGAAAATACTCATAAAATACAAAAAATAATAATCCTATTATATTTTTATATGATATTAACAATAACAAAAATTAAAAAAAAAATTAAATACATAAAAAAATAAAATTGATCAACTTACATAAATTGGATGATCCAAATAATTGATAATATGTTCTTCGGGTGCAGTATAATTACGTACTATTTTTTAATCACTACAAACTAATAATTTTTTTATATAATTTTTTTCTTTCAAGCCACTACTCACACTATTACTACTACTAACACACTGCTAATAACACTCTCTTCTTCTTCTTTCTTGGTGATGCCCCTCTTTTTCACAGCCTCTTTCTCTCTTGGTACATATGCATGAATGGGTATGAAGTTTCAATTTATAGAACTTCATTGCCTCATCGCTAGTTACTGGGGTGGGAGGTTGTCCTCTGCCTGCAACATGCCCCCTGTGGTGCTCCTGCATCATCGAAAATAAGCAAAAACTTGCAACGCTTCACGAACTCCAGGGCAGCATGCCCCCCGCGTGTTGGTAGAGCACTGCTACCTGTCTTTGCCCGCCACATCACCACGCCCGTTGCGTGTTAAAGGGGGACTGCCACGCCACTAACGGGCTCTATCACCACGCTCCTGGCATGTTGAATCTGACACCCACAACGCGGCAAAACACTTCCCTCCTCAATATTCAGCAAATACACCAATGTGTATTCCATATGAAAAATAATTTGTGTTAATTATAATTTAATATTTTAACGTTAATTTTGAATACCTCCGCCGTTAATGTCTATTAATTTTTAAAAGACATTAAATGTGAAAAAAGCTTTTAATACTGTTCAAATAAATACATGAATATTAATAGGCTTAGGGGTCAGTTATGGTCATCCTTTTACATAATAACATTATTTATTAATTTCAGTATTGTCGTTGAATTCAATTAATATTATTAATAAATATTTTACTAGGTTGCAAAATAAATTGAATAAGAGAAATCTCCCAAACAATTTTTAAATGAATATGGTAATCTTCTAATGTGTTGTGAGTTGTGACTGACATGTAGCTAGGGAAATAAAAAACTACATCAAATTCTAATTGTCATGCCATAAACTAGCAAAATTGTGTAATCTATATGAATAGTCATTGGTGTCTAATAAATCATCATTTTAAAAGAAGAGTGTGTGGAAAAACAACAACAGATTAATTGTAAACCCCGCTAAAATCGGTAAATTATTAGTTAATATATTGAATTTTAATTAGGAAAGTTAAAAATACAAAACTAATATTAAAATAGGATAGAGCTCATCGAAACGAAAATTTTGATACCAATTTCGATAATTTGGCCCAAAATCGGACCGGAAGGACCGAACCGGTTGAACCGGGGCCCAAACCGGACCCATGGGTTCAACCGAGCCCCTAACATAAATGAAGCAGCAGCTTCATCTTCTCCATTTCACCACAGCAACGAAAAACACAGCAAGGGGGAGAAGAGAAGAAACCTAACCCTCACCATTCTTTCCAACTACCATAACTTCCTCATCCGGGCTCCGATTGCCGCACCGTTCGCGGCCACGCGCTCAGCGCGTCGAGCTCTACCTTTCTATCCAAACAATTTCTCTGGTAAGCCTTCTATTGAGTTCAGAATCTCTATCCCTCTTTCTTTGGTAAACTTGAAAACCTATAGTGAATCTTGTCCAATTTTTGTGTTCTAGGTTCAAGTTAGATTCCGGAACTTGTGGGCTCAAGCTATTGAGCATATGGGTATGGTAAGAACACCCTAACCCTAGCTCAATCTTGTTTTTGGTAATAGAGAACTGAATTGGAACATATATATGTGTATTAGGTGTAGTTTAAGAGGGTGTTTATGTATTGAACTTGAATTTGGATTACTTGGAGCTTCGTTGGTGACAAGGCTTGCTTTGGGGCTGTTTGATTGAGCTTGGAGGGGCTGTGATTTTATGTTGAGAAGCTGCCTTGGGTGAATTAAGTGATCGGCTAAGGTATGGTTTAAGTTTCGCACGTTTAATATTTACGGTGTTGTGAAAACTTAGGTTAGAGGAACCATAGAATAAGTTGGATTGTTTGTTGTATTTAATGATTAGCCTTGTAATGTTGTTAGAATAGATTTGTTAGTGAATTTATATATTAGAATTATGAGGTGTGAAAGCTATTAATGGTGTGCTCTTATATTTATTTATGATGGATTAGAATTGGTGTTTGTTAATAAGGATGTAGAGTTGTATTGTGGTGGTATTGTATATGCTGTAACTAATTATGTAATGATCGGAATTGCATGAGACCAAGTTTGGGCTAAACTTGGGAATATAAGGAACTAAACTGGAAATTTTGGGACTTTTTTGTTAAGTATACAATTTATGGCAAATTTTTAAAGTTAGGTTGTTAAATCTGTCCAGCAGCAGAAAAGATCAAACAGGCAGCAACTTGTTTGTCTTGCTGCGACTTTTACGAGTTGAGTTTTGGAGCGAAATCAATTTTTTTATAAAATTTGATTAACTTTCTTTAGTTCTCTAAAATTTCAGAATTTTAAGAGTTGAGGATTGGGAGCTGTGAATTTTTGAATATTGGTGGTCAAAACTAAAAAGAAACAGATTTCAGCAAACTATGCATCAACTTCCAATGCTTGTAACTCTTAGAATTAAATAGAAATTGGGTTGCAACCAAGACACACTTGTTTTTAGATGAGCTAGGGGTTCTCAAATCAAAATTTAGCTTAATTGGAGTTTTGTAATAAAAGTTATTCCAATTGAAAGGTACTAAGCTTGTTGGTTTTTAAAACAGATTTTGTCTCATTTTTACTTAACTTCCAGGTAATGTAACTTTTTCATTAAAAATGGTATTGACTCAGAACCAATTGAGAAAGAAACCTGGATGAGTAAATTTTAACTACATTAATTTTCAAAGTCATTGGATTTAACTTGGATTTTATATTGAATTTTGAATATCACATGCTGCTGCTGTTTTTCTGGTTTTATGCACTGCAGAGCAGTCACAGTTTTTCCTTTATTTCTAAGGCTAGAAAAATCAGAAAATTATGATATTTAGTTTGTTAGAAAGCTTATTTCAATATGAACGCCTGGACATAAAGTTTGTGCAATTTCGAGTTCATTTGCTATATTAAAAACAGAAAAGAAAATAGAGTGTCGAGGATGTCTTAGTGATAGTCATGAGTTCGAGAAGTTAAAGTTCAATCCTCGTGTGATGTGATTGATTTAATGTTAGAGTTGGGTTGATTTTAAGATTATTCGATATTAAGAAGGATGAGAAGAGTTTGATAAAAAGTTTGGTCAGGACCCGGAAAGGGTAATCAAGTTGAATTATAAGGGAATGACGATGAAAAATGTGAAAGGGAGGTTGTTAATAAAAGGAGTTAATATGCCATGGCTTGATGAATGATTAAATAATGATTATGACTATGAAATGGCTTATGAATAATGCTATCTGAGATACGAGTTCCCTGGGTAAGAGCCGTGGCTCGCCACCACGTGTTCCAGGTTGAATCTCGATACTCTGTTGACCCTACGTCGTAAGGGTGACCGGGCACGTATAAATTCCCGGGTATGGATAGCCCCCATTGAGTGATTATATGATGATTGAATGTGAACTCTATGCATAGACTCTTGGGGATGCGCGACGGGGGACAGTCTAAGGTTTTCGGACTTGTCGGGTTGGCTGGATAACTGACAGATGGGCCCCATCAGCCATAGGACAGGCATGCATCATATGCATTTGTTTGTATTGATTGCTATGCATTTTTTGGGTATGCCTAATTGATATATATTACCTGCTATTTGTTATACTTGCTATTTGTACTATTTGATCATTACTTGTGCGTGAACTTGTTTGGTTGCTTGTTTCTGTTACATTCTGAATGATGAAAGGATGGAGAAAACGGAGGAAATGGTTTGATGTTAGGTTAAGCTTGAACTTGAGTAAGTTAGGCAGATTTAGAATACCTACCCCTGTTTATGGCTTCTGTTTAGTACTTAAGTTGGATAATTGAATAACGGAGTTCTAGGATTGCCTATGGCATTCTCAGGACCGTATTTCTTATACGCGTGGCACTTTTACCATGCTGAGAACCTCCGGTTCTCATTCCATATTGTATTGTTGTTTTTCAGATGCAGGTCGAGAGGCTCCTCGCTAGGCGTCTGGATTCTGGAAAGCGAAGTAGTCCTTGGGTATATTTTGGTTTCTATTTGTATATATGTATGTATATGTGTAGCTTACTCTCCAAGTAACTTATGTATGCTGCTCCTCTTAGAGGTTGAGGGAGAGATAGGAGTTTACTTTGGTATTTTGGTATATTTTGGGGACACTTATGTATGTTTATATGTATATATGTATCCTCCGGCCAGCCTTAGCTTCGCAGGCTGAGTCAGAGGCTAGTTATGCTGTTCCTTGGCTTTTCTTTATCCCTTCGTTTATTGTTTTATCATGTTCCTATTAGGTTTCTTAGCACGCAAGTAATCCTATTCCTTGAGCGTTGCGCTTTTTATTTTGCGATTTTTGTTTACCCGCTCTGTTTCAAGGCTCCTAGTATATTATTTCTTTCAGTATTATATGTATATCCTTACTATTAAAGGTCTGTAATACCACACTACCTCTGTTCTATGACTTAAGCATAAAACACTGTGTAGTAGGGTGTTACATTATGGTATCAGAGCAGTTCGTTCCTATAGAGCCTGAGGACGGACTGATTGTGCTTTTGTGCATTCTCTGTGTATGTGTTTATGTGCTATTAGGATATCTAATTGATGTATGTGGCATAAACGTTCCTGAGCATGCATTTGGGACTTAAAGCACTGAACTTGCGATATTGAGACTGATCAACTTGATATCACCTGTTTGGTGTGTATAGGGACCAGATGTCTACTCGCGGACGCGGACGCGGGCGAGGTAGAGGCCGAATAGGCAATGCCATGCCTGAGGCATCAGGAAACACTCCTAATCCTATAGACTTCATGGCTGCATTAGGCAATATGGCAGCAGCAATGCAAGCAACAGCTGAAGCCCTGGGAAATCAAATTAATAATGGAAATAATGGTAATAATGGTGAGAATGGTCCTATGTCACTGCATTCCTTCCTGAAGGTTCACCCTCCAACTTTCAGAGGGGCCTCGAATCCGACTGATGCTGATAATTGGATACAGGCCATTGAGCGAGCATTACAGGCTCAACAGGTTCCGGATGAGCAGTGGGTTGAGTTTGGGACCTATCAGTTGCATGGTGAAGCTCAGCACTGGTGGCAGGGCATGAGGCGCATTCTGCAACCTGATGGGATTGTGATATCTTGGGAGTTGTTCCGAGATGAATTCTATAAAAAATATTTCCCCACTTCAGTTAGAAATGCCAGAGAACTCGAACTGCTTCAGCTTAAACAGGGACAGATGACCATCACTGAGTATACCAGTAAGTTTGAGGAATTGTGCCGCTTCTCACGCATCTGTCAGGGAGCTCCTGAGGACTTTGCTGAGTGGAAATGCATAAAGTATGAAGGAGGCCTTAGGAGTGACATTCAGAGCTTTGTGGCGCCTATGCAGATTCGGGTGTTTTCTGAGTTGGTAAATAGGAGCAGGGTGGCAGAGGATTGTGTTAGAAGGGCTGCAGCAGAAAAAGGGGGTCTGAGGATGCCATTCCAGAGGACCACAGGGAGAAATTTTGCACCCAGAGGCAGACAGTTCAAGCGTGGTAGCTTTGTTCCTCAGAATAATCAGGGGCAAGGCAACTCCAGGAGGCCTAATACCAATGCTAATCAGGGAAGGAGACAGGGTAAGCAGCCACAGCAGGATATGAGTTGCCACAGATGTGGAAAGTATCATTCAGGACAATGTAGGTTTGGGACTGGAGTCTGTTACTCCTGTGGGCAGCCGGGACACTTGGCTAGTGGTTGCCCCGAGAAGAAGAGATATGAGACAGGCAGGGTGCAGCAACCAGGAAGGGTATACACTACTTCTTCTATAGGCGCTGAGGGGTCAGAGGCATTGATCCGAGGTAAATGTGAGATGGCGGGTAAAACTTTGAATGCTTTGTTTGATTCTGGAGCTTCACATACTTTTATTGCATTTGAGAAGGTTGATAAGCTAGGATTGAAAATAGTAGTACTGGGGTATGATTTAAAGGTATATAATGCTACCCACGAGGCTATGGTGACTAGATTAGGGTGCCCCCAAGTTCCTTTTCGAGTACAAGGGCGTGATTTCGTGCATAACTTAATTTGTTTGACGATGACTGGTCTTGATCTCATTCTGGGATTGGACTGGTTATCCAAGAACCGCGTTCTATTAGATTGCTCGGCGAAAACAGTGTATTTCATGCCTGAAGACACTGAAGGGCCGGTTGTAGTGAATAACTACTACTTGAATTCCATGATGGTGAACTGTTCTGGGGCTGAATGTCAGGGGATATTGTTGCTAGCTGCGGGTGTTTCGGGTGATGATCAAGATTTGGAACAAATCCCAGTTGTGTGTGAGTTTCCGGAGGTGTTCCCTGATGATATTGATGAATTTCCACCGAAACGGGAAGTTGAGTTTGCTATTGATTTAGTACCTGGGGCCGGACCAATCTCGAGTGCTCCTTACAGGATGTCGCCTCTAGAAATGGCCGAATTGAAGTCTCAACTGGAGGATCTGTTGGGTAAGAATTTTATCCGACCAAGTGTATCTCCGTGGGGTGCGCCAGTATTATTGGTGAAGAAGAAAGATGGAACCATGCGCTTATGTGTTGACTATAGGCAGCTGAATAAGGTTACAGTGAAGAATAAATATCCGCTGCCAAGGATTGATGACCTGATGGACCAATTACAGGGAGCTGGCGTGTTCTCCAAGATTGATCTACGATCCGGATACCACCAGATAAGGGTTAGAGATGAGGATATCCCAAAGACTGCCTTCAGAACGCGCTATGGCCACTATGAATATACCGTGATGTCCTTCGGACTAACCAACGCTCCGGCGATATTCATGGATTACATGAACAGAATTTTCCATCCATATCTGGATAAGTTTGTTGTTGTGTTTATTGACGACATTCTTATCTATTCTAAGACTGAGGATGAGCATGCTGAACACTTGCGAACAGTGCTACAAATTCTGAAGGATAGGAAGTTGTATGCCAAGCTATCCAAGTGTGAGTTCTGGAAGTCTGAGGTGAAATTTCTTGGTCATGTGGTAAGTAAACAAGGAATAGCAGTGGATCCCACTAAGGTTGAGGCGGTGATGAATTGGGAGCGGCCAACTTCAGTGACGGAAATCAGGAGTTTCTTAGGCTTGGCGGGTTATTATCGAAGGTTCATTAAAGGGTTTTCACAGCTCGCTTTACCCTTAACGAAGCTGACCAGGAAGGATGTTCCTTTTGTATGGACTCCCGAGTGTGAGGAGAATTTCCTTGCCTTAAAGCAGATATTGACTACCGCCCCTGTATTAGTGTTGCCTGAGCCGAGAGAACCATTCGAGGTGTACTGTGATGCATCCTTGAAAGGTTTAGGATGCGTGTTGATGCAGCATCATAAGGTTGTAGCTTATGCCTCACGTCAATTAAGACCTCATGAAAGAAACTATCCGACTCATGATTTGGAACTTGCAGCCGTTGTCTTTGCCTTGAAGATTTGGAGGCATTATCTCTATGGAGTGAAATTTCAAGTCTTCTCGGACCATAAGAGTCTGAAGTACCTGTTTGAACAAAAAGAATTGAATATGCGTCAGAGGAGGTGGATGGAACTTCTGAAGGATTATGACTTCGAGCTAAACTATTATCCGGGAAAGGCGAATGTAGTGGCGGATGCCTTGAGTAGAAAATCCCTATGTGCTGCCTGGATGATGCTGAGAGAGGAAGAGTTGTTGAGAGCCTTCGAAGGATTGAAATTGGGAATCAGAGAAGAGTTTGGGACTTTATGCTTAAGCCAATTACAGATCTCAAGCGAATTCAAGGCTGAACTGATAAAGGCTCATCAGAACGACCAAGAATTGTATAAGATTTTGCCGGCGATTGAGAAAGGCAAGCAATGGAGAGTGTCAGAAGATAGAGATGGATTGTGGAGGTTCAAGGGCCGGATAATTGTGCCAGATGTTGGGGATTTGCGACATAACATATTGAAGGAAGCTCATAAGAGCGGGTTCTCCATTCATCCTGGAAGCACTAAGATGTACCAAGACTTAAAAACGATGTTCTGGTGGCCAGGAATGAAAAATGATGTGGCGTTACATGTTTCTAAATGCCTAACTTGTCAGAAAGTTAAGATCGAACACCAAAAGCCAGCAGGAACCCTTCAACCTTTGGAGATTCCACAGTGGAAATGGGAGAGCATTGCTATGGATTTTGTTTTGGGCTTACCAAGGACTCGGACCGGTTGTGATGCTATTTGGGTGGTTATAGACCGATTGACCAAATCAGCTCATTTTCTGCCTATTCGGATAAGTTGTTCTATGGAGGAGTTGGCGCGCTTATATATAAAGGAGATTGTGAGGTTACATGGCGTACCTTCCACCATTGTATCGGATAGAGATCCTCGCTTTACATCACGGTTCTGGGGTGCATTTCAGCGAGCTTTTGGCACTCAATTGAGCTTAAGCACTGCCTATCATCCTCAGACGGATGGCCAATCAGAAAGAACAATCCAAACCTTGGAAGACATGTTAAGAGCTTGTGTTTTGGATCAACCGGCGAGCTGGGATCGATATATGCCTTTGGTAGAATTTGCTTATAACAATAGCTATCATGCAAGTATTGGAATGGCTCCATATGAGGCTTTGTATGGAAGAAAATGCCAGTCTCCATTATGTTGGTACGAAGCAGGAGAAAAGAGCTTGATAGGACCTGAAATGGTAAGTGAAACCACTGAGCAAATAAAGAGAATTCGGAGTCGAATGCTTGAAGCTCAAAGCCGTCAGAAGAGCTATGCAGACCGAAGACGGAAGCCTCTAGAATTTGAGGAAGGAGAGTACGTCTTCTTGAAGGTTACTCCAACCACTGGAATAGGGAGGTCCATCAAAACCAAGAAGTTAAATCCCCGTTACATTGGGCCGTTTGAAATCCTGAAGAGAATTGGACCAGTGGCGTATAGGATCGCGTTACCACCACATCTTTTGAACCTGCATGACGTGTTCCATGTATCGCAGCTTCGTAAATACACTTTTGATCCTAGTCATGTCCTAGAACCGGAATCAGTCCAAGTGAGAGAAGACCTGACGCTTCCAGTAACTCCGGTTAGGATTGATGATACCAGCACCAAACGTCTCCGCGGAAAGGAAGTTTCTTTGGTGAAAGTAGCTTGGAGTCGGGCAGGTATTGAAGAACATACCTGGGAGCTTGAATCAGAGATGCGAAAGGACTACCCACACCTCTTTTCAGGTAACTCCCTCTGAATTTTGAGGACAAAATTCCTAATTAGGTGGGTAGGATGTAAACCCCGCTAAAATCGGTAAATTATTAGTTAATATATTGAATTTTAATTAGGAAAGTTAAAAATACAAAACTAATATTAAAATAGGATAGAGCTCATCGAAACGAAAATTTTGATACCAATTTCGATAATTTGGCCCAAAATCGGACCGGAAGGGCCGAACCGGTTGAACCGGGGCCCAAACCGGACCCATGGGTTCAACCGGGCCCCTAACATAAATGAAGCAGCAGCTTCATCTTCTCCATTTCACCACAGCAACGAAAAACACAGCAAGGGGGAGAAGAGAAGAAACCTAACCCTCACCATTCTTTCCAACTACCATAACTTCCTCATCCGGGCTCCGATTGCCGCACCATTCGCGGCCACGCGCTCAGCGCGTCGAGCTCTACCTTTCTATCCAAACAATTTCTCTGGTAAGCCTTCTATTGAGTTCAGAATCTCTATCCCTCTTTCTTTGGTAAACTTGAAAACCTATAGTGAATCTTGTCCAATTTTTGTGTTCTAGGTTCAAGTTAGATTCCGGAACTTGTGGGCTCAAGCTATTGAGCATATGGGTATGGTAAGAACACCCTAACCCTAGCTCAATCTTGTTTTTGGTAATAGAGAACTGAATTGGAACATATATATGTGTATTAGGTGTAGTTTAAGAGGGTGTTTATGTATTGAACTTGAATTTGGATTACTTGGAGCTTCGTTGGTGACAAGGCTTGCTTTGGGGCTGTTTGATTGAGCTTGGAGGGGCTGTGATTTTATGTTGAGAAGCTGCCTTGGGTGAATTAAGTGATCGGCTAAGGTATGGTTTAAGTTTCGCACGTTTAATATTTACGGTGTTGTGAAAACTTAGGTTAGAGGAACCATAGAATAAGTTGGATTGTTTGTTGTATTTAATGATTAGCCTTGTAATGTTGTTAGAATAGATTTGTTAGTGAATTTATATATTAGAATTATGAGGTGTGAAAGCTATTAATGGTGTGCTCTTATATTTATTTATGATGGATTAGAATTGGTGTTTGTTAATAAGGATGTAGAGTTGTATTGTGGTGGTATTGTATATGCTGTAACTAATTATGTAATGATCGGAATTGCATGAGACCAAGTTTGGGCTAAACTTGGGAATATAAGGAACTAAACTGGAAATTTTGGGACTTTTTTGTTAAGTATACAATTTATGGCAAATTTTTAAAGTTAGGTTGTTAAATCTGTCCAGCAGCAGAAAAGATCAAACAGGCAGCAACTTGTTTGTCTTGCTGCGACTTTTACGAGTTGAGTTTTGGAGCGAAATCAATTTTTTTATAAAATTTGATTAACTTTCTTTAGTTCTCTAAAATTTCAGAATTTTAAGAGTTGAGGATTGGGAGCTGTGAATTTTTGAATATTGGTGGTCAAAACTAAAAAGAAACAGATTTCAGCAAGCTATGCATCAACTTCCAATGCTTGTAACTCTTAGAATTAAATAGAAATTGGGTTGCAACCAAGACACACTTGTTTTTAGATGAGCTAGGGGTTCTCAAATCAAAATTTAGCTTAATTGGAGTTTTGTAATAAAAGTTATTCCAATTGAAAGGTACTAAGCTTGTTGGTTTTTAAAACAGATTTTGTCTCATTTTTACTTAACTTCCAGGTAATGTAACTTTTTCATTAAAAATGGTATTGACTCAGAACCAATTGAGAAAGAAACCTGGATGAGTAAATTTTAACTACATTAATTTTCAAAGTCATTGGATTTAACTTGGATTTTATATTGAATTTTGAATATCACATGCTGCTGCTGTTTTTCTGGTTTTATGCACTGCAGAGCAGTCACAGTTTTTCCTTTATTCCTAAGGCTAGAAAAATCAGAAAATTATGATATTTAGTTTGTTAGAAAGCTTATTTCAATATGAACGCCTGGACATAAAGTTTGTGCAATTTCGAGTTCATTTGCTATATTAAAAACAGAAAAGAAAATAGAGTGTCGAGGATGTCTTAGTGATAGTCATGAGTTCGAGAAGTTAAAGTTCAATCCTCGTGTGATGTGATTGATTTAATGTTAGAGTTGGGTTGATTTTAAGATTATTCGATATTAAGAAGGATGAGAAGAGTTTGATAAAAAGTTTGGTCAGGACCCGGAAAGGGTAATCAAGTTGAATTATAAGGGAATGACGATGAAAAATGTGAAAGGGAGGTTGTTAATAAAAGGAGTTAATATGCCATGGCTTGATGAATGATTAAATAATGATTATGACTATGAAATGGCTTATGAATAATGCTATCTGAGATACGAGTTCCCTGGGTAAGAGCCGTGGCTCGCCACCACGTGTTCCAGGTTGAATCTCGATACTCTGTTGACCCTACGTCGTAAGGGTGACCGGGCACGTATAAATTCCCGGGTATGGATAGCCCCCATTGAGTGATTATATGATGATTGAATGTGAACTCTATGCATAGACTCTTGGGGATGCGCAACGGGGGACAGTCTAAGGTTTTCAGACTTGTCGGGTTGGCTGGATAACCGACAGATGGGCCCCATCAGCCATAGGACAGGCATGCATCATATGCATTTGTTTGTATTGATTGCTATGCATTTTTTGGGTATGCCTAATTGATATATATTACCTGCTATTTGTTATACTTGCTATTTGTACTATTTGATCATTACTTGTGCGTGAACTTGTTTGGTTGCTTGTTTCTGTTACATTCTGAATGATGAAAGGATGGAGAAAACGAAGGAAATGGTTTGATGTTAGGTTAAGCTTGAACTTGAGTAAGTTAGGCAGATTTAGAATACCTACCCCTGTTTATGGCTTCTGTTTAGTACTTAAGTTGGATAATTGAATAACGGAGTTCTAGGATTGCCTATGGCATTCTCAGGACCGTATTTCTTATACGCGTGGCACTTTTACCATGCTGAGAACCTCCGGTTCTCATTCCATATTGTATTGTTGTTTTTCAGATGTAGGTCGAGAGGCTCCTCGCTAGGCGTCTGGATTCTGGAAAGCGAAGTAGTCCTTGGGTATATTTTGGTTTCTATTTGTATATATGTATGTATATGTGTAGCTTACTCTCCAAGTAACTTATGTATGCTGCTCCTCTTAGAGGTTGAGGGAGAGATAGGAGTTTACTTTGGTATTTTGGTATATTTTGGGGACACTTATGTATGTTTATATGTATATATGTATCCTCCGGCCAGCCTTAGCTTCGCAGGCTGAGTCAGAGGCTAGTTATGCTGTTCCTTGGCTTTTCTTTATCCCTTCGTTTATTGTTTTATCATGTTCCTATTAGGTTTCTTAGCACGCAAGTAATCCTATTCCTTGAGCGTTGCGCTTTTTATTTTGCGATTTTTGTTTACCCGCTCTGTTTCAAGGCTCCTAGTATATTATTTCTTTCAGTATTATATGTATATCCTTACTATTAAAGGTCTGTAATACCACACTACCTCTGTTCTATGACTTAAGCATAAAACACTGTGTAGTAGGGTGTTACATTAATAGCACATTGGAATTGCCATGAGAGAGACACTGATCTCTATCATCTCTTTCTTTTATATTACTTTATATTATTTTATTTGTTAATGACTTCTAGGAGAAGTTTTCTCCCATGTCTTGAACACTCTTCATTTTTTGAGAATGTTAGAGTTGGGCCATCAGGGGATTGACATTTTGAGGCCCAAGTCTACATTATTTTAGTGGAAAAAGAACATCATCATGTGTGATAAATTGCTATGTCATGAAATAATTTCATGCTCTTGTATTACGTTGGCACGAATATATTTGGTTGAGTACTCTGTCCCAAGAATTGTTCATGGTAGAGATGAAGAAGGACGGTAAGGGTGATGACTTGAAGGCTGTGCCTCCTGACATAACCTTGGCCGAGGACTCAGTTGTGGAGGAGTGCAAGGAGAAAGCCGCTACCACAGAGGAGGAGTTATCGGCAATAGAGGATTCCACCATGGATGTCTTCAACAAAGTATGGGAGGTAATAAGTTTAAGCATCTATTGTGTTAATTCTTGACAAGATACTATATTTGATATATTGGGCTTTATCTAAAATATGTATTTTTGTTTTCCTCACAAATTTTGCTTGGCATTGATTGAGCAATCATTATGGAGGCTCAAGCATAGCAGATTAAGAAGGTAAAGCATGTAGTCACTGGACATGGGATCCTTTTGAAGATCCTTTGGTTGGAATATGCGAAGGGACGTGAGAGACCACTAACGTACCAAGAGGAGTGGAGTTCTAGAAATAGAGTTTTGTTTGGTGATTTGAAAATGAACATGAAAACTCAAAGGGGAAAAAAGAAATTTGGTGCAGAGGTTGTGGATGCTTTATAAATAAGATGTGAGAAAAATGATTATGTAAAGACAACTGGAGACCAAATTGCAAGTTTCATGCTAAGGATGTAATGAAGCTTCCATCAAAACCTTCAAAGGGGAAAAAATAATCATTAAAGATTTAAGAGTAGAAAATAATATCTTCATGGTTTATATTTTGAAACTGCAAATGTGTATAGTTAGTTATTTGTTATTTTTAATTTTTGTGTGGTTATGAACATTTCGACAGAAGATGTTGGAATAAAACTCCAGAGACGAGTCCATTCAACAAACGCTTGCACCACAATCTGAAAGGAAGGTCCCTCTCTTTTATAGGGTAAACGCCCCCAAGCTTCATGAATGGTGGAGAATTCCCTCAGGTATGTAATATATATGTGCGAGTAATTTTTTTTTTCCATTTTTTAGGCCCCTCTTGTATTGTATATGGTCTTTTATCATTATATAAGTTGTGAGTGCTTATGTACCAATTGAATATGTGTGATGCTATATATTTTCAGTGTATTGATGTTTTCTGTCCTCCTAATGGAATGAATTTTGCTACTGTGGAGTTAGTAATCGTTGAATACATATTTGCCCACAAGCTGGACAACAAGTATGTAGTTCATTCCTTTGGTTTCTAATGGCGTCATTTTCTTTAGGAATTAGTTAGGAGTTGGATTAAGATGGTTTAAACTTCAAAAGGGAGCTATTGATACCTAACAAACACTACCAAGGTAATAGGGAAGCTTTATGGACGTCGCGCTCAGGGCAAGAAGTCGTGGATGATGTAATGTCTATGTTCATGGCTATATTATAAATTTATAATGGATGAAATAACTCAAATACAAGTATATGTTCTCCTATAACTCCCCTGAATTACTGTCCTTTCTGTCATCCTTGTAGGAGTTGAATCTGTTGGCAACTATGTTGACATATGAATAGGCAAATAGATGCATTTGGTAGTTATCGTCGATGTTTGCTATGAGTCTTCTGTCATGTAGTTGAATTTTATTGTTTGGGTTAGTGATTAACTAAATCTAACCATGTAATGTATAAAAATATGCATGTTGTTGAAATTATGAACATTCTAAATGTGATTTTTGGTGCAAATATATTTTGATTTAATTAAGAATTTTTTAATTATGATTCTTGTTATGATTCCTTTTGGTGATTAAAAATTATGATATTAACAATATTATTGTAATTGCTGCCATTGTCATGGAGATTATCTCTTTTTATTTTTTAAATCGTGCTTGACATTATTATCATGACTAATACTATTATTTTCAAGAAATGTATTACTAATATTATTTTGAGCATCGTTGGTATTAATAAAGTTATCATCATTAGTGGCATGTAAGCATTATTATTATTAGTATTTATGGTAATCTGATTAGGGTCGAATCCAAGTGCATTTTGCAGAAAGAGATTGGAATTCATCTAGCAGTGTTATATGGGCTTTGCTGATGATCTTACTAAGGTAATTGTTAAACATCTTCCATTACTTTCATGACAATTAAATTGTTAGGCTGCTTCAAAATGAATTATAATAATTTTCTTTCTATTTATGCCCCCTTCCACTTAAACTGACACTGATATCTTATGATTGTGGATATCTATAATGATTCACTCATATACTTGAACTCGCTCAAGTGTGACAAGCTGCGTGCTGCTAGAATCGATCAGATGTTTTATGTGATGGGTCATTTGTTTTTAAGTCACTCTTGTGTGAACAAAAAATGTAAGACATAGTATATGACATTTTTGAGTCATTATAGCATCATGATTCATAAGGCTAAGTGCATTTAAAGATTGTTATGGAATAAAAAGTTTTACGAAAGAGAAGACAATATAACACCAATAATAACTAACTTTAAATTGAAAGAGCTAACCATGAGTTACTAGTCACTAACATCAAAGGATTGTGTTGTGTGAGTTGCATAGTAGATGAAACTTTTGCATCCTTAGAGATCCTATGACTTAGATATATGGAAACCAATACATAATATCAAATTTTATCTTCTTATTACATAATCAAATGTGAAACAATACATAACTATTAGTAAAATTTATTAATTTATTATTGATAATTTTGTGAAAAATTAATTAACATGTTAATACTAAGCATTTTACTTAAATGGAAATTACTTTATCATTTAGTAAAAATTTTCTTTATATCTGTTATAGTAAACCCTAATGGCTAAATATTTTATTTAAATTCAAACACCATTATTGTGTTTATTTCTCTTAAAAAATGAACTATTAAATTTTTTTTGCCAAATAATTGTAGTTCTTCCAAATAATAAAGAAATGTATTAGTCTCGAAACTTATTACAACAAAATAAATATTTATATTTCTATGTAACTAATTGGTTGATGTATTTGAATTAATGATTGCGTGTGTTGGTAAACTCGTATTTTTGTTGGTGTTTTTCATAAATTCCTTCGACATAAGTTAACAATGCAACGTACGTAGTAATCAAAATCAACTACTTTAATCTAGATATGATTAGAGGTAACATAATATTATTTGAATATATTAATGTAAAATTAATCATAGTAGAAGGAACAAGACTTGTGTGTAAGTATACGTCATAGGTTAAGCGGTACTACGTTTGATTCTCATTTCTAAAACATCGCCAAATTTACTTAATTTCTCATGGTTATTATTATTTTTATTTTGGTTTCTTTCATGCTAAATAAAGAAGCTATCGAATATCATAGTATGCAACAAAAAAATGGTTAGCAACTGTTACGACAAACGGTGTAATTAATTTACTTCTCAATTCCTAAAAAAAGTTGCATGAAAATTGGAGTCATTTGTCTTAATAATTACTAAGTAAATTTTGTTGTTTTGCCCAACATTTTCTCAGAGGATTAATAGCAAAATGTGAATGAGATTAGTTGTGGATCTTGTTATTTCAAAGTCGAATTCCAAGAAGGAGGAGGCATGTCAGTTTACTACTAATATTTCGGATGACTCTGTAAAAAACTATTTTCAAAATGCTGATTAGGCCTTCAACGAAACTAGTACAGAAGATTGTTCAATCCACAACAGTAGCAACCAGAGCTTGACCCTTTAAGTGTCTCAAGCTTAACTCTTTTTTTGAGCCCAAATTTGCGACTAGCCTATAACTTAGGATAAAACAAAATAGTGCTAATACTAAAATACTACAAGCATCCATTGGTGCTATCTGTTGTTGCATGCATGTTAGAAAATGCTTGTAGGGTCTTCGGGATCTGGACCTTTGTTATTGTTTTAAATTTTTATTTAGTGTGGCACAAAAAATCTTGAACATTGATATTAAAAATGTTTGCCTAATGTTCATAGTGAATTTTCAATCTGTTTCATGAACTGAGTTACATTAACATGTTTTATGCGAGGTGTTTTGGTTGGAAACTAATTAAAATAGCCTATTCTTGAGGATCAACATGCTAATCATTATCAACTTTTAAAGTTGGGCCCAAATTGACAAAACAATGGTATCGAAGCCCAATATAGGACCATGTTTTTGTAACACAACACATTCTCATCCTTTGTTCATGTTCCCTAAAAAGTAATTAACTCATAATACATCACAATTTAAAAAATCAAATCATATATCCAAAGGCCTAGTAAATAAAAAATTCTCAAGAAGCCCAACAATAATACAACAAGAAGCCTAGTAAACCAAAACCACAAGAAGCCCAGGAATCCAGAGATGTAATGTGTCAACAAAATGCCAAACAACATGATGCAACTCTTGTCCCTGCCTGACTCCGACTACACTGATCGAAACCAACGATAAATATGACATACATTTCTGTTTTAGCACGAGTGTGTAAAAACAACATAAGGTGCACGTACATGTTCGACATAATAACTTAAAGACCTAAGAAAAGTAAGAATAAAATCAACAATAATACGCGTGCGTCACTTTAGGATATCGTCATTGTGCAATGACTGCAGCAATTGCAGCACCTACAATGTTGCCAACATAAGCCAATAACTGCAAGAGACCGAGAGTTCCAACAAAAAAAACATGCATTCACTAATTGCACAAAAAATTAATATGGTACAACATTGATACCTATGTCTCCCACTCGGCAGTAGAAAACCCTTTAGCACCTACCATGGTCTGGCTCTACGTTGTTCCTATGATGTGCTCTCAGTCAAACTCGGCCTTGTCGTCCTTTGTAAAATCGAAATCATCGTCTGATAACCTTTTCTACGATCATAATAGAAAGAAAACAAATACAAAACACCCCAATGAAACAAAATACATATGTTACATATTTAATTTTAAATCAAATGATCCAACATTTTATAAGATGCCTAGCAAACTTAGAGTACCTAAAAAAAAATCTTAATTGAAACTTAACCATTTCGTCACTGAATATGGTGTCCTTTTTCTTATCTTGCTGCTTTTTTTTTTGTTGAAAACTTCCATGGTGCCTATGTGCACCTCCTCTTCGTATGTCCAACTTTCCTGTGGTTGGTGCACTTCTTTTTTTTACCTTTCTATCACCGTGTACTTCGTGCCCCCTTTTGTGTGGACCACAACCAGATCCTGTATATCACCCTCTCCCTTCCATATTGTCGAACCCATAGTGAGATTGTAACTTGCCTTAAGATCACAACACAAGAACCTTATACCTCTCATGGCGTTGTTAAACTAAACTTTGTTCTTCGCACCGTTAAACAACATCCACTGGGCATCTGCATGTAAGGCACCGTGCCTTAGCAAAAATCCCGTCTCGCTAACATCTTCTGTCTTTTCATTGTAATCATCGACAACCTTGATGTCCTTCTGCCATCTTTTGAGAATCAATCAATCAGGAATGCTCTTTAAATGCTCATTACAAAAAAAAATATGTTTACATGGGAGCCCTTCTTTCTCCCAAAAACTGCAGCAGCACTCTAGCTTCCCTCTATTCGAATCGTATAATGACATGACATTATGACCATGATTGCCATATTTCTCCATTGTGTATACCATTGTAGTGGATACCTTCATTTGTTCACATAGTTAGCAACCAAAATAGAATCAACCTTCTTCTTCTTCACTAGTGTGAGTATGACCTTCATGTACACATTTCTCCATATGATCAAGACATGCCATCATCACAGGAAAGCGATACATTAAATTGAACTGACCCACCAACTCATTGTTCTTGTATTCACAAACAAGTGACTCGAGGTTCTAAACAAGCTTTAGGATACTGTGCCTTAAGTTTAGAAATTTTTTCAAGTGAGAATTAATATCCTCACATTAAGAGGTCATACAAAACCTTGCGTAGAACTTGTGACGCATGTATGCATTTGCCAAGTACTTATGGTGTATCCCAAAATGATTGGCAGCTTGCCTGTTTATCCTCAAAGTCCTCAATCTGCATGTCTGCATACCACCATTTTGAGAACAAGTCACAAAACATCTGCTCATTTACATTCGCAGTCACATTCTTCTACAGGTGCCAGGCACACAACCAATTGGTGGCCTCAGGGAACACTTCCCTAACTGCTGCAATCATCAACTCATCCCCATCAGTCATGATAACAGAGGACATCTTATCACAAATTACCTCTAACTAGTTTTGTAATATCCATTTGTAAGAACCAATTGTCTCGTTCAAAACCAGCCCAATACCAAAAATTGTTGTTTGTTTGTGGTTGTTAGAGCTAGAGAATATCACCAGAGGTCAGTTGTACTTGTTCTTATTGTACGTGGAATCGAATGCAACTACATCGCTAAAGTGTTGATAGTCTACCCTACTTGGACCATCTGCTCAAAACAGATTAGCCAGCATACCTTCATCAGTCAAATTGATTGACATGGGATCAATAGCTTCCTTACCCTGTAAGTAAATTATAGCAGCATTCATGTAATTGTCGAAGACCTTTGCGCTCTTCATACAATCAATGTAGTTGTATGTGTCCTTCTTCGTAAACCCCAACAAAGAATAAGCACCTGCAATCCCGACCATGTACCCTAGTATCTTAGACGTTGGCAACCCATATGCATGCATGCCATCATCGTGGGCCTTTGCGAATCCAGATATCGCCCAAAATTTTGAAATCATGTGAACCATCCCCTTAGGTGTCAACTCATGGTTATGTTCGAGTGTTACTTTCCGAACCTTCCAAATTGAGCTTCCCTTGTCAAGTTATATGGACATCAGGGTTTGATTGTTTGTACGTGTCTCGGGCCTATGAGATCTCTTCCTAGCTAATCTTTTGTAGGGCTTTTATTCCTTAAGTCGACATTATTGCAAAAAAACCTTCTCTTTGCAATAGTTCCATCTTCATCCTTTGTATAGTCTCCCTTATGGACCGCTGGTGCACGAATTATGAATCACACTTTTCACAACTCGTACAACTAACCAGCAAGTGCACTGGGTCGTCCAAGTAATACCTCACGTGAGTAAGGGTCGAATCCCACGGAGATTGTTGGTTTGAAGCAATCTATGGTTATCTTGTAAATCTTAGTCAGGAAGTCAATTATGTTTATCAGTTGAATTGCAAATAAACAATAGAGCATGGATTAAAGGTTACTTGTTATGCAGTAATGGAGAATATGTTGGAGTTTTGGAGATGCTTTGTCTTCTGAATCTCTGCTTTCCTCTGTCTTCTTGTTCACGCACGCACGTCCTCCTATGGCAAGCTGTGTGTTGGTGGAGCACCGTTGTCAATGGCTACCTTCCATCCTTCCAGTGAAAACTACGCTCACGCGCTCTGTCACAGCACGGCTAATCACCGGTTGGTTCTCGATCCGGTTGGAATAGGATTTACTATCCTTTTGCGTCTGTCACTAACGCCCAGCCTTCAGGAGTTTGAAGCTCGTCACAGTCATTCAATCCTTGAATCCTACTCGGAATACCACAGACAAGGTTTAGACTTTCCGGATTCTCATGAATGCCGCCATCAGTTCTAGCTTATACCACGGAGATTCTGATTAAGGAATCTAAGAGATACTCATTCAATCGTATATAGAACGGAGGTGGTTGTCAGGCACACGTTCATGATTTGAGGAAGGTGATGAGTGTCACAAATCATCACCTCCATCACAGTTAAGCGCGAATGAACATCTTAGATAGGAACAAGCGTGTTTGAATGGAAAACAGAAATACTTGCATTAATTCATTGAGACACAGCAGAGCTCCTCACCCCCAACAATGGGGTTTAGAGACTCATGCCGTCAGAGAATACAAGGGTTTGATCTAAAATGTCATGAGATGCAAAATAAGTCTCTAAAAGTTGTTTAAATACTAAACTAGCAGCCTAGGTTTACAAAAAATGAGTAAACTATGATAGATGATGCAGAGATCCACTTCTGGGGCCCACTTGGTGTGTGCTGGGCTGAGACTTAAGTAATTCACGTGCAGAGGCCATTTGTGGAGTTGAACGCCAGTTTTTATGCCAGTTTGGGCGTTCAACTCCAGCTTTTGATCCTTTTCTGGCGCTGGACGCCAGAATTGGGCAGAGAACTGGCGTTGAACACCAGTTTACGTCGTCTATCCTTGTGCAAAGTATGAACTATTATATATTGCTGGAAAGCCCTGGATGTCTAATTTCCAACGCAATTGGAAGCATGCCATTTCGAGTTCTGTAGCTCCAGAAAATCCAATTTGAGTGCAGGGAGGTCAGAATCCAACAGCATCAACAGTCCTTTTTCAGCCTGAATCAGATTTTTGCTCAGCTCCTTCAATTTCAGCCAGAAAAATACCTGAAATTACAGAAAAACACACAACTCATAGTAAAGTCCAGAAATATGAATTTTTCCTAAAAACTAATGAAAATAGACTAAAAACTAACTAGAACATACTCAAAACTATATGAAATTAATCCCAAAAAGCATATAAAATATCCGCTCATCACAACACCAAACTTAAACTGTTGCTTGTCCTCAAGCAACTAGACAAATAAAATAGAAGACTAATAGGTTGAGAAGCAATAATATCTCAGAGTTTTTGAATGAAGCTCAGATTCTAATTAGATGAGCGGGGCTAGTAGCTTTTTGCTTCTGAACAGTTTTGGCATCTCACTTTATCCATTGAAGCTCAGAGTGATTGGCACCTATAGGAACTCAGGATTCAGATAGTGTTATTGATTCTCTTAGTTCAGTGTGATGATTCTTGAACACAGCTTCTTTATGAGTCTTGGCTGTGGCCCTAAGCACTTTGTTTTCCAGTATTACCACCGGATACATAAATGCCACAGACACATAATTGGGTGAACCTTTTTCAGATTGTGACTCAGCTTTGCTAAAGTCCCCAATTAGAGGTGTCCAGAGTTCTTAAGCACACTCTTCTTTTAGCTTTGGATCTTGACTTTAACTGCTCAGTCTCAAGTTTTCACTTGACACCTTCACGCCACAAGCACATGGTTAGGGACAGCTTGGTTTAGCCGCTTAGACCAGGATCTTATTCCTTTAGGTCCTCCTATCCACTGATGCTCAAAGTCTTGGGATCCCTTTTATTTGCCCTTGCCTTTT
The DNA here is from genome assembly GCF_059453495.1 of Arachis ipaensis. NCBI lineage: Eukaryota > Viridiplantae > Streptophyta > Magnoliopsida > Fabales > Fabaceae > Arachis > Arachis ipaensis. The sequence continues at coordinate 133,005,939 of NC_142436.1, forward strand.
GGTTTTAAGGGTTATTGGCTTTTTCTGCTTGCTTTTTCTTTTTCTTTTTCTCTTTTTTTTTCTGCAAGCTTTGTTCTTTGCTGCTTTTTCTTGCTTCAAGAATCATTTTTATGATTTTTCAGATTATCAATAACATGTTTCATGTTCATCATTCTTTCAAGAGCCAACATATTTAACAGTCTTAAACAACAAATTCAAAAGACATATGCACTGTTCAAGCATTCATTCAGAAGACAGAAAGCATTGCCACCACATTTAACTAATTAGAATTTCTCTTATTAAAACTCGAAATTTTATTGCCTCTTATTCAAAAGATCTACTACTTTATTCATGTTTGCTGATGATGAAAAAAATAAATTATAGCTTAATTGGAGATAAAATCAAAATAGATACTAATTACTACTATATGACTTCTAAGGTAAACTTTTATAAGGACACTGTCACAGAGTTAAGGCAGAAATTGGAAATTAACAACCTTTATTCTGGGGGCACGGGGGTTCCTCTGATCCTTGGGGTGCTTGGTCCTACAAGAGAAGACTTTTGGTGCTTCAATTCCCTTAAGTCACGCCCCTGCTCCTCTTGTTCTTTAAACATATAGGTCAGCATTTGACTGTGTTCCTTCTGTTCTTTTATTATTTACTCCATAGCTTCCCGTATCTTGGTAACAGACGTCTCAAGATACTCCCAGTATTCAGCTTGAGGGATCTCTGGGAGGAATTCCTGTGCTCTCTTCTTGATGGGATCCTCCTGTGCTTGTTGTTTTTCCATTGATGCTTTGGTGATTGACTTTTCAATTAGGATATATTCAGTTATTCCCATCCTTACTCCAGCATCCTTGCAGAGCAGAGAAATCACGCTTGGATAAGCCAACCTGGCCTCTTTTGAATTTTTGTTAGCAATCTTGTAGAGTTCAGTTGAAATTAGCTGATGAACCTCCACTTCCTTCCCCATCATGATGCAATGGATCATCACTGCTCTTTTAACTGTGACTTCAGAGCGGTTGCTAGTGGGCAACAGAGAACGCCCAATGAAGTCCAGCCATCCTCTGGCGACAGGTTTGAGATCCTCTCTCTTGAGTTGATTTGGGACACCCTTTGTGTTGGTGGTCCACCTGGCTCCAGGGATACATATGTCCTCTAGAATCTTATCCAGGTCAATGTCTGCTCTCATCATCCTCCTGTTGAAGGAGTCTGGATCATCCTTTAGTTGAGGTAGCTTTAAGATCTCTCTGATCTTGTCAGGGGTGGTGTGAACAATCTTCCCTCTGACCATGGCCCGAAATTCATAGAAGGCAGTTCCAGATAGTTTTTGCTTGTCAGTCTGCCACATATTAGCATAGAACTCCTGGACCATGTTCCTTCCCACTTTTGTTTCAGGATTAGCTAGGACTTCCCAGTTCCTGATTCGAATTTACTCCTGGATCTCCGGATATTCATCTTCTTTCAGATCGAATCTAACTTCCGGGATCACTGATCTCAGACCCATTACTTTAAGATAATGGTCTGAATGTTCTTTAGATAAGAACTTTCCTTGATTCCAAAGTGGTTTTGGAACGCTCTCTTTCTTGCCTCTTGGAGTGGGTTGTTTTCCTTTAGGAGCCATGATTTTAGTGATCTCGGATAAGCACACCAAACTTAGAGGTTTGCTTGTCCTCAAGCAAAAGAAAAGAAAGGAGAGGGATAGAAGGAGAGCTAGGTGCAATTGTTGATGGAGGAGGAGGGAGGCCGAACCCAAATTTAAAGGGATGGGGGGTGGGTTTTCGAAAAATTGGAAAAGATAAGATAAGAAGATTGAGTTGAAAAAGATAAGATAGAAGATATAGTTTAATTTTGAAGAGATATGATAGATTTTTGAAAAAGATAAATCTGAATTTTGAAAAAGATAATATGGAGATTTGAAAAAGATATGGATTAGTTGAAAAGATTTTAGATTGAAAAAGATAGATTTGTTTTCAGAAAAGATTTGAAAAGAGTTGGATTGAATTTGGAAAGATGGATTTTTAGAAATTAAGGATTTTAGAAATCAGGGTTCTTGACATGTTCATGTAAAAATCATGCATTGAAGCATAAAATTTGAAATTAAAATGGAAATATGTGTGGAAAAAATGAATTTGGCTCCTCCCTGCTGTCCTGGCGTTTGAACGCCCAAACACTGCCTGTTTTGGGCGTTCAGCGCCCAAATGCTGCTCTCCTTGGCGTTCAACGCCCAGCTGCTGCCATTACTGGCGTTCAACGCGCAGTGGGTGCCCCTTTCTGGCGTTGAACGCCCAGCTGCTATCATCACTGGCGTTCAGCGCCCAGTGGATGCCCATTTTGGGCGTTGAATGCCCAAAATGCACTTTTACTGGCGTTTTCTTGCCAGTGAGATCTTTTTCTCTGTTTTGTGTGCCGAGGTCTTCTGTAAATGATTATTTACCTTGTTATCAATGAACTCTATATAAACAAATAAAAATAAAAATAGAAATAGGGCAAAAATGCTTAGAGGATTGTTGCCCCATGGCTGGGTTGCCTCCCAACAAGCGCTTCTTTATTGTCTTTAGCTGGACCTTGCTGAGCTTTTAATCTAGCTTCATCCTTGAGCATTCTTGCTCAATGTTGCCTTCAAGATAATGCTTGATTCTCTGTCCATTGACAATGAACTTCTTATCAGAATCAATATCTTGAAGCTCCACATAACCATATGGTGACACACTTGTAATCACGTATGGTCCCCTCCACCGGGATTTCAGTTTCCCGGGGAATAGCCTGAGTCTAGAGTTAAACAATAGGACCTTCTGTCCTGGTTCAAAGATTCTAGATGACAGCTTTCTGTCATGCCACTTTTTTTATTTTTCTTTATAAAGCTTGGCATTTTCGAAAGCTGTGAATCTGAATTCCTCTAGCTCATTTAGCTGGAGCAATCGTTTTTCTCCTGCTAATTTGGCATCAAAGTTTAGGAATCTGGTTGCCCAGTAGGCCTTATGTTCCAGTTCCACGGGCAGGTGACATGCCTTACCATACACGAATTGGTATGGAGATGTCCGTATGGGGGTCTTGAATGCTGTACTGTAAGCCCACAGAGCATCATCCAGGCTCCGTGCCCAATCCTTTCTACGGGTATTTACTGTCCGTTCCAGGATTCTCTTTAATTCTCTGTTAGAGACTTCAGCTTGCCCATTGGTTTGTGGATGATATGGAGTGGCCACCTTGTGGTGAATTCCATACCGAACCATGGCAGAGTAAAGCTGTTTATTGCAGAAGTGAGTGCCTCCATCACTGATTAGTACTCTAGGGACACCAAACCTGCTAAAGATATGTTTCTAGAGGAACTTCAGCACTGTTTTAGTATCATTGGTGGGTGTGGCAATAGCCTCAACCCATTTTGATACATAGTCAACTGCCACCAGAATATAAGTGTTTGAGTATGATGGTGGGAAAGGTCCCATGAAGTCAATTCCCCATACGTCAAACAACTCAATTTCCAAGATTCCTTGTTGAGGCATGGCGTAACCATGAGGCAGGTTACCAGCTCTTTGGCAACTGTCACAATTACGTACAAACTCTCGGGAATCTTTATAGAGTGTGGGCCAATAGAAGCCACATTGGAGGACCTTGGTGGCTGTTCGCTCACCTCCGAAATGGCCTCCATATTGAGATCCGTGGCAATGCCACAGGATCCTCTGTGCTTCTTCTCTAGGCACACACCTACGGATAATTCCGTCTGCACATCTCTTAAAGAGATAAGGTTCATCCCACAAGTAGTACTTTGCATCAGTAATTAATTTCTTCTTTTGTATCCTGTTGTACTCCTTGGGTATGAACCTTGCAGCTTTATAGTTTGCAATATCGGCAAACCATGGTGCTTCCTGAAAGGCGAATAAATGCTCATCAGGAAACGTCTCAGAGATCTCAAGAGAAGGGAGGGACGTTCCTTCCACTGGCTCTATCCGGGACAGATGATCAGCCACTTGGTTCTCTGTCCCTTTTCTGTCTCTTATTTCTATATCAAACTCTTGCAGAAGCAATACCCATCTGATGAGCCTGGGTTTTGAATCCTGCTTTGTGAGTAGATATTTAAGAGCAGCATGGTCAGTATACACAATCACTTTTGATCCTACTAAGTATGATCTGAACTTGTCAATGGCGTAAACCACTGCAAGTAGTTCTTTTTCTGTGGTTGTGTAATTTTTCTGGGCATCATTTAGAACGCGACTGGCATAATAAATGACATGCAGAAGCTTGTCATGCCTCTGTCCCAATACTGCACCAATGGCATGATCACTGGCATCACACATTAGCTCAAATGGTAATGTCCAGTCTGGTGCAGAAATGACTGGTGCTGTGACCAGCTTAGCTTTCAGCGTTTCAAACGCCTGCAGGCACTTTGTGTCAAACACAAATGGCGTGTCAGCAGCTAGCAGATTGCTTAGAGGTTTTGCGATTTTTGAAAAATTCTTTATAAACCTCCTATAGAATCCCGCATGCCCCAGAAAGCTTCTGATTGCCTTAACATTGGCAGGTGGTGGTAGTTTTTCAATTACCTTTATTTTTGCTTGATCCACCTCTATTCCCTTGTTTGAGATTTTATGCCCAAGAACAATTCCTTCAGTCACCATGAAGTGACACTTTTCCCAATTTAAAACTAGGTTGGTTTCTTGGCATCTTTTCAGAACAAGTTTCAGGTGATCAAGACAGGAGCTGAATGAGTCTCCATATACTGAGAAGTCATCCATGAAGACTTCCAGAAATTTTTCCACCATGTCAGAGAAAATAGAGAGCATGCATCTCTGGAAGGTTGCAGGCGCATTACATAGCCCAAATGGCATCCTTCTATAAGCAAACACTCTAGATGGACATGTGAATGCTGTTTTCTCTTGATCCTGGGGATCTACTGCAATCTGGTTATAACCTGAGTAGCCATCCAAAAAGCAGTAATAATCATGACCTGCTAGTCTTTCTAGCATCTGGTCTATGAATGGCAAAGGAAAATTATCCTTTCTGGTGGCTGTATTGAGCCTTCTGTAGTCAATACACATGCGCCACCCCGTAACTGTTCTTGTAGGAACCAGTTCATTTTCTTCATTATGAATCACTGTCATGCCTCCCTTTTTTGGGACAACTTGAACAGGGCTCACCCAGGGGCTATCAGAAATAGGATAAATAATCCCAGCCTCCAGTAATTTGGTGACCTCTTTCTGCACCACTTCTTTCATGGCTGGATTTAGCCGCCTCTGTGGTTGAACCACTGGTTTGGCATTATCCTCCAATAAGATTTTGTGCATGCATCTAGCTGGGCTTATGCCCTTACGGTCACCTATGGACCACCCAAGAGCTTTCTTGTGTGTCCTTAGCACTTGAATAAGTGCTTCCTCTTCCTATGAATTTAAAGCAGAGCTTATGATCACTGGAAAAGTGTCACCTTCTCCCAGAAATGCATATTTCAAGGATGGTGGTAATGGTTTGAGCTCGGGTTTAGGAGGTTTTTCCTCTTTCAGAAGAAAGTTCAGAGGCTCTTTCATGTCCCCTGAATCCTCCAAATCAGGCTGAACATCTTTAAAGATGTCTTCCAACTCTGATTCGAGACTCTCAGCCATGTTGATCTCTTCTACCAAAGAGTCAATAAGATTAACTTTCATGCAGTCTGTTGATGTGTCTGGATGCTGCATGGCTTTGACAGCGTTCAACTTGAATTCATCATCGTTGACTCTCAGGGTTATTTCCCCCTGTTGGACGTCAATGAGGGATCGTCCAGTTGCTAGGAAGGGTCTTCCTAGAATGAGAGTAGCACTCTTGTGCTCCTCCATTTCCAGCACAACAAAGTCAGTGGGAAAGGCGAATGGCCCAACTCTGACAATCATGTCCTCAATCACGCCTGATGGGTATTTAGTGGAACCATCAGCAAGTTGGAGACATATCCGGGTTGGTTTAACTTCTTCAGTTAAGCCAAGCTTCCTGATAGTGGATGCAGGTATTAGGTTGATGCTTGCCCCAAGATCGCATAAAGCTGTCTTGGTGCAATTATCTTCTAATATGCATGGTATCAGAAAGCTCCCAGGGTCTTTAAGCTTTTCAGGAAAGCTCTTCAGAATGACTGCACTGCATTCTTCAGTGAGGAGAACTCTTTCTGTTTCTCTCCAATCCTTTTTATGACTCAAGATCTCTTTCATGAACTTGGCATAAGAAGGTATTTGCTCAAGTGCTTCTGCAAATGGAATCTTTATTTCAAGAGTCCTGAGATAATCTGCAAAGCGAGCAAATTGCTTATCCTGCTCCTTTTTCCAGAGTTTTTGAGGATAAGGTATCTTGGCTTTATATTCTTCAACCTTAGTTGCTGCAGGTTTATTGCCTACAGAAGTGGTTGAAGAAGCCTTTTTAGAGGGGTTGTTATCAGCATTTGTGTGTGTCTGATCCCTCACTGGCACTTGAGTGCCAGAGTTAGAAGCTGGAGTGAAACTGGACGCCAGCTCCTTGTCTGCTCCTGGCATCTGAACGCCAGAGCTGTGCCCATTTTGGGCGTTCAGCGCCAGATCCTGCCCATTTTGGGCGTTCAACGCCATATCCTTGCCCATTTCTGGCGTTGAACGCCAGTCCTGCTGTATTTCTGGCGTTGAACGCCAGTTTTGGCCATGGTTTGGGCGTTCAGCGCCAGCCTTCCACCAATTTTCTGGCGTTTTAGCGCCAGGATTATTTTTCCCTGGGCTCTTACTGTCCTCAGGTGAATTTTGGGTGGTTTGCTCATTTCTTAGCTTTTTGCTGCCTTGAGGTGGGGTATTTAATGTTTTCCCACTTCTTAGTTGAACTGCTTGGCATTCTTCTGCTATTTGCCTTGACAGCTGCTGCTTTGTTTGCTTAAATTGTTCGTCCATATGTATATTAGCCATCCTTGTCTCTTGTAACCTTTCTTTGAATTCGGCTAACTGCTTTGTTAGAAAGTCCAATTGCTGATTGAATTCAACAGCTTGTTTTACAGGGCTGAGTTCAACAGTTACTGTTTTAACCTTTTCATTCATGGAAGGGTTGCTGCTTAAGTACAGATGCTGATTCCTGGCAACTGTATCAATGAGCTCTTGAGCCTCTTCAATTGTCTTTCTCATGTGGATAGATCCACCAGCTGAGTAATCTAGAGACATCTGAGCTCCTTCTGCAAGCCCATAATAGAAGATGTCTAACTGAACCCACTCTGAGAACATTTCAGAGGGGCATTTTCATAGCATCTCTCTGTATCTCTCCCAGGCATCATAAAGAGACTCATTATCTCCTTGCTTGAAGCCTTGGATGTCCAGCCTTAGCTGTGTCATCCTTTTTGGAGGGAAATATTGATTCAGGAATTTTTCTGTCAGCTGTTTTCATGTCCTTATGCTGGCCTTAGGTTGGTTATTCAACCACCTCTTAGCTTGATCTTTTACAGCAAATGGAAACAGTAATAGTCTATAGACATCCTGATCTATTTCTTTATCATGTACTGTGTCAGCAATCTGTAGAAACTGTGCCAGAAACTCTGTAGGTTCTTCTTGTGGAAGACCGGAATACTGGCAACTTTGCTGCACCATGATAATGAGCTGAGGATTCAACTCAAAGCTACTGACTCCAATGGAGGGTATGCAGATACTACTCCCATATGAAGCAGCAGAGGGGTTAGAATATGACCCTAGAGTCCTCCTGGACTGTTCATTTCCGCTTAGGTCCATGATGGAGAAAGGGAGATGATGTGAAACAGAAAAAATATTTTTATTTATTTATTTATTAATTTATTTCAAAAATAAAATAAATCAAAATAAAATAAATAAAAATGAGTAAAAGATTTTCGAAAAAGTGAGGAGAGAGGAAGTGGTTAGGAAGTTTTGAAAAGGATATGATGATTTTTTTTTTTAAAAAAAAAGTTTTAAATTTTGAAATAAAAAATCTGAATTTTTAGAAATATATTTCGAAAAATTGTTTTTAAAATAGAGAGAAAAGATATTTTTGATTTTTAAGAGGAAAGAGAAAAACAATAAGATAGCACAAGATTTAAAATTTTTAGATCTAATGCTCCTTATTTTCGAAAATTTTGGAGGGAAAACACCAAGGAACACCAAACTTAAAAATTTTAAGATCAAGACACAAGGAAAACTCAAGAACACTTTGAAGACTCACAAGAACACAAGAACATGAAGGAAGAACACCAAACTTAAAATTTTTTAGAAAACCAAAATAAATTTTCGAAATTTTTTTTTTTTTGAAAACTCAACAAGAAAACACCAAACTTAAAGTTTGGCACAAAATTTAATAGAGAAAATATTATTTATGAAAAAGGTTTTAAAAAGAGTGTACCAAACTGTCACGGGTTTAGACTAACGCTCTAGCCAATTGGGCAGTAAATGTAACACTTGTTTTAAAGAAGGATATTTTTAACCAAGAACAATAATAAGAGACTCTAAACCAAAAAGAAAAATTTTCCTAATCTAAGCAACAAAATAATCCGTCAGTTGTTCAAACACGAACAATCCCCGGCAACGGCGCCAAAAACTTGGTGCACGAATTATGAATCACACTTTTCACAACTCGTACAACTAACCAGCAAGTGCACTGGGTCGTCCAAGTAATACCTCACGTGAGTAAGGGTCGAATCCCACGGAGATTGTTGGTTTGAAGCAATCTATGGTTATCTTGTAAATCTTAGTCAGGAAGTCAATTATGTTTATCAGTTGAATTGCAAATAAACAATAGAGCATGGATTAAAGGTTACTTGTTATGCAGTAATGGAGAATATGTTGGAGTTTTGGAGATGCTTTGTCTTCTGAATCTCTGCTTTCCTCTGTCTTCTTGTTCACGCACGCACGTCCTCCTATGGCAAGCTGTGTGTTGGTGGAGCACCGTTGTCAATGGCTACCTTCCATCCTTCCAGTGAAAACTACGCTCACGCGCTCTGTCACAGCACGGCTAATCACCGGTTGGTTCTCGATCCGGTTGGAATAGGATTTACTATCCTTTTGCGTCTGTCACTAACGCCCAGCCTTCAGGAGTTTGAAGCTCGTCACAGTCATTCAATCCTTGAATCCTACTCGGAATACCACAGACAAGGTTTAGACTTTCCGGATTCTCATGAATGCCGCCATCAGTTCTAGCTTATACCACGGAGATTCTGATTAAGGAATCTAAGAGATACTCATTCAATCGTATATAGAACGGAGGTGGTTGTCAGGCACACGTTTATGATTTGAGGAAGGTGATGAGTGTCACAGATCATCACCTCCATCACAGTTAAGCGCGAATGAACATCTTAGATAGGAACAAGCGTGTTTGAATGGAAAATAGAAATACTTGCATTAATTCATTGAGACACAGCAGAGCTCCTCACCCCCCAACAATGGGGTTTAGAGACTCATGCCGTCAGAGAATACAAGGGTTTGATCTAAAATGTCATGAGATGCAAAATAAGTCTCTAAAAGTTGTTTAAATACTAAACTAGCAGCCTAGGTTTACAAAAAATGAGTAAACTATGATAGATGATGCAGAGATCCACTTCTGGGACCCACTTGGTGTGTGTTGGGCTGAGACTTAAGTAATTCACGTGCAGAGGCCATTTGTGGAGTTGAATGCCAGTTTTTATGCCAGTTTGGGCATTCAACTCCAGCTTTTGATCCTTTTCTGGCGCTGGACGCCAGAATTGGGCAGAGAACTGGCGTTGAACGCCAGTTTACATCGTCTATCCTTATGCAAAGTATGGACTATTATATATTTCTGGAAAGCCCTGGATGTCTAATTTCCAACGCAATTAGAAGCATGCCATTTCGAGTTCTGTAGCTCCAAAAAATCCAATTTGAGTGCAGGGAGGTCAGAATCCAACAGCATCAACAGTCCTTTTTCAGCCTGAATCAGATTTTTGCTCAGCTCCTTCAATTTCAGCCAGAAAAATACCTGAAATTACAGAAAAACACACAACTCATAGTAAAGTCCAGAAATATGAATTTTTCCTAAAAACTAATGAAAATAGACTAAAAACTAACTAGAACATACTCAAAACTATATGAAATTAATCCCAAAAAGCGTATAAAATATCCGCTCATCAACCGCAAATCCATGACATCTCCCTACTCTCAGATAAAACTCATATGTATGCTCCGTAGTTTGAAACAACTTTTCAATATATCTTTTGCACTCAACCCCAACACATTTTCATACTAACAAGCATCCTCATCCGAATACAACTCACCATTTTTGACATCATGCTCATCAACCGCATCATTGTTTGAAATGCCTAGATTCGAATCACTTTCTTTCGATGTCAAACTGATTATTTTGTCCCTCGTAACATTGAACACCATCTATAAAATTCCAAACAAGGTGAACTTTATATAACAAGTGATAGTACCTCAACCATCAATAGCCGCACACTAGTTAAGCAATAAGTTAAAGAACAGAGTATTACTAATTATATAATGGTTTAATTACTTTGTCGGTCCCTATGGTTTCATTGAATTTTCAATTAGGTTCCTATACTTTTTTTTTTTCAATTAGGTCCCTATACCATATCAGATTTTGTAATTAAGTCTCTACCGTGACAAAAATGTTGAAATTAACGGAATATTTTGTTAAACTATATAGAATATTTAGTCAAGTGTTAGGCATATTCGTTTTGTTTAACAGAATATTCCGTTAGTTCCTGAATTTTTATCATAGTAGGGACTTAATTACAAAATCTGATATGTTATAGGGATTCAATTGAAAAGAAAAAAAAGTATAAGGACCTAATTGAAAATTTAGTAAAACTATAGGGACTGACAGAGTAATTAAACCTTATATAATCATGCTATTCCTCAGCCATATATACCTAACACATCATTGAACTTATTAGCACACGTTAATTTAAGTATTTGATATTTTTTTAAATTCTATTATGATAAAATTTGTGTTAAAAAATTAAAATAAATTATTATTCCACTTTAAAAAACATAAAATAAATATTACGTAAGTAAGACAATAAATTAGTGATTACAAAAAAAAATTAATTAAACTTAGTGACAATTAAAATTTAGATTACTCAAACCTCTATAATATTACGTAGGTACAGTAAAATAATAAGAAAAAATAAATTAATAGTTATAAAGAAAAATCAATTAACATTAATGACATTCAAAATATATTATTATGATTAATCTTTAATGCAATAGTATATATAAAAGAGTACTGCTACATATACAAGTCCTTTTTGCATACAAGTCATACAAGTCACTTATATAACACGTGCGTGAAATCACGTTCCTCTTTATATCCCGCATTCCTCCTCCTCCTCCTCTTCTTTCTTCTTTTCCTTCTTCTTTGCGTTTCTCCTCCTTTTTCTTCGCGTGTTTCATCTTCATCGTCGTTTTTTTAATTACTATTGTTGCTACATTATTTTTTCTCCTCCTCTTTCTATTGATTTTGCAACATTATTTATTTTTTTCTTCTTTGTTTAATTTTTTTTTCCTAAGAAAAATTATGAGAATATGAAATAAGAAGATGAAGAAGAAGAAGCAGCAGAAGATGAGGAGGAGGAAGAGGAAGCGTTTTGAATTATGCAAAACTTATCAGCACACATACACCGAAAATTCTTAAATAATACACTTGAATATCTTCACGTTACACCTAAATATCTTCGTGTTACACCAAAATTTGCTGCAAATACAGAAAAATGTTTCTTCCAATGCTGCATTTTTTTTCTTCTTCTTTTTTTTCCTTATTTTTTTCTTTCTTTTAGTTGAATGAATGTAAGTTCATCATCTTCCAAGTAATTTTGTAGCATTATGTGTTTTTTCTTCTTCTTTGTTTAAGTTTTTTATTTTATTCTTGTTAAAAGAGTAAAACAAGAAGAAACTAGAGACGGTAAAATAAAAAGAAAAAGATGAATAAGAAAAAAAGAAGAAGAAGATGGTGATGATGATGAAAAAAAAAAGAAGAAGAAGCAGCAGAAGACGAGGAAGAGGAAGAAGAAAAGTTTTGAATTATGCAGAACTTATCAGCACACATACACTCGAATATCTTCGTGTTGCACCCAAATTTACTACAAATACAGAAAAATATTTCCTCTAATGCTGCATTTTTTTCTTCTTTTTTCCTTATTTCTTTCTTTCTTTTAGTTAAATGAATGTAAGTTCATCCTCTTTCAAGTAATTTTGCAGCATTATGTGTTCTTCTTCTTTTTTGTTTGATTTTGTTTTATTCGTGTTAAAAGAGTAAACCAAGAAAAAAAAAGATGAATAAAAAAAAAGAGAAAAAGATGACGATGATGATGATGATGGTGATGAAAAAGAAGAAGAAAAAGCAGCAGAAGATAAGGAGGAGGGAGAAGAAGACTTTTGAATTATGCAAAACTTATCAGCACACATACACAAAAAAAATTCTTAAACAATACACTCAAATATCTTTGTGTTACACCCAAATTTGCTACAAATACAGAAAAATATTTTTTTTAATGTAGAACTTTTACATTACATTCAATTCAAACCATCAACGATGAAACATTATTCACCTATAGAATCATAAAGTACTAACGAAAAAATTAACTAGAATCGAACCACACCTCAGCCACTTGATTGGATTCAAAACAATAATTAATTTTATTCTGGTTCCATTGATAATCTGAACTTGAATTATTCATTATCTTCGACAACGAGATAACTGATGATGGAAGAGAAGGAGGAAAAGGAAGGAGGAGAAGAAATTCTAATGAAAAAAGAAGGAGGAAGAGGAGGAGGAGGAAGAGGTGGTGTTGGTGACGACGATAACGAAAGAAAAAAATATTGAAGAAGAAGAAGTCAAAATGTAAAGAAATTATATAAATGAAGTCAAATTAAAATTTTTTTGGCTAATTATAGCTGAATTATTTTGGTTCCAAACTTTTTCCATTTTATTCATTACGCAATAATAATGGATATGAATGATAAGAATGCAAAAACGGATGATAAAAGGTACGATTTTAACTCTGCTTTAGTTATAATTGTATTCTAAATCTCAACCCGTATCTTATCAGATCTTATTTGTAAAAATAAGAATTAAGTACGATTTTAATATCTAAGGTATAAGTCAAAATTTTTTTTCGTTTTTAATCTTTTTGTACATACAAAATCGTCCCTAAGATTTAACTTGATTTTAAAATCGTCCTTACTTTAGGGACTAAAATCGTACAGAGGTGACGACAGAAGCGGAGGCTGAAGTAGATCGTAGACAGCTTCTTCTTCCTCTTCCCTTCTCCCTTCTTTTTCTTTTCTTTCCCCTTCACATAAGTAGAAACACCCTCTTTCTTTTAATTTTTTTTATTTTATAATTTTTTGTTTTGGATAATTTAGTCCAAAATTTTAATATCTAAGTAAAAAAGACGATTTTATATGCAAAAAAAAGGTAGGGACGAAAAATTTTTTTGGCTATATCTTAAAAACCAAAATCGTATTTAATCCTAAAAATAAATTTATTTTGGTTCAAACAAAAGATTTTATTTTTTAACACTTTATACAATTCAAATATTATTTTTCTATTATTAGTAAATTGATATACTAACTTCATGGTACTAAATATTTGTTTTACACAAAGGGAAACTTAAATTCAAATCTTTATTGCCTTATCATAGGTATATATTTATACAAACATGAACGTTATATATTAGAAGTATATATTAGACAGATAGAGTTGGTCCAAATTCGAATAAAGATACTAGTCTTGCTGTTTTTAGGATCTTAGCCAAGTGGGATTAAGTTCCTCAAATTTCTCGTAATAACAGATAAGTGTCGGCAGGTTAATTAGAATCACAAATAAAAGCTGTTGCTTCTCATATGAAAGAGTTTTCTACCATGTTTAATAGATACGGGAATTCAAAGTTCAAGCAGTTCTTTTTGAAAATCATAGCAATCAGATAACAATGACTCATTAGGAACTAAAAGAGAAAATAAAAAAGAAATTTTATTAAGCAATGAATGCAAATCACAAACCAATAGTAGAATAATGACCAAAGTAGAATAATATCACTAACAGCTACTTGATCTTTTACTTATTTATTATTTATTTATTTTCTATCCTTTTTATTCTTTTTGTCACTATCTTGATTTAATTTCAGGCTCAATTCATGGTGGACCAGTTGGTTGATCTGCAAATCTATTCAATAATGCATGGCCATGGACATCTTCTATACGACAGAAATATTCACACACAAACAAATCGAAATAGTGGCAGAGAGAAAAGATGATAGCGCCAAAATTCTCAAACCGGATCTGACGAATTTCCACAAACTTCTGCCTCCTTGCAACCATGTCGGCGTAACTCCGATTACATTGACGTAGAAGATGAAAATAGTGAAGAATAAGATCTCAACCTTTCTCTATACTGAATGAGACATTCAACAAGAATTCATCACGATAATTGAGGCAACTAAACTCTCTCTAGGTTGAGGTCTTTCAGTTTCACGGGCAATACACACAAATTGACCAATTAACATGCTTGGGTGTGGATGTTTATATTGCAAAAGTTTTGGGCCTAACTAAAATGTACGCTTTAACGAGAATCCTGTTTACGGAACTTCCTCAAAAAAAAATTGCAATTGACAAAAAGCCCCCCAAAAAGAATGCCTAATTAACCTTCACCTCCCCGTCCAAAAAAAAAAAAAAAACCTTCACCTTAATTAATTAACATACAAAATTATGTGACCGGTTCAGCGAGACAGCTGCTGTAAAAACTGCACTCACCACATAGATTGTCCTTTTTATGGGATACTTGTCCATCCAACATTCTTCTAACATAAATCTACATATATAGATGTCTTTTCTTCATCTACACGGAAGATTTTGCCTTTGTTTTTTTGTACAAGTTAATTAACATAAATTCTAAACGTATTCTATGCTATCATATCCATTGTCATTTCTAGTTGAATTTTACAAAAGTTGCAAGCTTGTTAGGTTTTTATTTTCTCTTCTGTTTTGGGTCAAAGAGCGAAAACAAGAAAGATAAATTCTCTATACCTTTTTATCCCTAATTTTTTTTTGGTTCTCCACAGTATTTTTCAATCCGACAGGTTAATAATTAATCTATTATAAATTTGAGCTTTATTTAAAAGTTTGTTACTGACCAATAGATTGCTACATATATAAGGCGAAATTTAAACCTCCGATAACTTGTTTAAGCGGACGGGTAAACTAATTACTTGCCCAATCCAACTTGATTTTTTTATCCTCAATTAGTCTAAATGGGCTATTGCTTAATCGAGTTTTAGATATTAGGCCATTGGGCCCACTGTCAGTCCACCAATGACAGTAAAACATAATTGGGCTGAGCCCAATCCAACAAGCCCCGTTTCTGGTGCAGGTTTCTTCTCCATCAACATCATCTTCTTCGTCTCACACCCAGGACTGAACTGAGCAGCCTCCAAAACCCTAAGAAAAATGCCGCCATTACAGTCTCTGCAACTTCGGAGGCTCTTCCTTCGATCCTTCCGCTCTTCTTCACTATCATTCCTTTCATCTTCTTCACTCAAATCCCTTCCTCATTTCCTTCCACAACAACCCTCTTCCAATCCAAACCCACCCGGAAACCCCTTCGATCGACCCTCATTCTTCGAAGCCAGAAACTTCTCCTCAAATACGACCCAAACACAACCCGAATACCCGGATCCGATAGCTCAATCCCTCTCGTCGGAGCTCACCAAAGACCCGGACTCGGACGCTCTGTCCTTCTCGCAGCGCCTCCAGCTCAGCTTCTCTCACATCACGCCAACCGGAAATCTCGTCCTCCAAATCCTAAACATCTCCCCCGAAGCCTCACGCGCCACAGTGCTAGGGTTCCATCGATGGCTCATCTCAAACCCTAAATTCGACCACACCGACGAAACTGTCTCCTACTTCGTCGACTTTCTCGGCCGCAAGAAGGATTTTAAGGCCACGCACGACGTTCTCTCCGCCGCCGTCGAAGGCGGCACCCTTTTGGGGCCTAAAACCCTAACTTCCGCGATCGATCGGCTCGTTCGCGCGGGCAGGGCAACCCACGCGATCCAATTCTTCGACCGGATGGAAAAGGACTACGGATTAAAGCGCGACCGCGAGTCCCTAAACGTAGTGGTTTCGAAGCTGTGCCAAAATGGTTTCGCGAGCTACGCAGAGAAGATGGTGAAGAATCTGGCTAAGGAGTTCTTCCCCGACGAAAGCACCTGTGATATGCTGATTCGAGGTTGGTGCGTGAAGGGGAAGCTCGATGAAGCTGAGAGGCTCGCCGGAGAGATGTACAGAGGAGGGTTCGAGCTTGGCGTGGATGCCTTCAACGCAATGCTGGACTGCGTATGCAAGCTGTGCCGCGAGAAAGATCCCTTTCGCTTTCACTCGGAAGCAGAGAGGATTCTGGTGGAGATGGAGTCCCGTGGTGTTCCAAGGAATGTGGAAACATTCAATGTGTTGATCAGTAGCCTTTGTAAGATGAGGAAAACAGAGGAGGCTGTTCAATTGTTCAATAACATGGGGTCGTACTGGTGTTCCCCGAACGAGAGGACGTTTCTTGTGCTGATCCGGAGTCTGTACCAGGCTGCAAGGTTGCAAGAGGGTGATGAGATGATTGATAGGATGAAATCTTCGGGGTTTGGTGCTGCGCTCGATAAGAAGGCATACTACGGGTTCTTGAAGATTTTGTGTGGGATTGAAAGGGTTGATCATGCTTTGAGTGTGTTTGGGATGATGAAGGCTGATGGGTGTGAACCAGGGGTTAAGACTTATGACTTGTTGATGGGGAAATTGGGTTCCATGAACCGTGTCGATAAGGCGAATACTCTGTTCAACGAGGCCAAGAAAAGGGGTGTGGCTGTGGTGGCTAAGGAGTATGTTGTTGATCCATGGTATGCGAAGAAGGCGAAAGCATTGAAGGACCTGAGGAATAAGAAGAAGAATAAGGAGAAGAAGAGGGAGACTTTGCCTGAGAAGATGGCTAGGAAGAGGAGAAAGCTGAAACAGATAAGGTTGAGTTTTGTGAAGAAGCCTAAACGAAGGATGGGTAGAGCTTAAAACATCTCTTTGCTTTTTGGTCCTTTTGTATTCTTAGTGCAACATTTTGGGTTCTCCAAATATTTTGGAATAGATTTTCCCAATTGTAACCATTGTTTTTCATTGTCTCATGGTTAGTTTTTATACTTTGTTAACATGTTATGAAAATAAAATCTTGTTTCTGAATTGGTTGCTTTCTTGAAAATTTTGCTTTTGTTTGTGCCTTGTTTTGATGGAAGTGCCTCATGCCAGCACTTCCTACTGAGCATGTTCTTCAATTTAGGACCAAGTGGGTGCTAGACTACTAGTGCCCTGTTCTAGATTCAGGCTTTACTCTTAATATTGCTATAGATTCAAGTTCCTTTTGCAATTTTTCGTATTTAAACTTTAGACCAGTAACCACAATGATGATTAATCATTGTTAAATTTATACGGGAACCAAACTTGTGTTTTCTTTATCCACATAATTGTTCTTTTTGTGCTGGGTATATCATTATTTTTGCTTGCCAGGGAGAGAAAGTCAGTAATTAAAGTAGTAATTCATATATATGATATGACTTAATTCTGCAGCAAAGTTAGTTTCAACTCTCAACTCTCAAGTGGTCGATACTTTCAATGAATGCAGAAATAATAATGTAAATTTGTGATTGATACAAGTGGTGTCACAAGTCCATATATCAGGATCACTTGTTAATTAAGGACTGACTTTATCCATATTTAAAATATAAAACTTGGTCCTCCTCAGCTCGTAATCTTAAGCTTCAAGTTTTAAATCTATAATGAAAAAGATTAACTTTTGCAATATTTTTCTTCTCAAGAAGTTAATTACGCTATACGCGGTGATAATAATGTGGTGTACAAGAAAAAATTGGGGATTCAGACGATTCACTCATTGAGAGAAAGGCGCTGCTTTTTCAGTTTTTTAAAATTATGGGCAAGATACCAATTTTGACCCTGAGATATTATATTTATTTAATTTAAATATAAAAAAATCCCTCATAGTCATATAAAAGTTGCTTAATATATAAAATTAACAGAAATGTTGTGTGTTAGTATTTAGTAGCGTTACGACTTACGACAAAACGTGGGTTACAACAAAGAACAAACATGCTCTTAGAAGTGACTAAGATATGGGTGACATTCGAACTTATCTATCGTGTTGATTGAGGTACACGCGCACTTTACTGTCTCTTCCTCCATATCACATGATCCTTCTCTGTCTCATTATGTTTTATTCGTCCAATGTTATCTCCCAATCAGAAGACAGGAAAAAAAAATGCTAACAACAAACTTACAAAAAGTTTGAAACATATGCACAAGCAAATTAATGTTCTAAAATAATGAGTTAATTTCACCATCTAAAATGACCTTTCCATGGGAAAGTTTTCTGACCTTTTTTTTTCCTTCAAAAAAAGTGAGAAAATCTGATAATATGACTGATAAGGGTATTATTGATATTTGACATCTGAAAAGGATTAATTTTTTTAATGTTAAATGATATTTGGTGTAATATGTGATTATAATACAGTTGTGTATTTTTCTGTAATATTGAAGTAGAAATTGCTCTCTGCTATTTGTAGACAATAGCAAAACAACAAAAAAAATATCAAAAAAGAAGAAAATGGAGGGGTGATTAGAAGTATGGTGATAGCAATTAGGGAGATAACAAAATTTGAGACTTATTGCCACTGAGGCTCATTTTTTTTAAATCTCTCTCATAAATTATTCCCACCATACATCAAATCTCTCCTACTATACTTCTAGTCCTTCCCTCCATTTTTTTCTGTTTTGCTTTTTTTTTTTTGTCTTCTTGCTATTGCCTACAAATAGCAGGCAGCTATTACTGTTAGCTTCCAATATCATAATAAAATCCACAACTATATCATAATCACAGCCAATATTTTAAAAAAGAAATCGTCTGAAAAGCCTGTTTTTTATATAAATATTAGAACTTAGAAGAGTGCAATAATGGAATGCAGTGCGTTCCATCACCTTTGTTGAACTCCAACATCAAAAAGCTCAAAGTACAGATTTTTTTAAGCTTCTTCAGATCTTGAGAGCAAGAAAAGAAAAGTGTTTGAACCGAGAAATGAAGCCTCTTTGGTTACCTACCAGTACCAGTGGATCTGTTGTAGCAACCTTACTCCTGTTACTGTTCTCTTGCACCACATTCACTTCCACAGGTACTGCTTTCAATCCTCTTACTGCACCTTTGAAATGCTGGTGTTCTCACACTTCAGTGTTACTGTTTTTACTTCCATTTTCCACCTTTTCACAAACCCAATGCACTTTTTAAATATGTTCACTAGTTGAGCTTACCACCTTTTGAATGAAGAGGGAAAAACGAAGGGATTAAGGGCATGGATGGACACAAATTTTAGTAAAATTATTTGCTTCAATCATGCTGTGACTATAAGTCTGTTGTGTTAGGAATTAATGTAGTAAGAGTGAAGCGGAAGCGAAAATGTAAAGAAGAAAATGGCACAAGTGGGTTGTTTGTCACTTTAATATCTTATTAGAGATTTTGGTTTTGGTGAAGTTATCACCTATTTTGTGTTTACTTATTTGTTTGTTGTCTTTGTCCGTCGACATAGGCGTTAAGCCTATTAGTTTGGTATCTCATTAGAGATTTTGGTTTAAGTGGAGTTATCACCTATTTTGTATTTTCTTCATATTTCATAGTAACATATTTGTTTGTTGCCTTTGTCCGTGGACGTGGGCATCAAGCCGAACCATATAAACTCTTTTGTGTCATTTTGTTCATTATGTTTCAGCTTCCACATTGCTCTTACTACCTTAATTCCTAACATATTGTTGCTTGTTTAATGTGTAGAAGCTTATGATGCACTTGATCCAACTGCCAATATAACAATCAAATGGGATGTCATAACCTGGACTGGAGATGGCTATATTGTAAGTCATCACTTGTTTCTTAATCAGAAATCGCTACAGTTCTATCTGGCATGATGAATCTACAATTTTGCACATGCCATGTTTGATGAAAGACCTAAAAGGTGATTCTGATTGGTTAAAAACTAATGTTAATACAGGCTGTTGTTACAATGTACAACTTTCAACAATATCGCCATATCCAGGCGCCGGGATGGACCTTAGGGTGGACATGGGCAAAAAGGGAAGTAATTTGGAACATGCTTGGAGGCCAAACCACAGAACAAGGGGATTGTTCAAGGTTCAAAGGGAGCATCCCACATTGCTGCAAGAAAGATCCAACTGTAGTGGATTTACTGCCAGGAGCACCTTACAATCAGCAGGTAGCAAATTGCTGCAAAGGCGGCGTCTTGAATGCGTGGGCTCAGGACCCTGAAACTGCAGTTGCTTCGTTCCAACTCATTGTCGGTTCGGCTGGAACAACTAACAAAACTGTTAGAGTGCCGAAAAATTTCACCTTGAGAGTGCCGGGCCCAGGTTATACTTGTGGCCCTGCAAAGATTGTGAGACCAACAAAATTTAGCACCAATGACAAGAGGAGAACCACTCAAGCCATGAGTAAGTTACTTAAAAAAATATGCATTGACATTGACTTGGGAATTCTGCATAGGGCCATATACTCCTTTTATTCCAAATTATCTGTCACTGCAGTCTTTTGGATACAATTTGTGTCTACATTGGTTGATCCAAGAGTGTATCAGAAAATGACAGTGATAGATAAAAGAGAACGAAAGGAGTACATGTTTTGTTCTAAACTAAGTTGACAAAACCAACACCTAGATATAAGACTTGTACATGTTAGATTATACTTAGTTATGTGTCTTAGAAAATTGAAGAAAGTTTTCTATTTTGACAATTTGTGCAATCATTCTAGTTCTATCTTTTCCATACCGCTTTTGTCAATGTGATACAACTTGCAGCAATTGCTTTCTCTTTTTCTTTCTAGCATTGTTTTATGAATATCAGATCGGTTTATTCTATTTAGCTTAACCTACTTGTTGTGTTGCAGTGACTTGGAATGTTACCTGCACATATTCTCAATTCCTGGCTCAAAAGACTCCAACTTGCTGTGTTTCTCTCTCATCATTCTATAATAATACAATAGTAAATTGCCCAACTTGTACCTGTGGCTGTCAAAACAAAACAGAACCTGGAAGCTGTGTAGAGTAAGTTTTTACTTACCTTTATTGGTTTAAAAGAAATGAAAATCCTTAGACTTTCTTCTTCTGATGTATCCTTTACAATTTGTTTTCGCAGTCCAAAGTCTCCGCATTTAGCTTCAGTCGTTTCACCACCAAGCAGAGCTTTGAATCCACCTCTAGTTCAGTGTACAAGCCATATGTGTCCGATTCGAGTGCACTGGCACGTCAAGCTCCAATACAAAGAGTACTGGAGGATCAAGATCACAGTCACAAATTTCAATTACAGAATGAACTATTCACAATGGAACCTTGTTGTTCAGCATCCCAATTTTGACAATGTGACACAGGTTTTCAGCTTTAACTACAAGCCACTGACACCTTATGAGGGCTTAAGTAAGTTTTTCTATCTTACATGATCATAGTCCTAATCTCCTAGATGGTTTCTCGAACTTGTATCGGGTTCTTTCTTGGTACTTGTCCTGTACTTGTTAGGGTATATTCAGACGATGTTCGAATGTCAAACTAAATAAATATAAAATCAATACGAGATATACTTAGATATTATATTACTATATAATATCCTAAAGATATTCTAACAATAATAAAGAATCCTTACCTAAATACCAATACTTCCTAGAAAACATAAATTCTTGTGGCTAAACTATTTAAGTTACTTCTGAACGAAACAAACTAATACTTCTAACTTGTCCTGTAATTGTATTTGTACTTAGTATTGATACCATATGTGTACCTATGCAACATAGTTCCTACATGATCTTATGAAGAAAATGTATATATATACCAATTATTATATGATAATTATTTTGGGATATGTATGGGTTTTGCAGATGATACAGGTATGCTGTGGGGTGTGAAGTTCTACAATGATTTGTTGGTTTCAGCTGGAGCAGTTGGGAATGTGCAATCAGAACTGTTATTTAGGAAAGACAAATCAAGCTTCACATTTGATAAAGGATGGGCATTCCCAAGAAGGATCTATTTCAATGGAGACAACTGTGTCATGCCACCTCCAGATGCATATCCTTGGCTACCAAATGCAAGTTCAACACTAGTTCTCTCTTTGCTAAGTTCTCTCACTCGGATTCTGGCTTCTTTTCTAGTCTTATCATTTACATGTTAATGGTGATGGTGAGATAGGTGCATAGCCATAGTGATTGCCACAAGAATTTTGTGCAGTTATTTTTACTTGGGGGTAGAGTTTTGTGCTAGCTGCACCCATGTTTGCTTTTTTTTTTTTTTTGGTTTACCCAAACGGTATCCCCCAACCCAACAGGTTAAGGACTAATCCGTCGCGGATCTGAGCTCTATTTAAGAGTCTGTCGCTGGCCAATGAGTTACTGCATGCACAAGACAGAGTTCACCTATGTTTGCTTATTTATTATTATATCTTCTGCGCTGCTTTTTTTTTTTTGAAGAATGCTTATTATTTATGTTAACATGTATCTATGTATGCTAATCAGTAAACCTATTTGCCTCAAACGGGTTCTGCTATGGGGATTGGGCTTTATATCTTTTGTTTTTGGATACTTGGGCCATAGAAACTGATATATGGTATCTAGTTTATGTGGAAAACTTACTTATAAGTATCTTTTCACAAATTTAATAGTTGAAAATTTTTAAATGATAATTTAGTTAAATATATCAAAATATTTAATTATTTTCAATTATTTTAGATAATTACATGTGAGTATTCATATTAATTTATATCTAGCCGTTTGTTATTTTTTGGAGTTAGGATCCGTTTCAATATCAAAAATAGCAAATTTGTTATCTAACCATATGAAAGTAGGTAAAAGATTAGATGGTCTAACAATGTTTGGACTATTAAATAGTTCTAATAACAAAATATTTTTTAAAATTTTTTAATAATTATTAAATAATTTTTTAAATATTATTTATTAATTAACCCTTCAAATATTATTTTATTTTAAAATCTACCCTTTATTTTATTATTCATCATTTATATTTTCATCGACATCATGAACAATTAAAAATAATAAAAATATAGAACCTCCATTGTTAATCTTAATTCTAATACAATCATGAGTCAAAATAATAATACGATCATTTATATTTAATAATAGAATCTCTTAATCAGAAAAGTTAAGCCCCATTTTAATCTCTGAGATTGGTGAGTTGTACTAATTTAGTTCCTAACTTTTTAATTGATACAATTCGGTCCCCTATACTCAAATCAATGTAGTCTCTTGTCGGAACTCAATGCTGTTAGTGGCGTGACTCAAGTTTTGTCACGCTAGACATATTAAAACGACACCGTACGTGTTTTGACGCTAAAGAATGCGTTAAACTATGTCGTTTGAAAGTTTGAACAATCTTGTCATAACCCTCAAACGACGTCGTTTAATGCCTTCTTGAGCGTCAAAACGCGTATGACGTCGTTTTAATATGTTCAGTGTGGCAAGACTTGAGTTACGTCACTAACGACATTGAATTCTGGTTACAGAAAATACACGAATGACTACATTGATGGACTCACTTTTTTGAATTTGGAGGACCAAATTGTAGCAATTAAAAAGTCAATAACTAAATCAATACAACTCGCTAATCTCAAGAATCAAAGTGGGGCTTAACTCCATATTTCCCTTTTCATAATGCGGTACAAAATTACCAAAGTATTTTCTACTAGCTTTGGTTGTTCCTATTACCACAAGCTCTTTGCTGTGTCAAACAAAATAAAAATATTAGATGTGCGATCATTAATCAACAATGATGATAGTATTAACTCATTTTATGAAGGATCTAGAATGGCTGAAAATACATATGCATAGGTCTTTATCTGATATTCCAAAAGATACATGGTTGGGAGTTGGCATAAATTTATACTTATAAGTTTATAAAATAATAATTAGCATTATTCATAATAAGTTAGAAGGTTAAACTAGGTGCTTAAGAGATTCTTAAGTACATATAATTCAACCCACTACAAGAAAAATGCTAAGTACTGTCGGATTTAGTGTCGGACGTTAGCGGCGAGTTTTTTGTCGAATTTTGTAATAAATTCGTCACCTGAAATTATCACCATCGAAACATTGTTTTCGACGGCAACGTTGATGGTAATATTTGGCAGAAAGGAAATAAGTTTCGGCACGATACTATCGTCGATTTACCGGAGGCTAGATCCGATGTTAATGTTATATAGTAAAAAATTGCGTTTTGGGCACGCCAATAACGTTACCGTAGGATTATTCTAACGATAAATTTTACGGTAAATTTGGGGCTAAATTCAAAATACGAAGCCCTTTCCCCTCACTTTATGAATCCATTCTCTCTGTTCTCTTTCTCTCTCCTCATTTTCTCACAGCACCTCCGCAGGCAACTGTCAACATGGCCACTGCCAGAGCTTGCCGTCGACGTTGCCACCGAGGAAGAAGCACCCGTTGTCCCTGCCGCTACACGTGCTCGGCGAATCTTCTGCTGCTGCTGCTGTCCCCGACTCATCTTCCACCACGGTTGAGGTTCACGTTGTTGTTGCCACCACCTCTGTCACCACGATATCAAGGAGAGACTGTAGACACTATCATCAGATTGGTTTGTTGGTATGGTTATTATAGTTTTTATACTATTTTGTTAGTTTAACGTTTTGTTAAGGTTAGTTGTTAAATCAGTGGTTAAATTTGCTTAATGAAGTATGTTATTAGAAGTTATTGTATTAATTTTAGGTAAGTAAAAATTAAATTTGTCATGGCTCTTGTTAGTTTGATTGAATTAAGAATTAGGTTTTAATTAATTAGAAGAATGAGTTTTATGTATTTTTTAAATTACTTATCGAATTAGTTTTACCTTGTGAATTTTATAAGTAATCTTTTCGTTAGGACGGTGCAATTGCTTCTGAGCTCAAAAGGAGTTTCCTTCTTTTGTTGTCTGTACAGTAACATTCCATGTTGGTTTTCTATGTCTGAATATGATGAATTGTTTAAATTTTATGTTGGACTTACTTTTCCCAGGATAGAATTTTAGGACGGAAGTGGGAGAAGGTCACGTAGTGGCGCCTTCTCAAAATTCTTGTTTGCTAGAAAATTGTGGAGTTATAAGGGGGTTGCGCGCTAAAACGGTTAGGATTTGATGTTTTACTGACTGGCTGTATTTTAATGATTTATGCATGCAGCTGTTTTCTATGTAAAAACTATTATTTTTATTTGATGGATGTTGTTGAATTAAAGAGAATTCTATGAATTATCGTTTAAATTGTTCACTACGTGTTTGGTATGTCATAAGCTGACAATTGTATTCAGCGGGAGATTCTAATTATATGAGATACTCTGCCAAATTTTCTAAAAACTTAAATAATTTATGTTATTCATTGAATTATAGGATGTGTGTTTCGATATGATTCCGAGTCATCGTCTGTGGATGTATGAGAGGGATAACGATGGTCGGGAGTTTAAAACCCGAATTCTTTGAAAGGGTTGACATGTATGTCGCGCATGTTTTCAGCATCGAACCGTTTATGTCTAAAGGAGTTTCTAGGTGTCCGTGTCAAAAGTGTCGACTGATTAAGTGGTTAGGACCGGCGGACATAACGCTTCACCTCTATCGTAACAGGTTCAAGGATGGGTATCGAATGTGGATGGAACACAGAGAAGTGAATGAGCAGGAAATTAACCAGTCTGCCTCTAATTTGAATCAGTTTGGTTGTCAATCAACGAGGATTCGGGTGTTGAGAGACCTAAACGTGGATGACATGACTTGGGAGGCTAACCAAGAGAGATACAATGAAACGAGATAGTGTGTGATGCAACGGGTGTTACGAAATTGGAAGGGCTGAAAAAGAGCCTAACCTGGAAGCAAAGACATTTTATAATCTGTTAGAATTTGCTACGAAACCTTTGTACGAGGGGTGCGTTCATTTGGAATTGTCTGCATGTGTTAGGATGATGAGTATTAAGTCAGAGTCAAATCATACCCAAGACTCCTTTGATAAGTGGGCCACCCTTTGCAACGAACCAGTACCTGTCAGGTCCACTAGCATCCCCCGAAACCATTACGAAGCAAAGAAGCTAGTTTTGAAGTTTAGTCTAAATGCGGTGAAAATTAATTGTTGTTTGAATGGTTGTATGCTGTACTACAAGACGAATACAGACCTAAGTAAATGCAGATTTTGTACATAACTGAAGTTCTAAGTCGAGAGAGAACGGATCGGTTAACGCCGGTTAAAGAGAATTCTAAGGAAATGGATGCACTGCTTGCCCTTAATCCATAGAGTGAAATGATGCATTGATGAGTTCGGCCCCTCACATGACCTGATATAATAACGATAAGAGAGATGATAGAATCATGACGCATCCGTCACACGGAGAAGTTTGGAAGCATTTTGATCGGGTTCATCTTACATTTGCGAGCAAGCCTAGAAACATTAGATTAGCTTTGTGTTCTGACGGGTTCGCACCAAATTTCAATTTCGGTAATGCGTACTCTTGTTGGCCTGTATGACTCTTTATAACCTGAGTCCCGAAATGTGCATGAAGGATCCATACATGTTCTTAACTTACATAATACCTGGACCCAAACATGTTTTTAATTTATATTTTTTGTACTTCACATCAGGTTTGAAGCACTATTTCAATTGTTAATTATCAGGGTACACTATAAATTGACAGAAAAGATAATTTATAAAAAAAATAAAAAAAAAACTACCGTCAAAATTATGTCGAAATATTCTGACAGTAACATTATTTTTAAAAATATATTTTTGTCGATATTATCGTCAGATGAATTCGATGGTAATATGGCGGGAGAAGGAATGATGTGGTGCCAAATGTTACCGTCGAAAATGCTCAACACAATCCATTTTCGTATTCACTATATTCCGTCGGAGAATCCAACGGTAATTATCATCGGATGAAGAAAATTTGATGGTAATTACCGTCGGATTACCGACGAGGTTTATACCATCTGATTATTTTCGACGATAAATTGATTACCATCGGAATTATTTGATAAATCCAATGGTACTTAGTATTTTTCTTGTAATGATCAATCAATTATTTTTTTCAACCAATCAATTGAATGGATAATAAAATCAATTCGCTTGCACAAAAACTGACTTTTCCTCACAAAACAATTGATTGTTGTAAACAAAAAATTTTCAACTAATCAATCGATTTTTGTTATAAAATAATGATTTGGTCTAAGAGCAATTCCAAAAAATAGACTACTCACGACATTCTAAAGCATAACTTCTTTTCTCTTTTCCTATGCTTTGTTTATTATTGCTAATGCAAAACACAAGGAGTTTCGTTATCCTCTTTATTTATGGAGAACAATCAATGACGTCTCTATGAAGATGACCCACTTATTCTCACCGACGTTTCTTTCTAACAAAAAATTGAAACCTATTCCACTCGTTGCTCCAACTACGTTGATTCACATGCATCGCCGAGCTCTGGTGGTTCAGCTATGGCTACTGATGCCGGTGAAAAATCAAAATTGATTGTTTTATGAGCAATGTAAAAGAGAAAAATTTTGTTCACTAATCAATCAATTTCTTCAATGAAAAATCTATTAATTTTCTATAGATTGCGATTTATGCAACTGCGAATATCGCATATCTGCCAATTCATAAATAGTGATCGTCGCTGCAACAAATTGATAATCACAGTAGGAAATTTGTAAACAATTATAATTATAAATTTGGACAATTGATAAACAAATTGATAGATTAGATTATGAAATTAGTAATCTTAAAATTG
Source organism: Arachis ipaensis (assembly GCF_059453495.1). Classification (NCBI taxonomy): domain Eukaryota; kingdom Viridiplantae; phylum Streptophyta; class Magnoliopsida; order Fabales; family Fabaceae; genus Arachis; species Arachis ipaensis. The sequence continues at coordinate 133,033,703 of NC_142436.1, forward strand.
AAAAAGATAAAATTAGAATTTTCAAACCAAAATAAAATTGATTTTGAGAATGATCTTCATAGAATTTAATGATAGAATTCTAAAAATAAGATATATGATGAATAACAAAATAATAATTTATAAAATATAGAGTAAATTTTAAAATTAAATAATATATGAAGGGTCGATTAATAGATAAAATTAAATAAGAACTATTTGACAATTATTAAAAAATTTAAAAAATATGTTTTGTTATTAGAATCATTTAATAGTCCAGACGTTTTGGGCCATTAAAACCGGAGCCCTGAAAATATCTTATAACCATTTCTTAATCTTTAAGTGGATGACTTGCGATGAAGATATTAGTGACACATGTATTGATATTAATGATATTAGCACAACAATTTTGCTAGGTAACCAATAGGGATTCAGCCAACTCTAACCAACTCCTATTGTGTTGAACCCCAAGACCCATGAAAAAAATCCACAAAATATAAAAAAATTCAAATTATATCGAAAAAATATCTAAATTACATTAAAAAAAATCATCCAAATCATGTAAAAAAAATTCAAAACACATTAAATTCATTAAATCCTAAACTCTAACACATTTTCTATTAAGGGATGAAAAAACATCCACAATATACCAAAAAAACTAAGAAAAAATACCTTCCAAAATAGGAAGAAGATGAAGAAGGGCGTCACAGCAGCGACAGACGCGGGAAGAAGAAGAAGAAGCGGCGATAGACGCAAGACGAAAAAGAAGAAGAAAGAGGATGAAGAAGAGAGCGATGCAATCAGTACCGGTGCTGAGATCGGGAAGCGAGGGATACGCGTTCGACGGCAATCGGGTGATAGAACATACACGAGTTTTCGCGATAACAGGTTTCACTGTCACAAAATGGCGGCGCTCCAATGAACCGATGACGCAGTGGTTGTTATGGCTAGAACAGCAGCACACCGCAGCGATGGCAAATTGACACTTGGTGAGAAAAATGACCGCAATCTGCACGATAAAAGCTTCTGCCAGCGCGAAACGGCCGTGCACCAAGGAGCCGATGACACGGTGGTTGTTTCAGCTGTGACGGGAGTGTACTGCAGCGGCGACGAAATGGCGCTGTTGGCGAGGGAGAAGATACTGCAATGATAAGAGGAAGACCGACGCTGATCACAGTGACCTTGTGGGTGGTTACTCGACACAATCCTTATTATTCAAATTTCTCATTAATATCATTTTTTAAAATTCTGATTTATTAAAATAATTTCAAATTATTAATTATTAATTGAGTTGTTTAAGTTAGCTGGTTAGGGAGTTGGTTCTCTAGACTTTTTCTTAGCACAAATAACAAAAACATAATAGAATTGAGTCATAGGGTTAAAGTTATTTTTTTGGTTGTCCATCATATTTTCTAGTTTGATAAGTCAATGACTAATTCATCACGGATCTGAGATTCATTTAAGAATTTGTCATTGGCTAATAGGTTATTACATATTTAAGGCAGGATTGTTGAAATTTCTAGGATTCCTCAACTCTAAGACCATCCATGTTAAATCATTAAGAAAAAGATACTTCAGAGCGTTGAAGCGTACCTGAATTCCTGAGTATAATTGAGATAATTGGGTTCTTTGATCTTTTTCAACTAAAACCTTCTGTATCCTTGATAGGCTGAATTGCAACTCCTCTTATGGAAAAAGAATTACGGAAATGGCTTTGGTGTGTTGGGAACCAAAATCCTGAAGTCACTATTTATATTTAAGTGTTGTACCCATTAAATCCAAAAATTCAAATAAAATAGTATCTCTGATTTTATTCTCATTTAATTCAGTATTTATGACAATAAATGAGATCATTGTTATATAAGTCATTTAATGTGAAATAACTTAATTTGCAATTATAATTAATATATGTATTACCCATAAATAAATTAAGAAATAATAATTTCCTAACAATCTCCCACTTGGCCTATAGATATATATTTTTCTGAGATAATCACACCTTATAAACTTTATGTGCACATCTGAATGTTATTTCCTTGATTACTTTAACAATATGGTCCGTTTCATATACTAGTTATGAAATTACCGTAACTTTTATCACATTAGTGTCGCGACGAAACCACGATGATCACCAAACTAATATACTCAACGATAAAGATCAAATTTGGATGAGAAGATTCAGAAGTTACATACGAAAATGATCTCACAGATGCCTATTTTCAATTGGTCCAACTTTAATAAACTTTATGAGATCAGGAGTCAGAGTGAAAATGAAACTAAATACTTTATTTCTATAGTAATATCTATCTTCGTAAACTTGTCCAAACCATATGAGCATCCAAATACACACTTCCACTGAAACAATATATCATAAAATGATATGACATCTATATGAAGAGTGTAACACCTTAACTTTCAGCACATCATGATCGTACCAAAAGTGAGGCGTTACTGACCTGTTTTTCGTATTTACTATTTAATACTGAGCCTTTAGTTCGATTTTGTATTTCAATTTTTAAGAAAAAGCCGAAAAGTTTTGTTTCTATTAATTAAAATCATATATCAAAGATCTCGAAGCAATACTAGTCACATAGTTAAGAAGAATAATAAATATCATACAAAAAAATTCAAAAGAAACTCAGATACAACTTCTATCCCTCTGTATAAAATAAAATCTTAACTAACAAAGGCGAGGAAATTCGAGGAAAGCGACTCAACACATAAACTTAACTCAAATAAGACTAATAATCGCCCGCATGTTCATATTGTGTCTTTGAACCTGTATCACTGAAAGGGGTGAAAGATTTTGGGGTGATAACAAACCACGCATTCTTAGTAGGGAATGGGAATGCCGTAAGAGTAATGAAATAAAATGCAAATAATTAACTTTACTCAATAAAACTATATTTTTATCAAACCTTTTGAAAATACTTTTTACTATTACTTTATATAATTAATTACCTTCTTTAAATTTCCGAACTTAAGACAAATCTCAATCACAACCTCACTTCTCAGTCACCTCAATACATAAACTAATAGCACAGAAAACAGATCAATACACAAACAAATAGCAATAAGACAAACAGCACAATCACAGAGAGACAAGATAAGCAAACACAATCAAATGCAAATGTGCAAACAATGATGATGCATGTCTAGTCCTATCGCACGCAATAAGCTCATTTGTCGTTTTCGACCCATACCCGACGCAATCCGACTCGCAGGTCAAATAAGGCATTCCAGCGGCATAACCTCTGCAAGTTTCTACTTCTTGCAAGCGCTGATTCTCCAGCTGAAGCATGTGCCACTTTCTCCTGGAAGCTATTCCATACACACGGACATCCCCGCACAATCATTAACACATAAAGCCCACGGCCTTCAGAGAGCATTACGTATCGCCGTCCTCACTGAGCCATCTCTATTGTGTCAAGTGAGCGTTACGTATCGCCGTCCTCACTAGACACTTGGCACTAAGACCCAACAACACTCAATATCTTTTCAATCACTGCTCTCTACTCTTCTATGGCAGAGGTCCTTTTACTTAATAAACCGGATTCTAGTCATTTTTATTTAAAACCAACACCTCTCTTTATAACCTTTCCAAACCTCCGAAACCACTTTACTTACAACAAGTTCTTCTTTCATACAAAAACCAGTTCTTTCTTAACCATGATTTTTCCAACCCAACTTCAAAACTATTTCTGATTTAAACCTCTTTAAAAGAATCATTTATTAAATAAATCTCACGGCAGGGTCTCGAGACTTTAGGGAGGATGACAATCAAACTCAAAACATAAAGTCTTTCTTAATAAATCAAACTCAAATGTAAATCTTTTCTTAATAAATCAAAAGCCAAATAATACAATTTCTCAAGTCCAACCTTTTTCTAAATATTTCAAACAAAGTCTTAAGTTTCATAATAAAATTTTGACAGCATCTTCCCTAAAATTTGGACTTTGTCACTCTTTTCGGGTTCCAACCGAATCATTCTCAACCTCTTTTCAAACATTTTCAAAATCAGAAATCATTTTCAAATCTCGGTTCAATACCAACAAATCAAACCGACTTTCTAACTCAACAATCAAAATTCTCAGCATTCCTAAACAATCAAGAAATCAAATACATATTCATCACATTCAGTCACAAAAGCAATTCAAAATTATCATTCAGTCATTCCAAACAATCATAAATTATTTGCAAATATTCACTAGACTTTCATGACATTCGTAAATTAAAACAGTTAATTTCAACATGAAATTCCCTACCTTTGTACGAAATCAGAATCAACGAAAATTTTAGAGAAGTTTTTTGACTGAGCTGCTGAAGAAAAAAAACGTCAGAAGTTGTCTGTGCTTCCTAGAACTCCAATTGGCCGAACTCAAGGGGAAGAGGAGTTACGTCACCGTCAACTTCTACCAGACAAAAATAACGCCAACGTATAGAAAAGGAGGATACAAACATTTTTACCGGATTAGATTTTTTATTGGAGTTACGGATCACAAAAAATCGAAGTCGGAATTTCGGTAGAATTTACGGTTTTCTTCCATGCAAGTTTCGGACTCTCCCCCTTATTTCGTTTCTTCTTATTCGTTGATGATAAGAATGAAATAAAAAATGATGATGGGTGATTAATGAAAACAAGGGACATGTGTCTTATTAAGTATATATATTTATATATATATATATATAAGCCATGCTTGGCTTCATTTTTTGTTACTATTTCCTTAATGGGTTTGGCACTAAGGATAATAATAATAATAATAATAATAATAATAATAATAATAATAATAATAATAATAATAATAAAGTAATAATAATAATAATAATAATAATAATAATAATAATAATAAATTTAAATTTTGTCTATTAAAATAATTTTTAATAAATAATTTAAATTAATAGAATAAATCATAATTAAATTAAACTTTAATAATTATAAAATTATATTTAATTATTTTTGTTAAAAATAATTTTTTTAAAAGCAAATTCTCAATATAACATATTGACTCATAAATAATTAATTATTTAATTTTTAAAAATTTGGGGTATTATATCCTATCTCACTTATACAAATTTTTTTCCTCGAAAATTAACATATTACACAACATACTATATTGTTTCAACGCTTTACTTTTTTTTTTCTTTTAGAATACCTAATGAAGAAAGCGAAAAGTCTCCATTAATATGGATACATATACAATTTTAAATACTTGGGTTTGCATATGACATAAAGATAATAGGGTAGAAGTGTAATTGCAGGACAGAAGTTACAAAGTAGGCTTAATATCTCAGGGAATTCAAGCAAACATATGCAGTTAAGATTAGATAAAAAACGCATATGAACAAAGAACACGATTGGAGAATAATTAGTCCACTTTTTCAAGAAAGAAACCTCAGACAAAACTTCAAGACAAACTATGAAGAGACAAGATACGTAACCGAGCAACCCCGAGACGCAACTGCTAACGTTTCCAAAACTCATGATTTGCGTTACCTATTACTTCTATTTCGTCTATGACAATCCATTAGTATTCCCATATACATAAATTATCAGTATTAAGTTGGCCAGACCTAATACCATGAGAAATGCAATGGTCGACTAACAGCATTAATCAATAGACAGTCATGCATCTGAAACTCAAACTCTTGTCATTAAGACAAATCCTATTGCATGACAGACACTCAGAGTATGCAATGAAACATAGCCAATCCATTTCCAAGGCTCTAATAGGAATGAACTACTCTGATACCATAATATAACACCCTAACTTTTAGCACGTCATGATCGTACAAAAAGTGAGGCGTTACTGACCTGTTTTCCGTATTTACTATTTAATACTGAGCCTTTAGTTCAATTTCACGTTTCAATTTTTAAGAAAAAGTCTAAAAATTTTGTTTCTATTAATTAAAATCATATATCAAAGATCTCCAAGCAATACTAGTCACATAGTTAGGAAAAATAATAAATATCATACAAAAGAATTCAAAAGAAACTCAGATACAACTTCTATCCCTTTGTATAAAATAAAATCTTAACTAACAAAGGTGAGAGAATTCTAGAAAAGTGACTCAACACATAAACTTAACTCAAATAAGACTAATAATCGCCTGCAGCTTCATATTGTGTCTTTGAACCTGTGTCACTGAAAGGGTGAAAGATTTTGAGGTGAGAACAAACCACACGTTCTCAATAGGGAATGGGAATGCCGTAAGAGTAATGAAAAAAATGCAAATAATTAACTTACTTAATAAAACTATATTTTTATCAAACCTTTTGAAAATACTTTTTACTATTACTTTATATAATTAATTACCTTCTTTAAATTTCCGAACTTAAGACAAATCTCAATCACAACCTCACTTTTCAGTCACCTCAATACACAAACTAATAGCATAGGAAACAGATCAACACACAAACAAATAGCAATAAGACAAACAACACAATCACAGAGAGACAAGATAAGCAAACACAATCAAATGCAAATGTGCAAACAATGATGATGCATGTCTAGTCCTATCGCAGGCAATGAGCTCATTTGTCGGTTTCGACCCGTACCCGACGCAATCCGACTCGCAAGTCAGATAAGGCATTCCAGCGGCATAACCTCTGCAAGTTTCTACTTCTTGCAAGCACTGATTCTCCAGCTGAAGTATGCTGAATATGACCTCTGCAAGTACTTGCAGGTGCTGATTCTCCAGCTGAAGCATGTGCCACTTTTTTCTGGAAGCCATTCCATACACACGGACATCCCCGAACAATCATTCACACATAAAGCCCACGGCCTCCAGTAAGCGTTACGTATCCCGTCTTTACTGAGCCGTCTCTATTGTGTCAAGTGAGTGTTACGTATCGCCGTCCTTACTAGACACTTGGAATTAAGGCCCAACAACACTCAATATCTTTTCAATCACTGCTCTCTGCTCTTCTATGGCAGAGGTCCCTTTACTTAATAAATCGGATTCAAGTCATTTTTATTTAAAACCAACACCTCTCTTTATAACCTTTCCAAACCTCCGAAACCACTTTACTTACAACAAGTTCTTCTTTCATACAAAAATCAGTTCTTTCTTAACCATGATTTTCCCAACCCAACTTCAAAACCATTTCATATTTAAACCTCTTTAAAAGAATCATTTATTAAATAAATCTCACGGCAGGGTCTCGAAACTTTAGCGAGGACGACAATCAAACTCAAAACATAAAGTCTTTCTTAATAAATCAAACCCAAACGTAAATCTTTTCTTAATAAATCAAAAGCCAAGTAATACAATTTCTCAAGTCCATCCTTTTTCTAAATATTTCAAACAAAATCTTAAGTTTCATAATAAAATTTTGACAGCATCTTCCCTAAAATTTGGACTTTGGCACCCTTTTCGGGTTCCAACTGAACCATTCTCAACCTCTTTTCAAACATTTCCAAAATCAGAAATCATTTTCAAATCTCAGTTCAATACCAACAAATCAAACCGACTTTCCAACTCAACAGTCAGAATTCGTAGCATTCCTAAACAATCAAGAAATCAAATACATATTCATCACATTCAATCACAAATGCAATTTGTAACACCTTAACTATCAAAGCTCACGCTTCTGGTTGCGTGACTCTGATAGCTCTGGTGTTACGACAACTCTCAGAATATTTAATACATAAATATGAGCCTGTTAAAACTTTAAACCGTATTACCACTCCAAAATACTTTTTGATAGGCAACACACATCTATACATACAATGCAACTTATAGTACTCACAAAGAATACTTATAAATACTTAGTACTAATTTAAAAGCAATTCATATTAAAATCCTATCCCTCTTACAGAACTTGCAAAGTTAAAGGCGAGGGAAGCAATAATACTAAAACAATCCAAAATATCGCCTAAACAGAAAAAAAATAAAGTCTTCCGAACTTCGTCGTCTATAACCTGAAAAAGAAAAAGACCTGTAGGGGAGTGAGAACATCGTCCTCGAAAGTGTTCTCAGTAGAGGGTTTTTGAGAATTACTATAATAGGATACGTAAAATAAAATCGTTACAGTGATTAATATCCGTCTTATACATACTTTCAAAACCCGATAATTTACCATTAAAAATCTGAAATCTTTTCTAAAAGAGGAAACTGTTATTTCTTCAAAAATTCAAAAGCCTTTCAAAGATTTTTCCTAGACTGTATGAATGACCAACCTGCTCCAAGCATAGGTTCATTAAGTCTATGTTGAATCAGTTTAGTTTTTCATACTTTTCTAAACCAGAAACATCAACCAAACATGGCCTTCGGCCCACCTCATGATCATCCACGGCCCTAGGCCCAAACAATCCAAACAACAACCAATCACCACAGTCCAACAGAGTTTCAGTCGCAAACACAAGTAGGAAGGCTCAAGCACAAACAAACAATTACTTCAGGTAGAGCAAATAGCAATTAAACATAATTAATCACATAGGCAAACCAAGTACAATATGCACACCCAAACAATGTCACATAGATGCATATGATGAATGCCTATCCTAGTGACTGATGAGTCTCATCTGTCGGTTATAAAGCCAACCCGACAAGTCCTGGTAGCTAACTATTGGACTGTCCCTCTGTCGTGCATCCCCAACTCGAGTTATTCACAATCATAATCATAATCACACAACACCTACACTAGTGTTTATCCACGGGGGCGAGCTCATCCGAAACTTTCACAGTGTCCAGCCACACTTATGACATAGGGTCAGCAGAGTATCCAGTCTCAACCTGGAGCACGTGGTGGCTAGCCATTGCTTTTACCTAGAAAAACTCGTATCTCAGATAATTGGAAGTGAAACAATCATTTTATCAACTCAATAATCATCCATATTCATACTCAGTCATTCGACTCATAACATATTCCACAATCAGCCATAATTCATTATCATATACAGCCATTCCGGCTCATAACATAATAGCACTTCCACCATCCAATATCATCAAACTCATAAAATCATCATTCAAGCCACAAATCACTTTTTCTCAATTAACTTTACTTTGAAATCAAAAATTAATTCTTTCCAGCCTTGGCTTTAAAATTCCCATTCCTCAAATCATTTTCATGCTCATAAGCCACTTTTCCTCAAACGTAAATTCCTCTTTTCTAAAACAAGACCTTCCTCAACATCCTTCCATAACTTTTCAAAAACCACACAAAATCAAAAGTCTTCTGAGAAATTCAAGATTATTAATCCTAAAACAGGATTTGGTAACAAAAATTTCTCAGCAGAGTCTCAAGCCTTTAAGGGAGAATAACATAATTCATTTCCTCAAATTCGTTTAAAATCTTTAAAACCTCGGCTTCCTAATTTGAGTAATAAAAATAGAATATAAGCCAAACCGAGTCGTATAATCAATTACTCCTTTCAAAACCATTTCTTTTACTTTAACAAAACCAGCTTCAATTCCATGATTAAATCTAAAGCGTTTCAAACTGCTCAAAAATTGTTTATCTTGCAAAAATTCAAAATTCAAAAAGTACTTAAAAATTTTTCTAAAACATTGTAAAATGAGACTTGTCAATAAATACTCAAGTTCTTTCAAAGTCACTGAAACTCCTCCAATTGAAATTCTCAAGTCAAATTCAAAGACATAAACCCTTTTCACATTTAAAACAGCCTTAAAACATAAGTTTCATCTAAATAACTTGCTCCCAAAAGAGATACAATACTTTTCTTAAGAAACAAGACTAAATCATAATTTCCTTTTTAATAATTCATTTTAAAGCATAAGTCATCCCTTTCTTAAATAATCCACATAAAATAGTAGAAGTCTTTAACTCATAATTTTCCAAATAACATTTCAATAAAGTCTCGGATTCTATCGAAATTTCGGCAGCACCTCCCTTAAAACTTAGACCTTGCCACCCTTTTCGGGTCCCAACTACACCATTCCACAACCCTCTTCAATGGTTTCAAAACCAAATTAGTTCAAAAATTAAGTTGGTTCCAAAGGTACATCATTTTCAGATTTCAAGAACACCAATTCAAACTCAAATCAATTTACACAGGATAAGCTCGATTTCAAAGCTTTTACAAAATAATTTTAAAGAAGTATTTCAAGAACAGTTCGTTTCACAAAATCGAACAATTACCCAGCCAAACAAGCATTCATACTCCTCCAAGACAACCAACAATACATAAGACTTATATAATCACTCAAAGATACATTTTCTCACATCAATATCCATATATAATAATTCCAATTCATAAAGTATAGTTTTCTAAAAAGGCCCCTACCTCGATGTCGAAACTCGTTAGACTAAACGCTGTGAACAGATTTTCCTTTTAAATCACAGTAGTGTCAAATTCCCACGCAAATCTGAATCTGGCACTATCTCTAATCATGCTCGCAATGGCGACAATTCCACAACGATAATGATAGTTACACCAGAATAAGGAATTCAAATTGGATGGAAATTAAGAACAATTACAGCCCTGGGAATTTCAAGACAAGACATATACGCGAATCAACTCAGAACAAGCATGGCAGTGATAATAAAACGTGTAAATGGGCCGTATTTAAGAAAAAGATCAAACCAGATTCAAAGTGGCAGTTTCAGTCTCAACACGGCAAATTCAGCGATGGCAGAGGAACGACTCCTCCTCTGCTGCGTCACTCTCTCATGCGCATCCATTTCTCTCTTTCCGCAACCACATCGACGGTGACCTCATCTCCCTATTCGGCTCCTCCCAGCGGCGGCTCTCTTAATGGCAGTAGCAGCAAACCCTGATGGAAATGGGAAGAAGATGCGACAGCGATGAAGGCTCGACGAAGGCAGTGATTCCTGCAGCAACACCACAAGCCCAAAGAACAGGGAGTAGCTACGCTCAGTCACGGTGAAGTAGAGCAGCTCAACGGCGACGAAACCCAACCCCTCGAACGGCAGTGGCGGGGGACATAGCCCCTCCTGTTCGAGCTCGACGATGACGCGTGAAGCAGTTTCCTCTCCTCTTCTTTGCGGCGGCTCTAACAGCAGCGACAGCAACGCCGTCCTCCACCCGCACATGTGCGCTCTCTGTTCAATCTCTCTCTCTCTCTCTCTCTCTCTCTCTCTCTCTCTCTCCTCTAGCGTGAGTGGCTGGTGCGATGGCAAACTGGGTGGCGGTGAGGCGTTGCTGGCGGCGAGGGCTGGACGCGGTCTGGCGGCGACGCGACGGGGTGCGCAGCGGGCTGGGCGCGGCAGTGAAGTCTCCTTTCCTCTCTTCTCGTTCAGCTCTCTCAGATCTCCCTCTCTTCTCCCCTTCCCTGATTCTACTTTCACCTTCCCTTTCTTCATTTTTTTTCTTTCTCTTTTCCTTTTGTCTCTGCATGTGTGTGTCTAGGGTAAAAGGGCAGCAGCTGCTGCTTGAGTTAGTGAAGTTAGGGTTCTTTTTGGTAAAAGTTAGGGTTAGGGTTTATGTATTGTAATTGGGGATTTGGGATAACCAGGGTTTGAAAATTCCTAAATCAATTTAGGTTATATGGTATTTATTTTGAAATCTAATGTAATTTCTAAAATTATTTTAGAATATTATTTGTGTTATAAAATACTAATTGATTCTCAATAAATTACTCTAATTGAAAATAGATGATAATATAATTAATTTTCTTTATCTTTAAACTTAAGGTATTAAATGATATAAATATAAATTATCTAAAATCAAATCATATAAAATTCTTATTATTTCATAACTACCAACTTTATGATTTAAACATAGAAAATAATTCTGATGAGTTTGGAAAACTCTACTTTCAATTAAGTGATGATCAAACATTATTAATAAAACCAGTTGCAAAAATTATTGATATTAAATTTAAATTGATTAAATTAATTTTTGCAATGCAGGATCAGTTTGGGAAGAAAACAAATTTCTGGTGCAAGCCCAATTACTCTCAGCCTTTGATTTTGATAACATATGATAAATGTGGCTGAATTGATGTTACTTGGGCCCAAATGATTTTGATTACTCTAAGCCCAAGTGTGTTACATGCTTTCTCTTATGCTTCATGCATATTCCAAATTTTATCAAGAAAGCAAATGTTATTAATGGGCCAAGAAACTTAATTGATTATTACAACCAAGCCCAATTCCATGAGTGTTACTCATGCTTTGTCCGAATCCATGAAGCAAAGAATAACAAATCCTCAAATGCTTCCAACGGATTCCATTACTCTTCCTGAAAGGATTTCAAAGCCAATTTAAACATTGGGAATATAAGCAAGAGAGAGAAGATTGATTTGACTAAAGGGCATCATTGCTACACGCCAACTAAGGGAAGCAAAAGCAAGATATTCTTCAATTAATTAGTTTAACCACTATTGCTTTTCTTCAGACTCTTTCTTCTCACTTCTTTCTCTCTTCGGTTATTACACAGGAAACATTGGTAGCCATGGAAGCAAAAATGAGCTACCGAAAGGAAGAGAAAGCAAGCCTAAAGACCATCACAATGATGGCAAGAAAACATACTAAAATAAAAATGAGCTGTGGCTGAGATTGTCACCATTTATGGACAGATTTGGTGAGGTAATCTTGGCTTCTCCATGCTCAAAAAGGAAGAAGAAGATCTCGGCCAGCAAGGGAGATTCTTGAAGCATGGCTTGTCTTTGATTCTGCTCAACCACCACAGGGAGTAGCTAGAGTGGCGAAGTGATGGTTGAAGGCAGAGATTAAAGCAGATGAAGTCATCATCATCATGAAGCATCAAGGGCCAGAAATCCATCTTGGAGAGTAAGCCAAGGATGGAGAGCTCAGATTGATGAAAGGTGATGATCAAGAAAGGTCCAGAGGTAATTGCATGTTGGGTTTTGCATGGTTATCTCTTCTCTCTCTACGTGGCCGAACCGGTTTTGCTTGTTGAAGGAGGAAGAAGTTGGTTTGGGTGTTGGCTTCAATATGTGGAGGCTTTCCTCTTCTATAAAAAGAGAGAACAGCCACTGTTTCGAGCAAGGAGAAAATTTGAGAGTGCAAGGCACAGTGTTCTCAGAGCTACCTGAGCTAACAGTTTTCTCTTCTCCTTCAATGTATTCTGTTTTGTATTTTTCTGTTTAATTTTGTCATGTCTTGAGTCTCATGGAAAAAGGCAAACAGTGAGGTTTGTATGAAAAAGCCATAGAGCGGAAAAAGGCAGAGAGTGCAAAATTAAAAGAAAAAGCCATAGATGTCTTAGAGTTCCTTTGTTCATCTATGTTGTGTTTCATGATTCTGTGGGAATCTCCTTGTAAGTTGGGTTAGCACTTTACAGTTTGTAATCTGTTTGATTATAGTGAAATTCCATCATTGTTGTGATGGAGACTGGATGTAGGCTGCACTGCACTTAGCAGCCGAACCAGGATATATCTGGGTGTAATATTCCTTCTTTCCTACTCCATTTCTGTTTTCTACTGCACAGGAGCAAAAACCAAAAATGTCTCGTGCCAAGTGACGAGACAAAATGAAAATGTCTCGTGGCTAGGGACGAGCTAAAAACAGAAAAGTCTCCTCTGAATCCAGCAAGTGTTAGCAAGCGAAAAAGGGGCTAAGATTTAACCCCCCTTCTCTTAGCCACTGAAACCATCAAATTCAATAATTATAAAATTAGACAAATTCTAATTTAAATAGCCAAACCTCGTTATTTTCGAATTTCTAGAACTTTAAATCATAAATAAGAAGATAATCCATAAGTATAGAGTTTGGATAAAAACCTTAATTTATTTCAAATCCAATTAATTGCCTTTATTTATTTTCAATAAAAATAATTTCTGAAATTAAACTGTAAATAATATATAATTTGAGATTAGTTCAAAATAGGACTTTTCAAAAGTCTTGGGTCTTACACAATTCAAAATTGTCATTCAGTCATTCTAAACAATCATAAATTATTTGTAAATATCCACTAGACTTCCATGGCATTCATAAATTAAAATAGTTAATTTCAACATGAAATTCCCTACCTTTGTATGAAATCAGAATCAACGAAAATTTTGGAGAAGCTTTCTGACTGAACTGCTGAAGAAGAAAACGTTAGAAGTCGTCTGTACCTCCTAGAACTCCAATTGGCCGAACTCAAGGGAAAGAGAAGCTACGTCACCATCAACTTCTACCGGACAATAGTAACGCCAACGTGTAGAAGAGGAGGATACAAACACTTTTATCAGATTAGATTTTTTATTGGAGTTACAGATCGCAAGAAATTAAAGTCGGAATTTCAATGGAATTTACAGTTTTCTTCCATGCAAGTTTCAGACTCTCTCTCCCTTATTTCCTTTCTTCTTATTGGTTGATGATAAGAATGAAATAAAGAATGATGATGGGTGATTAATGGAAACAAGGGACATGTGTCTTTTATATATATATATATATATATATGGCTTCATTTTTTTTTACTATTTCCTTAATGGCTTCGGCACTAAGGATAACAATAATATACTAATGATAATAAAGTAATAGTAATAATAATATCAATAGTAATGCTAATAGTTTAATAATAATAATATTATTATTATAATAATTAATAATAATAATTATTATTTATAAAAATTAATTTAAATTTTGTCTATCAAAATAATTTTTAATAAATGATTTAAATTAATAGAATAAATTATAATTAAATTAAATTTTAATAATTATAAAAGTTTATTTAATTATTTTTGTTAAAAATAATTTTTTTAAAAACAAAATCTCAATATAATATATTGACTCATAAATAACTATTATTTAATTTTTAAAAAACTGGAGTGTTATAAAGAGTATCCACATAAAAGATGTTGGATATTTGTTTTTTACTAATTAAATATGCATGCATTTGTAAAGTTTGTGCTGACTTTTTCATAAGACACTTAAACACTTTCAATTCTTTTGTTTAACAAAAAGTTTAAATATTAGACTACTAACACATTGTCACACAATAACTCAAGTGGTCTTTTAATTTTTTTTTTATAATTTGTGACAAGTATTTGTAGTCACCAAAATGGATGCTTTCAAAAGTTATTTTATATTCAAGTTCTCTAATAGAAAAGATAATAAGTGTCTTCTCAATACCTTTACAAAAAACTCTTTCAATGAACATATGAATATACCTGCAATAAATCAAAAATTACCTAGATATTTAATAAAATCAAAACCTAAATACCGAATGATCTCTAACTTTATTTTTGACTTCATATATATGAACATGTAATGTTTTGTTATAACAAAACTTGTTTGGATAGTATTTAGTGTTTCATTCTTAACTTATTCAAATTTCTTTCAAAGATACCAATAAAATACACAACAACTGTAAATATAGAAATTCGTTATTTATCATACTACTGCTAAAGCATAATAAACTTTATGTATTTTTTGAACTTTATAATTTTTTTGAGGTATCTAATGAGACTATATTTGTCTCCCTTAGAATTGAGAATATAACTTTATTTACAATTCTGCAGTCTGCTGACATACAAAAATAGCAAAAATATACTTACTCCCACTGAATTAATATACAATCATCAATTACATTTATCTCAAAGGATCATATGAAATAAAAAAATTTGATGAAATATGAAATATTAACTTGAGTCCATAAATAGAATTCTTTAAATACCAATCCATATACTTAGTGTCACAATTCTCTAGTGTATCATATCAATTGTCTCATAACATTACTATTGAGAAATAATTCTTTGTATCCATCTACTATAATTCACGATCTAATATATCATCAATGTTTTATAGTCCTAAATGAATCATACAGTAATCAAACATTGATAATAAATTCCGTTATAAACAGTAAGTCTATCTTTAGACACTTTATTATTCACATGGAACTAAATAAGTCTCACATGTTTATTACCACAAATGCGTATGTAATTTGGCCAAGTACAGAATTTTTTTTAGTCGATCCGTATCCTCATAAATTACGTACACATAAATTTATTTAATGCGACTTATTACCAAATATTTTCAACAAACAAAATCCTCTCAAACAATGAACCTATCTTTGGATCAACTCATTGTTCACATGAAAACCTGAGAATTATATTTATTTCTTACCACATATATTTTCTATCAATTGGTCAAACACTAACCTTTCTTTAGATCAATTAATGGTTGCATAATTAAGTAGAAAATAAACATAAGCTTCATTGTTTATTATCTTGCCAAACAATAAAATTATTTTGAGCCAATTATTATTCACATAAATAATAAGCATTGAATTATTCTTAATTAACTATTCAAATATAGACCTTTTTTTTCTGACTAATATTCACATGAATTACATATCACCATATTCCTAATATTCCAAAATAAATCAATTTTCACAAAAAAATACTACTTCGAATATTATATTGTTACCAATTTTTTTATGTAACAAAACCAAATACTTATATAGCACAAAACACAAAATAATAAGCCACAATCTATAACAACCACATAATATTGTGAGTCCTTATTATGAATTAATTGTTAATTTTTTTATTTAACACAATTAAATCATGATAAAAAGATTCAAATAACAAAGATACAACAATTCTCAAAATTAATCATGAATTAAAATTTATGCTATTGTAAAATTATTTATTTGTTTATCTATTTAAATGAAGTAGTAACCGAATCCAAAAAATAAATATATAATAACAACCTAATAACAAGAATAGACACAAAAAAAAAACCTAATAACAAGAATCTTTTCACTGATCCTAAGTCAAGCTACTAAGCTCACTTGGTTATTTTACTATCCTTTATAACAAAATTGAGTTACTCAAGCTAAAAAAAAAAATCTCAACATCAGTTACATATTCTTGTCACATAATATCTTTTATATTTATTCATTTAAATAAGATTTAATTATTCTGTTAATCTCTTTAGTTTTATAAAATTTTTAATTAGGTTCTTATACTTTTTTTTCTTTTAATTGAGTCCTTGCACAAAAATTTTTTTTTAATTGAGTCTCCACTTTTTTTTCCTTTTATTTGAGTTTCTGTACCAATTTTTTTTAGTTGGGTCCCTATAAAATTAAGTTAATTACTGCCAAGAGGGACCTAATTAAAAAAAATTGGTGCAAAGACCCAATTAAAAAAAATATATAAAAACTTAATTAAAAATTTTACAAAATTATAAAGATCAACTGAGTAATTAAATCTTTAAATAATAACAAATAATATATCGTTAAGTTTACTAAAAGCTAAAGGAACAAATATCATACAAATATGACTACAACATTGCCAACAACAATTTCATATATGACATATTATTAGCTCCTTATCATCTTGAATCTTAAGTACAAAGGACAATTAAAAAAAAATAATATCAAAACATTATATATAAAACTTGAAACAAGCACAAATTTGTGACTAAAACTCACAATAAATTTGATGGTAGCCTTTTATTTACCAAATATATATATATATATATATATATATATATATATATATATATACTGGAAGAAAAAAAACTTACATTAATAAATTCATTCAACTTTCATGAATTTTTTTTAAAAATCTAAATAGAAATAGAAACAAAAAAAAAATAGATATGATCATTTTAATTAAAAGAACGATTCAATAATAAAATTGATCCTTTTAATGATTTAAGCATGAAAGATTCTGATACCACTTATTGAAAATTCTTGATTTTCTTAATTCCAAAACCATTCATATTAAATTATTAAGAAATAGATATTTAAGAGCGTGGAAGCGTACCTGCATTCTTGAGTATAATTAAGAGATTTGGTTCTTTGATATTTTTCAACCAAAGCCTTCTGTATCTCTAATAGGATTGAATCACAATTTTTCTGATGGAAAAAGAGTTACGAAGGTGACTTTGATGTATTGGGACCAAACTTCTAAAGTCACTATTTATATTTAAGTGTGACACTCATCATTATCATTATCATTATATTATTCTACAACGGGTAGCATTTTAACACCAAGAATGTTGACATGGCACATTCTTGTAGCACACTGGTGCCAGTATGTTTGCCTCTCTCTTCTAAACTTATTTAAAAAAAATATCTTCTTTATAATTATATAAAATCAGCATTTAATGAATAATTATACTAATATCAATTATTCTAATTGTCAATCATTATAACTTTTAATCAAACATAATTAAACATAAATATGATCGAAATTATTAATCGCTTTGTTAATATTCACTCTAATGCATGTGTGTATCAAATAGTATCAAATTAATATTGATATCAATAATTAATTTCTATCATTAATTTCATGCTACTAAAGGTTATATATAGTATTTTTTTTGTGATTTATGAGTCTAGGTTTAAGAGTCAAAATATTTTTTTAATTATTAATTTATTATTCTTTTTTGACTACTTTATAAAATAAAAATGTTTTCTTCGTTTTTCATCGAAGTTGATCTTTTTAAGGTAAAAATTACAATTTTTTATCATATTTTTTAGTGTGGCAGTTCTATTATTATTCTTTTGATAATTTGATAATTGTTCTTAAACTTATTCTTTTTGTCTAACGTTACAACGCGATTGTCCTTTGCTGCAATCATTTACAGTGCATCACATCCATCAAATACCACCTCGAGTTATATTCACTATTCCGATTTCTATTTATATATATGTAAGAGTTCAACGAATGAGTAGTGAACTCTATTTTATTGAAGGATGGTTAGATCTACTCATATATTATGACCAACATAATGGAATGTGGGTAAAGTTAGTTTTTTTTAGGAGGAGCTCAATTTTTATTGAGCAATTGCATCCAATGAGCTTTACATGCCAAGTTCAAATTTCATCCTCTTCGAACCATGCTTTATACGTCTATCGAACAATCTTCGAAGTGGAGCATATAATGAGATTGAGTTTCCTCAATTTAGGTTCAGTTTTGCTAAAATTATGTCAGACTTGGAGATGCAATTTCAAAGATTGGTATTGTATTTAATTTTTTTTAAATCTTTCGTAATAAAAATAATTTTATAACATATTGTACTTTTTTTAGAAACTGCCGGCCTTCAATACTGGTGCGTCAATGCAATGCCACTAATAGGAATAAAGGTCAATTTAGTTTCTTGGTATGACTATTCTATACCTTGTCGCATTACATGGATAAAAGATGTTTAAAGTTTATTTAATAAGAGGATGGTCTGAATTTGCACGTATTCTAAATGTTCAAGCTGATGACATTATTTCAGTTAGTTGTCGTTACGAAAATGACTCTAATATATATGCGTCTAAGGTTTAAAATAGTTTAAATATTATTTAAATAATTTGATTCTAATATTAGCAATTGATTATATTAGTTTTAGAAAAAATTAAATTATTATCTCAATTATATATTATGACAATTATTTTTGGATATGTTATTTGTAACACCCTAACTATCAAAGCTTACGCTTCCGGCTGTGCGACTCTGATAGCTCTGATGTTACGACGACTTTGAAAGTATTTAATACTAAAATATGAGCCTGTTTAAAACTTAGACCGAATTTAAAAAAAAAACATGCATTCATACTTACAATATAAGTTACAATACTCACAAGAAATATATATATATATATATATATATATATATATATATATATATATATATATATATATATATATATATATATAATTTACAAGCATCTCATATCAAAATCCTATCCCTCTTGCAAAACTTGTAAAGTTAAAGGTGAGGGAAATATAAATTCTAAAATAATACAAAAATATCATCTAACAGAAAAGAAATAAGCTCTTCCGAACTTCATCGTCTATAACCTGAAAAAGAAAAGACCTGTAGGGGAGTGAAAACATCATCCTCGAAAGGGTTCTCACTATAGGGTTGCAAAATTACTATAATAGGATACGTGAAGATAAAATCGTTACAGTGATTAATAACCGTCTTACGCATCTTTCCAAAACCAAAGGTTTAATATCAAAATCTAAAATTCTCTCTGAAAGAGAAAGCTGTTAATTCCTAAATAAAATAAACCAAAAGCCTTTTTGAAAGTTTTCTTCACACATTATGAATGACCAAGCTGTTCCAAGCATAGGTTCATTAAGTCTATGCTGAACTAGTTTAGTTTTTCATACTTTTCTAAACCAAAAACACAAAACCAAACACAACCTTCGGCCCATCTCATAATCAACCATGGCCCTAGGCCCAAACAAATCCAAATAGCAGCCAATCCACCATTATCCAATAGAGTTTCAGTCGCAAACACAAGTAGGAAGCTCAAGCACAAACAAGCAGTTACACCAAGTAGAGCAATTAGCAATTAAACACAATTAATCACATAGGCAAACCAAGTACAATATGCACATCCAAATAATGTCACATAGATGCAAATGATGAATGCCTGTTCTAGTGGCTGATGAGTGATAAACCATGATTTATATTGTGTTTAATTGAGTGGTTTTATCAAGTCTTTCACCCACTTATTCATATGATTTGCATGTATTCACAATTCCTTCCTAAAATTGTTCTATGATTGAAAACTTGCTTCCTAAAGATCTTTTAATTGAATTTTTCTTCTTACCATTCGATGCCGTGATATGTGTGTTAAGTGTTTCAGGCTTCATAGGGCAAGAATGGCTTAGAGAATGGAGAGGAAGCTTGCAAAGATGGAAGGAACACAAGAAATTGAGGAGATGACCAGCGAGAAGTGACGTGGGCGCTTGGCTCACGCGACTGCGCGTAATAGAGGAAATCGCAGTGATGCGCTCACGTGCATGACGCGAACGCGTAGATTGGAAGCTGCACGAGTGACGCGAATGCGTGGACAACGCGCACGCGTGGCACGGAAAACGCTGAGTGACGCGAACGCATGGACGACGCGGTCGCGTGGCGTGCGCGATCTGCGGAATTTACAGAAGTCACTGGCGTGAATTCTGGGCCGCGTTCTAACCCAGTTTTCGGCCCAGAAACGCAGATTAAAGCCAGGGAACATCCAGAGACAAAGGACGACATTCATTTCGCATAATTTTTAGTTTTAGATCTGATTTTACTCATCCTCTAGGTTTTCTCTCTACACATTCATAGTTCTTAGGATTTTGTTTTTATCGCTTTTTGGATTGGGATATCGAGAAGAGTTGTTACCTTCGCAAGACTTCATCTCTCCAGTTTGTTTTCTCTACTTTTTACTTACTCTTCCATATCCTTAATTTGTCCAGAGTACAATTGGATTATTTTTAGAATTATTTAATACAAAGACTATTTTTATTTTTTTAATTAATCTCTTTGATTATTGTTTATCATGTCTCTTTTTATTTCCTCTCTTTATTTTGTGAAGTCTATATTTATGATAACGGAGTAGTCCCCCAACTTGATTGGGAGTTGATTAAAAGGAAAACCTTGAGTTGGAATACTCAAGAGTTCAATTGTAATTGGTTCGTGGTTGGTGGCTTGTTAGTCACTAACTCTAATCCTTCCCAAGGGAGAGGATTAGGACTTGTGAATAGAAGTTGGCTTTTAACTTGACTTTCCTTCATTCGTTGAGGGTTAACTAAGTGGAACAACTACTAATTATTAATTAATCTTGAAAAAATCCCAACAAGGATAGAACTTCCGATTAATCTTCTCCCGGTCAAGATTTTTATTTAAATTACATAAATTCTCTGAATTAATTTCCTGTTTATCAAACTCAAAACCATTTTGGAAAAACCTCTGATTAATAAAATAGTACATCTTTCTGCAACTCGTTGGGAGACGACCTGGGACTCATACTCTCAGTATTCTAATTCTAATTTTGTGACAACTCTTTTCTAAATTGACAAGTGGATTTTTGCTGGTTAAGAGATGTACTTGCAACGCCATTTTTCTTAATAATTCTTAATCTGCCAATTTCCGCCACGTCAATTTTTGGCGCCGTTGCCGGGGAGTTGCAATAGAGTGCTAAGTTATTGATTGGAATTTATTTATTTGCATTTTATTTTATCTTGCTACTATGAGCTACATGTTCTCTTCATTGAATGACGCGTTCACTTCCTGATCCAAGCTTGCCAGTATTTGATCCTGAGATTGAAAGAACTATTTCACGTATAAGGCAAGCTCGTCGTCGGTTAGTCCTCTCCGAGGACGAATCTGAAACGTCACTTAAGGAAGAAACAAGCTCCCTTTCTACTGATTCGGTTGATTTACGTGCAGGTGACATGGCAGCACCTAGGAGAGTTACCATCTAGGAAGCTGGAGCCCCTGATTTTACACTACAACCGTATCAAGCGCATCACCCAGCGGTGGCTGTAGATTTTGAAATAAAGACTGCACTACTCAACTTGATGCCTAAGTTTCATGGCTTACCTGCTTAAGAGCCTATTAAGCACCTTAGGGATTTTCAGGCAGCCTGTTCTACTGTCAGGCGTGATGGTGCAGATGAAACTTCTATTTTGTTAAAAGCCTTCCCATTCTCTCTTGAGGGAAAGGCAAGAGAGTGGTACTACACTCAACCCGGAGCAACTGTTTCTAACTGGGATACGCTTAGAAGAGAATTTTTGGAAAAATTCTTTCCAGCTGAAGTTACTGATAAACTGAGGAAAGACATTTCCACGATTGTTCAGAACGAATCCGAGACTCTCTACGAATACTGGGAGCACTTCAACGATCTTTTGGAAGCATGTCCCCACCATATGATTAACAAGATAGTGTTGCTCGGCTACGTCACACAGGACATGAAGCCTCAGGATAAGACCACATTGGAAAGTGCTAGCAATGGGTCTATGAAAAAGTACAAGACTACTGATGAGGCATGGCAATTGATCAGCGACTTAGCTAAATCTACTCGGAATCACAGGCAGAAACAAAGCCGGTCAAAAGATGTTGCAGAGGTATCTTCTAGCAAAGGGACTACTACTCTAACTCAGAGTATATGTGAAATGACCAACTTACTAAAGCAGATGTAGTTGAGTCAACAGCAAGCTCATCCCTCTCCACCACAGCAAAGTCAACAGTTGGTTCCACAAAGAGTATGTGGAATATGCGCTGATTACAGTCATTATACTGATGAGTGTCCACAGATCCAACAAGAGGACAACACTTTGGCAGCCACTCATAATTTCTATGACCGCCCAAATCAAAGCCCCTACCAACAAGGCGGCAACTACAACCAAGGTGGGAACTATAACCAGAGTTGGAAAGACAACTCCAACCATAGCTGGAGAGATAATTCCAACCATGGCTGGAGGGACAACTATAACAGAGGAGGCAGAGACAACCAAGGAAATCAGAGGTGGAATAATAACAACAACAGACAACAGAACCAGAACCAGCCTTACAGAGCACCTCACCTGAGGCAAGTCCAAGCACCTCAGAACAACTAACAGCAGGTCCCTCAAATTACTTACCCCTCCTCTTCCAATGACGAGTTACTTCAGTCCATTGCACAAGGACAAAAGAACATGGAAGGTACACTCAACGGTCTAACATCTACTATACAAGCTCTCATCTCTCAGATGGGATCATCCAGCACTTCTAACACTCAACCTGCAAGCTCCCGTGGAATTCCTTCTCAACCCTTACCCAATCCAAAGGGTGGCATCAATGCCATCACCTTAAGGTCCGGAACCACACTGCAATGGAGGAATCTGGAGGAGCCAAGCCCACAGGAACACGCCCCAGATGCAGACATGGTTGAAGTGGAGGATGTGGAAGAGGAAGATGAAATACAAGACATGGTTGAAGAAGAAGCGGTTCAACCAAGGAATGGAGAACCCAAAGAAGCAGAAGTCGTAAGAGACGCTATTCCTATCCCATTTCCACACCTTGCAAGGAAATCCAGGAAACAGATGGAACTTGACCCTAAAATGGTAGAAATCTTCAAAAAGGTTGAGGTAACTGTTCCCCTTTTTGATGTTATTTAGCAAGTACCTAAATATGCAAAATTTCTAAAGGATCTGTGCATGCATAAGGATAAGATTAATGAATTTGAAACTATTCCTTTAGGTAGTTCTATATCTGCTTTAATGGGGGATATACCTGAAAAATGTAGTGACCCAGGACCATGCATAGTTAACTTAACCATTGGGGGTATAATATTTTCTGACTGCATGTGTGATTTAGGTGCGTGTGTTAGTATAATGCCTTTGTCCATATATGATGCTTTGAGGCTCCCTTCTTTAAAAAGGTCGGCAGCTCGTTTTGTGTTAGCAGATAAGAGCATTATTACAGTGGTTGGAATTGCTGAGGACGTGCTGGTGGGCATTAAGGGGCTCACATTTCCCATTGACTTCTATATCCTGGAGATGCCCAAAAATGACTTAGGGAAGCCGTCATCAATCCTGCTTGGAAGACCATTCCTGAAGACTTCAAAGTTCAAGCTGGATGCCTTTTCGGGAACATACTCTTTTGAAATAGACAGCCGAGCAGTAAGTTTCAATCTAAATGAAGCCATGAAGCACCCTCCGGAAGATCATTCCGTCTTCCAATGCGACATCATTGATGAGACTGTAGCTACAATTCATCAGGAAGAGATAGAAGGGAGTCACATGGAGCAAGGTCCAAGTGTGGGGAAACCCACTAAACATAATGAGGACACCTTGCCATTTTCACCAGCTCCAGAAGACCTAGTGCCCGGTCAGGAGCAGAAATTAGAATTAAAGCCTCTACCACCCCACCTCAAGTACACTTACCTTGAGGATGATTAGAAGCTCCCAGTAATAATTGCAAGGGAACTCACTTCCCAACAAGAGGAGCAGTTACTTAGTGTGCTGAGGAGACACAAGAAGGCAATTGGGTGGAGCTTGGCAGACATAGTGGGTATCAACCCTCAAGTTTGTGAGCACAGAATATTTTTAGAAGAGGGAGCAAGGCCTGTTCGTCAACCCCAGAGAAGACTGAATCCCACTATCTTAGAGGTTGTCAAAAAGAAAGTAACCAGACTACTTGAGGCAGATATCATCTACCCCATCTCAGACAGTGAATGGGTAAGCCCAATACAAGTGGTGCCCAAGAAGTCTGGAGTCACTACAGTGAAGAATGAGCATGGAGAGCTCATAGCAATCAGAGTACAGAACGCCTGGAGGGTCTGCATTGATTACAGGCGCCTCAACCACGCCACTCGTAAGGATCACTACCCCCTGCCATTTATTGATCAAATGCTAGATCGCCTGTCAGGTAAATCACATTATTGCTTTTTAGATAGTTACATAGGCT
This sequence comes from Arachis ipaensis, assembly GCF_059453495.1. Classification (NCBI taxonomy): domain Eukaryota; kingdom Viridiplantae; phylum Streptophyta; class Magnoliopsida; order Fabales; family Fabaceae; genus Arachis; species Arachis ipaensis. The sequence goes on from NC_142436.1 coordinate 133,058,723, forward strand.
ATTTCCATATTCATATAGCTCCTGAAGATCAGGAAAAGACAACTTTTACATGTCCTTTTGGGACTTATGCTTATAAGAGAATGCCCTTTGGCTTGTGCAATGCACCAGCTACTTTCCAAAGATGTATGATGAGTCTTTTCTCTGATCTTATTGAGAACTGTATGGAGGTTTTCATGGATAATTTTAGCGTATACGGTGACTCCTTTAATCTTTGCTTGGATAGTCTATCTAGAGTGTTAGACAGGTGTGTTAGTTCAAACCTTGTTTTAAATTTTGAAAAGTGCCATTTTATGGTCAAACAAGGTATTGTACTAGGACATGTTGTCTCTAACACTGATATTTTTGTAGATCCGGCAAAGGTAAATGTCATTTCTAGTCTACCTTACCCCTCTTCCGTGAGGGAAGTTCGTTCATTCCTTGGCCATGCAGGTTTCTACCGGCAGTTCATCAAGGACTTTAGTAAGGTAGCACTGCTGGTAGCACGAATTGCGAATCACACTTTTCACAACTCGTACCACGAACCAGCAAGTGCACTGGGTCGTCCAAGTAATACCTTACGTGAGTAAGGGTCGAATCCCACAGAGATTGTTGGTTTGAAGCAATCTATGGTTATCTTGTAAATCTTAGTCAGGAAGTCAATTATGTTTATCAGTTGAATTATGAATAACCAGTAGAGCATAAATTAAAAGTTACTTGTTTTGTAGTAATGGAGAATATGTTGGAGTTTTGGAGATGCTTTGTCTTCTGAATCTCAGCTTTCCTCTGTCTTCTGATTCACGCACGCATGTCCTCCTATGGCAAGCTGTGTGTTGGTGGATCACCGTTGTCAATGGCTACCTTCCATCCTTCCAGTGAAAACTACGCTCACGCACTCTGTCACAGCACGGCTAATCACCGGTTGGTTCTCGATCCGGTTGGAATAGGATTTACTATCCTTTTGCATCTGTCACTAACGCCCAGCCTTCAGGAGTTTGAAGCTCGTCACAGTCATTCAATCCTTGAATCCTACTCGGAATACCACAGACAAGGTTTAGACTTTCCGGATTCTCTTGAATGCTGCCATCAGTTCTAGCTTATACCACGGAGATTCTGATTAAAGAATCTAAGAGATACTCATTCAATCGGATATAGAACGGAGGTGGTTGTCAGGCACACGTTCATGGTTTGAGGAAGGTGATGAATGTCACAGATCATCACCTTCATCACAGTTAAGCGCGAATGAACATCTTAGATAGGAACAAGCGTGTTTGAATGGAAAACAGGAATACTTGCATTAATTCATTGAGACACAGCAGAGCTCCTCACCCCCAACAATGGGGTTTAGAGACTCATGCCGTCAGAGAATACAAAGTTTAGATCTGAAAATGTCATGAGATACAGAATAAGTCTCTAAAAGTTGTTTAAATACTAAACTAGTAGCCTAGGGTTACAAAATATGAGTGAACTATGATGGATGATGCAGAGATCCACTTCTGGGGCCCACTTGGTGTGCTGGGGCCCACTTGGTGTGTGCTGGGGCTGAGATTTCGTCCAGAGGCCATTTGTGGAGTTGAACGCCAGTTTTTATGCCAGTTTGGGCGTTCAACTCCAGTTTTTTATCCTTTTCTGGCGCTGGACGCCAGAATTGGGCAGAGAACTGGCGTTGAACGCCAGTTTACGTCGTCTATCCTTGTGTAAAGTATGGACTATTATATATTGCTGGAAAGCCCTGGATGTCTACTTTCCAACGCAATTGGAAGCATGCCATTTCGAGTTCTTTAGCTCCAGAAAATCCACTTTGAGTGCAGGGAGGTCAGAATCCAACAGCATCAGCAGTCCTTTTTCAGCCTGAATCAGATTTTTGCTCAGCTCCTTCAATTTCAGCCAGAAAAATACCTGAAATTACAAAAAAACACATAACTCATAGTAAAGTCCAGAAATATGAATTTTTCCTAAAAACTACTAGAATTAAACTAAAAACTAACTAAAACATACTCTAAACTATATGAAATTATCCCCAAAAAGCGTATAAAATATCCGCTCATCACAACACCAAACTTAAACTGTTGCTTGTCCTCAAGCAACTAGACAAATAAAATAGAAGACTAATAGGTTGAGAAGCAATAATATCTCAGAGTTGTTGATTGAAGCTCAGATCCTAATTAGATGAGTGGGACTAGTAGCTTTTTGCTTCTGAACAGTTTTGGCATCTCACTTTATCCATTGAAGCTCAGAGTGATTGGCATCTATAGGAACTCAGAATTCAGATAGTATTATTGATTCTCTTAGTTCAGTGTGATGATTCTTGAACACAGCTTCTTTATGAGTCTTGGCCGTGGCCCTAAGCACTTTGTTTTCCAGTATTACTACCGGATACATAAATGCCACAGACACATAACTGGGTGAACCTTTTCAGATTGTGACTCAGCTTTGCTAAAGTCCCCAATTAGAGGTGTCCAGAGTTCTTAAGCACACTCTTCTTTTTGCTTTGGACCTTGACTTTAACCGCTCAGTCTCAAGTTTTCACTTGACACCTTCACGCCACAAGCACATGGTTAGGGACAGCTTGATTTAGCCGCTTAGGCCAGGATTTTATTCCTTTTTGGCCCTCCTATCCACTGATGCTCAAAGCCTTGGGATCCTTTTTTATTACCCTTGCCTTTTGGTTTTAAGAGCTTTGGCTTTTTCTGCTTGCTTTCTCTTTTTTCTTTCTCTTTTTTTTTTCTGCAAGCTTTGTTCTTTGCTGCTTTTTCTTGCTTCAAGAATCATTTTTATGATTTTTCAGATTCTCAATAACATGTCTCATGTGCATCATTCTTTCAAGAGCCAACATATTTAACAGTCTTAAGCAACAAATTCAAAAGATATATGCACTATTCAAGCATTCATTCAGAAGACAGAAAGCATTGCCACCACATTTAACTAATTAGAATTTCTCTTATTAAAACTCGAAATTTTATTGCTTCTTATTCAAAAGATCTACTACTTTATTCATGTTTGCTGATGATGAGAAAAATAAACTATAGCTTAATTGGAGATAAAATCAAAATAGATACTAATTACTACTATATGACTCCTAAGGTAAAAGTAAAATAAGAACAGTTATCACAGAGTTAAGGCTAAGATTAGAACTCAACAACCTTGAGGTTTGGGAAGTGGATGTTCCTCTAGTCTGTGAGGTGCTTGGTCCTTCAAGAGAGAATTTCTGGTGCTTCAGTTCCTTTAAATCACGCCCTTGCTCCTCTTGGAGTGGGTTGTTTTCCTTTAGGGGCCATGATCTTAGTGATCACGGATAAGCACACCAAACTTAAAGCTTTGCTTGTCCTCAAGCAAAAGAAAAAGAAGGAGATGGGTAGAAGGAGAGCTCCTCCCCACCATCCTGGCGTTTGAACGCCCAAACACTGCCTGTTTTGGGCGTTCAACGCCCAAATGCTGCTTTCCTGGGCGTTCAACGCCTAGTTGTTGCCATTTTCTGGCGTTGAACGCCAGATAGCTATCCTTACTGGCGTTCAGCGCCCACTGGATGCCCATTTTGGGCGCTGAACGCCCAAAATGGCCTTCACTGGCGTTTTCTTGCCAGTAAGCTCCCTATCTCTGTTTTGTGTGTAGATTCCTTCTGTAACCCTGTAAACTTATGCAAATGATTCTTTACCTTAGTGTCAGTGAACTTTATATAAACAAATAAAAATAAAAATAGGGCAAAAATGCTTAGAGGATTGATGCCCCATGGCTGGGTTGCCTCCCAGCAAGCGCTTCTTTATTGTCTTTAGCTGGACCTTGCTGAGCTTTTAATCTAGCTGCAGCCTTGAGCATTCTTGCTCAGTGTTGCCTTCAAGATAATGCTTGATTCTCTGTCCATTGACAATGAACTTCTTATCAGAATCAATATCTTGAAGCTCCACATAACCATATGGTGACACACTTGTTATCAAGTATGGTCCCCTCCACCGGGATTTCAGTTTCCCGGGGAATAGCCTGAGTCTAGAGTTAAACAACAGGACCTTCTGTCCTGGTTCAAAGATTCTAGATGACAGCTTTTTGTCATGCCATTTTTTTTATTTTTCTTTATAAAGCTTGGCATTTTCGAAAGCTGTGAATCTGAATTCCTCTAGCTCATTTAGCTGGAGCAATCGTTTTTCTCCTGCTAATTTGGCATCTAAGTTTAGGAATCTGGTTGCCCAGTAGGCCTTATGTTCCAGTTCCATGGGCAAGTGGCATGCCTTACCATACACGAGTTGGTATGGAGAGGTCCCTATAGGGGTCTTGAATGCTGTTCTGTAAGCCCACAGAGCATCATCTAAGCTCCTTGCCCAATCTTTTCTACGGGTATTTACTGTCCGTTCCAGGATTCTCTTTAATTCTCTGTTAGAGACTTCAGCTTGCCCGTTGGTTTGTGGATGATATGGAGTGGCCACTTTGTGGCGAATTCCATACCGAACCATGGCAGAGTAAAGCTGTTTGTTGCAGAAGTGAGTGCCCCCATCACTGATTAACACTCTAGGGACACCAAACCTGCTAAAGATATGTTTCTGGAGGAACTTCAGCACTGTTTTAGTATCATTGGTGGGAGTGGCAATAGCCTCAACCCATTTTGATACATAGTCAACTGCCACCAGAATATAAGTGTTTGAGTATGATGGTGGGAAAGGTCCCATGAAGTCAATTCCCCATACATCAAACAACTCTATTTCCAAGATCCCTTGTTGAGGCATGGCGTAACCATGAGGCAGGTTACCAGCTCTTTGGCAACTGTCACAATTACGTACAAATTCTCGGGAATCTTTATAGAGTGTGGGCCAATAGAAGCCACATTGGAGGACCTTGGTGGCTGTTCGCTCACCTCCGAAATGGCCTCTATATTGAGATCCGTGGCAATGCCATAGGATTCTCTGTGCTTCCTCTCTGGGGACACACCTATGGATAATTCCGTCTGCACATCTCTTAAAGAGATAGGGTTCATCCCACAAGTAGTACTTTGCATCAGTAACTAATTTCTTCTTTTGTATTCTATTGTACTCCTTGGGTATGAACCTTGCAGCTTTATAGTTTGCAATATCGGCAAACCATGGTGCTTCCTGAATGGCAAATAGATGCTCATCAGGGAACGTCTCAGAGATCTCAAGAAAGGGGAGGGACGTCCCTTCCACTGGCTCTATCCGGGACAGATGATCAGCTACTTGGTTCTCTGTCCTTTTTCTGTCTCTTATTTCTATATCAAACTCTTGCAGAAGCAATACCCATCTGATGAGCCTGGGTTTTGAATCCTGCTTTGTGAGTAGATACTTAAGAGCAGCGTGGTCAGTGTACACAATCACCTTTGATCCTACTAAGTAGGATCTGAACTTGTCAATGGCGTAAACCACTGCAAGTAATTCCTTTTCTGTGGTTGTGTAATTTTTCTGGGCATCATTTAAAACGCGACTGGCATAATAAATGACATGCAGAAGCTTGTCATGCCTCTGTCCCAGTACTGCACCAATGGCATGATCACTGGCATCACACATTAACTCAAATGGCAATGTCCAGTCTGGTGCAGAGATGACTGGTGCTGTGACCAGCTTAGCTTTCAGCGTTTCAAACGCCTGTAGGCATGCTGTGTCAAACACAAATGGCGTGTCAGCAGCTAGCAGATTGCTTAGAGGTTTTGCGATTTTTGAAAAATCCTTTATAAACCTCCTATAGAATCCTGCATGCCCCAGAAAGCTTCTGATTGCCTTAACATTGGCAGGTGGAGGTAATTTTTCAATTACCTCTATTTTTGCTTGATCCACCTCTATTCCCTTGTTTGAGATTTTATGCCCAAGAACAATTCCTTCAGTCACCATGAAGTGACACTTTTCCCAGTTTAAAACTAGGTTGGTTTCTTGGCATCTTTTCAGAACAAGTTTCAGGTGATCAAGACAGGAGCTGAATGAGTCTCCATATACTGAGAAGTCATCCATGAAGACTTCTAGAAATTTTTCCACCATATCAGAGAAAATAGAGGGCATGCATCTCTGGAAGGTTGCAGGTGCATTGCATAGCCCAAAGGGCATCCTCCTGTAAGCAAACACTCCGGATGGACATGTGAATGCTGTTTTCTCTTGATCCTGGGGATCTACTGCAATCTGGTTATAGCCTGAGTAGCCATCCAAAAAGCAGTAATAATCATGACCTGCTAGTCTCTCTAGCATCTGGTCTATGAATGGTAAAGGAAAATGATCCTTTCTGATGGCTGTATTGAGCCTTCTGTAGTCAATACACATGCGCCACCCTGTAACTGTTCTTATAGGAACCAGTTCATTTTTTTCATTATGAATCACTGTCATGCCTCCCTTTTTCGGGACGACTTGAACAGGGCTCACCCAGGGGCTATCAGAAATGGGATAAATAATCCCAGCCTCTAGTAATTTGGTGACCTCTTTCTGCACCACTTCCTTCATGGCTGGATTTAGCCGCCTTTGTGGTTGAACCACTGGTTTGGCATTATCCTCCAATAGGATTTTGTGCATGCATCTAGCTGGGCTTATGCCCTTAAGGTCACCTATGGACCACCCAAGAGCTGTCTTGTGTGTCCTTAGCACTTGAATAAGTGCTTCCTCTTCCTGTGAATTTAAGGCAGAGCTTATGATCACTGGAAAAGTGTCACCTTCTCCTAGAAATGCATATTTCAAGGATGGTGGCAGTGGCTTGAGCTCTGGTTTAGGAGGTTTTTCCTCTTTCAGAAGAAAGTTCAGAGGCTCTTTCATGTCCCCTGAATCCTCCAAATAAGGCTGAACATCTTTAAAGATGTTTTCCAACTCTGATTCGAGACTCTCAGCCATGTTGATCTCTTCTACCAAAGAGTCAATAAGGTCAACTTTCATGCAGTCTGTTGATGTGTCTGGATGCTGCATGGCTTTGACAGCGTTCAACTTGAACTCGTCATTGTTGACTCTCAGGGTTATTTCCCCCTGTTGGACGTCAATGAGGGATCGTCCAGTTGCTAGGAAGGGTCTTCCTAGAATGAGAGTGGCACTCTTGTGCTCCTCCATTTCCAGCACAACAAAGTCAGTGGGAAAGGCGAATGGCCCAACTCTGACAATCATGTCCTCAATCACGCCTGATGGGTATTTAGTGGAACCATCAGCAAGTTGGAGACATATCCGGGTTGGTTTAATTTCTTCAGTTAATCCAAGCTTCCTGATAGTGGATGCAGGTATTAGGTTGATGCTTGCTCCAAGATCGCATAAGGCTGTCTTGGTGCAATCACCTTCCAATACGCATGGTATCAGAAAACTCCCAGGGTCTTTAAGCTTTTCAGGAAAGCTTTTCAGAATGACTGCACTGCATTCTTCAGTGAGGAGAACTCTTTCTGTTTCTCTCCACTCCTTTTTATGACTCAAGATCTCTTTCATGAACTTGGCATAAGAAGGTATTTGCTCAAGTGCCTCTGCAAATGGAATCTTTATTTCAAGAGTCCTTAGATAATCTGCAAAGCGAGCAAATTGCTTATCCTGCTCCTCTTTCTGGAGTTTTTGAGGATAAGGTATCTTGGCTTTATATTCCTCAACCTTAGTGGTTAAAGAAGCCTTTTTAGAGGGGTTGTTATCAGCACTTGTGTGTGTCTGATCCCTCACTGGCAATTGAGTACCAGAGTCAGAAGCTGGAGTGACGTTAGACGCCAACTCACTGTCTGTTCTTGGCGCCTGAACGCCAGAAATGTGCCCCTGTTGGGTGTTCAACGCCAGATTCTTGCCCATTTCTGGCGTTGAACGCCAATCCTGCCTTGTTTCTGGCGCTGAACGCCAGTTTTGGGCATGGTCTGGGCGTTCAGCGCCAGCCTTCCACCCATTTTCTGGCGTTTTAGTGCCAGAATCATTTTTCCCTGGGCTCTTACTGTCCTCAAGGGAATCTTTGGTGGGTTGCTCATTTCTTGAATTTTTGATGCCTTGAGGTGGGGCATTTAATGTTTTCCCACTTCTTAATTGAACTGCTTGGCATTCTTCTGCTATTTGCTTTGATAGCTGCTGCTTTGTTTGCTTAAACTGTTCTTCCATATGTATATTAGCTATCCTTGCTGATTGAATTCAGCAGCTTGTTTTACAGTACTGAATTCAGCAGTTACTGTTTTAACCTCTTCATTCATGGAAGGGTTGCTGCTTAGATACAGATGTTGATTCCTGGCAACTGTATCAATGAGCTCTTGAGCCTCTTCGATTGTCTTTCTCATATGGATAGATCCACCAGCTGAGTAATCTAAAGACATCTGAGCTCCTTCTGCAAGCCCATAGTAGAAGATGTCTAACTGAACCCACTCTGAAAACATTTCAGAGGGGCATTTTCGTAGCATCTCTCTGTATCTCTCCCAAGCATCATAAAGAGATTCATTATCTCCTTGTTTAAAGCCTTGGATGTCCAGCCTTAGCTGTGTCATCCTTTTTGGAGGGAAATATTGATTCAGGAATTTTTCTGTCAGCTGTTTCCATGTTCTTATGCTGGCCTTAGGTTGGTTATTTAACCACCTCTTAGCTTGATCTTTTACAGCAAATGGAAACAGTAATAGTCTGTAGACATCCTGATCTATTTCCTTATCATGTACTGTGTCAGCAATCTGTAGAAACTGTGCCAGAAACTCTGTAGGTTCTTCCTGTGGAAGACCGGAATACTGGCAACTTTGCTGCACCATGATAATGAGCTGAGGATTCAACTCAAAGCTACTAACTCCAATGGAGGGTATGCATATGCTACTCCCATATGAAGCAGTAGAGGGGTTAGAATATGACCCCAGAGTCCTCCTGGACTGTTCATTTCCACTTATGTCCATGATGGATTTCTATGGATATAACTTGGACTGATTTATCTTTTTATTTATTTTATTTTATAAGAAGTAAATACTTAAATAAAATAAAATAACTAAAAAGAATTTGAATTTTGAAATTTTTTTTTCGTAAAAAAAATTAAAAATAATTAGTTAAAAAAAACGAAATTTTTTTTGAAAAAGAGGGAAGATATTTTCGAAAATTAGAGAGAGAGAGTTAGTTAGGTAGTTTTGAAAAAGTTTAAGAAACAAACAAAAAGTTAGTTAGTTAGTTGAAACAAATTTTGAAAAGATAAGAAGTTAGGAAGTTAGAAGAGATATTTTGAAAAGATAATTTTTTTTTTTTGAATTTAGTGAGGAGAGAGAAAAACAATAAGATAGTACAAGATTTAAAATTTTTAGATCTAATGCTCCTTGTTTTTCGAAAAATTTGGAGGGAAAACACCAAGGAACACCAAACTTAAAAATTTTAAGATCAAGATACAAGGAAAACTCAAGAACACTTTGAAGACTCACAAGAACACAAGAACATGAAGGAAGAACACCAAACTTAAAATTTTTAGAAAACCAAACCAAAATTTTCGAAAATCAAAGGGGAATCAACAAGAAAACACCAAACTTAAAGTTTGGCACAAGATTTAATAGAAAAAATATTTTTGAAAAAGAAGGTTTTGAAAAGAGTATAAAGGATTCCAGCCCAATTACCAAGAACACAGATTAACGCTCTAGCCAAATGAGTTATGGGACCTTATTAAAGTTTGGCATAGGATTTAATAGAAAAATTATTTTTGAAAAAGGTTTTTTTTTAAAATATGATAGCCAATTACCATGAACATAAACACCACGTTCTAATTAACTGAGCTATAAATTTAAAGTATGTTAACAAGGGGTAATTAATAAAAGACTCTAAACCAAAAAAAAAAAAAAGAAAATTTTTCCTAATCTAAGCAACAAAATAATCCGTCAGTTGTTCAAACACGAACAATCCCCGGCAACGGCGCCAAAAACTTGGTAGCACGAATTGCGAATCACACTTTTCACAACTCGTACCACGAACCAGTAAGTGCACTGGGTCGTCCAAGTAATACCTTACGTGAGTAAGGGTCGAATCCCACAGAGATTGTTGGTTTGAAGCAATCTATGGTTATCTTGTAAATCTTAGTCAGGAAGTCAATTATGTTTATCAGTTGAATTATGAATAACCAGTAGAGCATAAATTAAAAGTTACTTGTTTTGTAGTAATGGAGAATATGTTGGAGTTTTGGAGATGCTTTGTCTTCTGAATCTCTGCTTTCCTCTGTCTTCTGATTCACGCACGCATGTCCTCCTATGGCAAGCTGTGTGTTGGTGGATCACCGTTGTCAATGGCTACCTTCCATCCTTCCAGTGAAAACTACGCTCACGCACTCTGTCACAGCACGGCTAATCACCGGTTGGTTCTCGATCTGGTTGGAATAGGATTTACTATCCTTTTGCATCTGTCACTAACGCCCAGCCTTCAGGAGTTTGAAGCTCGTCACAGTCATTCAATCCTTGAATCCTACTCGGAATACCACAGACAAGGTTTAGACTTTCCGGATTCTCTTGAATGCTGCCATCAGTTCTAGCTTATACCACGGAGATTCTGATTAAAGAATCTAAGAGATACTCATTCAATCGGATATAGAACGGAGGTGGTTGTCAGGCACACGTTCATGGTTTGAGGAAGGTGATGAATGTCACAGATCATCACCTTCATCACAGTTAAGCGCGAATGAACATCTTAGATAGGAACAAGCGTGTTTGAATGGAAAACAGGAATACTTGCATTAATTCATTGAGACACAGCAGAGCTCCTCACCCCCAACAATGGGGTTTAGAGACTCATGCCGTCAGAGAATACAAAGTTTAGATCTGAAAATGTCATGAGATACAGAATAAGTCTCTAAAAGTTGTTTAAATACTAAACTAGTAGCCTAGGGTTACAAAATATGAGTGGACTATGATGGATGATGCAGAGATCCACTTCTGGGGCCCACTTAGTGTGCTGGGGCCCACTTGGTGTGTGCTGGGGCTGAGATTTCGTGCAGAGGCCATTTGTGGAGTTGAACGCCAGTTTTTATGCCAGTTTGGGCGTTCAACTCCAGTTTTTGATCCTTTTCTGGCGCTGGACGCCAGAATTGGGCAGAGAACTGGCGTTGAACGTCAGTTTACGTCATCTATCCTTGTGCAAAGTATGGACTATTATATATTGCTGGAAAGCCCTGGATGTCTACTTTCCAACGCAATTGGAAGCATGCCATTTCGAGTTCTGTAGCTCCAGAAAATCCACTTTGAGTGCAGGGAGGTCAGAATCCAACAGCATCAGCAGTCCTTTTTCAGCCTGAATCAGATTTTTGCTCAGCTCCTTCAATTTCAGCCAGAAAAATACCTGAAATTACAGAAAAACACATAACTCATAGTAAAGTCCAGAAATATGAATTTTTCCTAAAAACTACTAGAATTAAACTAAAAACTAACTAAAACATACTCTAAACTATATGAAATTATCCCCAAAAAGCGTATAAAATATCCGCTCATCAACTGCCCTTATCCAGACTTCTGCAGAAAGATATTGAGTTCGAGTTCAATGAGGATTGTATAGAGGCGTTCAACAAGCTGAAGATCGCCTTGACTCAAGCTCCAATTGTGAGAGGACCAGACTGGAGCCAGCCCTTTGAAATTATGTGTGATGCTTCCAACCATGCTGTGGGAGCAGCGCTGGCCCAGCACGCAGGTAAGGATCCTTTCGTAATTGCTTATGCTTCCAAGACATTAGATGCTGCTCAGTCTAATTACACTACTACTGAGAAAGAGCTTTTGGCTATTGTTTTTGCTCTGGATAAATTTTGAGCCTATTTACTTGGTACTAAGGTGGTAGTGTACTCCGACCATGCAGCTCTAAAGTATTTATTAGCTAAAAAGAAGTCCAAACCAATGCTAATATGATGGATATTGCTGCTACAAGAATTTGATTTAGAAATTAAGGATAGGAGTGATTCTCAGAATTTAGTAGCAGACCACTTGAGTCGCCTTGAGCACATCAAGGATGACTCCACTCCTATCAATGATGCTTTTCCTTTTGACAGCTTGCATGCAATATCTGAAGTAGTTTCTTGGTATGCACTGTAGCTAATTATCTCGTTAGCCATACTTTCCCTCCAAATTTTACTAAGCACGAGAGGGACAAGCTGAAAAGCGAGTCCAAATATTATATATGGGATGACCTCTATCTGTGGAGGTATGGTGCTGACCAGATAATTAGGAGATGTGTGCCTCAATCAGAATTCCAGTCCATTTTAGAGGCCTGCCACTCATCTGAGAGTGGTGGACATTTTGGTCCTCAAAGAACAGCTAGAAAAATCCTAGACTATGGATTCTGGTGGCCCACTCTTTTTAAAGATGCTACTGCTTTTTGTAAATCTTGTTCCCCATACCAAAGGTTTGGTAACATATCCAAGAGGGATGAGATGACCCAACAAATTATGTTGTTTTGTGAGATTTTTTATGTTTGGGGCATTGACTTCATGGGACCGTTTCCAAACTCAAGCGGTTTTACATACATATTGTTAGCTGTGGATTATGTCTCTAAATGGGTGGAAGCAATTTCTACCCGTGCCGATGATGCTAACACTGTTGTCTCTTTTGTTAGAAATCATATTATCTGTCACTTTGGATCACCACGAGCAATCGTGAGCGATCAAGGTACCCATTTCTGTAACAGGAGACTGAACACCCTATTGAAGAAGCATGGCATTATTCACAAAGTAGACACAGCATACCACCCGCAAACTAATGGACAAGCGGAAGTGTCCAATAGAGAAATAAAGCGTATCCTGGAGAAAATAGTCAAGCCTCATAGGAAGGACTGGAGCGCCAGGCTACAAGATGCGCTTTGGGCATATCGGACTGCATACAAGACACCTATAGGAATGAGTCCCTTATGCTTGGTTTATGGAAAAGCTTGTCACCTCCCAGTAGAGATTGAACACAAAGCATTCTGGGCGGTGAGAGAGATCAACATGGATTATGAGAAAGCCGGAGCTGAACTGAAGTTGCAACTGCAAGAATTAGAGAACCTTCGCCTAGAAGCTTATGAAAACTCCAGGCTGTATAAAGAGAAGGTGAAAGCTGCGCATGATAAGAACATCAAGAGAAGAGAATTTCAACCTGGGGACTTAGTCCTCCTTTACAACTCCAGATTGTGGCTCATGCCAGGCAAGTTGAGATCCAGATGGGACGGTCCCTATCGTGTAGAGAGGGCGGAGCCATACGGAGTCTTTCACTTGAGCCATCCTTCAAGCTCCGAACTTATAAAGGTAAATGGACATCGCTTGATGTTATTTCATGGGGAAAAGATGGCAAAAAACCAGGAGTTTGAGATCTTCCTCTTGGAAGATCCACCCACAATAGAAGACTGAGATAGTGGAGCGTCCAACTTAAGGACGTTAAAGCAAAGTGCTGGGTGGGAGACAACCCACCATGGTATGATCGTTCCTCCCCCTCTTCTTAATTTCCTTTTTCAATAACTCTTCTCAGTACCAATGCCTATAGTCTGCATCTGCATTTGCATACTGCATAAAAAAAATTTTGGCACGCGACGCGACAACGTCGCCGACGCATCCGCGTCATATGTGCCTCAAGGAAGAAAAGAGATTTTACATAGAGTCATGCGAGAGCGTGGCTGGAGGCGTGCCCTTGGCACAATTTGACCCATGTGCCCGCGTCGCTGACGCGTCTACGTCATGTGGAAAAAAATGTCTCCCACGCGTTCGAGTCGAACACGCGAACGCGTGCCCTGAAAATTGACGTAAGAAAGGGTGTATGGCAGAATGTTATGCTGAACCAGGGCTGGAATGGTGCTAGACGCACAAGCCCTACCACGCGAACGCTTGCCCCACGCGTCCGCGTCGTTTTGCAATCTTGGCCATTCATGCGATCGCGTCCACCACGCGAACGTGTCACCCTGAAATTTGGCAACAATGAGTTTCGAACAGAGAGTAATGTGAGCGCGAGGCTGCCCTCGCGCCACTAGCACCGATCATTTCACGCGTCCGCGTCAGTTAATCTAAGCGCCATTCGCGCGAACGCGTACCCCACGCGTCTGCGTCGCTCGCGCCGCACAACCTATCCAAATCTGCCAAAATATCTTATCTTTTCCTTCCCCAAATCCTACTTTTTCTTTTTCCCTTCTTCTTTCTTCCCCCCCTTTTTTTTTCTTCCTTCTTCCTTCTTTCTCACTTTCTACTTTCTCTCTCTCACCACCATTATCAAGGTTTTTTCTTTTCTTCTTCCCTCCTTACTTTTCTATTCTTCTTCTTATTTCTATGTTTTCTTTTTCTTTTCTTTTTTTTTCTTTTTACTTTCATTATCCATGTTTTCTTTTTCTTTTAATTGGTATTGGAAATTTATTTTGGGTCATTATTTCTTATGATTTGCTTGTAGATTGTTAAGGAATTGTTTGACAATTATATATTAATTTTATAGGGTTGCTTGCATGTTCAATTTATTACTTTCAATAGCTTATTTGCCATGCATGCTATGTGTTTGTGAAAACGCCCGTATGGCATTGTGCATTATTTTTAGATTTCTTTTATTCTACTACTCTAAATGCTTGCTTTTCACAAAACATTTTTTATATTTCATTAATTAAATATAATTGTTATTACAGAGAGATTGTTAGTTTGACAGACTTGGTAATCTAACTTGGACTTTGAATGCTTGATTTATGCTACTCATGCCTTTGCCAGCATGCCAATAAAAACCTTGCATTTAACTGTCTTCATATGCACTTGCTATATTTTCATTGATGATTTTTCACATGTAGTCATGACCATGTGTTAACATCATTTGTTTTAATGTGCATTGATTACCACCTTTTCCGTTCTCTTCCTTGCTCTAACCCTTGAATTCTTAACATCCTTATTCTTTCCCTTTCAGGATGGCTACCAAGAAAGGAAAAGAGAAAGCTACTCCCAAACCACCAGCAAGGAGAGGAACAAAAAGAGAATTAGTGGCAGAGCCCTCTTCAACTGCAGTTAAGCCCTCAACAAAACGAATTAAGAGGATTATCAAGGTCGATGAAAAAGAGAAAGCCTTCCTAGCAAAGGACACTGTGCGATTTCTCAACCGCTACTGTGAGCAGATGTTCCCCATCCCGGCGGCAAGGAATTACAACAACGAATACCTGCTTATCCTCCCGACCCGTATTGCTGAATTTGTTGAGCCACGAATCGATCACAGACACTAGGGATTCCTACAAAGACAGCCACGACAGGTTAATCTCTCATGGGTAGTCGAGTTCTACTCTAATTTTCACTTGCCAACCCTGCAGTCTGTCTATGTCCGTCAGAAGCAAATCCCCATTACAGAAGAGGCCATTCAACGAGCTTTGGATCTCCCCCTGCTCCAGAAGGACTGGACGCATTCCAAGAGGTCGCACTCAAGCGCCAGACGTACCAATTTGACTGGGACGCTGTTCTCAGAGTTATCGCACAACCTGGAAGCAGATGGATTTATGGATACCATCGTTCCCGACCTAAGGGAATATCGGCTTCCGCACTTACTTTGGAGGCTCGCGTATGGGCACAGATTATGTCCCACTACATCTTTCCGAGCACTCATGAGTCCTCCTTCACTGCAGACATGGCCGTTCTACTATGGTGCATCCTCACAGACCAGCCTCTACACCTACCAAGACACATCCGGAATGCCATGGGACACGTACAAATTGCGGGCAACCTACCTTTTTCCGCCTTGGTCTCAGAACGTGTTGCAGCAGCCGGAGTCTCCTACAGAGCTGGGGACACCAAAGCCATGCTTCCCCGGGATGATCAGTACATCCCTAACGGAAAATATCTCAGGCCACCAACAGCCACTACCAGCCAGTTCGCAGAACAAGCTGCAAACATTCCCCCTTCCACACCACAAGCACCTTCAATAAGTCAACTGCTCCATCAAATACTAGAGAGGTTGGACTGGCAAGAACAGAAAGTGAAGCTACGAGAGCGTCGCAACCAGCGCCAATTCAAATACCTCAAAGAGCTACTCACAGGCTACCATAGGCCTAACAAGGACCCAGATACCCCGGACTCCACTTCATTTACCAGCACAGGGAGCCATGACGGTCCCGACTATGGAGATACTGCTACCAGCCCCCCTTTGTTCTTGACAGATGGCACCGAGGACGGTGCAAAGCCTTAAGTGTGGGGAGGTCGGTCAGTGCCTGACTTCCGGAGGTAATTTCTCTTCCTTAACACCAATAAAATAGTTAGTTTTTCAATTTTTTTTTTTAGAATATGATAGATTGCATAGTAATAGGTTAATTGCATGCATGTTCTACTCGATTGAAAGGATAATAAGTTTCTCCTAAGACCTGAATCTTTCACTAATTTAAATCAAAACCCTTATGTTAAAATTGTTTGAAGTTGTAATTGGAACATGGTTTTTGAGCTAAAGAACACACAACCTGTGAGACTTTGAGCCTAAATACATGGTTACAT